>NC_141155.1:39862681-40549181 GCF_053477565.2 Lygodium microphyllum | reverse complement strand
ATAAAGGGGAAAAGGGATCTTGAGCCCATAATGACAAAGGAGTCAGTTGCTTTAGATGTTTCAATTGCATCTCATATGTCAGTGATAGGTGAAGGTTCAAGAAAGGCTTCAAAGAAGGAAAAGGATTCAAAGTCTCCTCTGAGCGTCCTAGGGCTTTCTCAAATTATAGATGTTACAGCCTCTGAGAAGCTCTTGGACTTTCTCATAGAAAATAATATTGACCTTACATTCTATCCAATAGCTAGGGAGATTTTCAATCTAGAGTGGGATCTTGATCAAGTTCTTAATTTCTCAAAGGAATTTTGCAATGAAGATTTTGCAGAGTTTGAAGAGTTGGAATATCTTGTCGTTCAGTTGGATTCCAAGGAGTATGTTCACACCCTTGTTGGAAGGACATGCACTGAGAAGTCCTTGTTTACCAAGAAATGTGGTTATCATTCTCTTGATAGATTTTATGCAGCTGAGTTATGCTCTTTACACCCAAAAAACTGTAGGCTTATGCTTAAGTCTACTGCATTCATTATATTTTCCCTTGTGAAATACCCTCTTAAATCTGATGAAAAGCATAAAGAAACCTCAAAATTATCTAGTTGTTGCCTTCTTAAAGAGATAGTTGATGAAGATGTTGAGAAGCAACTAGACATCCAGATGGAAGCACTAGTTTCAAAGGACCTGGATGTTGGTGAATTTAAAGCAAAGACTGTAATTGAAGAAACCACTGTAGAGGTTGATGAGCCATCTGACAGTCCTTCAAGCCTTATTGTTCCATCTTTGCCTACTTTCCCAATTAAAGAACAAGGAATACATATTATCGGCAAACTCTTTTCAATTTAAGAGAAGATTATTGCTTGGCAGTTATTGCAAAGGCATCTGTAGATGCAAAAGGCATAGTGGATGTTGAAAATGAGTCCAAGGAGGACCTACTTAAATTAGATACTCAAATGTCCAATGATATGTTTATAGATGCATCAAATGCTTTATCTTTATGTTTAAGCAAGGTTAAAGATGCTGAGAGAGAGTTACTAGCTACTGACAAAGAGTTTGACCAATTTCAAGAGAAGCTTGGAATCTCCAATTTTGGAAGGGAGGAGTCTAAATATGTAAAGGAGCTCAAGGATATCAAGGAGACGTCAATCAACTTATGGAATCCAAGCAAACTTGAGTGATGAAAATCAAATGGTAATGTATTCTTTTGTTTTTGTGGAATCACATACATATTTTCATTTTTTTAATTCTACCTGTTGCTTTTACAATTGGAGATTCAAGATGAGGATAATTTCTTGGGAAGAGACAAAGGAACGAGAGTTGGTGGTAGTTCCCTAAAGGATGTTCCACTTGAGCATTACATATCAAGGATTGATCCCAATATTCTGTTGGTTTGCATAGCACTTTCTCAGAGGAGGCCTCATGGCCAATTGTCTATGTTAAAGCACTTACAAGGCTTCTTGGATACTCAGGTTTGCAATACAATGTGCACAAAGTTATGTTTTTGGAAAATATAGTAGCCATTCGAATATTTGGTTATGGTCCCAGCTTCTCTGCCTCCAGGGATGGATACTTCCTTGCATACTCATCTTATTTTTTAGTAGCAAACAAACCAGATATCAAATCCATAGCTGGATACAAGAGAAGAAAGTTTTTACATTATAGAGGAAAAATGCCCGAGGAGGAAGAGGATGTAAAGGCTCTTAAAAGCTAGCCATGTATATAACATTTTGAAAATAGTATCGGTATTTTAGATTCCAGTGTATTTATTGTGTTCTTTGAAGTTGTCTTCGAAAAAACCAATTGAATAACTCCTGAAGGGCATTAGTTTTTGTTGCTCCTCCTCCACGTCTAGTGCTCCGAAAGAAACACATGCATGCTTGGTAGTGAGATTTCTCCATACCTTGGCTATTGTAAGTTGCTAGGGGCCCTTGCTCTTCCACAAAAAAGGTCCATGAATAAGAAGAATATATTGTGACAACCCAACAAACAATAATCAATTTAAATAATTAAACCTTGTTTTCAAAATAGAAAGTTTCAAATTTATGTCTATCTTACCAAGTAGAAAGTAATATCCTTTTGTCCCCAAGCTTCCTTGATTGCTTGAACAAGATTCACAATTGAACGTTTGTACTCTTCCAAATAGTTAGACGTTATCTTTTGTTGCCTGAGCATTTTTAAAAATATGTCAAGGTATCTCCAAACCTCCATTTGTAGGAATGCAATTCATGGTGTGCTAGCCACATTTGTTGTGATTGCAGACAACTCTCTCCAACACTCCCACAATGCGTTCATTTGTTTACCAGTATGATTTCTTAGAAATCGTCTAACTTTTGCACCCCCCATAGAGACATCTGCTAATACCTCTCTTGTTTTCCCTGAGGCTTTTAGATCCTTTCTCAGATGAACTTGACCTCCATGAAAACCCATTTTTGATAGTAAAGCCTCACATTTATCAATACAATTATCTAACAAAGATACTGGTTTTATTAAATATGCATAGTCAAGATGCAATCTAAGCAACTTATCAATTATTCTAATCTTTGCATGTCATGTACAAATATGAATGTCCCTTAGAGAGATTGAGAGAATAGGATCCCATAAGACATCCATATTTTTGAACTTAAATCTATAGAGTTTCGAGTCGGGGCTCTTCTTGCTAGCCACAAAGTACTCCATTCTTTGGATCCCAAACTCTCCATGCAATAAATACAAGGATATTTTGCATGGGACCCATTACTTACTCCAAGCATACATTTGATAGTTTTTAAGTCAGTAATCATATGCAATTCCACATTAAAACTACCAACACCATCGACTATCAACATTTCACCTTCACTTTGAGACTTTATAATATTAGGAATACCTATATGAGAGAATAAGAATTTCAAGATTTCATGACTTTCAGTTGGTACTTGGGCCACACCAATCCACCAAAGCTCCATCTCAGATTGTATCTTAAATTTTTATTCTGGCTCCCTGCCAATACCGTAATCCAATGCCTTGTTCATGATACAGATGTTAACTCTTTCCATCTTTTGTCCCTTTTGAATATGTACTTCATCCAATTTTAGTGCAAACTTCAAAATACCACAACATTCTTAGACAATAAATTTATACATAGGGACCATTACAATCTAGACTCTTTTAAGATCAATCCGAATATTATTAAATGTGTTGTATTAAAAAAAGGCCTTTGTTTTATGTTTTTCATAGGGCATGGATCCTTCTATATAAATATACTCCCCATAAACATCTAGAATCCTGCAATTCATAGCTGTCCTAGCAATTGAAACTGCAAGAAGCCAAGGCAAACCAAATGCACTTATTCTATGAAATTCAAGATTTGTAAACCACAATTTAGAGAGAGCACAATAACCTCTACGATTGATACCCATACTGTCACATGTCTCCACTATTTCATCTAGTGTAACTGTTCCTTTTAAATCTTTCACTAACTCTTTTAGAGTTTGGCTTCTCAAATCTACATTTTTAGGTGATTTAAGAATTCTTATAATGTCCTTCTTTGTCATGATTTCTTTAATAAGCTTAATCCTCTCATCATTCTTTCGAATATTAATACTTGAAATATTAGAGACACATCTATTTGCAAGATTTAGTCTCCTTTTCTTCACCCAACTACACAAGTCCATTATATTTTTAAGTGGTATTTTTCTCTGTCTAAACCCTATTGGAGTTTCTTTCAAGCGTAGTAATTTTTCTTGCAATGATTGATTAGAGTTTTCTAGATTATCAACCTTGTCCATTAGCTCAGAAATAGTTTTTTGTGCCAATGTTAATGCTTCCTTCATTTCGTGCATTTGTTCTGTAAATGTAAAAGATGTAGAATATAACCTCATGTGATAGCCAGGCATCCCATCACAACCATCTCCAACATACCTTATGAAGTGGTGAATATTGTAAAAAGGAGGATGCTTACCTGTAGAAGGGTCCGGAGGATAAATATTTCCATCCATCCATAAGTCTATGTGCTTCTTTCCTTGTAATCACAACCTGTTAGCTTCATCCTTGTCCAACAATGCTCGATGGTGTATACTCCTCCAAGATGAATAGACAGGATATAACTGAATAGTAAGTTTATACTTGCATGGTGGGGCTGCACTTGTATTGCTAGAAGATGTAATGGTAAACATTTTGGTAGGGAATCCTAAACGGGACAACAATATCACATAGAAGGAAATAAAGACCACAGGAAAGAGAGGTGCAGAAACTGAATGTCGAGGAACACAAACGAGAGATGTCTTTTGGTGCAAAAATTCAAAAATACAAGATTTTGTAATTTTCAAGAGAATAAGACTGAAAAGGTGACACTTAACATCCATTAAAGATTGAAGATATTTAATACCCGACCTCTTAAATGAATCATATAGTCTCTCATTAATCACGTCCAAGTAGCCAAATTTGGAGGGTTTTTCTTTTCTAAACCTCTTCTAATTAGCAACTTAATCATTTTCTTATGAGTGCCATTTTGAAACGTTTTTGGCCCTAATGTTTAGTCTCGTTTGGAGACCTCCATGACCTCTTATCTTCAAACAATCTATATAGGAGTGTACATCTCATTACAAGATAAAGTGGGTTCTTTAACCAATCATCTTAACAGGGCTATGGAGAATTTAGCTTCTAAGAAGGCTTCTTTGAGTTATATCCATTAACAAATGACTGCCGCTAGAGCTTTGATGGATTCACAGATAGCCATGATTAAGGAGTTAGAAGCCAAAGTTGCCACTTTAGAAGAAGAGGATGTATCCTTAATCTAAGGAGAAAAATAGAGCTCTTGAGAAAATGATAGAATTAGCTTGTAAGCTTGGTATATGTGAGGGCCAGTTGTTGCAGCATTCCCAAAAAATTGTAGAGTCACAAAAGAAGCTTATTGATGAACTTAACCAAAAGTTACTACTCTTTTTGTTTCTCCTCCATCCCCAATGATGTCTTCTCTATTGTCTTCTAAAGAAGAGCTAGATCAGTTATTGCAGTAGAAAGCTAAAATTTGTGATGGGTTTTTTGCTAAGGTAAAGTGCCTTCAACAGTGTATAAATTGTGTTTGTCCACTATGTTGAATTGGTGTCACCTCCATCATCCTTCTGGATTAAGTATTATCAACATCGCTTTGCATTGTACATTTCCTTGAGTAATGTGGACTTAGAACCTCTAGAGGATGGGTGGTAGAACATTGGTTTGCAGATTTACTTGAAGCATTGTTTGATAGATTTATTGATGAGTTAATCTCTCATAAGGCCCAATTATTATCTTTTATGTATCTTTGCAAAGATTTGCACATCCCTAATGAGGAGAACACGAATCTTTATGTAGGAGATGTGATTTTGTAGGCAGTCATGTATGTACATTTTGCTGAAATGACTTTGATCGATGGACTTAAAAATTATCATCAACAAACATTGTGGTGTAGAGGCTATACAGTGCATTCTCTTTTGAAGAATGATGTTTTGGATCCTCCTCGACGATGGAACGTCTTTCATAAGTTGAATATCCAACCATTGCAATATCAAATGTTGAACCATATTGCTAACAATCCCTTATTCATTGAGGATTTCTTTTCAGCTTTTGATTTTTGATGCTTCATCTATCCATATAGTCCTCATGATATCCTATCTTATTCCCTAATTTCTTATTGATTATCTTTGTATATTACCATCCTCACTTCTAATCTAGATAGTATCCCTATCTTATCTTTTACCTTTGCCATTTTTCTCAAATTTCAATTTTTACAACTTGCCCATTTATTGCTGATCCCACATCTTTGCCTACTCATATTGAACCTACTCTTGTTGTCCCACCTATACCCCCTATTTTTCCAGCAGAATCCCTTCAAAAAAATTTATTATCTTTTCCTTCTTTCCCATCATATTATCCCTTCAAATATCTTCATTTTATGATTTATCTTATCTACCTCTTCACTATTCCCCTCTTATTTCCTTACCATCTCCATCTGACTATATTAATCTTCCTCCACAATTAGTGATGGATACTTCTAGGTAATGACAGTGATATTCTTAGTCAATGGTAGTGGACATTGAATGATTCTCTCATAGGATCAGTGTTTAATTGGCTTGTCATTCCTAGTTCCTAGGACACTTCTACACAATGTTCTACTTCTTATCTTCAATTTGCTAGAGAATATGCTCATTCTAAGGATACCTCAATACGCTTGGCGTCTCATTTTTATTGGTATCTTGCTCTTATGCATCAACAATCTCATCTAAATACTCAAAAGAGTATTCTGAACTTGACAATTAATCCTAATGAGGATGTAATGTTGCTCAGATCTCCTACATTATTTCACATAAGCTTTTCCTTCTAGGTTTATTATCCTATTGGAAAGGATGTGTTGTTTACAATTCCTTCAGAATGTGCCTCGACATTTTGTGGATAAGAATAAGATTTTGGAATGTCTTAGGCCGAGTATGAAGTTAAAGAAAAAATATATTCATCCTACATAGCCTGTGGATACTCTCTTATTTGTAGTGATCTTTTAAATGAAAAACTTTCTCTTTGCTCTCCATGTTTTGGGAGCATGTACCATTTAGACTACATTGTCTTGTGTCTATGTGAGTTCTTTGTATGCTCTATGACATATATGTGGTGTTTTATCCTTCGTATGTGGAGTTGAAGATGAAGAAGGAGCTGATCAAGAAACTGATTGATGGTGGTTCATGATTATATCTGATGGATGGATACTTTTTGCAAAAGAAACATCTTATAACCTTTAAAATTTTATCATGCTTTTCTATTTCTAAGTTGTGTTAATGGATAAAGGTGTTTTCCTTTTGTCGCAATTCTTTATTAGATGCAGTTTGTAAGTTGGGATTGTGCTTGGATGGTGTTTCGTGAAGTTGCTATGAAAGATCAAGTTGAGCTATATTTTAAATGTTATTCTCTTTTTCTAACGTCACAAGGACACTCCCTGATTAAGTGTGGGGATATGTTGACGATTGATATAACTATGTTTTTTGCTATTTTTAATTGAATTTTTATCTGATTTTTGTATGATTTCAATTATAATTGATTGGTTTGAAAGTATTTGAGAGAGTTTTGGACAAGGTTGAATAGGTTTGAGAAGCTCATGATGTTTTTCAGTGGATATATGAAGTGCTGAAAGGTTTTGTTGAGTGCCTGATAGGTTCTAATTGGTTCTGATTGGTTCTATTGAGCTTCTATTTTGTTATTTTTTCTTTCTATATGAGATGTCAGAATAATGATTGATGGAGTTTAGGAGTGTTTGGAAGCTTATTTAATGATTCTTGATGGTTTTGAATGGTTTTAGTTGAGGTAAATGCTTTTTGATTGATGACCTTCTATATGGTACTATAGAGCTTGTGTAGAGCATCTACTTCTGTTTTGTTTTTGCTTTATATGCTGGATGGGAGCTATGGAGCTCTACCCCGAGACCTACGGATTGCTTATTGATCAAGTGTTTCAAGCCGAGCGGCCATGGCTACCTCTCACATAGCCGACGTGCAATGCCTACCTTACGGGTGTAGTGAGCTTACCTTGATGCTCCATCGAGTTCCCTCCTCTCTCTTGCACTTCGGTAGCTCCATGATCCTTGTGGCAAGCTCAAGCAACCTCAAGCCCCCTCCATCAAGCTCCATCCTCCATAGCCATGCAAGAGAAGAGAAGGGAAGAGAAGATGGGGAGCTTCTTCTCCACGATCCCTCACTCTCACATGCTCACTCCCTCACTCCCTCACACTCCCTCAATCCATCACTCAAGCACAAGCAAGAAGGCAAGAACAAGAGAAGAAGAAGAAGAAGCTTTAGCCACACCCAAGAATGAACTTCTCATTCACTTTTGAACTTTATATACATGCCCTACTCTTTGGGCGGTCATCCCCACTTTTTACATGGCCGGCCATTAGCCTAGGCCCTCTTTTCCTATTTCCCACCGTTCTAACTTATCCCGTTCCCACTAATGCATACAATTTGCACAGGAGTGAGCTCGACGCTCTTTTTACAAGTATTCGGGAGCGCCTTCATATTTAATGACATGCTTTTACTCTTTTCTTTTCTCGAGGCGACACCGTCATTCAAATTTTTAGGGTTTGACCTCCATCTAGGATGCCTTTTCCTTCCTTTGTCTTGTGCCTTCTTGGTTATCTCCTTCTTCCATTTTTCCCCCACTTCTGCTCCATTTTCCATTCCTTTGTTCTGCGGTAAACATTACCCCCTCCTAGCAGAGTGCCACTCCCATGGCACTGGGGTGGGGAGCAGTAGGGACAAAGTAGTATAAAGGCAGCATGTTCCTTGGTCTTAGTGGAGCATAACTCAAGTAAATGAAGTCATGCCTTCTACAATTTCCCATGCCAATTGTCTATCCCAATGAAACCCATAGCCACTGCATAACCGATGGAGGTGTGTGAGCTACTATGGCCCACTCATTAGCAACTCTCTCTGCCAATAGAAATGGAGAGTAGTGACACTACATATTCTTATCACCGTTGAGATAATCATTTTAGTAGTGATAGGAGTACTTGAACTATATCTTGGCCTTAAAAAGGTTGTAAAAGAAGTGCATTACTGTTGCAAAAATACCTCAATGACTCCATTAAGTTTTCTTAAACCTCTAGATCTACCATGGTTATCAATCCAACCAACATTCTCTTGGCTTCCACATTACCCATATATTCTTACAAACCAATGTGGGCATAAAGATTGGTGAGAACCTCTATAATGCATTGTTGTACCAACAATTGAGGAATATGATGGTTTAAGTGCTGTGCAAGTACTTATTCTATTTGAATTACATCTACCACCTTTGTTGCTATAATGCTATCATCAGAATTCATAAGTGCACATGCCAATACATCAGTAAAGTCATCCACTTGAGCATTTGATAGTTTGTTGAACTAATTTCCACTATGATTCTATAGATTACAACAGATATACCATCAAGAATATTTTCCAAGCACTCATTTAATTTTGTTGCAAGGCTTGAAACAATTTTCATGGCATATTTTTCCTTGAAGGTGCTACTATGGCACTCATTAAGAGTGGTATTGAACCGGCATTAGACAAAGAATGCATGGCTTTCTCAAAAGCCAATGAGAATGATCTCAATGTGGTGCGCAGATCGGACGCAGGTAGCTCACGTAGTGAATTCCCAAAGGTCCCCAAGAACAAAGCACTCTACTTTTTAGCACAAAAATCAATGTAAAAACAAGCACGACATGAGACAAGAGACAAATTGGGTTGAATCTCCCCCATGCCTTGTGTGAGCGCTTCACAAAGCATGTATTTAATATATATTTCCAATCTTTTTGCTAAAA
Source organism: Lygodium microphyllum (assembly GCF_053477565.2). Lineage (NCBI taxonomy): Eukaryota > Viridiplantae > Streptophyta > Polypodiopsida > Schizaeales > Lygodiaceae > Lygodium > Lygodium microphyllum. Next base: position 40,539,892 of record NC_141155.1, on the reverse strand, counting down.
AATAGCCCAATTACAAAAATATGACAAGCTTTTAGCTTTTGAGTTTGCTTTCTACCAAAAATAGGAAAATAAAGCTAATGGACGGTGCCCAAAGAGTCTGGCACGCCCAATCTCAATGTCCAAATAAAAATAACATATCCAGGCGCATAAGCGCATATAAAATGATAATAAATAGTCGATGTCTCTATAGACATAATCAAAATATAGGCGTGGCGCCTATCAAAATATAGTCGAAAGGTCGAAAACCCACTAGACTCCAATGCTTTCCTCCGCCACTGCTGCTATCTCTACACATCAACTGAAGCATTCACAATCGTTAGTAAAATAACACAATTAAACCGACAAAAGTGAATACCTAGCAGTCTTCAGCTACATAAATAAATCAACTGGTTAGAAATAAATCCTAACCTTAATTTATTACGAGTGCGCACTCTAAACTCATAAACGTTTATTAATTTAATATGCATTTTGCGGAATCACCCGCTATGGAATCACCCATGTACACACTAAATTAATGAAACGCCCGAAAAGGACAGGCATCCCCATCAACTTCTCGCACAAAGAATCCTCTTTGCGTATGAGCCCCGGTCATCTAAGTTTACGGAATCCACCGTAAAACCTCACGGAATCCACCGTGGAATATGCCTCCTGGCATCATACCCCCGGGGTGGGATAGCAATTGACCTCAATTGCTATTAGCTCAATGTGGAGCTAACAGAGTGGGGAAAGCATTTAGGTCTCTAGCGTGCATCCATTGTGCTTCCTCTAGAGGATGGTTCTTAAATTTCACGAGATATCTAGAGTACCTTCGGCCAGTTCTAGTGGTCATGTAATCAGTGTCTATAATAGCTTCTGGTTCGAGGATTTCAGTCTCTTCTTGTAATAAAGGTGGGTTTTCATAGACAGGGTGGATAGGTAATTGTCCTCTAAATGGTCTCAATAAACTAATATGAAAGGTATTATGAATTTTCCAATGAGATGGCAATTCTAACTTGAATGCATTGTCATTAATTTTATGAATGATTCTAAATGGTCCGTAGAATCTAGGGGCTAATTTGACAACTGGATGTCTATCTACACTTTGCAGTCTACGCTTTTCTATTCTAAGCCAAACATAATCATCTACTTTGAAATTCATGGCTTGTCTTTTCTTGTTGGCTTGTTTGGTATATGATTGTTGGGCTTTAGCAATCATATCCTTTACCTCATCAAAAATAGTGTTATGCATAACAGCAATATCATCGGCACTTTGTATTCTATTAGACAAAGATGCAACAGGTGTAGATAATCTATGTCCATAAATAACTTCAAAAGGTGCTTTCTTTGTAGATGTGTGCGGTGTATTATTATATGCAAACTGTAATAAATGTAAATGAGTATCCCATGTCTGAGGTTTAGAGATAGTGTATGCACGTAAAAGATCTAAAATAGTGCTATTTGTGGCTTCTGTTTGTCCATTTGTTTCTGGATGAAATGCAGATGAGAAATCAATCTTTGTGCCTAGATTTGCAAACAGTGTAATCCAGAAATTATTACAAAATCTAGAATCTCTATCTGAAATAATCACTTTCGGCAATCCATGGTTAGTAAAAACAGTTTTCAAAAATAACTGTGCTGCTTGTGATGCTGTTAAAGTTTTCTTACATGCAATGAAATATGCTTGCTTACTAAATCTATCTACAATTGTCCAAATCATGTCATGGTTAGATTTAGTATTTGGTAAGCCAGTAATGAAATCCATAGATATATGTTCCCAAGGTTTAGATGGAATGGATAAAGGCATTAATAACCCATACTGTTTACCATGATGTCTCTTTATTCTTTGACAAATCAGACATTCAGAAACAAAATTAGACACATCTGCATCCATATGCGGCCAATAAAAATCTTCAGTTAACATGCGTAATGTAGAAATGATACCTCTATGACCTTGATATGGGGGACAATGAATTTCATTTAAAACAAAAGATCAGAATGGAATAGTAACACACAGTCTCTTTTCAAAGAACATGAATCCATCATTATATGACAATGAATCAACAGGAATGAAATTATTTTGAACTAATTTTTGCCAATCAGAATGAAAAGTAATATCCTGGTGATATGTGTCTTTCATAGCAATTAAAGAATCAAAAGATATGATAGAAATGTTATGAATTGCAGGTCTTCTACTCAATGCATCAGCAACTACATTTTCTTTTCCAGGTTGGTATTGAATGATAGGATGGAAACTTTGAATGAATGAAGCCCATTTGATATGACGGTCAGAAATTTGGGGTTGGCTAAGTAGATGTCTAATGCTTTGCTGGTCGGTCTTTATCATGAATTCTGAACCCATTAAATAATGCTTCCATTGTTTCAATGCTTGTACAACTGCTAAGAGTTCCTTGTCATAAGTGGAATATTTAAGCTCAGAGGGTTTCAGCTTAGAACTAGAATATGCTATTGGATGGTTATCTTGCATTAGCACGGCTCCTATTCCTGATCCGCTAGCATCGGTCACAACTAAAAAGAATGGTCTATTAAAGTCAGGCAATTGTAGGACAGGGGCATTGGTCAATGCACGTTTGAGTAAGTCAAAGGATTTCTGCTGGTTTTCAGTCCATTGATAAACAATGCCTTTCTTAAGGAGTTTGGTCAGTGGTAAAGCAAGTAATGAGAAATTACGTACAAACTTCCTATAGAAACTAGCAAGACCAAGGAATGAGCGTAGTTCATGTACATTTTTAGGAATAGGCCAATGCAATATTGCGTCAATTTTCTTAGGATCAACTTTTATTCCTTCTTCTGATACAATATGACCTAGATATTCTATTTCTGTCTTAAAGAATTCACTCTTGTCAGGATTTGCAAACAATTGATTTTCTTTCAGTAATTGAAAAACTATTGATAAATGCTCATAATGCTCTTTTTCACTTTGACTGAACACTAAAATATCATCAAAGAAAACAATCACACAATACTGATATTTTAGAAAAATACGGTTCATCATTCTACTGAAAGTGGCAGGTGCATTAGTTAATCCGAATGGCATAACTAAGAATTCGTAATGGCCAAACTGTGTCCTGAATGCAGTCTTAAATATGTCGGATCTATCTAACCTCACCTGATGATATCCAGATTTAAGGTCAATTTTACTAAATATAGAAGATCCTTGCAGTTTGTCCATAAGGTCGTCAACTCTAGGTATAGGATACCTATTCTTTACAGTGATCTTGTTTAATGCTCGGTAGTCAATACACATCCGATAAGTATTATTCTTTTTCTTGACTAAGAGCACAGGTGCACCGAATGGGGAATTGCTAGGTCGAATTAAACCTCTATTTAGTAATTCTTCTACTTGAGTCTGGATTTCTTTTTGCTCTATTTGATTGTGCCTATATGGGGCTTTGCAAGGTGGTTGTGTGCCAGGTATTAGGTCAATCTTATGGTCTTCTGGACGTGATGGAGGTAAACCTGGTGGTAGGTCTTCTGCAAAACAGTCCTTAAAATATGCAAGAAATTCCTTGTGCCTAGGGTGCATATGAGTTTCTTTTGCGTGCAATTCATTCACCCAAATGAGATATGATTTAGTATTCTTGCGTAGTGCACGTTTTGCTTGAGTATGCGAAAGCAGTGGAAACATATGAGATGCATGCATACCAAATAATGTAATAGATTTTCCTTGAAAATTTATATTCATTGTGTGTGTGGAATAATCTATATTGGGATTATGTTGGTGTCTCCATGGCATTCCTAGAATAATGTCGCTAGACTGTAATGGGACAACTAAGAAATTTCTTCTTTCAATATATGGACCAATTTGAATTTCTAAATTTTGAACTTCTTGTGTGCCATTGTACCTAGTGCCTAAAAATGCAGCTTTTATGCGATAGTGCGTAGGTACAGTATGCAATTTCAATTCCTTTACCAATTTTGCTGAAATAAAATCATGCGTACTACCGTCATCATGCAAGATAGTTCTTTCTTTTCCATGCACCATACATTTCATAGTCAACAATGAATGTAAATTAAGCATACCTGGTAAAGTGTCGGAAGTAGTAGTAGGATCATCTTCTTCTTCAGTGAAATCCGGCATATCCTCATGCTCGTCTTCGTCCATAGCTCCAAGGTAGTTGATATGTGCTAATGGCTTCTTTGAATGACAATTTGCTGCGAGATGGCCTGGCTGGTGACACTTGTAACATACGATGGACTTGGCTTTGGTCACATTATTTGCAATGGCTGGGAGTCTGGGTATATTTGGATTTGCTTGTTGGATAGGCTTAGGATTTGGATTGACAGTGGATGGTAATGCAGGTGGTTTAGGCCAATTCTTGCGGAAAGATGGAGATGAAAAACGACCTGGATTAAACCTTCTGAAATTTGAATTGAATTGTTTAGATCCATAATTACCGTTTGCTTGGAATGACTGCGGTCGTCGATCTCTTCCACGTAACTTATCTTCAGTGTCGTGAGCTAAGGAGATGGCATCTTCAAGAGTAGCAGGCTTGAACATATTCACCTCAGCGTAGTAATGTCCAAGAAGTCCAGACATGTACTTCCGCTTATGGGTCGTCTCTGGTACGTCTTCAAGCATGCGTAGCTGTAAGAGTGCATTCCAAAAACGCTCTGTGTACTGTGGAATAAGCTCACGGTCGCGTTGTTGAAGTAAATCCCATTGCTTGATTGCCTTCTCATGAAATTGCGGTGGTAGAAAATTTTGCATAAACTTCTTCTTGAAATCTTCCCATGTAGCAGGACATTCTATGCTCTTGCGGACGATAGTCCACCAAAGTGATGCTCTATCTATCAGATGATTAGTAACACACTTGATTTTATCTTTCTCAGGATAAGTTTCCTCATGGAAATAGTCATCAAACTGGCTAATGAATGATAAAACAGTCTTTCCTTCTCTTATGCCATTGAAAGTGCGAAACTTGAAACTTCGTTTACTTATCTTAGATTCCTTGCGAATGGTTTGTGCTTCAAGAGTGGCGTCGATGGTACGGCGTATCAGATCTTCAGCTTGGGGTTCTTCTTTATTAGTGGACGCTCCTTGTAGCTTTGTCAATTGCGCTTGCAAGGTTTGCCTAGCTCTTCGCTCTTCGTCCAATTGTAACATGATAAGATCCAGCTTTTGTTCCATGGTAGGCTCGGGTAGGTCGTCTTCAGCCATAGGATCATCCATATGTGGGGAAGTCATCCTGTAAAACTCAACAAACCTTTCTCACTCAAAATCAGTTAGCGGGATGAGCGTAGCTCAAATTTGGGGTTACAAGGCTATGTATTTTGGGTATTTTCTTCTTCAATTTTCAGAAATTCTGAAATATTTCTGTCTCCGTTTGCTGAAAGTACTTCAACGAACTTGCAGATAGGTAAAACAGCTTGCTGCGAACAACTTTCCAGTTCTGAGTTTTTGCAAACGAACAAGTCTTCTAGGAGTTTCGAGCGTTAGTCAGTTCTGATTTAGTCTGACTTGCAGAGTTGCAGACTTAACAGACTTGCAGGGTTGTAGACTTGCTGGACTTAGTCGACTTGCAGAACTTGCAGGACTTGATTAGTGTCGACTTGCGAAACTTGTCTTCTGGAGTGCGTGACCAGGAGTATGTCGACTTTGTTGCTCTGTGTGACTTGCAGAGTATGGAGGGTCTTAAGCTTAATTAGTTAAGCTTAAGCTAATAAGCTTAATTGCTTAAGCTTACTAAGGAGGAAATAACGACTCAAAATCGGCGTGATCCGTGGAGGACGAGAGGAGGTATTTGTTGACGTCGCGAATTTCTCGGACGTCCTCAGATACCTCGTGGAGAAGTTTCGTGGAGTTTCCCCCAATCTCTTAAGCTTTTAACTTCAACATTAAGCTTTTTGAAGCAAAAGTTATGGCTTCTTACTGTATTATCCACGATTTTAGTGAAGAAGATGATTGCATGGTCCTCCGCCGACAGAGAGTGGTCCTTCGCGATCTGAGAGTGGAAACAGGGGTTCTTGATCGCCAGAAGTCTGCCTGTATCGACGGTTCGCGACGAGATTGACTGTAGAGGCCGTTTGTTCCTGGAGCTCCGCCTTCGCCCGAGATTGGTAGCGATTGGAAGCCCTTGATCTCTGCTCCGCTCTGATACCACTGGTGCGCAGATCGGACGCAGGTAGCTCACGTAGTGAATTCCCAAAGGTCCCCAAGAACAAAGCACTCTACTTTTTAGCACAAAAATCAATGTAAAAACAAGCACGACATGAGACAAGAGACAAATTGGGTTGAATCTCCCCCATGCCTTGTGTGAGCGCTTCACAAAGCATGTATTTAATATATATTTCCAATCTTTTTGCTCAAAAATAGCCCAATTACAAAAATATGACAAGCTTTTAGCTTTTGAGTTTGCTTTCTACCAAAAATAGGAAAATAAAGCTAATGGACGGTGCCCAAAGAGTCTGGCACGCCCAATCTCAATGTCCAAATAAAAATAACATATCCAGGCGCATAAGCGCATACAAAATAATAATAAATAGTCGATGTCTCTATAGACATAATCAAAATATAGGCGTGGCGCCTATCAAAATATAGTCGAAAGGTCGAAAACCCACTAGACTCCAATGCTTTCCTCCGCCACTGCTGCTATCTCTACACATCAACTGAAGCATTCACAATCGTTAGTAAAATAACACAATTAAACCGACAAAAGTGAATACCTAGCAGTCTTCAGCTACATAAATAAATCAACTGGTTAGAAATAAATCCTAACCTTAATTTATTACGAGTGCGCACTCTAAACTCATAAACGTTTATTAATTTAATATGCATTTTGCGGAATCACCCGCTATGGAATCACCCATGTACACACTAAATTAATGAAACGCCCGAAAAGGGCAGGCGTCCCCATCAACTTCTCGCACAAAGAATCCTCTTTGCGTATGAGCCCCGGTCATCTAAGTTTACGGAATCCACCGTAAAACCTCACGGAATCCACCGTGGAATATGCCTCCTGGCATCACAATGCCCTAGCTCCCCCTACTCACATAGATATGCCATTACCAAAGCATAGGAGTTTAAGGAATCAACATGGCTCTCTCCATGCATATAAAAGGGAACCCCAACTCTTGGCATTTGTCTAAACAAAGCATTCTTGTGAAAAGTTACCATAACTGTTGATGTCACAACTACTAATGCAATAAATGTTCTTGAAGAATTTGTTGGGTGCTCTTGTTCTAGATGAACTATTGAGTTTTGAAGAGGTCTTGCAAATATTATTGTTGCCCCAAAAATCACTATTATTGCTATTGCTCATGTCCTCAACATTGCCCTAGCCACTATGAACTAGTTTCACTACTAATTTATATATACTGAGAATTTGGGCATCTTATAATGATTTCACATTTGAATGTGTTGAACGTGTTGTCTCCACCTCTAGTGAGGAAAGCCAAGATGCAATGGAGTTGGGCAAGGTGAGATGCTTTCGGAAGCTATTATTATAGGCAGACAAGCATGTGGCTCAAAGATTGAGGTTCCCTACAAGGTTAACCCTCTAGTCCTCCTCCAAGAGTAGGAAAACCTCAAGGCAACCCTCAAGTCCAAAACTTGTTGTCCTAGTAGCTCTCCTAGGTTAGTAACAATACTACACTTGAATAATAATAACATCAATTGTGATAGCATTAGCATCAAGGAGATAGACCTCATAAACAATGATGTCTTAATGGTGGGAGTGGAGGAGGAAGTGATTCTTGCTCTTGAAAAAATCAAGGGATTTGATGAGTAGTGTACACCAAGGGATCAATCTACTTTTGGGTCTCGTCTCAAATATGAACAAATCCATGCTCTTGCAAAAGGCCAAGTCTTAAGATATGCACATTTGGTCTCTTTGGTCCCCAAGTTGATTCCATAGATTATTAAAGTGAATAAATAAGTATGATTGGAACCCTGTACTCTTGAAGTAGGAGCTATGGAGGTAGCTAGATTCACGATAGTAGAACCAGCTAGAGACGTACCCAAGCTTATATAACGTGCAACTACTGTAGTAGCTTGTTGCGTTTTTGAGAATAATTTAGACTTGTGCTTGTAGAGACTCAAGGATCGTTGAGGAGCAAAGAAGACCTTTCACAAGAGGAGCAAGCATTTTGAGATCAAACATTTGTGGCTACAAAAACTTTGAGATCAAACTTGCAACATAGAATTCAGAATGAAAACATTCCTTTGAAGGGGGAGAAGTAGTTGATCCAAGAGAAGAAATAGTTGGAGTCTATATGTAGTAGAGTGTGTGCAAATGAATATTCTAAAACACAATTAATTGCGATTTCTAGTTCCAAAAAAGAGATTGAAGAACAATGATTGATCTTGTATCAAGAATCGGTTGTTTTGAAAAATGAATAGTCTCACTTGTAGGTTGAGTGGTGCAAACAAGCTGAGACATAGCTATAGAGTGTAACTTATTTGAAAGATGAATTGGTTATATAGTTGGACAAGCTCAAAAAGCTTCCTTTGCTACATGTAAATCTCTAAAAAGGTTACTAAGTGAATAGAACTGTACAACAAACCCTTAGTTGGTAGTTCACTTTTATAATTGCACTCACTATGGAGCAAATATAATTAGGTTTTCTTATAAGTGATGTAGAACAAGATGCAAGATCTAGGAAAGAGGGTGCCATTTCAGATGATGGCAAGCTATGTATACTCCACTGGTACAAGCCATAGTTCTATTGGAGCTTTGTCTACTCAAATGGCTATTGCTCAATATAGTTTCCATGTTGTAATTGCATTATTGAAGCACTCAACTCCAGAAGAGGTAATGACACTTCCTTCCTTCACATTGATGATCACATTACCCTTAAGGTTGCATAAATAGTACAAATTGTATAGGGAAGCACTTTTATCCATATGATCCCAAAAACTCCACAAAATGGTGCTCTACCTCAAGCTTGAGAAGTCAAGAGTGTTACAAAACATGGTTGAGCAAAAAGATAAGATAAACTATGTGGGAAAAAACAAGAACAAGTGGATATGCATGATGACACTAAATAGACTTGATTGATGCTATGCAAATCACTGAGTATATTTTCCCCCTTCTCTATCACTTGATGATCACATCAAGTAATTACTACTTGTGGATTCTATTACAATTGATGGAAGTATTCAGGAACATAGAGAGAAGTCGTGGATGAAATTTAACCACAACACTGATATCTCCTCCTCAACGTTAATTATGCCATAATTTCCTTATAAATGAATGATTTCCCTTCCTAATATTCATGTTGATGACCGTCCTCCTGAGTTGTAATGTAGGTCCTACCATTGTCAATATTCTTTGCTTGTCCTCCTCTCATCATCTCATGTACATATCTCCAAAGCCAAGGCTATCAGCATTCCTCCACCTTTTAGCATAGTAGTCTTCAACAAAAGCCCCTGGTCCTCTTTAATCAGCCCTCTTTGGGGCTAATAATAGTCTTACTTTTCTCAATGAGCTCTCTCCCCAAAATCATCATGCACCCTCCATAATCTCCATCAAGGACCATCCTTTCTTCCAACCATTTTGACTAAGTCCAAAGGACCTCCCTCTATTTCTTTCTCCCCTTTCCAAAAAGCAAGCTCCTCCTTTACATGATCTCTATCTCCTCATCTTGCAAGACTTTCTCCATTTACACCAAATATGGCGGCCCTTCATTACTCGATAAAACACTAGGATCTTGAACAAGGCTAATTAGCCTTAGCATACAAAGCTAAAGGTTAAGTGACGTAACTCCAAGCATATATGAAGCCAAGCCTTCAATAGTGCATTATTAGTCTAGGCACTTAATAGTGCTTTATTTTTTGTCATGGTTGGAGGGCTTCCATTGTAGAAAAAATTCCACACCACACCCACCCCCTCCAAACTTGCATATCCCCCATATGTGCCACATGTGTAGCCCATTGGGATCATAAACCCATGCCACCATCCCATGAAAGTGCATCATCAATATCATATTCTCACACATTCTCCCATCAGGATCAAAGATCAAGATGATGGTCATCCACATAATGGGGTAGCCATCCCAAGCACCCCCTCCTAGATCATAAGGCCTCATGTGGGTCTCATACACTTGAGACCTTTTTGCCTCCATGCACATGCTCTTAATGTGTCTACATATCACATTAGAAGTAGCACTTTTTTGACAGTTAGTCTCCATATGTAACACAATCATAGAAACATTGAGAACTTCTAGGTTTTTAGCATCTTGAAGCTCCATATCCTTTGGATTCTATGTCAAAGCATAGGGAGAGATCATCCTTACATCTAATAAAGCATGTGAAACACTCTCAAGCTCTATAGCATCAATCCCCACCCAAGCCACAATTTCCCCCATGCTCAATCTTTTGGTCCCTTCCTTGAAGGGAATCCTTGAGCCTAGTCTTGATGGCCTATGCACTATAATTTTGCAATGGCTCATTAATTTATCACATTGTACACATGTGAAAATGGAAATGTTAAAAAAAAGTTATCATTCATAGCACTAAATTTGTTGATTACAAATTTTTGGTGTATTGTCTTTCTTGTGTATAAAAGGCTCCTAAAATGTTTGTCTTTCTTATGTGAAAAAGACCTTTATAATGGCCTCTACTAATATAGGTCCATGATCAAGCTAATGGCTTTCTAACACATCTGCACATCATTTTTTGTTATCTTTTTACACATAAAACTATTATCCTTTCTCATTCACACCTGGTAGATATCAAGAAAGAGTAATGAGAGATAATGTGATACAAACAAATCCTTTGATCATGTGAATGTAAAGAAAAATAGATAATGAAAATAACAATGTGCATTTTTATCATCAACATAGAAGTTCAATGAAGTAGGGAGTTTGATGTCTTCATTATGCAACTCCCTCCTTAATTGTCATAATGTGCCTGTTGATCTTACCTTTATAATGATCAAAAGTTCATTGTTCAAGAAAATATCGATACCTAATGTTGAATTTTCTAAAGAATCCATCATGTCTTGGTCTAGTGGCATCAACTTTCTGCAAACATGGTGACATCGTTTGTACAAGAACGACGATGAAGTTTTGAGTGGAAATCATACATGTGTAGACAATAGAATCTAGTTATACCACGTACGATATTCCACCTTATATATTTGTATCCTCGTCTATATCTACAAACTCTTTGCTACTATCTGCATTTGAGTACTTCCTTATGAATATGGTTCTTAATGTTTGGAGACGTAAGTGCTAGAGAAGGAGTTCACAAAAATGGCTATAGGTATAAAGTAGATATTTTTCTTTATCTACTTGAAATGTTGGGTAGAAAATTGTACATAAAAATTATTGTAAAAGAGTGTACCCATCTCAGCCAATGTTGCTTTGGTCCTCCCCTTGTAAAGCTCTTTACCAACCGAGGTATGGATGATAGCTAGAATATCTACCACACATTCCATTGGTGCCACTCTTTGAGGATTGATAAGATTTAAGTCTATTAATATCAAATGGTCTTATCAATTACAAGATGAATAAGAAACATAAACCTTCATTCATATTAGAAAATAAACGCAACTAGATTGCACCTAACAAATTTTGGGCTTATGGGGAGGAGATTGGAGCCATTGGGATTAAGTGAAGCTTTTTATGCATGAAAACTTGTTACACACACACACACACACACATGCACGCATGCATGCATGGGTTTATTTGATTGTCCTCTCGAAGCCACCAAGTCTAAAGTGCATTACCCTTACCCTTCTAGTATGATAAGAAATGGTTGGTTGTCCAAGATCTATTTTGTTTTTCTCGCTATACGATTATCCAACTTACCTTTATTATGGTGAATGAAACCCATATATCTTGCTCATTGAGTGTATTACAAGTGACTATGGACTCAATGGAAGCACTAGATAAACATATGACGAAGTGGAGAGAAAACAAAGAGGAACTCCAAGGGTTGTCAAGTGCTCAGTTGAGTGGAGGAAAGAGAGGAGGAAATGAACATTGAAAGATTTCAAACATGAGGATTCCATGACTTTCTATTCATCTCAATAGGAGAAATGATTGAAATGCAAGGGCAAAACATTACTCTTGGAAAATGACAATCATTCCAACCCATTTTCGTGAAACTATAATTAATCCATTTACTACTAGAAAGTGACAAATACTAAGACATTTCAATAAAAATATAAAATATAGAATACCAAAATTATTTTTTGATTTTTCTTTTCATAATAGAAGCCTTCTCCTCATTGATGGAGCAGACTCTCTCTACATGCTAAAAGGCCGAAAAGTGATCTCAAACTCTTGCTAATGATGCATTTTAGGGGCATCCCCTTCCATAGTCAAAGCTATATGAGTCTATAACCAGTCCTTTGGCTTCTGAGTAGTCTCACAATCCCTAGCTAGACTTGCATCCATGTCTCCATCATGTGAGCAGTCCCATGTGAGTAGCAGTTGCCATGGACATAATCATATAGGAAAATATCGTGGTATGATATATTTAGCAATATGTTATTATAGAAGAATTATAGCTCCTCTCCATCATAATCCCAACCACATGGAGAAAGATTAGGTGAAGTCAAGCAAGAAGAACATAGACCATGTGTATACTACACATTCATTAGCATCAAAGGAATCTTCCATGATTGTAGGGGAAATGAGCTCATGAGCTTCACGCTAACTATAGAGATTGCTTTAGGCCCTGCTTTGACCAAGGTCTCTCTAGGATCCAAGTTGTGACTTCTCTAGTGCACAAGAAGTTTCTTGACCCCATGCATTTGAGTTTTATAGATGAGTGGGCACGATAACTCTCTAGTGCACAATAAGTTTCTTGACCCCATGCATTTGAGTTTTATAGATGAGTGGGTACAATAAAAAGTCCAAAAAAGTCATTGCTAATAAAATGGTCTTACTTAAAGCTAAAGTAGTAGAAAATAAGAGGAGACTAGAACAAGGCTTGGGTCCTATACTTATGCCAATTTCTATACATGGTCAAGAGTGAACTACAAAGCATGGTTTAGCACGAGATCTTTAGCTCACAATAGAGGGAGTTTAGATGAATCCAAATGGAGTGATTTGGATTATTGCATTTTAGATCAAGAGGTATCGATACATGGAGGCAAAATTTGTAAGTATTTACATTTTATCTTAAGTTTTTTCATGCTTAAATTTGTGATTAGTTTTATTTTTACTAATGATGTTTTATTTTTTAAGTAAAAATTGTGGGTTGAAATCCCACTTACCATGAGATTGACTACAAGCATGATCACAATAGGTTCAATATATGGACACACTTATATATAGAGGGTGTCATCATGGAGCAACTATGGCAAGAAATTACAATTAGTAAAGTGTATCGAGTATAGTATCTAGGTTTCTTTATACTAATAGTCACAAAATGTAGCTTCAAAATGATGCATACATTTTCTTATACTACTTTTTATACTTATAGCATTATAATCTAGACTTGATCATTCTCATTCTTGTCTTACATTATCATCCAACATTTAATTGTGTAAATCTCTATGTTTTAAGAACTAAAATATGACTTTAATTTGTATAGAATATGCATGTGTTCAAGAAAGTGCATTAAAAAAAAACCAAAAAATTATTTGTTGTAGACTTATGGCTAGAGCCATAATCTACCACAACAACTCCATGATTTTTTTGTATTATATGCATTTAATTTTTTAATGAGAATATGCATGAGAATTGCAAATGTATTGCAGTTAAGTAATTGCTTAAATTGTCAATTAAATTTACTTGAAAATTGTAGACATAGTGTGTTTTTATATGCACTATAAGTCATACTTTTTTTTGGTGCAAATAGACATGTATTTTGATGCAAGTCTTCTAATGCGGACATTAGCATGATCTTAGAGATGCTTGTCAGTTTTCGTCCTAGTTTAAAAAATGTGTCAATATAGTTGTCTATGACCTTAATCCTTTGTAAGGGTCTAGCCCTCCAAACTTTTGCTCAAAGTTTTCCCTCTATAACCATGGTAAAATTAATTTGCAATCATTGAAGTATGCATTTGTATAATTCTCGATATTATGTTTGTTGTTCTCTACAAATTTTCAAGCACCTATTTCGATGCATATACCAGTGTGCCTACTTATAAGCTTTTAGTGACACTTCTTTTGATGGTGGAGCCTAATATTTGACATCAATTTTGTGCACATTCATGTTGTAAATTTTATTAGTATACCCACCATCTATTATAGTGTGTTCATTTAGTTCAATAGGCTATTAGGAAACATGTTACATTATTTCTCTTACACTTGCTTTCAAACACACTAGGTCTCTCTCTTATCATTATGCAATATAAAACAAGTTGACCACCTTCAACAAAAGAGAACAACCTTACTAAAGTTGAACCTTTAAGCTTGCTCTGCTCTCCATCTCCTAAAGATCAAGGATTCTGATGGTAAGATTCATGTGGCCCACTTTCCACATGCTATTTCCTTTAGTTAAAAGAATGTAGCTCCCCTCCACCCCCTCACCCACAAACACTCAATAAGTTATAAGTCATCCAAAGAACTGTAGCTCAAGTTGTCATAGTCCTTAATGACCTTGATGAACTCACTTAACCTCTTTTTTCTCTCTATTGTAAATTCGTAGTTTGTGGTAGAATTTCCCAATGTGTCATGTCGAACAAGGTTTCATTGCATATAGCCATAGTAGGCCTCATGACATGTTGTACATAGAAGTTACTCTCGATTACACCATTTTCCAAGAGATGGAGGTGATTGAGAGGTAGGACCCATGCTTTATTAGATTTTGAAACATAAAGGGAACAACCATATTTGCAATGTGGGTACTAAAACATAGCTAGCCACCAATGCCCTCTTAGCTGTTTTTTTTTAATTTTGCAAAAGTGCATAAAATTTTCTAGGAGCAGAGGATCTTTGGGCCATATTTGGGCAATAGGGCAATGCTTTTGGGCCTTTTGAAGCATGTGCTCACCTTGATATCCATGAAGGGATTGTGCATTAGCTTCTACATTTAGAAGCCTAAAACTAGAGTTAAAAACAAATTTCTTGAGCTCTTTGTGATAGAATAATGAAAATTTTTGAGCAAAAAGTGGAGCATGGGGTTTAATTTACTTTTGTAAGTAGTGAGTCAATAAGTTGAATGTCATTGAGAGATTAAGGGTTTTGTTCCTCATTTTGGAAGTTTGCAATTCCTCTCAAAAACACAAACATATCTACACGCCATCATCTACCTTAAAATCATGCATTTATTGTATGATTTTCAATTAGATAAAACATTGGAAATAAGTGCCAGTAAAATAAGATACTATGTTGTGGCTCTAAAGCAAAAAAAGAAAAGAAAAGATAAGAAAGTGAGTCAAGAACTGAGATAATTGCAATAATGAAAAGCAAAGCAAAGGAACATCCACTAGTTCCTAGGGTTTTTTCAAGGGTGTGGTTTTTGAGAGGTGAAGTTACTTCTTAGTTCTATGCATGCTATTATATCTCTCGTAAGTGGGAGCAGCTTTCTATCTCAACCCCCTAGCTACTAACAGTCAAGGGGTTGTACTAATATAAAAGGATCCAATTTTCTTGCTGATAATTTGTATTTATCTCATTATGCATATGTCGATTGAGGCTAAAGAAGGACAAGTTAAGTTTAAACAAATGGTGCTGACATGCAGGTTTGTTTTGTTGGAACTAAAACATTCCACTATTTCTTTGCATAAGTAGCTTGTGGTTGTGATGGTGGAATTTTTTTTACATATTTAATGCTTTGCATGGATACATTAACTAGGATTGCCAAGTGGGTTGTAAAAGTAAAGGATTTTGACTAGCCATCCATAGTGGAGGGGAACTCGGGCATGTTTGGTTAATTTTGTGTTTCACTGGAGTCATTAAAGAAGAGTAGGTGCTATGCCAATGGTGTCGTTGCATAGTGGATCATGCGTGGGTTGAGTTCAACAAGTGTGTAAGTTTGATCGCCACATTTCACATCCCCGGAGACACGAATCCATTCTTGTCTAAAGAAGAATACATGTTAGGACAAAGGAACCTCACACATTATTTCCTAAAGTGATTTGTGAAAAAGGAAAATGAATCAAGTTGTGAAAACATAATTATTCAAAGTCTCTATGACAACCTAATTCTCTAAGATTATCAGAGTACATTTTAACAATAAGACTCGATTTGGTATACTCTATGAAATGGTTAATGTTTTGTTTTGATCATGCTGTGAAATGGTTGATCATAAAAAGGAGTACAATAATATCTTCTTTAAAAGAGGAGTGACCCCATGAATATTAGGTTTATGGGTGCTGACCACGTGGCCATGTTGCTTTTGCCATTCTATCTCTTATTACGTTGCTTGGGATACATCCCTCAAGATATGGATTTTGATATGTCCTTGGGTTTTTCCACCTATTAGAAACCCAAAGTCCTAGTCATATTTGGAGCTCGTCATGAGTAAAATAGGTTGACACTCACATATTTTGGTGTAAACACCAATAGAAAGACAAAACTACTAATTATTTTATTAGTAGCACACACAAATTGCATGGGATAGTTTTTGAAAATGAAATAGATCAGAACGAGGGTGACAATTTGATAGTCCCATCAAACCAGACTATTGATCCCTTAAGGTTGATTGAATCAATAGTTTAGAGGGGAAGAAGTTAGTTGTAGGCAAGGAGTTTCCACATTGTGGTGAGTAATCGAATCCTTTGGTGGTTTCAACATCATTTATGTGGTGAGAGATCATTTACAGAAACACAAAAGTCATTTTGTGCCAAGTTGGAGAGCTACATAATTGATGCATGAAACAAGTTCGTGGTGTCTTGTTGGAGTACCTATGCAGAGAAATACAATACTATGGTAGAGCGTTTGTCTAAGATGCTAGTTCTATATTGAGCACAAGGAGATTTTTGTGAAGAAAGATAGTGAACATAAGCTTTCATAGTTTTTTAACATCAACTCCGCTTCCTTTATTCTCTTTGTATCTATGATCTCTAGTTCCTTTCATGGCTAAGACTGTGGATAAGACTTTTGGGATATTATATAGTGCTCATAAATAATGTAGAGCTCTTTGGGGAGTCTTTGGATTATTGATAAAATGACATTTCCATGTAGCTAGTCATGTATTGATGAGAAAATTTTGAACAATGGGGATTGTATGGTGCAAAAATGCATTATGGGACACTTCATAGTTTAAGGTTCAAAGTGTGAACACTCAAACAAGTTGTGAACTCTCTTGGATTTTAGTGGGTGCCTTAGGCTACTCTCATCACATTGATAATGTTGGAGGCACCACATGGCTATAAGTGCTATGCTACTTTAAATTTTGATGATCAAGATTTGTACTAGGTACATTACATCTTGCTTTTTATGGCATTTAGAAGATGTGAAATGAGGTTGAAGAAGCCTTGAAACAAAATATATCTAGATGTCTTCAAGTTTCTTCACAACACTTCTCACCTCTTTCAAGCTATTGGCAAGATTTTTACTCTTGCAAGTCTAAGTGCCTTGAATTTGTTTGGTCAATAGCGTATAATCACCAATAATATTCAATGTATGAGTCCCATTAGTTGGACATCATTCTAGACCCTTAGAAAAAGCTACATACTCTATCTCATTGATTGATTTCATCTCTTGTAGGGAAACTCCTCTTCCCATTATCTTGTCTCCAATAGGGGTAAAAACCACTATACCCATTGTTGTTTTTCCTTTATTTCTCTTATAGGATTCATCAACGTAGACTGCAAAGGCTTCATCTTGTAACTTAGGCGGCTCCTATTGTGGTTATGATATGAGCTTGTCATTGGTTTTTACCTTCTTCCCATGGTATCTTTAAGTCAACACATTGGCTAGGTACACTCGAGTTGAATCTTCTACCATTATGATAAAGTCAAATTCTTGCAATCGGATCATCCACATAGAAATCCTACTTGAAAAATCCATATATTATAGAAGAAATGGAAATGTTAGTGATAACAAATAAGTACCTTAGCAAAAGATTGGAGCATAACTTCTTCATACCAAACATAAGAGCTAAAACCATCTAATCAGTAGGAGTGTAATCCTTATCTATAGGTTTCATCACTCTACTAGCAAAGTAGATGGGCCTCATAAGTGTGGTTTTTGGATCCCTTTGTAGCAATATTGGTGCCAGAGACTCTGATTGCATATATTAAGATTCACATAAAAATCTTGGCCTCAACATGGTGGCAGGATGATGGGAATAGATGCTAGTATCTCTTTTATTTCTCAAAAATCTTGCTTACTCTCTTCAACCCAAGCAAGTATTTATAAATTAGTGAGTCAATGCAAGGGCAAGATCAATTGTGTCAATAGATGCATAAATTGGCTTTGGTACCCAACTCTATTTGTGCTAATCTACTTAGATCTTTATCCACTCTAGCCAAGTGAACGTCATGAGGATTGTAGATATAAAATTCATGAATAAACACCCTAATTGTCTTACCAAAGAGAGGCTAGAAGACAAAGTTCATGAAGCCCTAAAAGGTAGTAGAAGCATTGACTAGGCCAAATTCAATGAACCTAATACAAAACATCTCAAAGAAGTAATAAATGTTATTTTTATTTAATATTCTTCATCAATTTGAATTTGAAAATAGCCCGAGTATCCATCACAAATGGTTTATCTTGTTTAGAATCTCATCTTGAAATGGAAGAGGAAAATTATCCCTCTTTGTCAGTGTATTAAGTGATTTGTAGTCCACTCAAACCCTGCACTTTATATTTTTCTTAGCTCTTGCCAAAATCAATGAAACCCATTCTAAAGCCTCCATAGAATAGATAAATCTTGCCTTTAAGAGCCTTTTTATCTCCATTGGAAGACAATTTTGTTGTGCAACAACTTTTCTATTACTAATCTAGTATTTGGCTTCAAGTTGATGTTCTATAATGGTCACTCTTGCAATATGATCATAATTAGAGACAAAGAAAGTGGCTTGCTTTCTTGAAATTAATATGTAATTCTCTTTCTCCTTTGCACTAAGACCCTTAGCCAACATCTTTTCTAGTTCCTCTTCACTTAGCCCCACACAAGTGTTTGACTCACATCCATTACCTAGTTCCTTTAGGACAACTCCCATAATTTGTAATGAGCTACTATCTTCTTGTTTAGACATCTCTTCATTCGATGAGGAGTATTCCTCTAAGATCCACTTATCTTCTAAAGTCTAAATCTCCTTTCCCTAAGGTTATACACAATGGCTTGTCCTTCTCTCCTAGCCCTTCATTGTGCTCATAACACAAGTTTACTATATTCCCAATCTTGCCCTGCTTTCATAGCAATGAGTCAAGGTCTTTTAAGTATAATTTGATAGCACTCCCCTTTGGATTGCACTCAGATTACAACACATACATATCCATCTTTACTTAAATACCAAATACTATAATCTTTATATATTTTATCATACTACTACACTTGATAGAAATAGTAGTTGTCATTTTTTTGTTAAAATAGAGGGTCCGATCACCTCTACACCTAATTAAAGAATTATCTTATCACTCATTACATAATTTTTTGCACCATTATCAACATATATCTTGGATACTCTTTGTCTTTTTATATAAGTCTCTACAATCGGTAAGACATCCTCAATGCCTTGGGCTTGATTGGGTCCAACTTCTTTTCTACTCTCCTTGAACTCTCCATACATGCCCATTATTGTGGCACTTGTGGTGATAGATACAATAGTTGTCACCATGTGAGTCTTGGTCCTTGTGAACTCACATCCTTGATTAGACTATAGGGTTTGGATTTCTCTCCCAATGGATAACCTTTGATTCCTATTTTGTACCAAGGTAATCCAATCTCTTCTTTCTTTTCTTACTCTGTTTTGAAGTGCCTTCACCATCTCCTATACTAGTCTTGCTATGGTGCAAATTCTTAGACTCATCAACCCAAGCTTTCTTGATTGGTATGATGTCCACCTCTACTATTTGTTCTTTCTCTTTCTTTGTTTTGTCCAAACCAATCATATTTAGAACATGATCTTTTGTATTGATTGGTAAGGGAGAAATTATATCTAGTGATTGGAGTGTTGCTCGAGGCCTTAGAATTTATAGTTGTGGTGGATTTTGTAAAAGGGGTTGAATCGAGGCTTGAGACCTTACTCTAGGAGGCGTAACTTGTTGTTGGCATGATCTAGGCTATGGCTCCTCTTGGATAGGGGAATCTCTTGGATTCTTCTAGGTTAGGGGAAAAAATACAAACCATGTCCCTCTTCATCACTAGTAAAGTATGGTAAGAAACCATAGCCAAGGTGGCCAAGCTGAAATCATATTACCATTTATGGCTGAGAATCGGTTGATACAAGGCTCACGTATGGTATACACCCCAATGCTACGATGGCCAAGAGTATGAACCCTCTTAGATGGTGGGAGGTTGAGATCTCAAACATGCATTAAATCATTTTTACTCTATTACAAGCCATCCCATCCTAGAAGAGCTTTGTCCTCAAAACTGAATTGAGGACATGCTACAAGGATCAATACAAGGATAGCTTGAAATAGATGAAGTCATGCTGAAATAAAACTCAATGCTAAAAAAGACTAGAGAAGTCGATGAAAAAGGACCATGTAAGTATAATAAATTACTGTAGGCTATCCAAAACAGGTTGTAGTACAAATTTGGTCATATCTTGAATTAGAAATGTCCAATCTCCATGTGCAAGGTATGAAAATGTAGAGGAAAATATGTAGTATCTAGTCGTGCCATCAAAATTAAATTTTGATTAAGATAAAGCAATTAATTTCAACATAGAGACTTATTACAAAAAGCTAGTTACTTCTCACAGTAAGTGAATTATCCTCTTGAAGAAGTCACGAAAATTGTTCCAAATATGAAGCATGCTGCCAAGAAGATTCTTCCATAGGCAAACCCTTCCACTTTACAGGATGCTCCATAAGGACTTGGTTCCTTAGAACCTTCTCCCGCTTACCAACAATATTTTTAGGTTTATAAATAATGAAACCATCTTCATCAAGGGGAGAATTTCTCCTCCCATTCTCTTCTTTCATTTCACTCTCTTTTTTTCTATGCTTGTGTTTCCTTTTCCATTGCATACTCTCACAATTTCCTCCATAGTCTCTCATTGCTCCCACAATGCAATCAATCAAGATTTCACACAAGTCTTTGTCTCACACTGAACTGGTATGTTGAATGAAGCCTTGGCCCTAGTTATTCAACCATCTTAAAGCTTTACCCTATTCAATGCACCTTCAAATCATTATCAAATAAAAGTAATACAAACATGTAAACCTTATGTCCATAAATCTTCATCTCTAGCATGTGGTTTTTAAAGATTAAATGTTGAATTTAATGCTCTCAATTGTGGCTAAAAAATCATATATATTATATCATAGTACATATTTTCTAACATTAGCCTCAAATCCTTTAGAATAATAATGACAATGACAATGATAAGAATTCCATAGGAAGCATACGAGTTAACATGCATGAAAGCTTATTTTATACTTAAAGCTAATATTGTCATGCATAATGGACCATGTTGCAGATTCATATTGATGCTATGTTGAATCTCTATTACATTGTATAGGATCATTTATGATGATAAATTACATTATGAATGAAGATGAATGTATTCTTTTGTTGGTCATCACATATTTTTCGTTCAAATAGTTTATCATTGCATATTTTTTGTTCAATTTTTTGAAAGAGATATGAAGTTAGCAAGAAGAATAGAAAGCACTAGTATTTTTGGGGAAGTCTTAGAGATCTTCTCATTAGGAGATGCATATATGATCACTACCTTAGCAAAAACTATTTATTTAAATATTTTTAAAGTATAAAAGTTTTATAGTCCAATGTTTAGCTTTTAAATCTGATAGAAGACAACACATGCTACACTATGAGTAGAATACACTTTCTAATAAAACATATTGGCAAGACATGATTTATTGCCAACTTTGTGAGTAGATAAGAGCATATTCATATGGTTTATTTCATAAGTACGTGGTCTTGTTAAACTAGTATTTTGTATGCCATGGGATTTGGTATATATGTAGACCCTCTACATCACATGCATTTTATGCCTATTTAAAAATACCATTATTTGTGAATGTTTCCTTAATAAAACACACCCTTTTCTATTCAATTTGTGAATAACTCTTTTATTTGACAGCCTTATGTATGTGAAAAATATGTATTGAATCCATGTGATATACTTATATTTGTATGAGTGACCCCTCCCTCCTCCCCAAGTACTATGACCACTTATCCACTCATGTAGAGATAGAGTTTGCAAGATATCCAAGTTATTCAATTTTGCTGGTGATAGTTCTCTAGGACAACCTTTTATAGGTGTTTAAATATACTTTGGACTCGATGTGATTTCTAAGTAATACTGTGTTCTACTAATAGATGACTAATATGCAAGAAATGCATGGGACATGCAATATGGAGGCTATTGTTCGAGAGGAGGCTAAAGGAAGGTTTCAAGTTGGCATGCATGTGGACCATCCATAGTGAGGGTTCAAATATGCAAGAGAGGGAGCACACCCACAAAGAGCATGGCCATTCTCTGGGCATTTTGAGTGTGATAGAGAGGCTCATAGTGATGACTTTAATGACACAATGATCACATAGTTTGAGCCATAGTTTTATGTATTATTGGCCATGTTGCCACACTACTAGAGTCATATTTTTATGTATTAGCTATCTGCTTGACCATTCATGTATCATACTACTCTAACATTATACATGTGCATTTCCATTATGTTATGATATAGTTTCGAATATTATGCTGCCAACTTGTGTTGTCTTCTCAAAATTTCATTCTTGAACTTGCATTCTTAATCCAACTTACATTATGGTTTTGAACTTGGTATTAAGTTGGTTAAATAGTTAAATTAATTAGAATAGATATATTAGATGCATTAGTTAGATCAAATAGTAAAATATTTATTTAAATATAAGTTAGATTAGGAATTCTTAAATAAGAGTTAAATATAATTTAGTTTGAATTTTTAAACAAAAGTGTAATATAATAGGCATATTTACTTTAAAGTAATATATATGTTACTTCTTATATTAAAGTTTTCTAGAATAATTAAAATGATTTCGAGGGGGTATGGGTAAATGAGAGAGAAAGGAAGAGAGATACATTAAGATTTTGATAAGGAGAAATAGTTTGGATCTTTTAATTTCTTTCTAAAAAATACTAATGTCTCTTAAGCAACACAAAAAACTTGACATGGCATAATTGATACATGATATCGCTGTTGAGATATCGAGCTCCACTCGTGATACGCCAGGGTGACCGTTGTGTATTTATGTCACCAACTTGTCAGTTGCAGACGCGGTTGGTACACCGCCCATGAATAATAACTACATGATAGCTATCCTTATCTACTCTAGTTCGTGGCTCAGTTAGTATGCCACCTTAGTTAGTTGAGTTTGGTTTGAGACCCATATATAGGGTTCTTCTATTTCTTTGTACTAGAGTTCTTTTGGCTTACACAACTAAGAAGAGGAAAACTGTTTTCAGCCTCCACCCTTGTGTGTCTTCCCCCATTGTGCAAGCAAGAAAGCTTCAAGCGAGACTCCTTCCTTCTCTCCCACAATCTTGACATGGTATCAGAGCCTTGTTCGTGGTAAGGGGCTCAAGAAAGCAAGCCAAGCTCCTGGTGTTCTGGTAAGAGAAGCAGTGTTGCTTTCATTTTCTGTTTTGGGAGCAGATCTCTGCAGGTAGCACAGTCGGAAAGTGCAGGAGTGCATTGTCTCAGGTTGAGATGCCTTCGCGGTGAAGCAAGAGGGCAGTATATGCTGCGGGCGAGGGCTTTAGCTCTCGGCGACCTTATTTTTTTGATTTGAGGCCATTTCGGGGCCTGCTTTGGAGGCGGAAGTTTTCTGCACGCACTCAGGAAAAGGCCCAGTTTTATGCAGTGCAGCTACTGTTCTATAGGTCGGTGAATAGTTACTGTAAATATTGCATTGTATGCTTGTGCTCAGAGACATTGGGAGTTACAGAATCATCCTTGTTGCCTGTTGATGCAAAATCGTCACTAGGAAGTGACTGTGTGGTCAAATACCACTTTCGCCAGTTTTGCAGATTTTCCCTTGTGAGGGTGAAGCTGTGGTTTTTGCAGTGACAGAATTTTTTGTAGTCTTCTGTAATGGCATCTGATTCTCTTTCACAGATTGTCACTGAAAAGCTTGACAAGAACAACTTCCAAGCATGGAAGTTTACAATGACGAATTTCCTTATGGGAAAAGGATATTGGGAATTTGTTGCAGGAAATGAAGAAGAACTAGTTCTTCCTGATGTTCCCAATCAACAGCAAATGTAGGCATTTAAAGCATGGCATGAGAGAGCCAGGAAAGTTATGTATTGGCTGTCTATCAGCATTTCAGACTCTATGATTGTGCATATTCAGGATGCAAGTACGCCAAAGGAGGCATGGGATACTTTGTAAAAAATGTATAGCACAAATACGCAAGCCAGGAAAATGCAGCTCAAGCAAGAGTTGCACAATGTTCAAAGAGAAAATATGAGCATTAACGACTACCACATGAAGGTGAAGAAGATTGCAGATGCACTTGCTTCCATTGGGTCACTAGTGGAAGATGATGATTTAGTTTCTGTGACCTTGAATGGTCTAGGAAAGGATTATGCACAGTTTCGAACATCCATTTCAGTTCGTGAAAGATTTCCTGATTTTGAGGAGCTGATTGCTCTTCTAATTTCTGAGGAGCAAAGAAATGGTGGTGCATCTTCTTCAGGAGGAACTTCAAAAGAAGCTGTCTTCTACTCAAATGATGGAAGAGGTAGAGGTAGAGGTAGAGGAGGCCGATATGGAGGCCGTGGTAGAAATCAGAATATGCAGCAAACTCAAGAAAACTAGTCCTATGGAGGAGGACGTGGTAACTCTAGAGGCAGGGGGAGCCAAAGAGGTCGTGGTGGATGGCAAAGAGGCCAAAATGCAAACAGTAATGTTGAATGCTACTATTGTGGTAAAATGGGTCATATGACTAAAGACTGCTATAAAAAGCAGAATGACATCATGAATGGAAAACTGCAACAAGGAAATTATGCATCCTCTAGTAGACAGGGTGATTACAGAAATGAGCATCTGTTTATGGTGCAGCACATGAACAATTCTGTGACAAGTGCAGAAGAAAGCAACGATGTATGGTATGTTGACTCAAGTGCATCAAACCATATGACAGGTCATGCAAAATGGATGGAGGATGCAAGGAAAATAGAAAAACCAGGATTTGTGGAGACTGGTGATGATACTGCACATCCTATTGTGCAGATTGGAAAATTTTCTTTGTCTATGCAGGATGGGAAAAAGAAATACCTGTCAGATGTATTTCATGTCCCGAATATCACCAAGAATCTGGTTTCTGTTGGTCAAATGGTTGAGCAGGGCTTGCAGGTCAGATTTAATCCTCATGGATGCTTTGTTGAGGATATGAAAAATAAAGGTCGCTTGATAGCAAAAGGAAAGAAGAAGGGCAGAATGTTTACATTGGATGCAGACATGTCTGAATTGAGTGCAGCAATGTTTGCACATGGGACCGGTGTAGTTGCAGATATTGATATCTGGCATAAATGCATTGGTCATGTTAATGTACAACGACTTAAATCAATGCAGGCCCAAAATATTGTCGCAAGTTTGCCGAAATTCAAGGTTGCAGAAATGCATAAGGTATGTGAAGCCTGTCAGTTTGGAAAACAGGCAAGGAAACCATTTCCTAGGCATGTTCAAGAGAGCAAGAAGCCATTGGAATTAATCCACTCTGATGTGTGGACAACTAAAGCTGCATCTCTTGGAGGCTGTCATTATTTTGTCAGTTTTATTGATGACTATAGCAGAAAAGTTTGGGTGTATTTTATGAAAAAGAAAAGTGAAGTTTTTGGGCATTTCAAAACTCTTAAAGCTATGGTTGAAAAAGAAACAGGCTTGCAGATAAAATGCCTAAGGTCAGATGGAGGGGGAGAGTACCTCTCAAATGAGTTTGCAAGGTTCCTGCAGGAGCATGGCATAAAGCAGCAATATTCATGCAGTCATACCCCACAACAAAATGGAATTGCAGAAAGAAAAAACAGGCATATTGGAGAGGTATCTCGTGCCATGCTCAATGAAAAAGACTTGCCAGATTTTTATTGGGCTGAAGCAGTTGCTATAGCAGTCTACATAATGAATAGGACTCCCACTGCAGCAATACATGGAATGACTCCAGAGGAGAGGTATACTGGTAGGAAACCAGATATTTCTCATTTGAAAATTTTTGGTTGCATTGCCTATGTACATGTGCCAGATGAGTTGAGATCCAAGTTGGATCCAAAAGCTGAGAAGTGCATCTTTATTGGTTACTCTCTGCAGCAAAAAGGGTATAGATGCTATAACCCTTCTACTCGTAAGTTTACAGTGAGCAGAGATGTTGTTTTTGATGAGATGAGTAGCTGGTATAAACCACTAAATGTGATTGATGATGTAGATGCACAAAATGGTAATGCTGCACAAAATTCACAGCAGCAGTCACAAAATATTAGTGGACCTGGAGCGTCCTCTAGCAGTGGTTCACATTCTTCGCCATGGACAGGCAGATTGAGATCAGGAGAATCTTCTGAAGGCAACGCAAATAGTGGTATGCAGGTATCACGAAAAGGAAAAGAGAAGGTAGATCAGCCCATGTTTGATGTGAATGCAGGTCACTCTTATGTGGATGGTGAATCCAGTGGCTCAGAACAGAGCATTGATGATGAGTTGGGTATTCCTTCTATTGTTACACCTGGAGTAAGGAAGACCAGGGATGTTTTGAGAGCACCTGGGAGTGAACCTACTTTGCGCAGGTCTACGAGAGCTAGGTATCCTGTGGATAGGCTGAAATATGATGGATTTACAGCCATTCACTATGCATATATGGTTAAAGTGATACAGGAACCAGAACCCACTTCTTTTGAGGAAGCCATGGGAAAAGAAAAATGGGAGAAATCCATGGATGAAGAAATGGATGCCTTGGAAGCAAATGCTACATGGGAATTGGTACCTTTGCCTAAAGGTAAAAATGCAATTGGCTGTAAGTGGGTTTATAAGGTGAAGCACAATGCAGATGGTTCTGTGATTAGATACAAGCAAGATTAGTAGTCAAGGGGTATGCACAAACATATGGCATTGACTATGAAGAAACATTCAGTCCGGTTGCAAGGATGGCAACCGTAAGAGCAGTCATTGCTATGGCTGCATCAAAGGGATGGTCTTTACATCAGATGGATGTAAAGAATGCCTTCTTGCATGGTGATTTGCAAGAAGAGGTCTATATGGAGCAGCCACCAGGTTATGTGCATGCTGTTCATCCTGAGTTTGTTTGCAGGTTGAAGAAAGCCTTGTATGGCTTGAAGCAAGCACCTAGAGCATGGTCTGACAAGATAGGACAGTATCTTGTCACTATTGGCTTTCAGATTTCCAAGGCAGATTTCTCACTTTATGTGAGAAAAACAGAGAAAGGTATTATGCTACTTGTCATTTATGTTGATGATTTGATTATGACAGGTGACAGTGATGAAGATATCCTTCATGTGAAAATGCTATTGAAGCAGAAGTTTGAGATGAAGGATTTGGGAGAGCTGCGTTATTTCTTGGGCATTGAGGTGATTAGATCACCAAGTGGGATTCAGCTCTTGCAGAGGCAGTATGGATTGGACATGCTGTCCAAATATGGGATGACATGCTGTAAGCCTATTTCAGTTCCTTTGGAGCAGAATGTGAAGCTGAGCACAGATGCAGGTGAGCTTCTAAAAGACCCTACTATGTACAGACGCATAGTAGGAAGTTTGATTTATATGACTATTACCAGGCCAGATTTGAGCTATGCTGTTGGATTGGTAAGTCAGTTTATGCAGGCTCCAAGGAAACCACATTTGGATGCGGCTAGACGCATACTCAGGTATGTGAAGTCCACATTGCAGTATGGACTATTTTATGAGACTGGGGTTCAGATACAGTTGCATGGATACACTGATGCTGATTGGGCTGGTAGTATTTCTGATAGACGATCTACCAGTGGATATGTGTTCTCTTTTGGGAGTGTTGCAGTCACTTGGAGCAGCAAGAAACAGCCTACAGTTGCCTTGTCGAGCATAGAGGCTGAGTATAGGGGTGCAGCAATGGCTGCATGTGAGGTAGCTTGGTTGCATAAGCTACTTTATGATATGCATCAGTCTATAGATGGACCAGTTGTCATTTATTGTGACAACATGAGTAGTATACACTTGGCAAATAACCCAATCTATCATGCTAGAACAAAGTACATTGAGGTGCATTATCACTATGTGCGAGAGAGGGTTTTACTAGGTCTTATTGATCTAGTTTATGTCAGCACAGAGGATCAGGTAGCTGACATATTCACGAAGGCATTGGGCGCAGAGAAGCTGCGCAAGTTCAGAGACCTGCTTGGTGTGCAGGAATTGGGATTGAGCTCGAGGGGGAGTGTTGAGATATCGAGCTCCACTCGTAATACGCCAGGGTGACTGTTGTGTATTTATGTCACCGACTTGTCAGTTGCAGACGCGGTTGGTACACCGCCCATGAATAATAACTACATGATAGCTATCCTTATCTACTCTAGTTCGTGGCTCAGTTAGTATGCCACCTTAGTTAGTTGAGTTTGGTTTGAGACCCATATATAGGGTTCTTCTATTTCTTTGTACTAGAGTTCTTTTGGCTTACACAACTAAGAAGAGGAAAACTGTTTTCAGCCTCCACCCTTGTGTGTCTTCCCCCATTGTGCAAGCAAGAAAGCTTCAAGCGAGACTCCTTCCTTCTCTCCCACAATCTTGACAATCGCATATGCGGCATGTCACAAATAACATCACATAAGTGATAGTTGTAGCATTAGCATCTTTCATCTTTTATGCAATGTAAAATGGCATCACTACACCCTACGGATTCTGATAGTCTTATATTACAATTTCCAACAACTTTTATGGCATACAATTGCACTTTTTGATAAGAGAAAATAATTTGGATCTTCTAAATTTCTTTCTTAAAAATACTAATGTCTCTTAAGTGACATAAAGAACTCGACATGGCATAATTGATACATGATATCGCATGCGCAACATGTAACAAATGATATCATGTAAGTGATGTTTGTAGCGTTCGCATATTGCATCTTTGATACAATGTTAAATGGCATCACTACACCCTATGAATTCCAATAGAGTTATGTTACAGTTTCCAACAACTTTTATGTCATACAATTGCAATTTTTTAATCAAACATTATATGCAACACTAGATTAACTAAAATTTGATATTATGTAATCACATTTTTAATGAAAGATTATATGGAATTCTAATATAAGTTAACAATTCCATTTGTAATTAAATACCAATTTAGCTTTAAATTGATGCCATACAATTGTGTTATTAAATTGAAGATACAATTAGGACTCTCTCTCTCTCTCTCACATACACACACACATTTTTAAACTTAATATAACCAATGAATTCATGTAGTTTTTCTTATATTTTCAATGTCTATAGTATCATACAATTATGTATTTTAATTGAAGATTCTATGAAATACCAATATGATTTTTTTTTTTCATGTAATTGCATTTAGGAACTAAAGATAGAATTAAGACTCTCTCTCTCTCTCTCTCTCTCTTTCCCCCTTTTTAACATAATGAGCAATGAGTTAAATATCTATGCTATATTTTCAACATGAAACATGTACCTATTGAAAATGATTAATATGTAGAAGAATTATAGTGATACAAGAGCTGAGTTGGAAAATTTTGATACTTCATCTATAAACATTAGTGATTATTTACACTAAATTATAACCTATCAAATCCTAGAGTTAAAGTAAATAACCATTGTGGCAATATGTTTGTTGTTTGGCCTACTAATGGATATGGTATGATTGCTTGTGTTTGTGAATGATAGATGTGTTATGTGTCACCAAATAAAATTCATGTAGGCCTAGAATATTGTCCTCTAAGCTCCAAATCTTGTGCTAATGACTTTATTCTTGATGAAAAAGAGGCCCCTAATTCTAGTGAAGTGGTTACAAACATGCTTTCTTAGTTTATTGTGGTTAAGACAATTAGAAGATTTGTTGATTGAATGCTTTGGGGTTGGATATGTGAATGGGTTTGCCTCAATAGCCTCTCACTTAAAGGTTTTCTCGAATATTTTACAATGTTGGCCCATCAAAATTTTTGAGTTGAACATTTTATATTTATTGCTATATTGCCTTTACCTTTGTTAACCATTTTGCAAAGATGCCACAATAAGTGGGAAACGACAAGCTATTGGAGTACACTGAGGGAAGCCAAAGATTAGAAAATCAAGAGGTGCAAAAGTCGAGGAGTATTCAATAGTAACAATTGAAGGAATAATCAGTCCATCCAATTCTGGCAAAAATTTAAAGCCTATAAGAAGACAGCTCATCAAGCTTTTAAAAAATGACAAAAATAACATAAAAGTGTGAGTTACTCTAGAAAAAAATAGGAATTAAAGAGGACCAATTAACATTTTTAAGGCATCATATTATGAAGGAGATCTTGTAATTGATGTGGATTGACCTACAGATTGTGTTTCTTCATAAGGGAAATTTCAGCATGGTTGGTGGAGACCTACCGGCACGTCCTTGGAGGTGCAACACTGATACTAAAAAGGTGATAATTATACTGTACCATAGCAACTTGCATGGTTTTGGAAAAGAGAGATAGGATCAAATTGTGGAAGGTGTGTGACAAAGGATAGTAGCATGCTGTAGGGGAAATTGAAGATGGATGCTTGTTGACATCATTAGAGCTAACCTGTGTTCATGTTTAAATAGTCATGATGAATGTTGAGCTCATTATTAAGGTGTGTACTCAAGAATCCATGTGAGATCAAGCCAAAGGCTACAATAGTCAATGTTTAGATGATATAATCATGAAAGAAGAGTTATTTTTTGGTAGTTGCTTGGGATTGATTGGTTAGTATGCTTTGCTCACTAATAGTTATTTTTTGGGTTGATGGTAGTCTTAATGATTGAGTATTTGAAAAAAGAGTTTACTTGGATGCTTTTGATGCTACATGAGTTACAAGAGGGATTCTTTTGATTATTTTGTTTCTCATTGGTAGGTGTTGTGCAAAGGAAATCGACTCAAGACCTTTCAATTTCACTATGTATTAGGGGATGCTCTATTTTTTGGGTGTTTGAGAGGCTATGAGAGGCTATGTAGTTGTTTGGTGGATTGAGTTTACTAGTGTTTGGTCGAATATTATTAGAGTTTCTAGTTGAGTTTAGCATCTAGACAAAGTCACAAATTCATAATGGTGCTCCTTTTTCTCTAGTATCTTGGGTTGTGTGACAGGGTTTTCCACGATCGTTGCTTGTGATACAACATTGTCGAAGGGGTTTTTGTCTAAAGGTCGAATCCACCAGGGATCAAAGGTAGAAGGAAGTAGAGATAGGATATGGGAGAGAAGAAAAAGAATAGACAAGAGGTAAACAGGACAAAGACAAAGCATAATGAATTGGATCAATATGTATTGAAAGAACCCAAATTCTTTTGTTTGGCTCTACTCAGAAGTAATCTCCAAGCATTAGATCTTTTGAAGCTCCTTCGTAGACCAAAAGTGTGGATACAAAATTACAACTCCTCTGTTGCTCGGAATCCAAATCTAATGGCTTAGTTGGCTTTGGAAGTGGGGTAAAACCCTAGGACACATCTAGCCCAGAATCTCCTAGTTCACTCCTCTTTTAGTTTAAAATGCATTTTTCAGCCTGTCAATACTGTGGTTTCACCCATCTCACTTTTTTATGAAAAATAACTGGCTAAAAAAGTAACTTGATTTTTGTATGCCATCCTAATCTAGAAGCTTTTCTAACTTTTTCATATTTTAACAATAAATAATATAAAAAATAGACTAAAATTGTCAAAAAATCTAGTATTTTTGGACTATTCATGCCATTCATACTAGTAATGACTCAGATCACTTTGACTCTCTACATCAATAAGAAACTCAGATGATGCATTCCATGCTTTTTTATATTGTGTTTGCATAGCATCATGACATCCACCCCCTCTGAATCTGTACATCCTCCGGTGCGTGCCAAAATCCTAGTTGTCACCTGATTCTGAGTCCTCCTCATCCTGTGCATCCATATCCTTTGTTTCTTCATCTTCCATATCTTATTGGCTAGCCCTTGTATCATGGCCACTATTTTCTTCCAATTCTAGCAACTCATAGGCATTAGATTCCTGCCTCTTAAATAATTTTATTCTTTTCCTTGCTACCTGAAAGTTTTATGGCTATCCCATCTAGCTCATTTAATGCATAAGTAGCATTATCAAACACCTATCTTACCACATAGGGTCCAAACCATCTTTTGAAAACTTTACGCATGGCACTATGCTGGTTGTCTAAACTGCTATCATAAACCAATACCCAATCCCCATCTTGTATGATTCTTGGTCTCAGTCTATGTCTTTTGTCAAACCATTTCTTATTCTGTATCCTTGCTACCCTTAATTTTGCAATGACTGCATTTATGTCTTCTGACTTTCTTTCCAAATGTCTAATGCGTAAGGCCATTCAAGTGACTGTCATCTCTTCTATCGGCATGATAGGTTTTTGACCATACATCAACTGTGCAGGCATATATCCTGTAACAACATTGTGCATCATTCCGTCAGCCCACAAGGCATAAGGGAGCAATCATGGCCACTCTTTTACCTTCTCTCCATATGCTTTTGCCAATGCCTTCACCATAGGTGGATGACCTCTTTCACTTTTGCCATTTCCTTTAGGGTTATAGGCTAGAGTTAAAGCAAACTTTATCCCCAACCGTGCAAAGAAATCATGAGCTTCATTTGCATCCAACTCACCCCTATTTGCAGTAATTTTTTGCACATAGCCATATCGACAAAATATGTCTTCTAAGAGAAAAGTACACACATCATTTGTTGTCTTAGTATGTAGAGCTGTCCCTTCCACTTGATTAGTCAAGTCTTCATAGGCAAGTATAAGATATCTCATTTTCCAAAGACCTGTAGGCGTTGTGACTAAATGATGGGACCTAAAATGGGCCAGCACTGGCTATGGCACTAGTCGGGCCTCATGCACACAACAGACAACCCCATCACATGGCCTCGTAGGCCAAGAGCATCTATAATACACCGATGTACACTAGATAGAATTAATTATGCATTTGTAGCTGATATGTAGTCTAATGCTAACCTTCCCTTATCCTCATAGGGAGATCTCATAACAGGTAGGCATAATGCCTTGCCACACAAACATCAGGAAGCTCCCCTCGGCTGATTGCTGCGGCTCCACTAGGACTCTCCTACACCTTGTGGATTGGCTCCAAGATGCATCACTCCAACATATAAAACATAATGCAAAAACTCCACTCTCTTCTTGTTTTGTATGATCTAGGAATATATAGATCCTCACCAAACAGTCCCAAGAAAAGCGTACAACTGTCCTACAGCAAAGGTTCCTTTCCACTCAGCGTGTAAGTCATGTCCTAGTAGGAAGACAATTGCTATGCAATCGATGACTAACACCATGTCATGCATCGTGCATAGTGCATACGATGCTAGTGCATAAACAATATTTATCAAATCAACATTTTGTGGTGTGGGAAAAACAACCCTTTCATGATTTTCACTAAACGTATGCTTTGGTGTATGGAGACTAGCACCGATTTCTCGTGCTACTAGCCCCTTAAACTGAATTATTGCAATTCTAAATGGAATGCACAATCAAAATTTTCAAAAATTCAAACCCTCTCAGCCCTCTTAGTCTCTTAACATCACCATTTCCCTCTAACATTTAGGTTATGCTGCGTTGCATAGGTGTAGGGTTTTGTTTTGTATGTATTTTTCGCATAAAATGGAAAAGCATAAACTATAACACATTAACAAAGCCAAACTAAAGAAAAACTTCATGCCTCAGCTTTGTTTTATAGCCACAACCACGAATCATAATTTTTTAGATTTTTATAATGCAAAAATCCTAAATTTTTTCATTTTTAGCTCTTTTCTCTATTTATTTATGCATAAAAATAGATTTTTTTTGATTTATGATTAGTGATTGATTATGACAGCTGAAAGATGTTTTGTCTCAGCATTTTATCGCATACGCATCTCTTTTCCCCACCTGAAACCAATAAAACTTTCATTTTTACACTAAAAAGGCACTTTTCGGGCCATAATTTAATTATTACGGCTATTTATCATTAAGGGTCTGCAATTTTTTAATGCAAAACCCTCAATCATAGTGCAAAAAGGCTCCATAAATTTTTTTATTCCATATGAATTTCATTTCAACCATCAAACATAAAAAAGAAGCAAATTTCCTTTGTAAAAATAACGGATACCGCTTACTTGTATGTTGCGGGTTTTTTGATTATTTTCTCGGGTTGCCAACGAACCGACCAGCAACAAATCTTCAATGCTAAACATCTCCCCTCAGTGTCATCTTGATCTTAGATCAATCTGGTTCATGCCAGACAAGCATCCATCAACCGGTCTTCATTCTTTTTCATGTGCATGAACTGCCCCTTAAGGGGAGAGGGAGGTAGGAGAGAGAAAGACTTAAAAATGAGATTTTCAAGTCCTACATTAAAACAGGCAAGCATACAACCATCTTGTTCCTCTCCCTACCCTGATCGAGAATCTTCCTCTCTCACTCCAAAGGAGTTTGAATCGGAGAGGCATCGACCAAAAATGAGGAGGCGCATTCACTCTTCCCTCTATTCGATAATTTTTGCATTAGTTTCAAGGCTTTTATTAAGCCTAAGGTTTAAAACATTAAAATAAACGGTTCATCTTTTTGTGTTCACACTATTCTGCAAGTGGATATTTCGGTTTTGAGGGGCCAACAAACGAACTCCGATTTGCAATCCGACTGGACAGGTAGCTTTATGGCGTCGAACTCCATCAACCTAGCCTCTCCCACACACTTTACAGCTTCCTGATCTGGTAGCTGCTTTATAACACTGAACCTTGCAGGGATTAAATGGGGGGTCAAACGACCTCCGATTGACGAATTGAGACTTGCATTGGATTCTTGATGTTGAAATGCATCTGGGAAAACTCCAATTAGCCAACCCCACCACACGGCCTCACTAAAAAGAACTATCAAAGAGGTCATCTAAGCAGTGGTATGAAGTACCTACCTAACTCAAGAAAACTCAACTAGGAGCTCCTCCTAGGTGAGGAATCCTATAGCCTAACATGAAATGTTTTCTTTCAGCACATTTTCCTTTTAGGCCTTTATTTTCCATACTCGGGCATGTAAAAAGGAGGGAGCTGAGCGTAGTGACCCAAGGAGAACATGGCATCGGCCTTAGGTCTTGTCTCGGTCCCTAAGAACCTACCAAGCCCTCGCAAGGCGACACATAATCCTTTTCTAACGCTCACTTTTATTTTTTCTGCAACCTTCTCTTATTCTTATTTTCAGCTAGATGCCACCCCTAGGAAGACAAGGCATCGAACTTGTCCCATGAACCTACCAGGCCTTCGCAAGGTGATGAACAACTACTCAAGGATTTTTCCTTCTTTCCTTTTCTATTTTTATAGGGGTTAGAACCCCCTTTTTACACACCTCCGTATATTCATATATTTTCTTTCAGATATTCTAGGTTTTTTTTCTTTTGGTTATTTTTAGGAGGCTTCTCTAACTGCCTCACACTAACAGGACCTCCTAGAATGGCCGCCTAGTAAGTTAGTAGAATAGGGTCACTAGGATTGTATTCTAAAATAGGTCTTTCAATGCCTACCAATGCCTTTGCAGGAGGCAATGACTACTCAAACCTCCCTTAGACATTCTAACCTAAACCTGGGACTTCATGTCTTGATTGCCGGTCCCCAACAAATGAAAAGAAAGTAACCCCTTACATACACATATATCATTCATGGCTTAAGAAAAAAGACTCAGGAAGGGGACGAAACCACCTGGAATGGCCACAAGAAGCTCCTCCAAAGGAAAGGCTCCCTCCAGTGACTTCGTCAACCTGTATGATGAAATCACTAAAATAGAAAACCATTAAATGTACATGCACCAAATAGACATATGGCCCTTTTGGCCTAAAGAGATCCAACATTTCATAGCAACCTAACTGGCCCTCTTGGCCTAACAAAAGTAGCTCATTTGGCTACATCTAATGGATGGTCTTTTTGGCATATATACTGCATCTTAAGGATAGCACACAATAGGAGGACTAGCCCCATGCTACTCATGCGAGTCAGCTAAAAGCTTGATCCGGGTCCTTTGTAGAACCACTAGCCCAAGTCTTTCTACTTATATCTCAGTAATAAGGGCCATCTCTTCTTGGGTACTATGAGCTAAATGAATGACATCATTAGGTTGATATAGCTCATATTCTTGGTCATCATTCAAATGGATTGCTTGTCCCAACATTCCAGTAACTCCTCCTATAGGGAGAATCATGGATTTATGATCATTCAACCCTTCCCTATTTGGATCATAACATGTATCAATGGTACAACCCAAACTAGGTAGAGCTTAATGCCTAAGCACATCACATAGATGCATCTCAAGGTGGTCCCCATTGTCAGATGCAGCATTATGGCCTTTAGTTGCATCCTCTTGGGAGTCCATCAAAGCATGTACACATGCAATTCCTGGCCCTTCATCTAACACACCAACCATACATTTAGAAATTTTGGGTCTCCAAACCCATCTCATATTCCTTTTCATATTTTTAGACTATCTCATTTTGCCACATTAGTCTACTGGACTCAATGTGGACTTATTGCTATAGCCAGATGGCCTCACATCCCTAGTGCTTCTACTTAGTACATGTGTTCCTTTGGCATGCCAGATCTTCTCTACGCAAGATGTCTTTACTTGCCTTTGTCCACTCTGAGATTGCCTATTTATAGGAACCATGCTCTTATTGATAGGAACAACATCTACTCGAAAGCATGACTCATTTAAAGATGGCAAAGGTCTCTTTAGAGCCTTTCCACTGGCAAAACTAGAACCTCCCATAGGATACTTATCCACACTCAAAGGCCCAATGGTTCTATCAATGTTACTATCACAACTATCTCTCATGGAAGCATTGAAAGCCTTGATGAGAATTATTGACCTTGGAATCTCTTTGTCCCCAAGGGGTATATTATCCCTAGTATTACCATTTTTTGCTTGGAGATTTGGGCTACCAAGGTTCCCCTCATAGGCTGCCTTGGTATCAATAAGTGAACTCTCTCCTTGTAGGAATGGTTGGAAGCTAGGGTGCACTTGTACTGAGCGGGAAAAACTCCAAAAGATTTCCCAACATCTCTGAATATGTCCCTCATAATCAATGGCATGCATCTTTGCTTCCCTTAATGACTTAGGATTCTGCATTCCCACTTAGATTTGCATGTTAATCTCTAAGCCACTCAAAAAGAGCTCACATAGCACATCACCTAGCAATGCAGTAGCTCTTCTTGGCCAAAACCTCACAATATCATCAAAGGCTCTAGCATATTCTTTAACAGAAGGATAGAACTATTGCCTAATTTGTATCAGCTGCCCTAAAACTTGGGTCATAGGCACCTTCTTCTCATATTCATCTAAAAATCGATCACTCAACTCCTCAAAGGATTTAATAGACCCCCTTGGGAGGCTCCAGTACCATTTTCTAGCCTCTCCCTATTTTAGGGTACTTGAGAATACGAGCATTCGATGAATATTATCAAACCCACTTGCAAAGCAAGTTAGGCCGTATTCTCGTAAATGCACCATCGGATCCTCATTAACCAGCCCATGAAACACTGGGAGATCCCTATAAGGAGGAGGGCATTTAGTCCTTTCCTTTGGGATCATCACTGGGCCATTAAAATCCTCGTATTCCTCTTGACCTAGTACCAACATGTTAGGGTCTTTAATTTCTTCCACTTCCACTTTTACTGGTGTTGAAAAGTCATTGGTTCCATGAACTTCCCTTTTCGCCAACTCATAAAGTGGTTTAGGGAGGCCAACACTATGTGATATGGAATCTACCCATCATCAGCTAGTGGTGTTTTAGTGAGCCTATTCTCATCTGCCCCCACTTTGCTCAAACTTAGGATTGATCCTAAAAAAGTCTTCCGTGCTAACAATGGTGTTCCACACACATAGACATCATCAAATGCTTTTTGGATCTTAGCAATCACACTATGATACCCAACTGCATCGGGCACTAGCATCGGATCTTTCTTGAGATCATAGTCAGCCTAGTTCTCCTATGTGCATATTGACCATTGTTGTCACAGTCTTTTCTTCTATGAAATTATCATCATGAATGATCATAGATGACTATGCCATCTTAGCATTACTTTCACTTTCTCGTTTCTCTTATCCGCATGGGCTAATCTTAGAGGTAGCTCCATGGATATTTTCCCATAGTGACCCAAACTCAAGCATGGTGTCACTTTCAGGGCAAAGGCTAAAATAGTCAATCCATGACGCGTCCAAGATCCCACTAGACCATTCACGATAGACGAAATATCTTTTGCGTTTTGGGGATTTCTTGTATTAATTATCATAATGATGACCAAAGTGTGTCTAACTTGACATCCAATGCTTCAAGGCGGCTCTCAATTAAAGCATAAGGCTAACAGGTCTCGTATATGACCAACATTCAAAAACCGCCACTTCTAAGAAGCTCCAGGCAAACACACCACTGATGGGGCCTATAATGGGCTGGCACTTGCTATAGCACTAGCTAGACCTCAGGCACACAACGAACAACCCCACCACATAGCCTTGTGGGCCAGGAGCATCTGTAATACACCAATGTACACTAGATCAACTTCATTATGCGTTTGTAGTTGATATGTAGTCCAACGTTTACCTTCCCTTCTCCTTAGAGGGAGATCCCATAACATGTAGGCATAGTGCCTCACTACACGAACATTAGGAAGCTCCCCTCGATTGATTGCCGCGGCTCCACTAGGACTCTCCTACACCTCAAGGATTGGCCCCAACATGCATTGCTCCAACATATAAAACATAACACATAAACTCCACTCTCTTCTTATTTTGTACGATCCAGGAATATATAGATCCTCACCAAAAAGTCCCAAGAAAAGTGTACAACTAACCTATAGCAAAGGTTCCTTTCCGCTCAGCATGTAAGTCATATCCTAGGAAGATAATCGCTATGCAATCTAGGACTGATACCATATCATGCATCATGCATAGTGCATATGATCCTAGTGCACAAAAAATATTCATCAAATTAGCATTTTGTGGTGTGGGACAAACAGCTCTTTCATGATTTTCACTAAACGTATGCTTCGATTTATGCAGACTAGCACCAATTTCTCGTGCTACTAGCCCCTTAAACTAAATTATTGCAATTCTAAATGGAATGCATAGTCAAATGTTTCAAAAATTCAAACCCTCTCAGCCCTCTTAATCTCTTAACATCACTCTTTCCCTCTAACATTTAGGTTATGCTGCGTTGCATA
Organism: Lygodium microphyllum; assembly: GCF_053477565.2. Taxonomy (NCBI): domain Eukaryota; kingdom Viridiplantae; phylum Streptophyta; class Polypodiopsida; order Schizaeales; family Lygodiaceae; genus Lygodium; species Lygodium microphyllum. The sequence continues at coordinate 40,500,519 of NC_141155.1, read as the reverse complement.
GGTGTAGGGTTTTGTTTTGTATGTAATTTTCGCATAAAATGGAAAAAACATGAACTATAACAAATAAAAAAAGTCAAACTAAAGCAAAACTTCATGCCTCAGCTTTGTTTTATAGCCACAACCACGAATCATAATTTTTTAGATTTTTATAATGCAAAAATCCTAAATTTTTCCAGTTTTAGCTATTTTTCTCTATTTATTTATGCATAAAAATAGATTATTTTTTGATTTATGATTAGTGACCAATTATGATAGCTGAAAGATGTTTTGTCTCAGCATTTTATCCCATACGCATCTCTTTTTCCCACCCAAAACCAATAAAACCTTCATTTTTATACAAAAAATGCACTTTTCGGGCCATAATTTAATTATTACGACTATTTATCATTACAAGTCTGCCATTTTTTTATGCACAACCCTCAATCATATTGCAAACAAGCTCGAAACAAATTTTTGTTCCATACAAATTCCATTTCAACCATCAAACATAAAAAAGAAGAAAATTTCCTTTGTAAAAATAGCGCATACTACTTACTTGTATGTTGCGGGTTTGATTATTTTCTCGGGTCGCCAATGAACTGATCAGCAACAAATCTTCAATGCTAAACATCTCCCCTTAGCCTCCTCTTGATCTTGGATCAATCTGGTTCATGCTGAACAAGCATCCATCAACCGGTCTTCATTCTTTTTCATGTGCATGAATTGCCCCTTAAGGGGAGAGGGAGGAGGAGAGAGAAAGACTAAAAATGAGATTTTTAAATCCTCCATTAAAATGAGCAAGCTTAGCCATCTTGTTCCTCTCCCTGCCGTGATCGAGAATCTCCCTCTCTCTCTCTCCAAACGAGTTTGAATCGGAGAGGCATTGAGCAAAAATGAGGAGGTGCATTGATGCTTCCCTCTATTTGACAGTTTTTACATTAGGTTCAAGGATTTTATTAAGCTTAAGGGTTAAAACATTAAAATAACTGGTTCATCTTTTTCTGTTCACACTATCTTGCAATATCTTGCAAGTGGATATTTCGGTTTTGAGAAGCCAAATGAACTCCAATTTTCAATCCGACAAGACAGGAGACTTCGTGTGGCATCAAACTCCATCAACCTAGCCTCTCCCACGCACTTTACGACTTCCTGATCCGGTAGTTGCTTTATAACGCCAAACTTGCAGGGATTAAATGGGGGGTCAAACGACCTCTAATTGACGAATTGAGACTTGGGTTGGATTCTTGATGTCAAAATGCATCTAGGAAAACTCCAGCTCAGCCATCTGCCACCGTTTGATTTTTCATGAAAATTGGCTTGTTGACTCGTCCTAGCCATGTTTATGCTTTAAAACGAGTTTGAATAGCTTCTACATCAGCTTTAAGTCAGCTCCTAAAATGTAGCTCTCACTAAATCCACCACCCACTTAAAATGAAGAGACAATGGATATGTGGGCTGCAATCCATCCCGATGTCTCACAGATGAATACATTTGACAAAAGTACCCCAAACACCTCTATGGCCAGCCCACAAGTTTTCATGAAATTCTTGCATAACATTTACTTGTGAAGCTCTGTCACCCAAAACTCGCAACGGCATACCTCGTTTCTTTTTAGCATGTTTCCATAAGTATCCATCTTTTAAGAAAAACCCATAGGCTTTCCTCTTGATCTTCTTAAACTCCTCATTTGACCATTCATCTCTCTTTGTTAATGTACTGAGGTATTGACCAATTCTTAGCCACTCTCTTGCATATTTGTCTCCCAGAAACACTTCTGTACAAGATGCAAAACATCGAAAGTGTCTTCTCTTTGTTGTCTAAGATTTTGTTAATGCTATAGCAATACCTTGCATTGCTAAATTCACTCTTACAACATCATTTTTAGTTGCAAGAAAGTCATATTCTTCCTCCTCATCCATCATCCCATCTTCATTCTCATAGCATGCTTGAGATAACATGTGTGTCTCACTGGGTTATCTCTTCCTGTAATATGTTGAAATTCAAGGTTCAAAGATTTGATGTATGCAATCCATCGGAGCATAGCAATGTCCTAAGTAGCACAACTACTAATCATACCCAATACCAGAAAACAATCGGTCTCAATGATTACATGAGCACACATAAAATACTCCTTGTCACATTTAAGGGCTGTCACAATTCCCCATAATTCTCTTTTAACATGTGGATACCTTCTTTGTCTTTTTGTCAATACTTTAGCACCAAAGCGTATTGCATATCTTTGCCCTTCCTCATCATCTTGCCCAATTGCCCATCCAATTCTGCTTGGGCTTGTATCAATAGTAATAATGATAGGCTTTCCATGTGAATAGTCAAACTTTCTCAATGTAGGAGGAGATTTTAAGAGTTGCTACAATTTCTTAATTGCTTTCTGATGCTTCCTTTCCCAATGAAATCTCTGACCTTTCCTTAGAAGATGATATAGAGCATCAACTACATGTGCAAAGTGAGGAATCCATATCAAATAGAACACACATGCACCCAAGAATCTACGTACCTCTGATACATTTGTGCCTACATCTTGCATTCTATCAATCCCATCTATTTTTGCTGGTGATGGTCTTTGCCCATAAGTCCCACACATATGCTCAACAATCAAAACGTCTTCAACTCCAAAGACTTTTGTCCAAAAATAGTTAAATGCACCTCTTCTAGATGCGTCAAAATCCTCTCACAATCCACAATATGGTCTACAACAAACTGTCTACATCCATGAGCATCCATCTCTTCATTCTTTTCATCCACTGCACACCCTTTGAATGGAACATCATCCAAGAAAGGCATTGTCAATTGTGGTATAAAATCCCTAAGTACCCTATTCATAGCATTTGTCATGTGTGCCACTATTTGTTGCACCCTATAGGAGAGTACACATCCGTACTAACCCCAAGGGAGTCTTCATGGTTGTGATATCCCTACTTTCAATTGTAAGCTAAAATTGATCATACAATGAGTAAAGATCACCCAAAGAATACATTTCTTTGCCTGCAAAAGCCTCTACAAATTCATCAACCACAGGACCTGCATCCACATTTCTTATGGTCACTTTATTGACCGGTTGCATGTCTTGAATAAATCTCAAAGCCCCATTCTTTTTGGGCACAACAAACCAATGATTTGAGTGTGGGGCTGAAGAGGGATCCAAGATCTTCATGTGAATCTTTTCATTTAACAAATCCATCAGCTTTGGCAAGTAAGCTTTAGGAACTGGAATAGGCCTCAAGTTCCATGGTACATGTGGCACAGTAAATATTACCATAAGAGAGACAACAATTGGATCCACACAACCTATTTCAGTTGGCTAAATGCAAATGCATTTCCATGCCTAGCCAGCATTTGCATAAAACAATCTCTTTCAACATGCAAAAGAAACCCTTCTGCACCAACTTTCAATTCCTGTAATGTTTAAGATATAAACTAATGACCTATATCTTTAGGATCCTGTAAGCTTGGCTGCCTTGACACTTTTTCATACAAACTCTCACTTTCTGGTGGAAGTGGGAAAGCAATTGGTTTCACCTTTTTGTCAACTATCTTATAGTTTGTCTCCACAAGTGCTTTAGCCCATTGTAATCCTTCCTGTTGAGCAAACAATGCTATAACATCATACATGTCCAAAGAACATACTGACAACACTCTGTTTTCAGCCTCATTTTTTTGCATGTATAGTTGCTGAAATTTCAGCCGTAGTGTCATTAATATTCAGCCCATAAAAGATGTCTGAAATGCCTTCATTTTAAACTATCAGTCCCAATGCTTTCAGATCCTTTGTAGCCCATTTCATAGATATGCGTTCAGCCTTGCACATAGCTTTCATAGGCTTAAGCCAACATGAACTATTTGTTATAAACTGAGAATAACCAATAGTAAATACATGCTTTATTCCATCAAGATGCGAGTACATCCTCTGAACTATCAAGAATCATGTGGTGGGGGGACTTGCTTGAGCTGCTGCGCCAAACACACACTGTACACACAAGAGGAAGCTCACTCAAGATCACAAGAAGAGAGATGGAGGCCAAAACATTTTCTTGCTGATTTTTTATTCTTCTTCCACACACTATACAATGTACACAAAGTATAGATAAGATACAACATAAAGGAAATTTGCCTACTAAGTCAAATAGTGCATAACCGACTACACTAATTGACTAGCGCTATGTCTTTTCCAGGTGTAGGTAGGTGTAACAAACTAAATATAATAAGTGATAAGTGAGTGGCCATGTGAGTATCATAATGACCACCAATGTGCTAAGTGTAGACGTGCGGACCCATCTAGCTAGGCGGTTCATCATCAATGTCCGCACGTGTTGAGCTTGCCATCTCAACACTCCCCCTCAAGCCCAACTCTATCTCTACAACTCCAAGTAAGCTTCAGAACTTTTGAAGCTTCTCTGCATCCAATGCCTTTGTGAAAATGTTAGCTATCTGATCGTGTGTGTTGATATATACCAAGTCAATTCCTCCTACAAGTACATTCTCTCTCACAAAGTGGTAGTGCACCTCAATGTGTTTTGTCCTAGCATGGAACACTGGATTCCTAGCTAGCTGTATGTTGCCCATGTTTTCACAATGAATGACAACTAGATCATCTCCCTGCACATCCAAATCACCTAATAACTTTTGCAGCCATACCACCTCACATGCTACCATAGCAGCACCTCTATACTCAGCCTCCATACTCGATAAAGCAAATGTAGGTTACTTTTTGCTGCTCCATGTAACTGTTGCACTACCAAGGGAAAACATGAATCCACTTGTAGATCCTCTAAGTGAGTGGTTGGCATCACAAATACAAAATCCAATATTGACAAGATACTCTCCAATCTTGTCAGACCTTGCTCTAGGTGCTTGGTTAAGCCCGTAGAGCGCCTTCTTTAACCTGCATAGATATGTAGGATGCTCTAAATCCTCATAACCTGCTAGCTGCTCCATGTACACTTCTTCTTGCAATTCACCATGTAAGAAGGCATTCTTAACATCCATTTTCTGCAAACTCCAACCATTGGCTGCTGCCAAGGCAATCACACACCTAATATTTTCCATCCTAGCAATTGGACTGAATGTCTCTTCATAATCTATGCCATATGTTTGAGCATAGCCTTTTGCAACCAGTCTAGCCTTATACGTGCTAATGGAGCCATCTACATTATGCTTGACTTTGTGAACCCACTTACAACCAATAGCTTTCTTACCCTTAGGCAAGGGTACCAAATCCCAAGTCTTGTTGGCTTCTAATGCAACCATCTCCTCATCCATTGTTGCATCCCAATGAGCATGACCAACAACATCCTCAAAACAAGTGGGCTCAACATCCTCAATTAGTTTCACCATATAAGCATAATGGTGAGCTGCATAACCTTCAAAACCAAATCTTTTAATAGGGTATCTGACCCTGCTCGATCTGCGTACCCGGATCACTCAATGGAGCCTTTACATTACTATGAACTCTTTGTACACCTGGCGTCCTGATTGAAGGAATGCCAAGCTCATCATTCAAACTCTCCGAACCACTAGAATCTCCATCCAATCCCAAATGATTGGTAGATGCATCATAACCATCCAACACTTTCTTCTTTCCTTTCTCCTTCCTTGCAACACTTATAGATCCACTTGCGATGTGGGGCTACTCCTTAGTCTCCCAGACCAAGGGCTCACTATAGGTGTAGTACCAGATGATGTTTCTGGTGCACTAAGACTCTATGATTCTTGTTTATCTTTCTATACATAGCTGTTCTGATCATTATTATCATCCAAAACATCACCAGCAGGTGTATACCAACTTCCCATCTCATCAAAGATAACATCCTTGCTCACTCTGAACTCACCTGTGAGACAGGGTTATAATAGCGATACCCTTTCTACTCTAAAGAGTATCCAATAAAAATACATTTTTCTGCCTTTGGATCAAGCTTCTTCCGTAGCTCATCTAGCACATGAACGTATGCAACATAGCCAAATACCTTCAAGTGCGATACATCGGGCTTCTTGCCAATAAAGCATTCTTCAGGAGTCATCCCATGCACTGCAGCTGTGGGAGTTCTGTTCATAATGTAAACAGTAGTATGGACAGTCTCAGACCAAAATTTTTTGGGCATATTCTTTTCAGCCATTAATGCCCATGCAACCTCTGCAATATGCATATTTTTTCTTTCTGCAATACCATTTTGCTGTGGGGTATACCTGCAAGTAAATTGCCTCTTTATCCCATGAGTCCTCAAGAAGCCATTGAACTCATTAGAGAGGTTCTCTCCCCCTCCATCTGATCTCAAGCACTTCACTTTTAATCCTATTTCTGTTTCAACAGCTGTCTTAAAAGATTTGAAGTGCTCAAACACATCACTCTTTTCCTTCATGAAGTATACCCATAGCTTCCTTGAACGATCATCAATAAATGTGACAAAGTATTTGCTACCACCAAGAGATACATTCTGTGTAGGTCCCCAGACATCTGTATGTACTACATCAAATATGTTTCTGCTCACTTTTCTATCATGCGAGAAGGGTTGTCTCACTTGCTTACCAAACTGGCGTGCTTCACAGACTTTATGCAATTCTGCAACTCTAAAAGAAGGCAACCCTGTAACCAATCCTCTGGATTGCATTAATTTCAGTCTTTGCACATTTGTATGTCCAATACGTTTATGCCATATTTCAATATCTGCAACTACTCCTTTTCCTTTAGCATGCATAGGAGCATCCATTGCAGGAATTCCAGCATCTAAAGTGAACATTCGGCCAACTCTACTTCCTTCTGCGACCAACTTGCACTTATCATTAAAGTCTTCTACAAAACAACCTTTTGCATTGAATCAGACCTGCAACCCTTGCTCTACCATTTGGCCAATAGATACTAGATTCCTTGTAATTGATGGCACATGTAATACATCTGTTAGACTCTTTGTCTGGCCATCATACAAGGACAAGGGAACCTTTCCAATGTGTGAAATTGGGTGGCATGAATCATCACCCATCGACACATAACCTGGGTTTTGTAAGTCTTGCATCTCTCCAAACCATTCAACATGACTGGTCATGTGATTAGATGCACTTTAATCGACATACCATACATCATCATGTGTCCCCTTTCCTGTAACTGCATTCACCATATGCTGCATAACAAACAAACACTCATTTTTATCTTTATTCTCTTGTGAAGACGATGCATAGTTTCCTTGCTGCAATTTACCACTGCGAATATCATCCTTATTTGCATAGCAATGGGTTGCAATATGGTCTGTTTTGCCACAATAATGGCAAACAATAGCAGAATTTCCAGAACCTCTAATCTGCCATTCACCTCTTCCTCTAGAGCTCCCCCTATCTCTAAAGTTTCCTCTGCCCCCAGAAACTTGCATTTCACCAAACTGTTGATTGAACGTGTTTTGCTGATTATCGCCAACACGTCCTATACCACGGCCTCTCAAAGAGGATCTACCACGTCCCCTTTCTGAACTCGAGTAAAATGATTGGACCTGTTCACCATTTCTTTCAGACATATCACCCTGCATATTGATCTCTTCAATAATCATGAGAGATATCAGCTCATCAAAATATGGGAATGGCTTCCGTACATATACTGAAGTAACAAATGATTTCCATGCCTTCTCATTGTTAAGGCCACTCAGAGCAGATGAAACCAAATCATCATCATCCAGCATTGCATCAATTGTTGCTAGAGTATCTGCAATGCTCCTCACCTTCAACACATACTCATTGACAAACATTTTTCCTTTCTTCAAGGCATTCAACTTTTGCTTGAGTTGATTCTTTTGTGCCTTTGTATTTACTAAAAACATGCTCTCAAAAATTGTCCAAGCTGCATGTGAAGTTTCTGCATTCCTGATATGTCCCAACATAGTATTATCAATTACTGCAGATAGCTAGTACATCACCTTTTTGTCTTTCGCATTCCACTCTTTCCATGCTTTTAACTCATCTGCAGTCGGAGGGATACCCAGCTCTGACTCCTTTTCTTTACACGAGACAAACTCATAAATGCCATTTCCAATGAGGAAGTTCGTCACACAAAACTTCCATGAAGGGTAGTTGTTATTGTTGAGCTTCTCAATAATGGGATTTCCATTATTCTTTGCCATTATCACAAATAAGGATATAACATAGCAAGCTAGTCTTTTGCAATCTTCCACAACATGTGCACAATAATACACCAAGCATTTTTTTTTCACTGATTGCTCAATAGTACATGTAATCTGCAACCTGTTTGCAAATAAACCTTATGTTTGCTTCCTGCAAACACCTAAAAAATTACAGATTTGTAATCTATAACCTGCGCACCCACTTTCGGTCAATATAGCCGAAATCATAGTGTATCCTGAAACTACTGTCCGCAACCTTGCGGCTCTAAAACAGGGCCTGAAATGGCCTCAGACGCCCAAAATAATCTGTAAAATATATAGTGGTCTGCTTGCACACCAAATCTCACAGCAATTTGAGATTTTTACTAGACCCTGCTTCTGGTGCCTCCACAGGCACTATCCAAGAGAGAGAGTGGAAGAATGGGAGAGCCTCTTACCCGTTGCTTTCTTGCTCGAACCTTCCTCCTTCTCCTTCACTTCAATCTTCAAAATCAGCCTCTCTTAGTGGCGCGGCTCTGATACCATGTCAAGAATTTCGTGGTGGGGGGACTTGCTTGAGCTACTGCGCCAAACACACATTGTATACACAAGAGGAAGCTCACTCAAGAACACAAGAAGAGAGATGGAGGCCAAAACGTTTTCTTGCAGGTTTTTTCTTCTTCTTTCATACACTATACAATGTACACAAAGTATAGATAAGATACAATATAAAGGAAAGTGGCATACTAAGTCAAACAGTGCATAATCGACTACACTAATCGATTAGCGCTATGTCTTTGCCAGTTGTAGGTAGGTGTAACAAATTAAATATAATAAGTGATAAGTGAGTGGCCATGTGAGTATCATAATGACCACCAATGTGCTAAGTGTAGATGTGTGAACCCATCTAGCCAGGCGGTCCATCATCAATGTCTACACGTGTTGAGCTTGCCACCTCAATATAAACAACACTACTGTAGCCCCGCATTACAACAATGCTTAATGAAAATCTAGGTCTTTGAATTCCCTTGCATTTGGAGCCAAAAGAGATTCTTGAAGCGCCTGATTTCTAGGATGATTAACAAAAATAGTAAGAAATTGAACTACTTTCCTCCCATCCTTGCTTCTGACTCTTGTATATACAGAACCATCATCAAGCACCTTTGTTTCCATACACACTCCTATAATATAGGGCTGTCCCAAAATCACTGCATATGAGGAATTATCTTGCACAAAGAAGTGTTGCTTTTCTTGTACATCACCAATTGTCACTTTTACATTAGAACATGCAACATAGAACTCTCCTGAAGAATTATTTGCAGCCCTCATACGCCAACCATGATCAATGTCTACAGGCCATGCACCATTTTCATACAGTCCACGCTCAATGACCTTTATCGCAGACCCATGGTCAAGTAAAGCAACACAAGGAGTTTCACCTTTCCCTATTTTCACTACCGTCTCAGTGGTAGCCCTGGCCCAATGATTTCTTGTGTAGTTACTTCAAGGAATAAATCCTAGAGTCTCTTCCCCATATTGTTGCATTTACCTTACTCCACCAGGCATATTGCTACAAGACAATGCATTTTCATCCACTTTCTTCTCTTTTCCACATGCTATCCATACTGATTAGTAGCATCCTGCATAGATAATCCAGTACTTACTTCATGCTCATATTCATCCAAAATACTCAACAAACTAGTTTTCTCTTCAAATTGCAGCAATGCACTAGTGGTATCACCAAGAAACTGACACTTCCTCTTAATTATGTCAATGATCTCATCATAAAATTCTTGCTTGGCAATGCCAGAAACCTCTCCCAAGGTGAATTCCACTTGACTATTTAGGATTCGTTCTTCAAGAAACTTCTTAAGATTTGTCGCTATCTCAATATCATACTGTAGCTTATACCCTGGCTGCTTGCCCTTCTTTTTGCCCTCTGGTTTATTATCGTGTTTTTGCTCGTAATTGACCTCTTTCATAACATGCTCAGGAGGTGGTTGATTTGTAGCTTTAGGCTGATCCACACTTCTTCTTGTTATTCTTTTAGATGTCCCTGCATTATCTTCATCTCTCTTGCATTTTTCTTCCACAAGTACATTCGTGTTTTGTACCTTTGCTAAATATGCATACACTGAATATGCATCTACTGGTGATTCCCAACCAATTATGTCATGAATGTTTTGCCCTGCATTAGACATTTCACAATCAGTAACCTTTTTCTTTTCAGCTTCATGTAAAGCATGTGTCCATATTTCAGCCTTTGGACCAACCATCACTTGGCCATGCATTCTATCCAACTGTAGACCAAAAGTAGAAGCATGTACCGCCGCATAAGCATTTCAAACAGCCAAGTCTTCCAACAGATTTTGCATATCTCCCTTTCCAAAATTCAAAGCAAGAGGCAATCCCATTTCTTGTGTATGGATCTTGCCATCTTTCCAAAAGATGAATTGTCATGCCAAGGCCTTTTGATAGGCAGCACAAACCTTTCTCTCATGCTAGAAACTATCACACCACATCCATCTCTTTCCTTGCTTAGGGGGCTCCTGCCCATCCCCTTTCCTCTTGTCCTTTTTCATCTAATATTTCAACCTTCAGTTGAAGATCCTTCATCCCTTTGACCAATTCATCTAAGACATTATCCCTAATAGAGAGAACAATAGTAGGTACATCCATAAGGTTAGCCACAGAAGTGGGTGGCTTATTGGATACTTCAACTATTTTTCCCGTAACAGTGGGCAAGCTAGAGACATGTAATCTTTCTCTTCTTTGATGCTTTTTCAGAAGTGCAGTAAGAGCTTCCTTAGCATGTCTCCACTCTATTTTCAGACATGTCTCTGTATAGTCTAATCCTCTAGCAAATCATCAAGCTTCTCTTTAAGCTCAGGATTAGCTGCTTTTAGAAACAATTCAAATTTCTGGCTTGCAAGAGCTTGATGTTTTGCAAGATCCAACTGCTCAAATCGACTTTCAAATTATCTTAACAATTATGTAGCCACAAGATCCTTATTGGGTTGTAAAACCCACTCCTAAAATTTTTTGCGCATAATCAAATTGGTATCCTCAATGTAAAATTCTTCCATGAGTGTATTCTTGAAAGCTACCCAGTCAACATCCTACAAGTATAATTCAGTAATCCACACTTTCAGTTTATGTACAGTAACACGTACAAAATACTGGCTCCATGCAGGTTGAGCCACCCCAAAGAGTTCCATCTTTTGAGCATTGGTATGTACATATGCAGATACATTTTTTCCATTGAATAACTTCATCTCATGCTCAACTGCTTGCAGAGCATTCATCACAACACTTTCTATTTGAGCAAAAGCCTGCATCACCTATTGTTGCTATTGTACCTATATAAGCATATTCATATTTTGCACCAACTGTTGCAAAACATCACTAGAGATTGTGTTTGAAGGTTCTCCCATCTTGCCTTTCCTTATTCAGATGACCTTTCATGTCTGGTTCACCAATGTTGGAGGGTTTTTTGTCAAAAGGTTGAAACCACCGAGGATCAGAGGTAGAAGGAAGTAGAGATAGGAGATGGAAGAGAAGAAAAAAAATAGAAAAGATATAAACACGACAATGACAAAGCACAATGAATTGAATCAATATGTATTGACAGAACCTAAATTCTTTTGTCTAGCTCTACTCAGAAGCAATCTCCAGGCATGAGATATATTGAAGCTCCTTCCTAGACAAAAAATGTGCATCAAAATTATAGCTCCTTCTCTGCTGCTCGAAACCCAATTCTGATGGCTTTGTTGGCTTTAGAAGGTGGGTAAAAATGAGACACTTGATTAGGGATCTCCCAGATCACTCCTTCCTCTTCTAGTTCAAAGTGCAGTTTTCAATCTGTCAACAGCGATTGCGACGCACGCAATTTTGCCAATCTCTCTTTTTTATGAAAAATCCCATAGTTGGTTGAAAAAGCCACTTGCTTTTTGCATGCCATCCTAATCCATAAGCTTTTTTAACTTTTTCAAATTTTTACAATAAATAATATAAAAAATAGGGAAAAATTACCCACAAATCTAGTATTTTTGGATAATCCATACCACTCACACTAGTACTAATGACTCTGATCACATTGACTCTCTTGATCAATAAGAAAGTCAGATGATGATACACTCTAGAGTTTTTCACACTGTTTCTGTGCAGTGGCACGAAAACGTTGTCATGCCGGTATGCGGACAAAGGGTGAAAAACTCTAGAGTCATTTGGATTTCTTATTGATCTAGAGAGTCAATGCCATATTAGTCATTATTGTCAGTGTCCGTAGTATGGCTAGTTCAAAAATACTAGATTTTTGGAAAAGGTTAGCATTTTTTTATATTTTAGATATTATTTATTGTAAATATTCGAAAGTTGTAGACAACTTCTAGAACAAGATAACATGTAAAAAAAAAGCAAGTGGCTTTTAGCCATTTTTGGGGGATTTTATGCAAAAGGAAGGATTGGCAAAATCGCTGTTACGCGATTACAGCTTTTAGGTAGCAGACAACACTCCAAACTGGAAGAAGAAGGATTGATGTGGGAGTATTCTTATTAGATGTCTTGGTATTTTACCCCCCTTTTGGAGCCAACGGAAGCATCAGATTGGTGGTCTGATCAGCAGAGAGGAAGCTATTTTTTAATGCATGTTTTTGGTCTAGAATAGATTTACCTTCTTAGGATGTAGAAATAAATTGTCAGGATTCTTCACCTCTATGAGTATTCTTTTACATCTCCTATTTCTTTAAACCCCTTCTCTTCTGTCTATGCCTCTCCCTGAATCTCCCTTCACCATATTGTCTCTTACCCCCATGGTAGACTTTTGATCCCAAACGCTTCGACAGTGATGAACGACATGAAAGTTGGCAATAGGTGTGTAAAGATGGGAGATTCTATAGGCTCAAGTGGTGCTAATGCTTTAGAACAGATGATTGCTTTGTTGTAGCAACAAAAAAAACATCATTTGTTACAACAACATATGCAAACTTGGTAGGAAGAAAAAAGAATTGATTCCTTAGCTGTGAATGCATTGCAAGCAGTGGGACAAGAATTGAAGAAGTTTAAGGGTCAAAATGTTTCGGCCTTCATCCGGTTGTATGAAGAAAGATGTTGTTTCATGGGGTACTGTAGTATTCATGAAGTTGGTATTTCTCCTATTTCATTCCAGCCATGATTCTTTGTCCACAGGAGTCAACTTGTCAAGGGTGCTATAGCTAGCCGTCTGAACTATTTAAAAACTGGACTGCAAATCCCGATCAGTTTTATAGGTGGTTCCTAGACTAGGAGTCTCGACTCTACTGTTGTCGGTTGTTTGATGCTTTTTGTTTTGCAAAAACATGTGTGTATTTGTTCATGTGTGTCTGTAAAGTTTTGAATATAGAGAGGAGAAAAAAGCAAAATCAGGATCGTTCAACTTGGAAGAATAGCTCAAGCATGCAATATGTACAGATGTCACAACTCTATGCATGTTACCTGAAGTGTAATGAATGTGAGCCTATGGAGGTGGTGTGTAATGGTTAGCATTATGATGTAAGAACACACTCTAAGTTGCATGTGCAGGGGGTTGTCACACATTGGGGTAGTGCACTTGAGTCATGCCCTATTGCACTAGTGCATTGGCTTAGTAGACTTGCACTAGGATGTGATGGTGTGGTCTTTAGGTACACTAGTGCATAACAAGTATGCACTAGGGGTCGTGTGTAGGAGGGTGTGGAAAATGGTTGTATGAGGGGTGGGTGCACTATGCACATGTGTATTGTGTACGTGTGCACTACGTGCTAGTGAATGTGTACTATATGTATGCGCTATACACTATTGTGAACAATGTATAAAAGGGTGAATTAGGGTGGCTACATGGTTTGAATACGATCAAGGTATGTGCGAATGAATGTCCTAAGATAGCCTAAGATGGGATATGTTAGTGTGTATGTGCACTATGTGTAGTACATTGTTCACTAGTAGGTATGCATGTGTATGTATGAACCAATGCATGTAAACTATGCACAGAGCTGACAGGTTAGTACACAATGTGGTGCACTAGGGTACTATAAAATGAGTGTGAAGGGATTAAGATGTGGGGGCATGAAAGGTGGATGTACTATGGATTAGGGGTACAATAGACATATGCATGTGTACATTTGTGCAATGTATGTGTGCACACTATGCATTATGTAGTATGCACTGTGTTCTAGTGACATATGTACTGGTGCACTATATATAGTACATTAGAACTGTGCGAATAGAGGGTGTCCTACAATGGTGTCTATCAAGTAGTGGCAAGATGAGTCAATCAAGTGAGCTTATGCACGGGCTGCTACTATTGCACCATGCACATGTGCACTAACGTGGTATGTGAGGTTAGAGCTACACTTGAGCATATGCACCAATGTGTATAAACTTTGTACTGAGCACTTGTGGGTCCATAGTGCGTGGTGTAGTTTACTATGGTAAAGGATAGGTGTCATGCAATAGTAGCCTTATGTGCCAAGCTATGTGCAAGTTCATCTATTGATCTATGTGTAGTGAGCTACTGACAATACACTAGATGTAGTACACTAAAGTATCTTGTGCTCAAAGCACATATATTAGAATGGGGTACTTGTGTAGTGTGATGTAGGTTGGGGGGGGGGGGGGAGGCCACCATATATAAACCATCAATATCACGTGCATTCAAAGGGTATTAGAAAATACCCTTTCCTTGTATGATGTAAGGTAATAAAATAACCCCCTTTCCTTTAAGAAACTTATAATATTTTTTCAATTGAAATTAAAAACCCCTTTTATAAACGTAATCTTGTTAGTTTTATGAAATAAAACAACCCTTCCATTGATCACACGTGGTACACTTACATTTTTTGAGGTGAACCCGCTCGAGATAGTGTGCTCTATGTGTGGTGGTCCTAGAATGAGCCTTGGGGACCTACGCAAGTGTGTTGTAAGGTGTCAACTTCCTTCTTCCTCTAACTCTCCTTGCAAACACACACACACATGTTAAGATATTTGCAATCACACCTACTTTAGTCCATTTGTATAGGATAGCTAGGCTAGGAAGATGTAGTCCATTCTAGGAAGAGAGATAGATCCCATATGCACAGTGGATGTTAAGTGCTACCAAAGAACTCTATATAATGATGTACTTGAACTATCACTTTCATATGATGATAATGAAATAGTACTTGTCTCTTTTTGTCAAGTTTCTATGTCATTGTTGTCCATATACAAGATTGTGTTTATGAGTTCAAGTCTCAATATTGAAACCTAATTCACTTGTGTAGCAGTTGTCTACATTGTCATGTCAACATGAGTTGTGTCTTTATCTTCCATCCTCCATAGCTTCCACCTTTGCCATGCTCTAGATCCTACATCTTTTACATGGTATTAGAGCCCAGTTGGGCATGGCACTACTGCTCCAGCTCCATTGTACTCTCATCTAGCTCAACTTGAGCTCAATTTCGCTTAGGTTAAGTCTAGGCGCTCATCTTCTACTCCTTCTCCATTTGACCTTGTGACAGCCATAGCCACTATGCACCTATCCTGCTTCAAGCTCTTAGATCTCTTCAACCAGAAAATATCAAGCTTTCTTCTGGAGAATTGTAGCCCTGCTCCTGGAGCTCCTCTCTATCACCTCAGAGCTCAACATTAGGCCATTTCAAGCTCAGCATTATGAGTCTACACAGTTGCTGCCCTGTGTGTCTGCCATAGCCAGATAGACCCTGCCAGGCATAACTCTTCAAATTGTCTTCTAAAAAGCTGTTCCCCAACTTCAGCCGCATCATTATGGCACAACATAACATGCCATTGATCACCCTCTGCTCCAACATTCACGAAATCGCGAGAATCTTGCTGAACTGCGCCTATTGACGTTCGAGTTGTTGTCGCCATCGCTACAGGCCGCGATCTGGATGAGGATCATAGAGCTTTGATAGGCCTTGAAAAGAGCTACATTTCCATAATTTTTTTTTTGAAAATGATCCACCATAGCTCCTGCAATAATAAAAAAACCAGGCCCTTATGATGAAACCCTAAAATCCACTATAGCCAATTTTTCACTCAAGCTCAAAAATCTAATTATTTTCTCTCTCATGCCACTTGGAGCAATACACTGCCACTTTGACCTATTGTCCCAGCATCAAATCAAGGAGGAGAATAACTTGGAAAGATTGAAGAAGGATTAACAACCCCGAACAAAGAAGATTCAAGCTCAACATCAACACAAACATAGTCTCTGCATAGTGTCTTTTCACACTGTCATTACTTGTGTCTCTTGACACATTGTAATCTACTCTTCCACTGATAAATCTCAAAATTTTGAAGTTGATTTGCTACTGTTTCCATAAGTCTAACATGGGCAAAGACTCTCCAACTACTCGTTTCAAAGGAGTTGGGTTTCACACCTAGCAGGCCCGCATCAAACTCATCCTGATGAAGAAGGGCCTCTAGGCCATTACCACTAGAAAAGAAAAGAAGCCTCGTGATGAGGATCTTGCTGTAACTTGGCAAAAGAATGATGATAAGGCCTAGGACATTATTTAACTGGAGCTAGACGATAGCTATATCCACCATGTGTATAATTGTGAGACCTCAAGGATACATGGAAGAGACTTGACACCTTGTTCGGTGCACAGTCTAAATCATCAAAGTATGGTCTCTTGATTGAGTTTTTTAGGCTTGAAATGAAGTCCAGCACATCACTTGCCACACATCTAAATTACGTGGAAGGACTTCTAACCCAACTTGCAGGAATCAACATTAAAATGGAAGAAGATGTTTGCATCAGTGTTCTACTTAAGAGTTTGCCTCCTGAATATAATAATGTATCAACAACTTTAATCAACATACCAAATCCTGAACTTGTTGATATCCAGGCATCATTGTTAGAAGAGGAAAAGAAGCTAAAATCTAAGGAAGAACCAAGTACCTCTAGTGATGAGCATGCATTATATGTTGGCAATAGGTACAAAGGCAAGAAGGATCATCTCTTCAGTGACTTTTGCAAAAGGACCGAACACACTGAGAAGTTCTGCATATATATATATCTCATTACTTTGATGATTTCCGAGTTGCACTTTGACAATGGGAGGTCCCCTAACCTCCAACAAGGTACGATATCATTCGCTTAGTCCACTTCAACTTCCTAATTGATATAAACAAATAGTGTGTATAGAGCATGAATAGTGATAGATTAATCCCATAGATACACATGTAAAATACTATCACTGTGAGAATTCTTCAAGTTTTGAGCCATGGTACATATTACCACATGTCATTCACCTACTCTAAAACTATAGATCATCTAGCATGTTCCACATTTCTTAGTTTTCATCATGATCAAAATCATTCACTTTCTCTTCATTATCTTTTTCTTCCTCTATGTTTTCATGAGCAATCTAATTTTCATCCTCTTCTTTTTTATAAGTGATAGGGTACCTCTTCTTAAATAGCTATGGGTATCTTCAACTCTATCCCATAAGATTGCAAAGAGAGTATGTAGCATTATCATATGCATGTCTCATGATCTAAGGACCAAACCATCTCTTAGAGACCTTCTTGATGGTACTATGCTAACTATCCAAATTATTGTCATCAACAAGTATTTTCTCTTCTTATTCTATAGCTATAGGTCAAAATATGAGCTTCTTGTCAAAATTTTCTTTGTTTCTTAACTTGTCTTTTTTCAATCTTTGTACTACAAGCACTGTATCTTCTAGTCTCCTCTCCAACTGATGAATCCTTCAAGCTAGCAACTCTTCTCTGTTGATCCCTTCATCCCATGGCAACATGTTTCAGGTAGTACTTACCTTCTACATTGGAATGATTGGCTTCTACATCCATCAAGTCTACATGCATATATCCTATTGTAGCACTATGAATAATGCAACCAATCCATAGGGCATATGGGAGTAATTATGGCTACTCTCATATTTTTTCTCTACATACCTTTGCTAATGCCTTGCAAATCGGCAGATGAAAGATCTGCCATGATAGTCGATGGATGTCTCCTATCATTCTTCCCATTGTCATTAGGATTATATGCTAATGAAAGTGCAAGCTTGATCTCCAAGTTAGAGAAGAAATAGTTTTACAATGATATATCACATCCTCTAATAAGAACTTATATATAGTACTAGTAGATTTTGTTCTCAAATTTTGGCCTTTAAATTGATTTGTATGATCCTCTTATGGAAGCATGATATATCTTGTTTGCCATTATCCCATAGGCATAGGCACTAAGTCCACAACCTGTTTGTAATGAATAGAAAGAGAATAAGTAGGATGCAAACCATCATAGTGTCCACAGAAGAATATATCTAACATATGGTGCAAGTCTCAGAAAAGTATAAGACATTAAAGCCTAAGACATCTAACAAATGTACTGCAAGTCTCAACAAAGTATAAGACATCAATGTACTACATTTTGCTAAATTCTCTTAACTCATTATCTCATTCTCCTCTTCTTGTCAAGGTACTCAAATATTTCCCAATTTGCAGCCATTACCCATCATATAACTCTTTTGAAAAAGTTTCTATCAAAGAAACAAAACATTCATGATAAAGTGTTATACATATAATTTTAGCCTCTTCATCATTAGCCATCATATTTGCTTCATCATACACCTTGCTCAAGACAATATATTAGCCATTATAATTTTTTTTTCTACTATATGTCAAAACCTAGATAGTGTGAGCTATATATAGCTCCAATATGTATGTGTTGAAATGTAGAGAGAGAAGATATGTAGTGACGCGATAGAGAGAGAAGAGACACACCATATACACTCCCAAAGACTATATAATATTGATCACAATCTACATGTATATAGGTGACACCTAGTCTAGATAAGGTGAGCTATATATAGATCCAACACCCCCACTCAAACAAAGGTCTTTAGTTGTGGATGAAAAAAACCCTTGGGGAGCACAAGGGAAAAAATTGAGCTCCTATATACAAATGTATAAACGTGATCAAGAAGGATTATTGTGTACATGTAAAGTGAATCCGTGCATGTGAAGTGAAACTGAATATGTATGTACAAAGATTACCAACATGTGTGAGGTTTATGTGCATATGTGAAGTGTTTGGTGCCTACAAGGAGTACGTACAATGGCACTACAATGTCATAATATATTAATCCCCAAATATTGAATTTGCGACAACTCCAAGTTCTGAGCACAACAGAGTGAAGTATGCTTCATTGAGTCCTTTGCTGAATATATATGTAGTCATTTGATCACTTGGACAATGTTCAATCATGATTGTACCTTTCTTTACTTCATATTGAACATAATGATAATGCACTGCAATATGTCTAGACTTGTTATATTGAATATAGAATTTAACAAGACTAATAACATTTTGGTTATCATATCAAAGTGGTGTGCTCGAGAGAGGAGGATGGCCAATATATGATAGAGCTTGTTGAAGCCATACTAACTCTTGAGCAGCTAAAGATGCAGCTACATATTCAGCCTCTGTAGTAGTGGAAATAACAACACAACATTGTTTCTTACTAGTCCATGAAACAAGACAACCATGATAAAGAAACAACTTCCACCTGTAGAGTGCATAGATAAGTGAGAGCTTGCCTAGTTTGCATCTGTATAACCTAGAAGTTGAAGTGAATGTAGAGAATCAAAGTTTTGTTCATGCCAATAAACCAACCCAAAATCTTTATTGTCTTTCAAATGCTTCAAAACTTGTTTAGCTTTAGTCCAATGTTTAAGGCATGGAGAACTAAGATGTTATTCAAGAAAATTTGTAGCAAAAAGAATGTCAGGGTGAGAATTTAAGCCAACAAGATTAGCACAAGGTTGATGTAATGCTAATTGTCCATCATTTTGCAAAAAGACAGTTTTTAGTAGAGCTCACAAGATAAGAGTACTAGTAGGATGTGCAAAACCCAAACCAAACTTTTGAATAATATCTTTAAGTAACTTTGTTTGAAGCAGTAATAAAACACCCTTTTCCCCATAGCATTGAATTTGAATACCAAGACATGAGTGTATATCTCCAAGATATCAACAAACATTGTCACACGGAATATGGGTAGGAGTTCGTGAAAGTCACTCACAGGAGGGACACTTTGCGATATGGGGCAAAGGATGATGAAGAGTAATCAATTCAAGGAAAATACATGGAGTAAGAAGAATGGTTAGGTTTCACATTCAATCAAATACATATGTGGGCAAGGTAAGATAGAGAAATTCATGTATACATTTAAGCTTACTTTATATTCAGGATCAAGATACAAAGAAATGATCTTCCAAGGTAAGAGATCCACTCCATGGTATAAGCACTAAAATGTAGAAGTAAAGTGGTATTATGGACAAGGTGTGGATAGAGGATATCACAATTGTAAGATGAGATGTGGTAAGTACATGAGAGCAATTTTTTATACATAAATTGGATGATTAGTACAATGATTAAGCATCCTTTTTTTAATGCTTTGGTGAAAGTTATGAACTTGCTAAAGCCTTGGTCTTGTTGAGGCCTTATGTCATCTTCATGCCCTTTGTTTATCTGTGTGAAGGTGACAATCATTATCTCTTACTCCTACCCAATTGATGGCTACTAAAGTGCTATAGTCGCACTCTTAGATGATGTTGTGACAAATTAACGATGTTACCAACTGCACTAGTAGGGTATCTCCTACAAACATGCTTGTTATCACATGGGTATTGTCATGACAAATTGATTGCCACCTCCTCTAGTTCCAGTCTGAATTCTATCTACCATTGCTACCACATCATGTCTTCAATATAAATCTACATTTATCTATAACCTCCAGCATCATGCTTCATTTGCAAAGCCTCTTTGAAATCACTTGCATAAAGGTTTGGGTTTGTAGGCATTCTAAGAACTCTAGGACCCCCATGATCCAAATAGAATATGAAAATATGATCATTAGGGCCACTATGGACTACCTTTCCACTGTCTCCAGTCAGGGCACTTCGGTTTCCCAAAAGCACGGCAAAGAACACTCCAGCATAAACATCATCGCATGTAGAACTATTAATGATTATACTAGGGCATGGATTATACTTGTTATCCACAATGTCATCATACATGAAGACAATAATGTTTTTGTCCTTGAGACCACCTCATTTCAGTACTTGAAAGGCATGGCAAACATTAGCTTGATGTCGGTAATTTCTATAGCATGCTGAGCTAGATATCAAGATGGCCCATCTAGTTGCAATTTTACTACTTGTGGCCCTTCATCCGTGGAGCATCGGTAAATATCAAAATCATCCCATCCTCCTTTGAGGAGAAGAAGGACAATCACTGCATCTCAAATGGCTATTGAAAAGGCCGACCTATCGTGCTGGCTATGTAGCATAGAATCACCAATGCAATGGAGGATGCCAAGTGCTGGCACTGGGATCCCCATCTCTTCAACATCTACATGATTGTAGGCTACCGCAGTAAGTGCCATCCTCTCATGAGCAGTGTGATCATTGAGTCTAGCCCCTCAAATCATGGTGACTAGACTCGTGAAAATGATGACTATCTCCCCATTAAATTGCAGCATGACATGGAAACGAGCAAATCATGCTTTCCACTCAATCAAAAAGTAGTGGCTATTTTGCCTCCCAAAATATTATAGTCCCTTGGCTTCTTCAACACATATTCCACCCTCAAAATCATATGATAGCTCTCATATCCATGCAACAGTCCTTCCATGAAGTCATGGACATGCTACACCAAATAAGGCCCAAACCATCATCCTGAAACCTTGTGGATAGCATTGTGGTGGTTGTCTAGATTGCTATCATAGACCAACACCCAATCTTCCTCCTCAATCTCTCTAGGTCTCAATTTGTGTCTACTATCAAATCAGACTTTGCTATGAATTCTGGCCTCTTTGAGCTTCTAAACAACTCTCTTAATATACTCAAATCTCCTCTCCAACTGACAAATATAAAGAGCCAAAAGATCCTCTCTAGTCATATCATCATGTTACCACGGTAAAGCATTCCAAGTGAGTGTGCAACTCTCTGTAGGCATGACTGGTTTCTGTCGATGCATCAACTCGGCAGGCATATAACCTATGGTCACATTGTGTGTAATGCAATCAACCCATATGGCGTAAGGCAACAATCTAGGCTACCTTCTGACCCGTCCACAACACCATATTAGGGAATATGGAAATTTTCCATAAGTTTGGGACATATGGTCAAATCTTTGGATTTGTCATAACTTGAACACTATAACTCCAAATCGAGCACTCTATAGCTCAGTAGATTCAAATTTTCAACCGCTTTTCAATGATAGGTCACATCATATGGTTTTGAGAAACTTACGGGCATGTTACCCCCATGCCACCTTTTTAGTATTCAAAAAATGGGAATTGGGAGGTTCCCAAACTCACTAATATTGTGTTCCACTGCATGCTTTGGCCAAGGCTTTTACAATCGGCCGATGGCCTCTCTCACTTTTCCCATTGCCTTCTGGATTATATGTTGAAGTCAAAGTAAGTTTAATACCAAGGCAAGATAAAAACTCCCTAGCCTCATCAACATCCAACTCACCTCTATCTACTATAATTTTCCCAATGTAGCCATATGTGCAAATAACATCCTCTAACAAAAACTTACAGACCACTAAAGTAGTCTTCGTCCTCAAAGCTCTTACTTCCATTCAATTTGTGAGATCCTCTTGTGCCAAAACAATGTTCGAACTCTGCAGCATGTTCGAACTCTTACCTTTATTTTGCTTGGGTGCACACTCATTTTGAGGATACCTTTGTACGTATTGTAGCTCATTTTTGCTAGCACCTTGCTTTTATGCATCAGTAGTCTAATCTGAACACTCGCAAGTGTATCCCTAGTTTGTGTTGAGATATGAGCTCCACTCGTGATATGCCAGGGTGATCGTTGTGCATTTATGCCACCGACTTGACAATTGCAGATGTGGTTGGTACACCGCCCATGAATAATAGCTAGATGATAGCTATCCTTATCTACTCTAGTTCGTGGCTCAGTTAGTATACCACCTTAGTTAGTTGAGTTTGGTTTGAGACCTATATATAGGGTTCTTCTATTTCTTTTGTACTAGAGTTCTTTTGGCTTACACAACTAAGAAGAGGAAAACTGTTTTCAGCCTCCACCCTTGTGTGTTTTCCCCCATTGTGCAAGCAAGAAAGCTGCAAGTGAGACTCCTTCCTTCTCTCCCACAATCTTGACATGGTATCAGAGCCTTGTTCGTGGTAAGGAGCTCAAGAAAGCAAGCCAAGTTCGCGGACCAGTGTTGCTTTCATTCTTCTGTTTTGGGAGCACGTCTCTGCACGTAGCACAGCCGGAAAGTGCAAGAGTGCATTGTCTCAGGTTTAGACGCCCTTCGCGGTGAAGAAACAGGGCAGTGAAGCAATAGACCCTGTTTTTTTTTATTTGAGGCCATTTCGGGGCCTGTTTTGGAGGCGGAAGTTTTCTGCACGCACTCAGGAAAAGGCCCAGTTTTATGTTGTGCGACCACTGTTCTACAGGTCGATGAAAAGTTACTGTAAAAATTACATCGTATGCCTGTGCGCAGAGACATTGGGAGTTACAGAATCATCCTTGTTGCCTGTTGATGCAAAATCGTCACTAGGAAGTGATTGTGTGGTCAAATACCACTTTCGTCAGTTTTGCAGATTCTCTCTCACAGATTGTCACTGAAAAGCTTGACAAGAACAACTTCCAAGCATGGAAGTTTAGAATGATGAATTTCCTTATGGGAAAAGGATATTGGGAATTTGTTGCAGGAAATGAAGAAGAACCAGTTCTTCTTGATGTTCCCAATCAACAGCAAATGCAGGCATTTAAATCATGGCATGAGAGAGCCAGGAAAGTTATGTATTGGCTGTCTATCAGCATTTCAAACTCTATGCTTGTGCATATTCAGGATGCAAGTACGCCAAATGAGGCACGGGATACTTTGTAAAAAATGTATAACACAAATACGCAAGCCAGGAAAATGCAGCTCAAGCAAGAGTTGGACAATATGCAAAGAGAAAGTATGAGCATCAATGACTATCACATGAAAGTGAAGAAGATTGTAGATGCACTTGCTTCCATTGGGTCACTAGTGGAAGATGATGATTTAGTTTTTGTGACCTTGAATGGTCTAGGAAAGGATTATGCACAGTCTCGAACATCCATTTCGGTCCGTGAAAGATTTTCTGATTTTGAGGAGTTGATTGCTCTTCTAATTTCTGAGGAGCAGAGAAATGGTGGTGCATCTTCTTCAGGAGGAACTTCAAAAGAAGCAGTCTTCTACTCAAATGGTGGAAGAGATAGATGCAAAGGTAGAGGAGGCCGATCTGGAGGCCGTGGTAGAAATCAGAATATGCAGCAAACTCAAGAAAACCAGTCGTATGGAGGAGGATGTGGTAACTCTAGAGGCAGGGGGAGCCAAAGAGGTCGTGGTGGATGGCAAAGAGGGCAAAATGCTAACAGCGATATCGAATGCTACTACTATGGTAAAATGGGTCATATGGCTAAAGACTGCTATAAAAAGCAGAATGACATCATGAATGGAAAACTGCAACAAGGGAACTATGCATCTTCTAGTAGACAGGGTGATGACATAAATGAGCATTTGTTTATGGTGAAGCACATGACCAATTCTGTGACAAGTGACGAAGAAAGTAACAATGTGTGGTATGTTGACTCAGGTGCATCAAACCACATGACAGGTCATGCAGAATGGATGCAGGATGCAAGGAAAATGAAAAAACCAGGATTTGTGGAGACTGGTGATGATACTGCACATTCTATTGTGAAGATTGAAAATATTCCTTTGTCTATGTAGGATGGGAAAAAGAAATACCTCTCGGATGTATTTCATGTTGTGAATATCACCAAGAACCTGGTTTTTGTTGGTCAAATTGTTGAGCAGGGCTTGCAGGTTAGATTTAATTCACATGGATGCTTTGTTGAGGATATGAAAAATAAAGGTCGCTTGATAGCAAAAGGAAAGAAGAAGGGCAGAATGTTTACATTGGATGCAGACATGCCTGAATTGAGTGCAGCAATGCTTGCACATGGGACCGGTGTAGTTGCAGATATTGATATCTGGCATAAACGCATTGGTCATGTTAATGTACAACGACTTAAATCAATGCAGGCCCAAAATATTGTTGCACGATTGCCAAAATTCAAGGTTGCAGAAATGCATAAGGTATGCGAAGCCTGTCAGTTTGGAAAACAGGCAAGGAAACCATTCCCTAGACATGTTCAAGAGAGTAAAAAGCCATTGGAATTCATCCACTCAGATGTGTGGACTACTAAAGCTGCATCTCTTGGAGGCTGTCATTATTTTGTCACTTTTATTGATGACTATAGCAGAAAATTTTGGGTGTATTTTATGCAAAAGAAAAGTGAAGTTTTTGGGTATTTCAAAACTCTAAAAGCTGTGGTTGAAAAAGAAACATGCCTGCAAATAAAATGCCTAAGGTCAGATGGAGGGGGAGAGTACCTCTCAAATGAGTTTGCAAGGTTCTTGCAGGAGCATGGCATAAAGCATAAATATTCATGCAGTCATACCCCACAGCAAAATGGAATTGCAGAAAGAAAAAACAGGCATATTGGAGAGGTATCTCGTGCCATGCTCAATGAAAAAGACCTGCCTGGGCTGAGGCAGTTGCTACAGCGGTCTACATAATGAACAAGACTCCCACTGCAACAATACATGGCATGACTCCAGAGGAGAGATATACTGGTAGGAAACCAGATATTTCTCATTTGAAAATTTTTGGTTGCATTGCCTATGTTCATGTGCCAGATGAGTTGAGATCCAAGTTGGATCCAAAAGCTAAAAAGTGCATCTTTATTGGTTATTCTCTGCGGCAAAAAGGGTATAGATGCTATAACCCTTCTACTCATAAGTTTATAGTGAGCAGAGATGTTATTTTTGATGAGATGAGTAGCTGGTATAAACCAGTAAATGTGATTGATAATGTAGATACACAAAATGGTAATGCTGCACAGAATTCACAGCAGCAGTCACAAGATATTAGTGGACCTGGAGCGTCCTCTAGCAGTGGTTCACATTCTTTGCCATGGCCAGGCTGATTGAAATCAGGAGAATCTTCTCAAAGCAATGCAGATAGTGGTATGCAGGTATCACGAAAAGGAAAAGAGAAGGTAGATCAGCCCATGTTTGATGTGAATGCAGGTCACTCCTATGTGGATGGTGAATCCAATGGCTCAGAACAGAGCATTGATGATGAGTTGGATATTCCTTCTATTGTTATACCTGGAGTAAGGAAGACCAGGGATGTTTTGAGAGCACCTGGGAGTGAACCTACTTTGCGCAGGTCTACGAGAGCTAGGTATCCTGTGGATAGGCTGAAATATGACGGATTTATAGTCATTCACTATACATATATAGTCAAAGTGATACAAGAACCAGAACCCACTTCTTTTGAGAAAGCCATGGGAAAATAAAAATGGGAGAAAGCCATGGATGAAGAAATGGATGCCTTGGAAGCAAATGCTACATGGGAATTGGTACCTTTGCCTAAAGGTAAGAATGCAATTGGCTGTAAGTGGGTTTATAAGGTGAAGCACAATGCAAATGGTTCTGTGAATAGATACAAGGAAAGATTAGTAGTCAAGGGGTATGCACAAACATATGGCATTGATTATGAAGAAACATTCAGTCCGGTTGCAAGGATGGCAACCATAAGAGCAGTCATTGCTATGGCTGCATCAAAGGAATGGTCTTTACATTAGATGGATGTAAAGAATGCCTTCTTGCATGGTGATTTGCAAGAAGAGGTATATATGGAGCAGCCACCAGGTTATGTGCATGCTGTTCATCCTAAGTTTGTTTGCAGGTTGAAGAAAGCATTGTATGACTTGAAGCAAGCACCTAGAGCATGGTCTGACAAGGTAGGACAGTATCTTGTCACTATTGGCTTTCAGATTTCCAAGGCAGATTTCTCACTTTATGTGAGAAAAAAAGAGAAAGATATTATGCTGCTTGTCATTTATGTTGATGATTTGATTATCACAAGTGATAGTGATGAAGATATCCTTCATGTGAAAATGATATTGAAGCAGAAGTTTGAGATAAAGGATTTGGGAGAGCTGCATTATTTCTTGGGCATTGAGGTGATTAGATCACCAAGTGGGATACGGCTCTTGCAGAGGCAGTATGGATTGGACATGCTCTCCAAATATGGAATGACAAGCTGTAAGCCTATTTTAGTTCCTTTGGAGCAGATTGTGAAGCTGAGCACAGATGCAGGTGAGCTTCTGGAAGACCCTACTATGTACAGATGCATGGTAAGAACTTTGATTTATATGACTATTACCAAGCCATATTTGAGCTATGCTGTTGGATTAGTAAGTCAGTTTATGCAGGCTCCAAGGAAACCGCATTTGGATGCGGCCAGACGCATACTCAGGTATGTGAAGTCCACATTGTAGTATGGACTATTTTATGAGACTGGGGTTCAGATACAGTTGCGTTGGATACACTGATGTTGATTGGGCTGGTAGTATTTCTTATAGACGATCTACCAATGGATATGTGTTCTCTTTTGAAAGTGGTGCAATCACTTGGAGTAGCAAGAAACAGCCTACAGTTGCCTTGTCGAGCACAGAGGCTAAGTACAGGGGTGCAGTAATGGTTGCATGTGAGGTAGCTTGGTTGCATAAGCTACTTTATGATATGCATCATCCTACAGATGGGCCAGTTGTCATTTATTGTGATAACATGAGTAGTATACACTTGGCAAATAACCCAAGCTATCATGTTAGAACGAAACACATTGAGGTGCATTATCACTATGTGCAGGAGAGGGTTTTACTAGGTCTTATTGATCTAGTTTATGTCAGCACAGAGGATCAGGTAGCTGACATATTTACGAAGGCATTGGGTGCAGAGAAGCTGCGCAAGTTCAGAGACCTGCTTGGTGTGCAGGAATTGGGATTGAGCTCGAGGGGGAGTGTTGAGATATTGAGCTCCACTCGTGATATGCCAGGGTGACCGTTGTGCATTTATGTCACCAACTTGTCAGTTGTTGCAGATGCGGTTGGTACACAGCCCATGAATAATAGCTAGATGATAGCTATCCTTATCTACTCTAGTTCGTGGCTTAGTTAGTATGCCACCTTAGTTAGTTGAGTTTGGTTTGAGACCCATATATAGGGTTCTTCTATGTCTTTTGTACTAGAGTTCTTTTGGCTTACACAACTAAGAAGAGGAAAATAATTTTCAGCCTCCACCCTTGTGTGTATTCCCCCATTGTGCAAGAAAGAAAGCTACAAGTGAGGCTCCTTCCTTCTCTCCCACAATCTTGATAGTTTGATCATCAATCTGAATGTGGATGTGGCTACTGCTCTCAGATGGATATTCTGTATTACTTTGCACAAGCTTTCCCTACCAGGTTTATTATTTTGCTAGAAAGGATATGTTGTATACAATTCCTCCAGAATGTGCCTTTGCATTTTGTAGATGAGAGTAAAACTCTAGAGCGTCTCAAGTCTAGCACAAAGTTTAAGAAGAAGTGTCTCCATCCTGCTCAGCAGTGGAGTTCTTTTTGGATGTATCAATTCTTTTTCTTTAATGGAAATCTTTTTCTGTGCTCTCCATTTTTTGGGGACATGTGCCATTCAGATTACCTGGTGTTGTGTCTATGTGAGTTGTATATGTGGTATGTATATATTGTTTATCTTTGTTGGATGGAGCTGAAGTTGAAGCTGGATTGATGAAGAAGATATTGGACTACAAGCTAGCAGAAGATCATGTTGATTCAAAGAAAACTCTTATATCCTTTATGACTTTCTGTTGCTAACCATTTAAAAAAAATGGAGATAATATCCAAAAGGGTGTTTTCCTTTTGTTGTAGTATTATCATATATACAAGTGATAAGTTGGGGTCATGGTGGAGTGATTGTTGAAGATACTAAAGAAGATCAAATTGAGCTCTTTACTGAACTTACATTCTTCTTTTCCTTAGATTGCGAGGATAATTCCTTAGATACTAAAGAAGATCAAATTGGGAGGGGAAGGAAATGAGAGAGGGAGAGAAAGAAAAAGAGAGAGAGAGTGCATTGTCTCTCTCCCTCTCCCTTTTGTTTGTTTAATGTTTAGATCACTTTATTTTTTGCTTGTTTAGGAAATGAGAGAGAAAGAGAGATAGAGAGGGAGAGAAAGAGAAAGAGAGGGAGAGGGAGGGGAAGGAAAAGGGAGAGGGAGAGAAAGAGAAAGAGAGGGAGAGGGAGAGGGAGAGAAAGAGAAAGAGAAAGAGAAAGAGAGGGAGAGTGCATTCTCTCTCTCCCTCTCCCTTTTGCTTGTTTAATGTTTAAATCACTTTCTTTTTTGCTTGTTTAGGAGAGGAAATGAGAGAATAAGAGAGAAAGAGAAGGAGAGGGAGAGGGAGAGGGAGAGGGAGGGGAAGGAAATTTAAGATAATATACTTATCGATAATGGTATGCAATGTGCTTTACCATGGGCCACGTACATTGGTGACTCTTTAAGATGGTTTAAAAATGGTCAATTCCTTCATAATGTCCAAGTAGGGGATCTAATTGTGATATGCATCAATCATTGTTTTTGTATTAACTTTATAGGCATACCAAATTAGAAATCATGCCAACTAGTCAACGGAAGGACTAAAAGAAAATGATACCCTAGCTAATGGTCATTACGATACTTCATCAAAATGAACCCAAAAGTATTGTTATAGAAGAAGAAACCCTTAAATCGAGTATAGGATATTTTCTCTCAGGTTTTATGACTATGAGTAGAATTGATTGAAATAAATTTTATTACTATGGTTATTAAATTTCATAGATGGTGCGCATTAATTTTAAAATGGATTACTTATACTCAAAGCCGAGATATAACAAATAATTATCTACCGGGACAAACAAATCCTTGAGCATGATACAAGGCCAAGATATAGCATCGAAAAATCTCTCAACTACTATATACAATGCAAGATTTATAGTCAACTTGCAACTTGACGTACATTTCCATAAAGCTACCCATTTAAGCCTCGTTTGCTGTAATTTAGATAAGATGGAAAACGAAGAAGGTCTTATTGTTCAAGACCGCGAGACGTATCTTAATCAGCGTGTCCCATGTCCTTGCTCTCAATGCAAGTTGGCAATTAGACCTTCCATAAAGGTAGATAAGATATGCATTTTAAGAGGGATTTTTCAAAAATGATTTATATTACTGTGCTTTGTATAGTTTAAATTGATTATTCTAACATCATTTTTTATCTGTGCAGGTGACATTTTCAGGATGAGTCGAGGGATGAGCGATGAGGAGTTTCAGGACATGATGGCACATATGTCTCCAGATCAGCTCGCGAGATTCAGAGAGATGGCAGACCAGGAGCTATCTCGTTCTTCGTCAGGGCGCTCTACTAGATCTGCTTAAGCGCGATCAGATGCTTCAGCTTCGAGCAGATGATCTCGACGCTCACGACTTGGGCCAGAGGGAGGGACTGCAGGAGGATCAGGGGGGTGCTACTGTGGAGACACGGATGTGGTGTCTCCGTCTCGTCGTTTAGCTGGAGCTGCGTCACCTCCAGGATTTGTCACACTTGTGGGGACGTCTACTCTAGTTACTCCGGCTTTTGCGCAGCCGTTGGTAGGTGGCACGCCTTTTGGTGGCACCCCCTTTGTTGGCACCCCTTTGAGTGGCACTCCGGGAGAGGGTACCCCCGTCGGTACACCGGATGTACATGGGTCTCCTGGATATGCCCAGGAGCGTGGATAGAGATGGGAGAGGGCCCATCTTAGGCAGACTCCTAGGGGTTATAGATACCTAGTGGATAGTAGGTCAGGAGCCATCATCATGAATGATGAGGGGAGGAGGGTGATGGCTTGCATGAGGGAGTTGTGCCAACAAGTTTTTCGGCACAACGTCCTGGATCATTGGAGGAACATACCGGAGGGGAGCAAGGACTACATAGTAGCATCCTTGAACGAGGAGTTCCCGGTGCCAGCTGCAGTAGATAGATTCTCTACGGACTGGATGATGGATTGCATGCGTGCATACATGTCACATAGACAATCCTACGCACGCAAGGCAATCAAGAGTGGGGCTCCAAAGCCAGAGTGGTTAGATGCAGATGATTGGCGCCGACTGAGGGAGGATGCTATAGATTCGCCAGGACGTTGGCGCCAATCGTCTGCATCCAATCGAGGCGACGAGGGCACGAATCGAGGCCGGATCGGTGCATCATCTTGGGAGTGGCGGCCACAGGATATATTTGGAGGACTTTGTAAGTTTCTCTTTTGTTTTGCTTATTTGTTTTTTTGAGATATTCCTTGTACTGACAATCACGTTTCTAACAGTTAGCATTTTGTTTTCTTTGCAATACTCCATTACAAATCACAATCCGCAAGGCCTTGAGACTCAATATGCAGAGAGGCACGGTCTCAGGGCATTGATCGACCAATTGTATAGATGCGGCGGCCCTGTAAGTCACTCATCTTTCTTGTCCGTAGTTACCATGAGATATTTGAATGCATTATTGTATGGTGGATTGATATGTTGTTTCTTTTTCTGCAGAATGCGTTTGATGCTCCTTTGCGGCGTGACGAGCTTTCAGGGGACGAGGATTTGTAGCTCACCCTTGGATCCTTAGAGCTCACACACCTTTAGTTTTTAGTCGCCTGATCTATGTAGACATTTTCTATGTATTAGTGATATTGTTTCATGATTGTACCAATTGCATTTTATGCGATCATGTATTTATTTCATGTATCAGTTTTATGATTTCAATATACATTATTTTTGTTTGCAAGCGCTTTGTATGCCGTAGTGCAGAAACTATTTTGTATGGCTCTCATACAGCACATAGTGCTATATGTGGCAGGGCAGCTTGTTTACTGCTCGTGTCGCTATTGGCATCGCTATGAGCGTCGCAAATTCTCTGTAACCGTCGCTATCTGCGACGCAGATAGCGATGATTCTATGGCGTCGTCAATAACGACGCTTTTTGCGATGACGGGGGCAAATTTTGTTGTTTGTATTTTCGTCGCTTTAAACGTCGGTATAAGGTCTATATCTTGTAGTGTTGGAAGTTCATGATGATTCTTAGTAAAAATATGAGGCTCTGTGATGTTTTGATAGGTTTTGTTAAGGTTCTGATTGGTTCTGATACCTTCTGTATAGCTTCTGTTTTGTTCTGATTTTCTTTTGTATGAAGCATGGATTGATGATTGAAGAAGGATGAGGTCTTTTGAAAGCTTATTGAATAGTTTTTGATAGTTTGGAAGGGTTTTAGTATGAGTTATAAGGTTTTGAGGTCTCTTGGGGCTCCATGTCGATAAATTGGGGGGGGGGGGTGGGGAGATAAATGGGAGGTGGTAGTAAATGAGGGGTGGAGGGGAAGGATGGAGGCGTGGGAGGAGGAGGGTGGAGGAAGAGGAAGAGGAGGAGTTGGAAGGAGGGGAGGGAGAGAGCAGCGGTGGCAGCGCTGTGGATGATGGATGGCGCTGGCAGCGCAAAGGTGCACGGGCGGTGGCAGGGAGAGAAAGGGGAGGAAGAAGAAGAAGAGAAGCAAGAGGAGGGGAGGGAGGTGGGAGAAGAAGAGGGAGGGGGAAGGAAAAGGGAAGGAGGAGGAGGGAAGAAGGGGAAGGGAGGGAGAAGAAGGAGAGAAGAGAAGGAGAAGAGCAGGGGAGGAGGAGGAGGGAAGAAGAGAAAGGGAGGGAGAAGAAGGAGAGAAGGGAAGGAGAAGAGTAGGGGAGGAGGAGAAGGGAGGGAGAAGAAGGGAGGAGAGAAGAGTAGGGGAGGAGGAGGAAAAGAAGAAGTCGGGGAGAGAGAAAGACAAGGAGAGAGAAAGACAAGGAGAGAGAAGGAAGAAGAGAGAGAGAAGAAGGGAAAAAAACCGTCGGATGGGGAGGGGGAGAAATTTATTTTTTTGTTTAAAAAAATGTTATTTTTTTATTTTCATTTCTTTTGTTTTTTTTCTGTTTTTGTTTTTTGTTTTTTGTGTGCGTTTGGGTTGGTTTGGTTTAAAAAAAAACTAAAAAGAAATAAAAAGAAAAGAAAGAAAGAAGGGATGGATACCGTCCCCGTCTCGTGCGCGTGTGTGGGGCGGGGGTAAAAAAAATTTACAGTGACGAGATTGAACACGGTCGCGACGTCGAGACGAAAAGGAGCGAAGGTGATGGGGTATAGGGAGGCACATAATTTCAAAAATGCACGCATTCACACGTGACGCAAAGCACGCGAAAACTTGGGCAAAACAAAGAAAAATTAATAATGCACAAACTGGGCATCAAAACACAATGACGTAAAAAGGACAACTAAGCCGAAAGGCGAGGAGGAGACTGCGAAAAAGTACAACGGGGTGTTCGGGATCAAATCAAGGCGTTCCCATGGAAAAAATGAAAAAACAGGCTCAAAAACCCATACAACAATGAATATCAAAGAATCCATTCACTGAAATGAAACAGAAGAAAAAGAAAATTGGTGAGGAAAGTTATATCAGACAGGCCTAGAATGTCAGAACATAGTTCCGATGAAGATAAGACCCATTCAAATGGAAAAAACCCCAAAAATAGCCCTGATATAAGATACAAAAATTAATATAAAAAGAATGGGGCACTGGAACGAAGGGCAGTAAAAAGGAAAAATATGTACACGAAGGGGATTTGCATGGTTGGCACATCAAATAGCACTTCTGGTGGAGTTAGAAGGGGTTCACATTCAAAAAACACAAAAAATAGAACAAAAAATATATTGAAAAATTAATAACGAAAAATACAATGGTTGAAATAGGGCAAAGAAAAAAGAAAAAATATAGGGAAAGGCTGGCGAGATACAATAGTCAAATGAAACTGGAATTTCGATGAAAATAGGGCATGTTCACGTGAAAAAATGTTAAAAATATGCACGAAAACGGCCCGAAAACGTGCAAAAATTAATATCGAATGAACCGTGCATCGGAAGGACATGCAGCAAAATGAAAAATGCCAGGAGGAAGATTGGAGGACAGGCTGTCATGCCATATTGTTGTTCACAAGAAATAAAGATGCGTTCATATGGAAAACCATCCAATTTACGAGAAATGCTTCACAAATTAATAACATGCAGGATTAAAGTGAGGCATATGCAGGGGGTATACATCATAGATGCCCAAGGACTCATCCCCACACTTAAAACCTTAACGGATAGGGTTAAATGCATCAATACAACCTAGGACTTGTCGAGCGACTGGAATCTGGCATCCCCACACTTAAAACATAATGTACACTTGCAATCATAAGGATAAGGTTAGAAAGACTTGGCCCGATTTGTGTATGGTCGAAGGAACCATCACTGCTATAGAAGAATTGGAGTCGGCTACAGGAGGTACCACGGCTCACTCCAGCATTCAGCCAGCATGGCAGGGACCATGCAGCAATACTCAGGGAGGTAGCTAGTTGATGAAGCCCACCGGGGGAGGTGTGGTTTAACGAAGGATAGCCATTCAACTCATGGGCACTCAGATGAGATGAGAGAACAGTCACTCGCCCCATAACTGACATCACTCGAGATAGTATTGATGGTAATCGAGATCTCACACCTGATTTAGAAATCGACAAGGGAAATGGTGTAGAGGGAGTATGCCAGGATGCACAGTTGATGGTGTATCAGTGCATCCAACCCTATTTGGCATAGGTGCAAGCAGGAAGGCCAGGGAGCCTTGCAGTGCAATGTATAGAACAGAGTGATGTGTCATGTGTTGATGGCAGAGACCCATCTCGTGTGTGCATAAGGAAATGAGAACGTATGTTATTCAAATTTTCGTAACGTTCCTCAATTCTCACTGCTCAATACTTGATTGAAGAAACACCAGTCACACTACTCAACCCACCCTTTGTCTCACTCTCTATTGAAAGATACAAGAGGGCAACCCATTCCTGAAACCCATTGATGTTGATCCGGGTTTTTTACAACCCGGATCATTACCACAAAATTTGGCCAAAGCCCCTATCAAGAGCTTACCATATCACTTTAGGTTTACTCTTCAAGCACTAGGTATGCTACATTGCTTCTCGATTATGATAACTCTAGCAAATGGGGGGAACAAGTTCTTAGAAGGCATGTCAATGTAAAGGGTAAATGGGATGGTTATCTTAGTGAAGATGAAAATGGATTACACCTAGGAGTTGAGTGAATGCATAGATTTTTCAAAGGACTAGCCTCCAACTACATATGGGCTCCGTCTGCATCACTAAGATTTGGAATCTATCACCATCATTAGATGACACCTCACCCTTGCACACAAGTCAATATCCACATCATGGTGTCATTTGGATCTTGCACAAAAGCTTACAAGCATGGACCCCTTTTGTCACATGCTTATATGTATTTATATACATATGGGATACTAAAGTCAAAGCAACTTTTGGAAACCCCTTTTTATAATCTCAATAACTCCCAAGAAAAAGCGAATTTCAAGAAAATTCTCGCGAAGGCCGATCGGTTTCGATCTGGTCTACAAAGTTGCAGAAGAAACTTTTTCCAAATTCCTCACGGATTTGAAGTTACGAAGGCGCAGACTGCTGGCTATATGCAATTTTCTTCTCTCTTTCACCACACCAACTTTCCACTCTATCCTTCTTGTAAATATATTATAATAATGTGCTTTGGGCACCCACCTCTTGTAATCTAGCTCCATTTCTCTATTTTGTCTACCACTACCCTTGGCTTCTTGCATGATGACCAAGGTGGGGACTTGTCCCATCCACTACTCTCCATATTTTCAAAGATGCCATACATCATCTAGGATTATGTTAATCAAGAAGATTAGCTTAATCTAATCCCTCATGAAGGCTATATAAAGAGCCCATGGAGAATGAAGAAGGAAGGGGGAGGAGGGAGAATGACAAGTCCATGAGAGCACTCTACAATACCCTCATCTCTTTGAGGTAAGCTATGAGTGAGTTCTTTTATTATGTAGTATAATGGCAAGCTTCCTCTACCTCTTCTCCTATTATCTCCATCTCTTCTCATCTTCTCATTCCATGTAGCATAATGGCAAGCTTCCTCTACCTCTTCTCCTCTTGTCTCCCTCTCCTCTCATCTCTCTCTCTTATATTCCAATGTGGTGTTTAGCACATATATTCTCTCTTGTAAATTTGTGTCTTGGCTCTCTTGATTCTCTTTGAGCATAGGGATGTCCTAGCCCATCCTCTCTTTGGCTAGGTGGTGCCCCTCTTTAGTTCTCTTAGTGAGGATTGGAGGTTGGATGGGTAAGAGGCAACCCGTTCATCATTTCAGCCCTCAATGTAATCATCACTATCACTTGTGCAGAAGTTGTATGCCTCGTGCACATTTGATGGTGCAATAGTGCATCCCGCCCTGTGTTCGCATACAATGCAAGAAGGAAGGCCAGAGAGCCTTATGGTGCAGTGCATATGAACAAATTATGCATTGTGCATTGAGAGGCCCAACATGTGCGTGCAACACTCCGTTCACACATCTCACTTCTCATTTGATTTGAAGTGAAAGACTGGTCACTCAGCCCACCCTCTGTCTCACACTCTGTTAATAGATACAAAGGGAAACCCATACTCACATCCCCATCTTGTTAGGATGAAAGCTCGCATTACTAAAGGGGTTAGTGATGAAGATCATATTGGTTGTTGTTGTCATCAGGATATTGAAAATGAGGCGTACCTAGGGAGGTAGCCAACAAGTCTCGTACTTCAATGATTTGTACGAAAGATTGTATGTTAAGAAAGGCAGACAGACTGATATTGCAGAGATAGCGCACCAAGGGAGGTGGCTTCAAATTACTTGCTGGAAAGGTTTTGCTGGTGAGGCAGCTATCCTGAAGTGCGGGGTGTTACCACCTTTTCCACAGTTAGCTTCTCGCCCAAGGGCGTTTCCACCTTTTCTTGGAATGAGGCCTATTATGATAGGGAATTTCTTCCTTTTCTCCCATAACTGCTTTGTCTGTTTTGTTTTTTGTTATTGTTTTTTTTCTTTTTTTTCTTTTTTTTCATTAAGAAAGAGAATGGTAGAAATACCATGTGTCATGACCAACCTCGCCCCCGTTGCTGAATTAGACAAGAAGAGAACAAGGTAGGGTTGAGAGGTATCTGCGAGGGGCTAGTAGAACGAGACCGCCTTATGAGGAGAATCATAAGGGCTATTAGAAGCATGAAGAGAATGATAGTGCGACGCCCAAAAGGGAGAGGGTAGGTTGACTGTGATTGTCAAGATCCCCAAACAGGGAAGTACATCTTCAGATGATAGCCATTGATAAAAAAAGGATCATCAGAGGCATCAATGGTCTGCACCTGAACAAAGCCATTAGGATTGACAGCAAGTACATTGTACAGGTCCATCCACCATTGTTAAAGATTGCTAGGAAACTTGCCAAATCTCGAATCATAGGCCAAGATAAAATCACCTTCTTTGAATTCCTTGTGCTTGATGAAACTGTCATGATAGGCCTTGTATCGCACTTGAGTGGTTTTCATACACTGTAGGGCCATCCGCCATATCTCATCCAAACATTCCAAGTGTAGGAGAGGCGGCGTTGCAGTGACTCATCATCTCCCAAGCGTTCTTTAACTACTACTCACAAAGAGGGCAAGTCCAGTTCAACAGGGAAGACGACTCTGTACCATACACTAGCTGCTTTCCTGTAGCAGCTTTATGGGAGGTTCTGTACACCTAGAGGGTCTCTATAAGTCAATCGTCCCAGTCGCGACGATGTGCGGCAATCGTTTTGGTCAAGAACGAGCAGAGGATGCGGTTGGTGACTTCAACTTGGCCGTTGGCTCTAGGGTAGTAAGGAGTATACTTGCGATGGTAGATCTTATACAGCTCCATCAGTTTCTCCATGGTTTTGTTAAGGAAATGAGTACCTCTGTTTCTTACTAGCTCAAGGGGACTACCAAAATGGGCAATAATATTCTCATACATGAACAGAACTATGTTGTTACCATCATCCCACTTTAGAGCTTTAGCTTCACATGACTTTGTGACATAATCCGTATATACTAAGATGTATCTATTCTACTTCCGTCTGGTAGGTGGATCAATGGGTCCCATGAAATCAATCCCCTACTTCTCGAATGGATTTAGGGGAAGAATGGGTTGCAGTGGCATGATACTTGTTTTGGTGGGTTTTTCCATTCGCTGACAAACATCACATCTCTTGCAGTAGTCATATGCATCCTTGTGGAGGGTCAGCCACCACCAGTATCTTGCTAACAGAGGCTTCCTAGTTGTTTCTTCTCCTACGAAGTGTCCACCACATGGTTCGTCATGGCATGCTTTCAATACTATGCCAATTTCATCCCCTGCAACACATCTTCTCAGCACTTCATCTTTGTCTCTCTTGTACAGTGCACTGCCTAACAAAGTGTAGGGGGCTGATTCTAACAGAAGCTTCTTCTTCTCACGGCTTGAGATGCTAGTAGGATACTATTAAGTTGCGGGGAGGTTGGCTACGTCTATATACCAGGGAGTAACTATTTCAACTAGAAACAAGGAAGTATGAGGAAGGTCTAGATCATCCTGTTCCTCTTCTATAGTTTGAGGGATCCGTGATAAATGATCAGCTAGGACATGGGAATGGCCAGGCTTAGTGACCACTTCAAAATCAAACTCCTGGAATAGGAGTAACCATCTCATCAGTCGTTCTTTAACATATGATTTGTTCATCAAGAAGGACAGGGCTTCATGATCCACGTAGAACTTGAAATGCGTTGACAATAGATAGTGTCGAAACTTCTCCAGTGCAAACACCATTTCCAAGCACTCAAGCTTTGTCACTGTGTAGTTCCATTTCCTATCAATGATCTTTTGGCTTGCATAACATATTGCTTGATCTAATTTAGAAGGGCCCTTTTGACATAGGATAGCACCTAGCCCTTCAATTGATGCATCTGTGTGCACATGAAACTCCTTCGTCCAATCAGGAGGCTGCAAGAGAGGTGCTTGGATATTGCACTATTTTAAGGTATTAAAAGCTTCTTCGCAGTCATCAATCCAAAGAAACTCCACATCTTTCCTTAGGAGCTTGTGCAGAGGGGCTGCCTTGGTTGCAAAATGTGCAATAAATCTTCTATAGTAGCCCACATGGCCAAGAAATCCTAGCAATTCCTTGAGGTTTGTTGGTGCTGCCAAGGCGGCAATCTTTTGTATCTTCATCGGGTCTGTTGCAATCCCTTGTGGAGAGACAATATGACCCAAAAGAACTTCTGATGAAATGCCAAAGACCCACTTTTAGGTGATGTTCAGTACTGTCAGTATCCAAGAACGTCACTTGCCTTTCACCTTCCACTTCGCGGATAGATGTCCCACGGTTTGCTTTTGGATAGAGGTCTGACTCTTTCAAGGGAGTAGTGTCATCGTCTGATGTTCCACTAGAACTAGTGTTCTTCTTCTAAACAGATAACTCATTTGTATGTTGAGATTGCTGGAAGGGTATCAGAGCTTTGTTTGCTTCTGTGCGAGTGGTGACTTCTTCTAGACTTAGGGATTCATCTTAGAGGATGCATCCAGGAATTCCACATAGCACGGATCTTCTAGAAGCCATGGCTCTAATGGCTCTGGCTTTTGTTGACAGGGGGCATCATCATTCTCTTTTCTCCAAAATGAATGGTCAGGGCAATAGGAGCCACTGGTGAACTTAATTTCTATGTCTCTGATCCATTGCTTATGCAGATTCTACATACTTTGTGGTCCATTGGTCAACCCAAATGGAACCATGGTCATTCCATCCAACACCCCCAGATCTTTGGCCTCTAAGGTCTCTGTAGGGATATCAACAAGATTGTCCACTATTAGAGGATCTTATTCAACTGCACTTTCATAACCTGCTTCATTTTATTCCTCATCATTTTCATCCTCTTCCTCTAGAGGCTGTGTCTCTGCTTCTGTAGAGGGTCTGTAGGAGAAGAACATATCCTCTACCTCTGTGTCTGTTTCTACTTCTGCTTCTGTCTTTGACTCTGTCTCTGCTACTGTCTCTACGATTGCCATGTAACAGGGAGAAAAATACATCCATGCTTCTATTTCACTGTTAGAGGTGATTTCAGAAGTCAATTCTAGTTGAGGTAGGAGATATTCTCCCATAGACAAAGACTTGGCTTCCTTTGTTGGTAGTTGGCTTATAGTGTCCACTATTAGGGATTGTGCCTCTGTTTTGTTGGGAAAATTTTGTTTAAAAGTCTCTTCGTCTCTTGATGTACCATCTGTTAATTCTTTCGAGGAGTTAGTTATGACTTCGATGGATGTGGATCCATTGCCTTTTTGCGATCCATATAATTTTAACACAACTTTGTTGGATCCTCTGCCTAGGGTTAGGATTCCTTTGAACCAGTCTGTCTTGGCTCTTGATTCAAAAAGCCAAGTCTTTCCAACAACAGAGGGTATGAGGTCTCGTAAGAATTTTGTTTGAGCACCAGATAGGTCTGTTGAGATATCGAGCTCCACTCGTGATATGCCACGGTGACCATTGTGCATTTATGTCACCGACTTGTCACTTGCAGATGCGGTTGGTACACCACCCGTCAATAATAGCTAGATGACAACTATCCTTATCTACTCTAGTTCGTGGCTCAGTTAGTATGCCACCTTAGTTAGTTGAGTTTGGTTTGAGACCCATATATAGGGTTCTTCTATTTCTTTTGTACTAGAGTTCTTTTGGCTTACATAACTAAGAAGAGGAAAATTGTTTTCAGCCTCCACCCTTGTGTGTATTCCCCCATTGTGCAAGCAAGAAAGCTACAAGTGAGACTCCTTCCTTCTCTCCCACAATCTGGACATGGTATCAAAGCCTTGTTCATGGTAAGGAGCTCAAGAAAGCAAGCCAAGTTCGCGGTGTTCTGGTAAGAGGACCAGTGTTGCTTTCATTCTTGCATAAGTGTACGGCCCTTTCTACTATAGAGGCCGGTATATTGTAGCCACAGAGGCTTGCAAAGAGGCTATCTGGTTAGGTTGTTTGATTACAAACCTTGGTATGACAGATGCTATGCCTACAATGCATTTGGATTCTATGCGTGCCATTCAATTGGCCAAGAATCTGGCCAAGAATCCAGTCTTTCATGCGAAGACGAAACATATTGAGGTGAGGTATCACTTCATTCACGAGGCCATTGAGGACAGGTCTATTGACCTTGTTAAGATTCCAACTGATTAGAATCCTATAGACTTGCTCACGAAGAGCCTCACTACTGAGTGCTTTGCCTTCCTCAGGAGATTGATGGGCATTGGATGAGATGGCGTCTTTTCCTCATCATGTTGTACATGTGTACATGTTGTACTATCTTTTCTTTTTTCTCTCTCTTGTGTGGCAGATTTGCATTTAACTGGGAGGTTGTTGGGGGTAAAGGCGCCTCTGCCTAGCCGCCCAAGTATTACTACATTGACAGTACCCGCCACTGCACATTAGAGGTGGCGGGTGCCCATCACAGTCAGTTATTCTTTATTCTTTTAGTGGCAGTTTGAATAAAGGAAGACTCGACCACACATTGTGGTTGTTGGAGTTCCCATTTCTTGTCTCTCTTTCTTGTTCTTGCTCTCCCGCCATAGCTCTCACATGTGCAAGCTTCGATCCTTCTCACCTTTCATGGGTTTCCCCATTTCCTAGCCAATTAGAGAAGCCTATGGATCCTATTAAAGAATATGACTTGGTCAAAGATCTAGACACCTTCAAATCAAACCTAACATTCTGACAATGAATGCATAGATCATCAACAAGCACCTCCAATTATTGCCTAAGCATGTCTTTGAAGATATTACACATGAGGTGTTGAAAGGTAGCTTGTGCATTTGTAAACTCAAATAGCATGACTATGTAGCCAAACATGCCCCATTGCACTACAAACATTATCTTATGCCTATCATCAAGGTATACTTGCACTTGATTATAACCTAAGAAGCTATTGAAGAAACTACAAACCTCTTTTTCTGCTTCTCTCTCAAGCATGTGCTTCATGTAGGATAGTGGGTAGTTATCTCTCTTTGTGGTAGCATTGACATTTTTATAGTTTTTATACACTCAAAATTTTCCATTCTTTTTCAAGACAATCTCTATGGGTGATACCCAATCCATGTGCTCAATTTCATAGACAAGTCTGACCTTCAACAACTTATCTATCTCCTCCTTGACAGTGTGTGTGTGCTTTGGATTCATTGGGTATGGCCACTATTTAATGGGTATTGTAGTAACTGTCATTGGGATGCTATGGGTCATGACCATTGGATTGAATCCTTTGAACTCATCTAAAGATCACATGAATACATCTATGTACTCTTGCAAGAGAGTGATGAGATCAATCTCCTCTTGCTCACTTAGGTCATTAGCTATGAACATGGGTCTAGGCTTTTGCCCTCCCTCTTCCACATTGGCTTGCTTGACCTTAGTAGGCCCTTCTTTTGGTTCATTTGCTTGTATGTTTCTCTATGCTCCTAACAAGATCACTACTCTATCACCCTTTTCTAACTTCATAAAGTGCCTAGGTAGATCTTGGGGCTTCTATTGTTCTTTGGCTTTTGATCCCCTTTGCTGCTCCCTCTTGTCCTCCTTGAATCATCTCTACCTTAGATGGACTAGTAGGTCCCTTTTGGTGCATTTGGTTTTAGGTAGTTGGGATATTTTTGAGTCGCTTTCAGAGCTAACTTCTTCTCACTTTGAGGTTAAACTCACAACCTTTGCTAGAAGAAGGAGTTTCCCTTGGCGGTTGTAGCTCCTCTGAATTTGATTCCATTCTAAGAAGTGATGTAGTACTTTTGGTTGAACTAATCTAGCATGCTTGTAGTCTATTACTCCTAGGTACTTCAACCAAGTATGGTCACATTCCATTCTAAGTATTCCTCTTTTGATACTAAAGACATTGGCTTTCCATGGCTTGGAGTCTACTTGTATATATTCAATCATTAAGCTGCTCATGTCATACTCTATTCTCTCGATCTCTTTCACTTTCCTCATTTGTAGAGTAGTAGTCTTCATACTCCTCGTCCTTATTGTTACCTTTGACTACTCATCAACTCGTAGGTTTCTATTCTCAACCTTCTTTGCGTCTCCGATCAGTGCCCAATTGTACATAAGGTTTAAGTCATGCACTTTTTCCCACTCTCACTTCAGCTCGTCCATGATTTTCTTGAGGGGTTTGAGATTGGTAGCTGGATTACCGACTAGCCCTCTTGTCAAGTATTCAAGAATCCCCTAGAGTCCGATTATGTTTGATGGAATTGGGAAAAGGGCAGGTGTTGGTTGTCTGCTAGAGTTCTTGGTCATCATGCAAAGTGGTACTAAGGACAGGGTCATATCCTTAGGTAGCTAAGAGGTTGTGGCTTCATGGACTCAATGGTTTTCCTTGCAGTATGCTTATGATTCTCTTCATTATTTGAGAATCGCAGGTTGATTGCGGCTAGCACATACATCCAATCTTAATCGTCCTCTCGAGGCAAGGAATCTATGAGTCTTCTTTCAAGATAGCCGAGATGGCATCTAGGTCAATCTGCATGGTCTTCTACGTGTCCATCTCGACTCTTATAGCCTCTGATCTATTGCCCAAGAACATGAGACCGTTGTCCCAATCTTCTTTCACTCATGCATTTCGCATCCAAGATTGACATAACAAGATGTTATAGTCCACTCCCTTCATGACTATGAAGTTTAGTGAGAATTGGACTCCTGTTATCTTCAAGGGCCAGTCTTTCAACATCCCAAATGGCCTAACTTTCGTTCCGTTGGCTAGTGTGGCATTAAACCTTGCATTCTCCACATGTGGGTTACCTAGGCCTTTAAGAATGCATGGCTGAGTACAATGATTCTTGCTCCTATGTCTACAATCCCCCTTGTTGTGGCATCCCCTAATGCTATGCTAGATAAGACTACATGCATTTTCATGCCTTCCTAGAAGGCATTTACATGTAAGGACATAGGCACTGAGTTAAGAGTAAAGCTAGGTATCTACACGGTTACTTCATGGTCAGGCATGTCGCTTGCTCCAAGCTCATTTTGGTCCTTCTACCCATTGCTTTATTAGCAACATGAGCAAATTTCCAACCACCTACTTTTCGTTAGGTTCTACACTCTTCTATGATAATCTTGGCCAATCTGCCTACCTATGGCATGTAGGCTTTGTCTATGTGATGATACCTGGGGAGTGGATGTGTCTCTTGATTTGAACTCAATGGGGGAGACCAGTGTGCTCACACTAGAGAGCCTATCCATCTCATCTTTGATAATGGGTTCCGCATCTGGCTTTTCTTTGCTATTGAATTTGCATCAAGGTTTCTAGGTCTGGGTAATGAAATATTGGCCTGCTTTGCATGTGCTTGGATCATGACATTCAACGGAATTCATATAGCTTTGCTATCAAGTGTTTTAACTCCAAAAAATCTCAATGGTACGGATGGCATGATAGCTGCACTAGAGGAAGGTTTTTGCCTACTACAACACTCGATGTACAAGTGTGTGATCCCATACTCAAGGCATCTTAGGTTGGCCTTGTCTCGATTGGCTTGTTCTTTTCTGGGGCATCGAGATGAGATATGTCTTGGGTAACTGCATGTCCAACATGCAATGGGTTCCTAGTTCTGCCTTGGGTAACTGCAAGTCCATCTGGGGCATCGAGATGAGACGTGTCTTGGGTAACTGCAAGTCCAACATGCGCTGGGTTCCTAGTTCTATCCTCCTAGCCCTCTGCCTCTTCCCTTGCAAAATGCCATTACTAGCAATGGTCTAAAG
Organism: Lygodium microphyllum; assembly: GCF_053477565.2. NCBI lineage: Eukaryota > Viridiplantae > Streptophyta > Polypodiopsida > Schizaeales > Lygodiaceae > Lygodium > Lygodium microphyllum. Next base: position 40,455,782 of record NC_141155.1, on the reverse strand, counting down.
TTTGAAGTCCATCAAGATGGGATTGCCCGCTTTGTCAGACAAGACATGAGGGTTTACTTATGTTTTTCCCTTATTTGGCTCCTCTATGTAATGTATTGGAGTATCACTCAATGGATGGGTCACGATGGGTTGAGGTTTTCTGGATATCCCTATGGGGTTCATATCAATCCTAGGGATGAGTATCTTTTAATCATTGGGTGTTGGGAGAGCCAATGGAACCCCCTTTCAAAAACGTTGTGATCTATTCTCTAGGTAGTAGTAAGCAACATTGTATAGTTGTCAGTATGGCAATCACCTCGGTAGTTGACAATGTAGTGCATCATAGCCAAACTTGACACAATTAGAAGAGGGTCTAGATCTAGGATCCATACACTCAATCAAAAGGTGGTTTCCTTCGCAATGCACACCTAGCCAACTAGAACTTCACGTATGCTAACTCTTGACACTCTTTCCCTTGTCTTGGGTGCTTTAGCTAGATCTTTCACTAACTGTCATAGCTCTTTCTAAGGTTCTAGAGGCAATCTTGTCTTAGTTTGTGATTCTTGAGCTCCTCTCCTTGGGTAGGTCATCCATTCGTATGACTTCTCCAAAGAACCTAGCTAGCATGTCCCTTTGCACGGTTAAGTTGATCACCAAAACCTTATAAAGCTCTTCAATTTAGATTCTGCTTATGAGCACACAAGAGATTGCTGATTTTCTAGGTTGCTCTGCAGTTGTGATTCTCTTAAAGAGACTCTGCACATGGTTAGTGCAATCTCTGATATCCTCCTTGTCTTGTTGATTGACATTCATCAACCTAACAATGAGGTTGTCAAAGTATCTTGCCTCAGAGAATCTATTGATGAAGAGACTCTTGAGGTTATTGAAGTTATTGCATTTGGCATTGTCGAGACTAGTGTATCATATCCATCCTTATATCCATCCTTTGTCTCCTAACAAAATATTAGTGAGTTTGGGAATCTCCCAATTCCCATTTTTTGAATACTAAAAAGGTGGCACACAGATAACATGCCCATAAGTTTCTCAAAACCATATGATGTGACATATCATTGGAAAGAGCTTGAAAAATGGAATCTACTGAGCTATAAACCGCTCTATTTGGAGTTATAGTGTTCAAGTTATGATAAATCCAAAGATTTGACCACATGTCCCAAACTTATGGGAAATTCCCATATTCTCCAATATGGTATTTCCTAGAAAAAATCCAAAAGCTTGTGCACGTTGAGCAAGGTTCGTGAGGCCATTCGCCTTGCATACTTGCTCAAACTGTTCCACAAAGCTCTAGGGGTGGTTATCAGGTTTATACTTGTCAAGTTGCTCAGTAACCACATGTATCTTGGTCTGGATTTTCGAATTTTGGGTTATTCCTAGTCCTCCTAGCAATAAGGTTACTTGGGCTACTCCACTCTATTCTATAGTCATGTTGTCTAAGAGATACTTCGTGAGTAGCTCACTCAGTGTAAGCTCAACCTCTAGTACTCTCTCCCTCTCTGCATTTGGTCTTGTTCTATTTTGGCTTACGTGCTCAAAGACGTGTTGGACCTTATATATTTCTATATTTTGCCTCAACTTTTGAGATCACTGCTCTTGATTGTAGGTAACTATACTTTGTAATGCTTTCCTTGCCAACTTCCACTCTTTCTTAAGATTGGCTATGATGTGCTTGGTGGGTCTACCGCGAAGCTCCATTTTGGTTTGTAGGTCATATTACCAGGTTATCATTTGTTGGATGTCGATTGGAAATTCTCCCAATTCAAGCTTCTGGGTTGGTGCTAGCTCGTGATATGTTGCCAGTTTATTTGAGTGACTAGGGCATCGATTTGATTGATTAGATTGGGTAGAGTTGTGGATCCCTGCTCATGCCTATTGCTGTTGCTCCCCAAGTAGCTCAACAATTCAAATCTCTCAATGTTCAGTGATTGGTGTCCTTGGCCGTTATTTGCTATTTGGGGTCTCCTCCTACTAGTGGGTTTGTTCATCTTATATTATCTTATCTTGTATCAATTCCTTGTTATTTAAAATAATCCCCAATGTTACGAGCACTTAGATGCTAGTGGGATACTCCTTAATGTGTGCCATGTGAAATCAAGCTTTCATATTTTCTTTTGTACGTCAAATGCTTAATTGATGTAGTATGGAAACTCAACGAAAACAATACAGTGCCGATCACACTCTTTGGAATTAGTTTCCACTAGCTAGAGCTTCTTCATGTGGATGATAGCCACTCTCGGTTTTAGTCTCTACGACATTCTAGATGTGTGGTCTAAGGGATAGCAGGTCTGGTTAGTTAGTTTGGGTCTCTAGAGGGATAAGTGACTAATGGTTAGTGACCATAGTCATTCCTGAATCATTAGATCACAATTCTTGAGTTAGTCGGCTCTATGAGCCATTCTACATGTCTATAGGTCTACTAGGGTTTTGGCTAGCTTGGGCTTAGGCTCTCCCTCCTCATTGAGGTAGGTCTAATTTTATGGAATCTGGATTCTATATAATCTCTCTGAGTGCTAGTATCCAAGTGACAGTGTTCGAGTGTCTCACTTAGACTATCCAAGTATGAGCATTTTGAATGAATGGGTGCTCGGATTCCTTTTGAGTGTCCAAATTTGGTCATCTGAGGTCGAGGTCAATTGTTTGAGTTTGAGTGGCTATCCAAGGCCGATTAATATTTTTCGAGTCTGTCTAGGACTCCGATTGGTATGTTTTAGCCAATAGATTAGGGATTCAAATTATCCTAGTTGTGGCGGGACTTGGACAACTATGAATCTGTTCGAGCACAATGCCGAAAGTTTTGGAATGAAAAAAACCTTGCCAAATCTCGCACATGCCTTGTTCAATTCTTTAACTATGATCTTGGGAACAATTGACCTCGACTTTGAGGTTAAACGACCTTGTTTTTTTGATTTGAGGCCATTTCGGGGCCTGTTTTGCAGACGGAAGTTTTCTGCACGCACTCAAGAAAAGGCTCAGTTTTATGCTGTGCGACCACTGTTCTACAGGTCGGTGAAAAGTTACTGTAGAAATTGCATCGTATGCTTGTGCGCAGAGACATTGGGAGTTTCAGAATCATCCTTGGTTCCTGTTTATGCAAAATCGTCACTAGGAAGTGACTGTGTGGTCAAATACCACTTTCGCCAGTTTTGCAGATTTGCCCTTGTGAGGGTGAAGCTGTGTTTTTTGCAGTGACAGAATTTCTTGCAGTATTCTGTAATGGCGTCTGATTCTCTTTCACAGATTGTCACTGAAAAGCTTGACAAGAACAACTTCCAGGCATGGAAGTTTAGAATGACGAATTTCCTTATGGGAAAAGGATATTGGGAATTTGTTGTAGGAAATGAAGAAGAACCAGTTCTTCCTGATGTTCCCAATCAACAACAAATGCAGGCATTTAAAACATGGCATGAGAGAGCCAGGAAAGTTATGTATTGGCTGTCTATCAGTATTTCAGACTCTATGATTGTGCATATTCAGGATGCAAGTACGCCAAAGGAGGCATGGGATACTTTGTCAAAAATGTATAGCACAAATACGCAAGCCAGGAAAATGCAGCTCAAGCAAGAGTTGCATAATGTGCAAAGAGAAAGTATGAGCATCAATGACTACCACATGAAGGTGAAGAAGATTGCAGATGCACTTGCTTCCATTGGGTCGCCAGTGGAAGATGATGATTTAGTCTCCGTGACCTTGAATGGTCTAGGAAAGGATTATGCACAGTTTCGGACATCCATTTCAGTTCGTGAAAGATTTCCTGATTTTGAGGAGTTGATTGCTCTTCTAATTTCTGAGGAACAGAGAAATGGTGGTGCATCTTCTTCAAGAGGAACTTCAAAAGAAGCTGTCTTCTACTCAAATGCTGGAAGAGGTAGAGGCAGAGGTAGAGGAGGCCGATTTGGAGGCCGTGGCAGAAATCAGAATATGCAGCAAACTCAAGAAAACCAGTCCTATGGAGGAGGACGTGGTAACTCTAGAGGCAGGGGGAGCCAAAGAGGTCGTGGTGGATGGCAAAGAGGCCAAAATGCAAACAGTAATGTTGAATGCTACTATTGTGGTAAAATGGGTCATATGGCTAAAGACTGCTATAAAAAGCAGAATGACATCATGAATGGAAAACTGCAACAAGGGAATTATGCATCTTCTAGTAGACAGGGTGATGACAGAAATGAGCATTTGTTCATGGTGCAGCACATGAACAATTCTATGACAAGTGCAGAAGAAAGCAATGATGTATGGTATGTTGACTCAGGTGCATCAAACCACATGACAGGTCATGCAGAATGGATGGAGGATGCAAGGAAAATGGAAAAACCAGGATTTGTGGAGACTGGTGATGATACTGCACATCCTATTGTGCAGATTGGAAAAATTCCCTTGTCTATGCAGGGTGGGAAAAAGAAATACCTGTCCGATGTATTTCATGTCCCGAATATTACCAAGAATCTGGTTTCAGTGGGTCAAATGGTTGAACAGGGCTTGCAGGTCAGATTTAATCCTCATGGATGCTTTGTTGAGGATATGAAAAATAAAGGTCGCTTGATAGCAAAAGGAAAGAAGAAGGGCAGAATGTTTACATTGGATGCAGACATGTCTGAATTGAGTGCAGCAATGTTTGCACATGGGACCGGTGTAGTTGCAGATATTGATATCTGGCATAAACGCATTGGTCATGTTAATGTACAGCGACTTAAATCAATGCAGGCCCAAAATATTGTTGCAGGATTGCCCAAATTCAAGGTTGCAGAAATGCATAAGGTATGTGAAGCCTGTCAGTTTGGAAAACAGGCAAGGAAACCATTTCCTAGACATGTTCAAGAGAGTGAGAAGCCATTGGAATTAATTCACTCTGATGTGTGGACAACTAAAGCTGCATCTCTTGGAGGCTGTCATTATTTTGTCAGTTTTATTGATGACTATAGCAGAAAAGTTTGGGTGTATTTTATGAAAAAGAAAAGTGAAGTGTTTGGGCATTTCAAAACTCTTAAAGCTATGGTTGAAAAAGAAACAGGCTTGCAGATAAAATGCCTAAGGTCAGATGGAGGGGGAGAGTACCTCTCAAATGAGTTTGCAAAGTTCTTGCAGGAGCATGGCATAAAGCAACAATATTCATGCAGTTATACCCCACAACAAAATGGAATTGCAGAAAGGAAAAACAGGCATATTGGAGAGGTATCTCGTGCCATGCTCAATGAAAAAGACTTGCCAGATTTTTATTGGGCTGAAGCAGTTGCTACAGCAGTCTACATAATGAACAGGACTCCCACTGCAGCAATACATGGAATGACTCCAGAGGAGAGGTATACTGGTAGGAAACCAGATATTTCTCATTTGAAAATTTTTGGTTGCATTGCCTATGTACATGTGCCAGATGAGCTGAGATCCAAGTTGGATCCAAAAGCTGAGAAGTGCATCTTTATTGGTTACTCTCTGCAGCAAAAAGGGTATAGATGCTATAACCCTTCTACTCGTAAGTTTACAGTGAGCAGAGATGTTGTTTTTGATGAGATGAGTAGCTGGTATAGACCAGTAAATGTGATTGATGATGAAGATGCACAAAATGGTAATGCTACACAGAATTCACAGCAGCAGTCACAAAATATTAGTGGACCTGGAGCGTCCTCTAGCAGTGGTTCACATTCTTCGCCATGGACAGGCAGATTGAGATCAGGAGAATCTTCTCAAAGCAATGCAGATAGTGGTATGCAGGTATCACGAAAAGGAAAAGAGAAGGTTGATCAGCCCATGTTTGATGTGAATGCAGGTCACTCTTATGTGGATGGTGAATCCAGTGGCTCAGAACAGAGCATTGATGATGAGTTGGGTATTCCTTCTATTGTTACACCTGGAGTAAGGAAGACCAGGGATGTTTTGAGAGCACCTGGGAGTGAACCTACTTTGCGCAGGTCTACAAGAGCTAGGTATCCTGTGGATAGGCTGAAATATGATGGATTTACAGCCATTCACTATGCATATATGGTCAAAGTGATACAGGAACCAGAACCCACTTCTTTTGAGGAAGCCATGGGAAAAGAAAAATGGGAGAAAGCCATGGATGAAGAAATGGATGCCTTGGAAGCAAATGCTACATGGGAATTGGTACCTTTGCCTAAAGGTAAGAATTCAATTGGCTGTAAGTGGGTTTATAAGGTGAAGCACAATGCAGATGGTTCTGTGAACAGATACAAGGCAAGATTAGTGGTCAAGGGGTATGCACAAACATATGGCATTGACTATGAAGAAACATTCAGTCCAGTTGCAAGGATGGCAACCGTAAGAGCAGTCATCGCTATGGCTGCATCAAAGGGATGGTCTTTACATCAGATGGATGTAAAGAATGCCTTCTTGCATGGTGATTTGCAAGAAGAGGTCTATATGGAGCAGCCACCAGGTTATGTGCATGCTGTTCATCCTGAGTTTGTTTGCAGGTTGAAGAAAGCCTTGTATGGCTTGAAGCAAGCACCTAGAGCATGGTCTGACAAGATAGGACAGTATCTTGTCACTATTGGCTTTCAGATTTCCAAGGCAGATTTCTCACTTTATGTGAGAAAAACAGAGAAAGGTATTATGCTGCTTGTCATTTATGTTGATGATTTGATTATGACAGGTGACAGTGATGAAGATATCCTTCATGTGAAAATGCTATTGAAGCAGAAGTTTGAGATGAAGGATTTGGGAGAGCTGCGTTATTTCTTGGGCATTGAGGTGATTAGATCACCAAGTGGGATACAGCTCTTGCAGAGGCAGTATGGATTGGACATGCTGTCCAAATATGGGATGACAGGCTGTAAGCCTATTTCAGTTCCTTTGGAGCAGAATGTGAAGCTGAGCACAGATGCAGGTGAGCTTCTAGAAGACCCTACTATGTACAGACGCATAGTAGGAAGTTTGATTTATATGACTATTACCAGGCCAGATTTGAGCTATGCTGTTGGATTGGTAAGTTAGTTTATGCAGGCTCCAAGGAAACCACATTTGGATGCGGCTAGACGCATACTTAGGTATGTGAAGTCCACATTGCAGTATGGACTATTTTATGAGACTGGGGTTCAGATACAGCTGCATGGATACACTGATGCTGATTGGGCTGGTAGTATTTCTGATAGACGATCTACCAGTGGATATGTGTTCTCTTTTGGGAGTGCTGCAGTCACTTGGAGCAGCAAGAAACAGCCTACAGTTGCCTTGTCGAGCACAGAGGCTGAGTACAGGGGTGCAGCAATGGCTGCATGTGAGGTAGCTTGGTTGCATAAGCTACTTTATGATATGCATCAGTCTACAGATGGGCCAGTTGTCATTTATTGTGACAACATGAGTAGTATACACTTGGCAAATAACCCAGTCTATCATGCTAGAACAAAGCACATTGAGGTGCATTATCACTATGTGCGAGAGAGGGTTTTACTAGGTCTTATTGATCTAGTTTATGTCAGCACAGAAGATCAGGTAGCTGACATATTTACGAAGGCATTGGGTGCAGAGAAGCTGCACAAGTTCAGAGACCTGCTTGGTGTGCAGGAATTGGGATTGAGCTCGAGGGGGAGTGTTGACATATCGAGCTCCACTCGTGATACGCCAGGGTGACCGTTGTGCATTTATGTCACCGACGTGTTAGTTGCAGACGCGGTTGGTACACCGCCCCTGAATAATAGCTACACGATAGCTATCCTTATCTACTCTAGTTTGTGGCTCAGTTAGTATGCCACCTTAGTTAGTTGAGTTTGGTTTTGAGACCCATATAGAGGGTTCTTCTATTTCCTTGTACTTGAGTTTTTTTGGCTTACACAACTAAGAAGAGGAAAAACTGTTTTTCAGCCTCCACCCTTGTGTGTCTTCCCCCATTGTGCAAGCAAGAAAGCTTCAAGCGAGACTCCTTCCTTCTCTCCCACAATCTTGACAAAAAAATGAGCTCTCTCTTTGCCTTCTTCGCTTCTTAAACCCCTTCTCTCTTGCTTCATTACTTCCCCCTTCTCTCTCTTTGTTGTCTTAATGCCTTAAAGCTCCCTTTTCCTTGTTTCTTCCCTACTTTGGGCCTCCTATTACAATAGAAACCTTGCTATGTGCTTATCTATTTTCCTTAATTTTTTTCACCTAAATCCATCCAAATCATAAGCAACCACTTACACTAATCGAGCATACTTACCTAAATCCAAAAAACGAGAAAAACTTACTTGCAAAGGAGATCAAATACTTGTTCAACTCCCTCACTTCCTACCTATCTCAAGCATCGGTTTGGAGCAAACCCTACTTGAATACTCAATTCAGAGTGCGACGAAAGCACTCATAGCTTGAATCCATTTTTCTTGGCAATGGAGCCAAAATGTGGGAGCACTCCCTCAACCTCCAAGACCCACGGACCACTTATTGCTTAAAGTGTTTCAACCCAAGTGAAATGGCTACCTCTCACATAGTCATTGTGCGTACTCTCACATCTACAAGTGTAGTGAGCTTACCTTCATGCTTAATTGATTTGCCTCCTCCCACAAGCTGTCTCGTAGCTCCATGACCTAAGGTGCAATCTCAAGCAAGCTTGATCCAAGTTCCATTGCCACGCGCGAGATAAGAGAAGAAGAAGAGAGGAGAAGATGGAGAGCTTCTCTACCATAGTCCCTCACCCTCACATACTCACTCCCTCACACTCCCTCTCTCAAGCACAAGCTCAAGCAAGAACAAGAAGAAGGAGAAGAAGAGGCGAGTTAGTTTTTGCCACACACAAGAATGAGCTTTTTCATTCAATTTTGTCTTTTATACAAGCCCTAATCCCCTTCGGGCACCCATCCCTTTTTTACATGAAAGGCCATTTTAGCCTAGGTCCTCTTTCCCTATTCCCTTCCCATCTACATCCCATCTACATTGTGCCTTCATCCATGCCCATCTACATTTACAAATTGCACAAGAGAGAGCCTGGTACTCTTACATAAAATCAAGGTGTACCGTTTCATTTAAAAATTACCCTTCCTGATTTGCACTTTTCCTGAACTTTTAAGGTTGTCCTTGCACTTTTGGCCTTTTTTCCTCCTATTTCTTTAGTCGGTCCACCTTTTTTTGCTTTGCCCTACGTCCTTTTAATTTTATTTTTGCTTTCTTTCCATAGGGGTTAAAATGTGCTTTCAAGGCCTACTTAAGAGTATCATTAATTTTCTTTAAATAAAAAACATCAATTTTTTGTTCAATTTATGAATAACCCCTTTACATGCTATCCTTATGTGTGTAAAAATGTAATTTTTAAAATCCTTTATTTTAAATCTGTGTGGTATGCTTGGTACTCTCTTACATAAAATCAAGGTGCACCTTTTCATTTAAAACTTATCTTTCTTGATTTGTACATTCCCTGAACTTTTAAGGTTGTCCTTGTGCTTTTGGCCCTTTTTCCTCCTATTTCTTTAGTTGGTCCAGATTTTTTTGCTTTGCCCTACGTCTTTTTTTTTTTCTTTCTTTCCATAAGGGTTAAAATGTGCTTTCAAGACCTACTTAAGAGTATCATTAATTTTCTCTAAATAAAAAAATCCCTTTTTTGTTCAATTTGTGAATAACCCCTTTGTATGCTATCCTTATGTGTGTAAAAATGTGTAAAAATGCCATTTTTAGAATCCTTTATTTTAAACCTGTGTGGTATGCTTATATATTTTTTAGTAACCTACTATGCACCTTAAAGATATATATATCCTCAAGTAGTGGGTTGGTAGGGTATTTGCTCCTTCTATTTGGGGATCCTTGTGTGTATTTATGGACGACTTTTACATAAAGAGCTCTAGAGTTTTGCATGCTGAAAATCTTGATGATATTTTTTGGCAAACTAGATCAAGATGGATGATAATTAAACCTTGATAAATACAAAATAGTAAGAAGTAAAGTGATACTTTTGGACCATGAAGTGACTGCTAATGATATTTCACTTGAACCTAGTAAAGTTAAGGCTTTGCTTCTTATGGATTCTCCAAAAATTGTAAAAGAATTAATGAGCTTTGTTTAGAAACACACACAAAGAAAGAGAGAGAGAGAGAGAGAGAGAGAGAGAGAGAGAGAGAGAGAGAGAGAGAGAGAGAGAGGTTTACTTTTTGCAGAAAGAGCGAGACAAAAATACATATAGAGAGAAGAGAGAGAATTAGTTGATGGTTTGGTGAAGACTAAGGAAGCTCAATGCAAATTTTTCTCAAGATATGGGGAAGACTGAGAAGAGCGATCTCTATGTAGTGCAAGGGAGAAGAGAAGATGAAGAAATAAGATCAGACGAAAAATTTCTATATTTTTCTTCTATCCTTTTGCATCCAATGCCTTGAAATTTATTTTTTTTCTCTTCAAACGAAATGATGTCAAATTAAAATATCAATGTCCACTCCATATCCTAGGAATGGTCAATTTATTATAATCATAGTTATATATATTATTTAATATCATTTATATAATATATAACATTACATTTATATATACTATTTATCATATATATATATATATATATATATATATATATATATATATATATATATATATATATATATATATATATATATATATATATATATATATATATATATATATATATATAAACTATTTAACTCTATTAAATTTGTTTAATATTTATTATTTCAAATAATTTAATATTTATTGTTTAAATTTTTTAAAAGAAATCATTCAATTTTCTTTACTTTTTTTTTCTAATAATAGTTCATTTCATATAAACCTTAAATTCATTTAATATTACTGAATAATTATTGTTTAATTGGACTTACTTTTAATAATTGATTTTCAATTTTGTTTACTTTATCTCTTTAAATTTTTATGTAATATTAACATTTATTTTTTACTTCATTTTAAAAAAATCATTCATTTTGATTCATCTACATTATTATTATTATTATTTAATATTAACCTTTAATATTTTTTAAATAATATTATTTAAGAAAAATTCAACTTAAAGCTAAACTAGATGTTGAGGCACTCATAAGTTCAATTTTGATACTCTGGAGAATAAGGATGTGTGGTACATGAAGGTGGCAGAATGCTCATGATCGATGGTGAAATTGCCCAGGCATTTGATAGGTTTCTTTTCAAGATTGTCGAGTATCCACTACATGAAAGGGACATGGTTGCCAATTTAAAAAATGAATTGTTAACTGTAATCACTTTAAGGATACCAATGGGGAAGATGCTTCTATTTGATTGGCTTTTTACTATGCCTAACTTGGGCTATCTTGTGAGGAGGATGAAAACTAGCAAAGTGCTCAGACTACATGGAGTGTTGATTGAATCATTTTAGGGCCAAAAAAGTAGTTTCCAAACAATTTAGAAAATTCTTAGCCAAATTAATTCCCAAATGTGCTAGCAACCTAAAGGTAAGTAACTCGAAACCTTCAAAAATGTCTAATATGTGTTACAAAGTAATGATACACATGCATTATGTTAGAGGACTCATTTAGGGGGCATGAAATTTCTTTTAACTAATCTTGTCCATTTAGTTAGAGGACTCATTATGTTAGAGGACTCATTATATTAGAGGACTCATTTAGGGGGCATGAAATTTCTTTTAACTAATCTTGTCCATGAAAGATGACCTAGACTCATTTAGGGGTAGAATATTTAGGATCCCATCCTCAACTTAGTCATACTGATAAATTGGGAAATGGCAGAGGTGTAACAAATTACATGGCGCATCGAATAGAATCTGAGAAAGCGATAGAGATAGAGAGTACACAACAGATAAGAGGAGAATTAGAAACTTTATTTAGCTCCAAACAACTAATACAAAGATGGCTCTATCCACCAGTATGCTTCCACTGTGAACCTTAGATGGCTCTGTCCACCCGTATGCTTCCGCTGTGAACCTTAGATGGTGATCTAGACAGAAGATAGGTAAAGAGCTTAAGGCTAGCTGGAACAACTCTGGATGGGTGAAAGATAGATTATCAATGATTGTGAAGGGTTTAGCTTTTATAGCCTGCGAAGGCGGTTAGGTCGGCCTGATCGACCTACCATATGAGCCTCCACTAGTCGACCAATGAATATTTTAGGGGTCCCTTTTAAGTCTCTTACCCCACAACTCAATGCAATGTGCCTCGAGTTGATACCAGCTTAACTACTCAGTCCAACCCAAAGATTAGGCCCACAATGGTCAGCTTTTTGCCAGCCGGTCACATAGACCTCATCTGATATACAAGTGAGCAGGTTCACATTTGGCTTCTCCTCATAATGGGAGCCTTACAACTTTGAGCACCATGGATCATTGGTGGCACCTTATGAGGGTGGGGCATTGAGCATATCTAACACCCCCCCTCAATGTCCACCCATAGGTGAATTATCTCCTCAGCCCAATGCCAAGTCTCTGAAGATGAACTTGAAGCAGATCCTATTGAGATATCGAGCTCCACTCGTGATATGCCAAGGTGACCATTGTGCATTTATGTCACCGACTTGTCAGTTGTAGATGCGGTTGGTACACCGCCCATGAATAATAGCTAGATGACAGCTATCCTTATCTACTCTAGTTTGTGGCTCAATTAGTATGCCACCTTAGTTAGTTGAGTTTGGTTTAAGACCCATATATAGCGGTCGTCTATTTCTATGTACTTGAGTTCTTTTGGCTTACACAACTAAGAAGAGGAAAACTGTTTTCAGCCTCCACCTTTGTGTGTATTCCCCCATTGTGCAAGCAAGAAAGCTACAAGTGAGACTCCTTCCTTCTCTCCCACAATCTTGACATGGTATCAGAGCCTTGTTCGTGGTAAGGAGCTCAAGAAAGCAAACCAAGTTCGCGGTGTTCTGGTAAGAGGTGATGCCAGGAGGCATATTCCACGGTGGATTCCGTGAGGTTTTACGGTGGATTCCGTAAACTTAGATGACCGGGGCTCATACGCAAAGAGGATTCTTTGTGCGAGAAGTTGATGGGGACGCCTGTCCTTTTCGGGCGTTTCATTAATTTAGTGTGTACATGGGTGATTCCATAGCGGGTGATTCCGCAAAATGCATATTAAATTAATAAACGTTTATGAGTTTAGAGTGCGCACTCGTAATAAATTAAGGTTAGGATTTATTTCTAACCAGTTGATTTATTTATGTAGCTGAAGACTGCTAGGTATTCACTTTTGTCGGTTTAATTGTGTTATTTTACTAACGATTGTGAATGCTTCAGTTGATGTGTAGAGATAGCAGCAGTGGCGGAGGAAAGCATTGGAGTCTAGCGGGTTTTCGACCTTTGGACTATATTTTGATAGGCGCCACACCTATATTTTATTATGTCTATTGAGACATCGATTATTTATTATTATTTTGTATGCGCTTATGCGCCTGGATATGTCATTTCTATTTGGACATTGAGATTGGGCGTGCCAGACTCTATGGGCACCGTCCATTAGCTTTATTTTCTTATTTTTGGTAGAAAGCAAACTCAAAAGCTAAAAGCTTGTTATATTTTTGTAATTGGGCTATTTTTGAGCATGAAGATTGAAAATATACATTAAATACATGCTTTGTGAAGCGCTCACACAAGGCATGGGGGAGATTGAACCCAATTTGTCTCTTGCTTCATGTCGTGCTTGCTTTTACATGGGTTTTTGTGCTAAAAAGTAGAGTACTTTGTTCTTGGGGACCTTCCGGGATTCACCACGTGAGCTATCTGCGACCGATCTGCGCACCAAGAGGACTAGTGTTGCTTTCATTTTTCTATTTTGGGAGCAAGTCTCTGCAGCAGGTAGCACAACCGAAAAGTGCAAGAGTACATTGTCTCAGGTTGAGACGCCCTTCGCTGTGTAGCAAGAGGGCAGTATATGTTGCGGGATGGGGCTTTAGCCCTCGGTTGCTCTGTTTTTTTGATATGAGGCCATTTCGAGGCCTCTTTTGGAGGCGGAAGTTTTCTGCACGCACTCAGGAAAAGGCCCAGTTTTATGCTGTGTGACCACTGTTCTACAGGTCGGTGAAAAGTTACTGTAGAAATTGCATCGAATGCGAATGCGTAGAGACATTGGGAGTCACAGAATCATCCTTGTTGCTTGTTGATGCAAAATCGTCACTAGGAAGTGACTGTGTGGTCAAATACCACTTTCGTCACTTTTACAAATTTTCCATTGTGAGGCTGAAGCTGTGTTCTTTGCAGTGACAGAATTTTTTGCAGTGTTCTGTAATGGCCTCTGATTCTCTTTCATAGATTGTCACTGAAAAGCTTGACAAGAAAAACTTCCAAGCATGGAAGTTCAGAATGACAAATTTCGTTATGGGAAAAGGATATTGGGAATTCGTTGCAGGAAATGAAGAAGAACCAGTTCTTCTTGATATTCCCAATCAACATCAAATGCAAGCATTTAAAGCATTGCATGAGAGAGCCAGGAAAGTTATGTACTGGCTGTCTATCAGCATTTCAGACTCTATGATTGTGCATATTCAAGATGCAAGTACGCCAAAGGAGGCATGGGATACTTTGTAAAAAATGTATAGCACAAATACGCAAGCCAGGAAAATGCAACTCAAGCAAGAGTTACACAATGTGCAAGGAGAAAGTATGAGCATCAATGACTACCACATGAAGGTGAAGAAGATTGCAGATGCACTTGCTTCCATTGGGTCCAGGGGAAGATGATGATCTAGTTTCTGTGACCTTGAATGGTCTAGGAAAGGATTATGCACAGTTCCGAACATCCATTTCCGTCCGTGAAAGATTTCCTGATTTTGAGGAGTTGATTGCTCTTCTAATTTCTGAGGAGCAGAGAAATGGTGGTGCATCTTCTTCAGGAGGAACTTCAAAAGAAGCTGTCTTCTACTCAAATGCTGGAAGAGGTAGAGGCAGAGATAGAGGAGGCTGATCTGGAGGCCATGGTAGAAATCAAAATATGCTCAAGAAAACCAGTCCTATGGAGGAGGACGTGGTAACTCTAGAGGCAGGGGGAGCCAAAGACGTCGTGGTGGATGGCAAAGAGGCCGAAATGCAAACAACAATGTTGAATGCTACTACTGTGGTAAAATGGGTCATATGGCTAAAGACTGCTATAAAAAGAAGAATGACATCATGAATGGAAAATTGCAACAAGGGAATTATGCATCTTCTAGTAGACAGGGTGATGACAGAAATGAGCATTTATTTATGGTGCAGCACATGACCAATTCTATGACAAGTGTAGAAGAAAGCAAGAATGTGTGGTATGTTGACTCAGGTGCATCAAACCACATGACAGGTCATGCAGAATGGATGGAGGATGCAAGGAAAATGAAAAAAACCAGGATTTGTGGAGACTAGTGATGATACTGCACATCCTATTGTGCAAATTGGAAAATTTCCTTTGTCTATGCAGGATGGGAAAAAAAAATACCTGTCAGATGTATTTCATGTCCCGAATATCACAAAGAATCTGGTTTCTGTTGGTCAAATGGTTAAGCAGGGCTTGCAGGTCAGATTTAATCCTCATGGATGCTTTGTTGAGGATATGGAAAATAAAGGTCGCTTGATAGCAAAAGGAAAGAAGAAGGGCAGAATGTTTACGTTGGATGTAGACATGCCTGAATTGAGTACAGCAATGTTTGCACATGGGATCGGTGTAGTTGCAGATATTGATATCTGGCATAAACGCATTGGTCATGTTAATGTACAGTGACTTAAACCAATGCAAGCCCAAAATATTGTTGCAAGATTGCCAAAATTCAAGGTTGTAGAAATGCATAAGGTATGTGAAGCCTGTCAGTTTGGAAAACATGCAAGGAAACCATTCCCTAGACATGTTCAAGAGAGTAAGAAGCCATTGGAATTAATCCACTCTGATGTGTGAACTACTAAAGCTACATCTCTTGGAGGCTGTCATTATTTTGTCACTTTTATTGATGACTATAGTAGAAATTTTTGGGTGTATTTTATGCAAAAGAAAAGTGAAGTTTTTGGGTATTTCAAAATTCTTAAAGTTGTGGTTGAAAAAGAAACAGGTCTGCAAATAAAATGCCTAAGGTCAGATGGAGGGGGAGAGTACCTCTCAAATGAGTTTGCGAGGTTCCTGCAGGAGCGTGGCATAAAGCAGCAATATTCATGCAGTCATACCCCACAACAAAATGGAATTGCAGAAAGGAAAAACAGGCATATTGGAGAGGTAACTCATGCCATGCTCAACGAAAAAGACTTGCCAGATTTTTACTAGGCTAAAGCAGTTGCTACAACAGTCTACATAATGAACAAGACTCCCACTACAGCAATACATGGCATGACTCCAGAGGAGAGGTATACTGGTAGGAAACTAGATATTTCTCATTTGAAGATTTTTGGTTGCATTGCCTATGTTCATGTGCCAGATGAGTTGAGATCCAAGTTG
The DNA here is from genome assembly GCF_053477565.2 of Lygodium microphyllum. NCBI lineage: Eukaryota > Viridiplantae > Streptophyta > Polypodiopsida > Schizaeales > Lygodiaceae > Lygodium > Lygodium microphyllum. The sequence goes on along the minus strand of NC_141155.1, from coordinate 40,439,517 downwards.
GATCCAAAAGCTTAGAAGTGCATCTTTATTGGTTACTCTCTGCAGTAGAAAGGGTATAGATGCTATAACCCTTCTACTCGTAAGTTTACAGTGAGTAGAGATGTTTTTTTTAATGAGATGAGTAGCTGGTATAAACCAGTAAATGTGATTGATGATGTAGATGCACAAAATGGTAATGCTGCACAGAATTCACAACAGCAGTCACAAAATATTAGTGGACCTGGAGTGTCCTTTAGCAGTGGTTCACATTCTTCGCCATGGAAAGGTAGATTGAGATCAGGAGAATTTCCTCAAACCAATGCAGATAGTGGTATGCAGGTTTCACGAAAAGGAAAAGAGAAGGTACATCAGCCCATGTTTGATGTGAATGCAGGTCACTCTTATGTGGATGGTGGGCTCAGAACAGAGCATTGATGATGAGTTGGGTATTCCTTCTATTGTTACACCTGGAGTAAGGAAGACCAGGGATGTTTTGAGAGCACCTGGGAGTGAACCTACTTTGTGCAGGTCTACCAGAGCTAGGTATCCTATGGATAGGCTGAAATATGATGGATTTATAGCCATTTACTATGCATATATGGTCAAAGTGATACAAGAACCAGAACCCACTTCTTTTGAGCAAGCCATGGGAAAAGAAAAATGGGAGAAAGCCATGGATGCCTTGGAAGCAAATGCTACATGGGAATATGCATAAACATATGGCATTGATTATGAAGAAACATTCAGTCCGGTTGCAAGGATGGAAATCGTAAGAGCAGTCATTGCTATCGCTGCATCAAAGTGATGGTCTTTACATCAGATGGATGTAAAGAATGCCTTCTTGCATGGTGATTTACAAGAAGAGGTCTATATGGAGCAGCCACCAGGTTATGTGCATGCTGTTCATCCTGAGTTTGTTTGCAGGTTGAAGAAAGCATTGTATGGCTTGAAGCAAGCACCTAGAGCATGGTCTGACAAGATAGGATAGTATCTTTTCACCATTGGCTTTTAGATTTCCAAGGAAGATTTCTCACTTTATGTGAGAAAAACAGAGAAAGATATTATGCTACTTGTCATTTATGTTGATGATTCGATTATGACAGGTGACCGTGATGAAGATATCCTTCATGTGAAAATGCTATTGAAGCAGAAGTTTGAGAAAAAGGATTTGGGAGAGCTGCGTTATTTCTTGGGCATTGAGGTGATTAGATCACCAAGTGGGATATGGCTCTTGCAGAGGCAGTATGGATTGGACATGCTGTCCAAATATGGGATGACAGGCTGTAATCCTATTTCAGTTCCTTTGGAGCAAAATGTGAAGCTGAGCGCAGATGCATGTGAGCTTTTGGAAGACCCTACTATGTGTTTGTACATAGTAGGAAGTTTGATTTATATGACTATTACCAGGCCAAATTTGAGCTATGCTGTTGGATTGGTAAGTCAGTTTATGCAGGCTCCAAGGAAACCGCATTTGGATGCGGCTAGACACATACTCAGGTATGTGAAGTCCACATTGCAGTATGGACTATTTTATGAAATTGGGATTCAGATACAGTTGCATGGATACACTGATGCTGATTGGGCTGGTAGTATTTCTGATAGACGATCTACCAGTGGATATGTGTTCTCTTTTAGGAGTGCTGCAGTCACTTGGAGCAGCAAGAAACAGCCTACAGTTGCCTTGTCGAGCACAGAGGCTGAGTACAGGGGTGCAGCAATGGCTGCATGTGAGGTAGCTTGGTTGCATAAGCTACTTTATGATATGCATCAGCCTACAAATGGGCCAGTTGTCATTTATTGTGACAACATGACTAGTATACACTTGGCAAATAACCTAGTCTATCATGGTAGAAATAAAGCACATTGAGGTGCATTATCACTATGTACGGGAGAGGGTTTTACTAGGTCTTATTGATCTAGTTTATGTCAGCACAGAGGATCAGATAGTTGACATATTTACGAAGGCATTGGGCGTAGAGAAGATGCGCAAGTTCAGAGACCTGCTTGGTGTGCAGGAATTGGGATTGAGCTTGAGGGGGAGTGTTGAGATATTGAGCTCCACTCGTGATATGCCAGGGTGATTGTTGTGCATTTATGTCACCGACTTGTCAGTTGGCAGATGCGGTTGGTACACTGCCCATGAATAATAGCTAGATGACAGTTATCCTTATCTACTCTAGCTTGTGGCTCAGTGCACCTAGCTGTACACATTTCACTATTAGGATAGCCCCATTACATTGCATTTTGTACTAGTACAAATGATCTATTCACCCATTGTATATTAAGCTTCCTTAGTGCACATGTGTATACATGCATATCTCCCTGCACGTAGAGGGGACACTAACTTGCACACATATTTATTCTCTATGTGTGTGTGTGTGTGTGTGTATTTGCAAGGAGAGTTAGAGGAATAAGGAAGTTGACACCTTATGACACACTTGCGCAGGTCCCCAAGGCTCATTCTAGGAACATCACACATAGAGCACACTACCTCGAGGCGGTTCACCTCAAAAAATATAAGTGTACCACGTGTGATCAATGGAAGGGTTGTTTTATTTCATAAAACTTACAAGATTACGCTTGTAAAAGGGGTTTTTAATTTCAATTGAAAAAATAATTATAAGTTTCTTAAAGGAAAGGGGTCTATTTTATTACCTTACATCATACAAGAAAAGGGTATTTTCTAATACCCTTTGAATGCACGTGATATAAATGGTTTATATATGGTGGCCTCCCCCACCCCAACCTTCATCCCACTATACAAGTACCCCATTCTAATATATGTGCTTTGTGTACAAGATACTTTAGTGTACTACATCTAGTGTATTGTCAATAGCTCACTACACATAGATCAATAGATGAATTTGCACATAGCCTGGCACATAAGGCTACTATTGCATTACACCTATCCTTTACCATAGTATACTACACCATGCACTATGGACCAACAAGTGCTCAGTGCATAGTGTATACACATTGGTGCATATGCTCAAGTCTAGCTCTAACCTCACATACAACGTTAGTGCACATGTGCATGGTGCAATAGTAGTAGCCCATGCATAAGCTCACTTGATTGACTCATCTTGCACCTACTTGGCAGACACCATTGTAGGACACTCTCTACTCGCACAATTCTAATGTATTATATATAGTGCACCAATACATATGTCACTAGCACACAGTGCATACTACATAATGCATAGTGTGCACACATACAATGCACAAATGTACACATGTATATGTCTTTTGTACCCCTAATCCATAGTACACCCACCTTTCATGCCCCCACATCTTGATCCCTTCACACTCATTTTATAGTACCCTAGTGCACTACATTGTGTACTAACCTGTCACCTATGTGCATAGTTTACATGCATTGGTCCATACATACGCATGCATACCTGCTAGTGTACAATGCACTACACAGTGTGGACATACACACTAGCATATCCCATCTTAGGCTATCTTAGGACATTCATCCCCACATACCTTGATCGTATTCAAACCATGTAGCCACCCTAATTCACCCTTTTATACATTGTTCACAATAGTGTATAGCGCATACATATAGTACACATGCACTAGCACGTAGTGCACATGTACACAATACACATGTGCATAGAGCAACCACCCCTCATACAACCATTTTCCACACCCTCCTACACACAACCCCTGGTGCATACTTGTTATGCACTAGTGTACCTAAAGACCACACCATCACATCCTAGTGCAAGTCTACTAAGGGTGGTTACACACCGGTCTGCGGCCGCCCAAGCATCTGTAATCCGGCCAATAAGAAGGCCGGATTTTGAAAAGTGGGTGCCCCCCTCTTACACACTAGGGGCGCTCGGCGTGTCACCCTTTCGAGGGTTTTCAATGCTCCCCCCACCCCCTTTCTGCGTTCCGCAGGGTGGGGGAGCTCCCCTATCTTGTTTCGTCCTCGCTTCATCTCACCAATTGATTGGCCTCTCCTCTGTTGGCCTATGGTGGACTCTAGGACAGAGAGAGGGCTTCCCGTTGCCCAGGTTCTCGTTGCTGTAGCAGCCCATTCCCATTGCCCATTTCCGTTGCTGCAGCCCATTTGGCTCCACCTTCTATGATGATCTCTCCGGCCGCCATGCTCATCAGAGCTTTGTTTTTTGCCCACATGAGTGGGCTCCAGGTAGGTGCACCCTGTGGCCGTTGACACACAGGTAGCCGTTGATACACAGGAGCTTCCATGTGTTGCTCGTTTCACCACATGCATAAATGTAGACATCGTGAAGGTTCATCTCTCTGTGTTTTTCTGGATTCATCATCCCTCTCTTCGCATGAAAATATACACATCGTGAAGGTGGGAAGGCATATTTGATGATGATGCATCTAGCCAGGTCTCTCTCTCTTGCAGAAACAAGTTCAGGGTTTAATCATGGCCAATTGCTTGCATGTAATTTATCTAGTTCAGGGTTTAATCATGGCCAATTGCTTGCATGTAATTTGTAGGCTTCACAAGTGATTCGCAAGCTTCAACAGAGGGTTTTATCAGAGCTCTGGCTCGGAGGCAGAGGTCTTTATCAGATCAGAACTTCACAGCCTTCACATGTATGCTCTCTCTCTCTCTCTCTCTCTCTCTCTCTCTTTTATTACCCTGGTAATGTTTTCACAGGTGATTCTATTGACCTTGACTGATGAGTTTGTAGCTAACCCATGATTTGCCTTATAAGCAAGTGTTAATCATTCAAAAACATTAATTGGGCTATATGGTCATATCGTGTCTTGCCTGTTGTGCATGCAACATTTCAAACCTATGTTTCAAGCCTGCAACATTTCAGCATGCCTGTGTTTCTACCTCCATGTACTGCTGCCCCACTATCTTTGGCTTCTCCCAATTTCTGATACATATGAGATTGCTATTCATCTCTGATAACAATTTCTGATAGCTATTCATCTCTGATAGCAATCATTGCAGGAATCATCAATCAAGCTTCAATTAAGAATAATGTTATGGAGAATTGTATGAACATAAATGAATATCATTTATGTACTCACTAAAGTAGAACACTTGCTGACTGCCTGTTTTATTATTAGTTGAAATTTAGAATTCCTTGCTGACTACCTGTTTTATTTAGGTTCATAATTTCTGCACCAACGCCTTTGGAACACCACAATATCTTGAAACTTTTTGAGTGGACCCTCATTACAACTGCTGTTCTACCAATTAATTTATTTAATTGTATTTGTAGGAATGTATTATTGTAAATTTTGAGTATCCTAAACTCTTGCTATGTGGTCTAGTTTCAATTTGACTTAGGTTTTATTTGAGGGTTTTTGTTTGCTTAGCAGTATTTCATCGTTGCAATGAATCCTTTCTTAGTTTCGCTATATATGTTTGGCATCTATTACAGGTTGACAATGGCTAAAACTTCTTGTCTATACATACATCCCATCATTTTGTTTGAATCAATGTATATGTATAACATTTCCTTTTCTTTATTGTTCTTTAACCATATTGTTTGATATATGTTCATCGTTGCAATGAATCCTTTCTTAGTTCTGCTATATATGTTTGGCATCTATTACAGGTTGACAATGGCTAAAACTTCTTGTCTATACATACATCCCATCATTTTGTTTGAATTAATGTATCTGTATAACATTTCCTTTTCTTGATTGTTCTTTAACCATATTGTTTGATATATGTTCATCGTTGCAATGAATCCTTTCTTAGTTCCGCTATATATGTTTGGCATCTATAACAAGTTGACAATGGCTAAAACTTCTTGTCTATACATACATCCCATCATTTTGTTTGAATCAATGTATCTGTATAACATTTCCTTTTCTTTATTGTTCTTTAACCATATTGTTTTCTAATTGTAAGATAAATTGCAATGTAATCGGAGTTATCCTATAGTTGTTACCTTACAATCAATTATTGAAATGTAAATAAAAAAAATGGAGTGCATTATGTAAAGAATAATAAACTTGTTTGTCCATTCACATATTGTAAATGATGAATCAAGTTTCATGCGTAAGGTGGACGATTAGAATGGATTCTCAAGAGAGCACTCCCATGGAGGAGTTTCACCAGTTCGTGTCTCAAATGAGCCAAGATGCAATATGCAATAATGACTTCATGTACTTTTCGAGCCAAAGTGTGGGTGTTCCAAACCACATGCCAAGCCACACTGCCGTTGGCAATATCCCTGTAAATGTGTTTCCAAACCACCCTCCTTTGATCAATCCCTGTCCTCCTCAATTCATACCTTTCCAACAACCAAGACAATTAGGTATAGAGAGACCCACAACAGTACACAATAATGTAATTCTTCGTCCAGTTGCACATAGACCTCAACATGGTCCCTCGGCACCACGAAAACAAGAACCACAAGCAATAAGTTCTTGTGATACCAACCAGGACTCATGTGAAGAGGTTAACTTGGTTCAAGCTCAAGAACCAATGGTGCCATCTTCCGAGAATGCCACCAAACAACGTCCACGATGAACATCATCAAAGTCTGATGCTCCTAAACCTCCTAAACCAAAGAGGGCACGGAAAGGAAAGAATCAGAATGACGGTCCTGAGACACAAGATCATACAATAGCCACAAAAAAACCGTTTGCACAATGGAAGGATGCATGGACAATACAACTCATTCACATCCGAGGATCCATGAGTGTGGAGTTCTCAAAGCCACCAAAGGAAGGAGTGGATATATGGTCCAAGGTTGCCACCCAACTAGCATCGCTATTTCTAGAGTTTGACAAAGATGGTGAGGCATGCAGAAAATGTTGGGGATGCGTTTATGAGTCATATAGAAAGGATAAGGCTCACAATGCCATATCAGGCAATGATCGTAGAATCATTTGTCAGTGATATGATATTGTGGATGAATATATGTGGAATCGTGCCAATGTTGTTAGCGATGCACATGCCTCATCTGTTGGTGGGTTGTCTTCGTCAGAAGACAATAATACATCAGTCTCCAATGATCAGGGTGACCACACCTAAGAAGACATTGGCTCCAATGAGCCTTCAAAGATCGTACATGATCAAATAACCAACCAAGAAGCACGCAATAAAAAGGGTAGAAAGATAGAGGAGTCTCTCAGTGACATGGCTAGCACCGCCCGATCAATGTTAGCCAACCAAAAATCAAACCTAGAGGAAAAAAAATCATTTGAAGAGTGCAAGCTCGTTATCATGGATACACTTGCCTCCTCGGTATCTGGTCTATTAGATGTAATCAAAAGTCTTAAAAAGGAATGATGAATTCAACTGTAGATGAATTTGGAACTTATAAAAAAACAAGTTTTTTATTCTACCTTTACATCTCTCTTCAAGTGTCTCATAAAGTTTCGTCAAATCTTTTGACAGGTGAATGGACGATGAAAGTCTTTTGATAATGTTTGTCATCGGTGTTGTAGTTGCTGTCATAGCAATGTTTCAACTTTTTTTGAGTGATTTGGATGACAGGGACGATGACAGCATGCTATTGCATACTTTGATGGAGTGCATGGCTCGAGGTTATGTTGCACGTCGAGCCAGGATAGGTCAGCGAAGACACGATCGACGATCATGTTGGGCCTATCCAAGACCACAAACTTTTATGGAGTAGGGGCTTCTAGGGAATTATACAAACTGAATGTTTAAAAGCAGGTTACGAGTTAGCAGGAGTACATTTGAATATCTTGTCGCGAAATTAGCACCACAAATGCGACGCAAGAATACGAACTATAGAAGGGCAGTACCTGTGGAGAAGCGGGTCAGTGTGGCTCTGCATCGCTTGGCAAGCGGCTCAAGTTTGGGACTAATAGCCGATTTGTACGGAGTCTCAACTTCGTTTACACAACTGGCTGTTTTGGACTTTTGTGATGCACTGGGTGCTTTTGGATTGCATATTATGTATGTAAAGTGGCCTTCCCCACAAAAAATGCAAAAATATGCTGGTGCATTTCAAGCCCTTCGAGGCATACCGTATGTTATTGGTGCAGTAGATGGTAGTCATATACCCATCATTACCCCAAGGGAGAACCATGAAGATTATTTTAATAGGAAGGGCTTCCACTCTATTATTCTACAGATAAGCGTGGCAGCCAATTGTGTTGTTTGGGACTATGACGTTGGCTGGGCAGGTTCTATGCACGATTGGAATGTTTTTCAACGTTCAGACCTAGGAAAACGATGCACAAACAAAGCTCTGGGATAATACTGTCTACTAGGCGATTGTGCTTATCCTGCACGCTTTTGGATGCTTCCTCCTTCAAGGGTAGTAAGGATAAGCTATCTCCGGAACGTTATTATTGGAATTACATACAATCAAGTACTCGTATGCTAGTTGAAAGGGCATTTGGCATCCTTAAAGCGCGATTTCATATATTGTTAAAGAGATGTGACATGCTTTTACAAAATGTCCCAAAGATGGTGGCAGCATGCATTGTTCTACATAATATATGCATTGTGCATGGAGATGGTTTTGATGATGCATGGATACATGAAGCGACAACAGAACTTGATAGAGAAAGTAATGCTGCTCATCAAGACATGGACCAGCAAAATAGTTCGAGGAATGGATTAGCAGAGGTTGCTATGCTAACTAACACATGTACCACATAAGGAATACAAAGAGCTCAAGCAGCGGAGCCAACACAAGAGGCAATCCATCTTGGGGGGGCATCTCAAAGAGATAACATTGCTCGAGCCATGTATCGAGAGAGGGAGAGCGCAAATGTGAGAACAATATTTGGTGATTCTGACTCTGCGGAGGAGATGGACGACGAAGACAATGGTGAGTAAACACAATCACATCCAAGTAAGTAATTTTCAGCGCATACTGTTAAGCACAATCACATCCAAGTAAGTAATTTTCAGCCATCATTGCATGATTTTTTAAAGTTTTCAGTCATCCTTGCATCTGCAGCGCAGGTGGAAAGAGGGGTGGTGTGCTAAAGAAATTTCCCTCTTTCCACCTTTCCGCAGAGAGCTCGGTAGAGCCATGCCTCAACAACATGGCGAAGGGGTTCAACTCCCCTGCTCTCTTGGAAGTGAATGAGCTTCCAAAAGCATGAATAGTAGTCACCATAGAAACAAATATATTGGCGCAGAAAGCAACGACGCAATAAGGTCATAATCTTGGAGTTCTTTGGTAGGAAAAACTTCAAATTCATGCTTTTAGTTTTATTGGTGACTTTTTTTAAAGGTTTATTAGTCGGTTTAAAGTGTTTAATCAAGTATTCTAAAAATAATTATTATGAGAATGATGATCAACATCCGTAGCGTCCCTTCATTCACATGCGATTCAGGAAGTGTCCGGTGGTAGGTGGTGGCCGGTGTGTAAACTATTGTGGACGGAAGATGGACGGACACTTATTGATAACGAAAAGTGTCCACTGCCCAATGTGTAAGCAGGTGGCAGACAAGTGACCGCCCGAGTCAACTTTTCCAGTGCCCACAAATTGGGCACAGATTGGGCGGGCAATGGCGGTGTGTAACCACCCTAAGCCAATGCACTAGTGCACTAGGGCATGACTCAAGTGCACTACCCAAATGTGCGACAACCCCTTGCACACGCAACTTAGAGTGTGTTTTTACATCATAATGCTAACCATTGCACACCACCTCCATAGGCTCACATTCATTACACTTCAGGTAACATGCATAGAGTTGTAACATTTGTACATCTGGCATGCTTGAGCTATTCTTCCAAGTCCTGATTTTACTTTTTTCTCCTCTCTATATTCAGAACTTTACTATACACACACACGTAAACAAATACATATGTTTTCGCAAAACGAAAAGCATCAAACGACCGACAACGGCAGAGTCGGGACTCCTAGTCCAGACACCGCCCATAAAACCGATCGGGATTTGCAGTCCGCTTTTTAAATAGTTCGGACGGCTAGCTACAGCATCCGTGACAAGCTGACTCCCGTGGACGAAGAATCATGGCTGGAATGAATATCGATGTTACGACGACTGTACGACGTGGTCTCGGCAGCGGTGCCCGTGGGCTGTGCTTAGTACTGCTGATGATGCAGCTGGTTTTCCTTGCTTCATTGACCTGCACTACCGGGAGCGCCAGTGCTACTCCTGATGATCAGTATGGAGCTGGTGATTTGCCGTTATCAGTTAGCAGTTACGAGCCCGAAGATCTGATGTCGGAGGAGCGCCTGTGGAGACTGTTCGAAGAGTGGGCACTGAAGCACTCCAGGAACTACAGCGCGTACGAGGGAGAGAAGCAGGATCGCTACCAGCTGTTCCAGCAGAACCTCTTCTATATCCATAACCACAACAGCAGGCGCTTGATAGAAGGCGTCCGCAGCAGCGTGGGGCATTCGAGGGGGCACATGCTAGGCTTGAACCAGTTTGCCGACCTGAGCCTGGAAGAGTTCAAGCTCAAGCACCTGCGACGAGGCTTTCGATCAAGTCTAGAAGCTGCTGCTCGTGCCAGGAAGAAGATCGCCCGAGAGCTTTACGCTTCATGCGACCAAGCTGCTGCTCTACCCAAATCAGTGGACTGGAGAGAGAAGGGCGCAGTCACAGCTGTCAAAGACCAGGGGCGATGCGGTAAGGCTCAGACCTCAAAATATAAGGTGTTTATTTACGTCATTCTTTAATGACGCCAGTTCCGGCCTCATCTTTTTTCATGAACAGCACTCTCTAGCTGGGGTTTGCTTCTTTCTTCCGACTTCTGCGACAGTTGCACAGCTAGCTCTCGGTGCTTGCCTAAAAATTGCTAACTTGCTCGGTCTTCCTTAATAATCCGTATACATGACTACAGGTAGTTGCTGGGCATTCTCTACCACAGGTGCCATCGAAGGTGCCCATGCCATTGGGACAGGCGAGCTCGTCAGCCTCTCTGAGCAGGAGCTTGTGAGCTGCTCCAAGAATAACTATGGTTGCAATGGTGGACTTATGGACAGTGCCTTCCAGTGGGTCTTGGAGAACGGCGGTATCAACTCAGAGCAAGAGTACCCCTACGTCAGTGGCAATGGATATGCAAGGGCTTGCAACTGGCATCTGGTAAATCTTCACTAGCTCCCATGCTGATCATGCATGCTCCGTAGACCTTATAAATTGTTGATGTCACGTCTTGTCATTATTTGCAGAAACAAGGAATCGTTGCGACTATTGATTCCTACGAAGATGTCATGCCCGACGATGAGAGTGCACTCATGTGTGCGGTGGCGCGACAGCCCGTCAGTGTTGCCATCAATGCTGGGACGCGGGATTTCCAGCTCTACAGTGATGTAGGTTCTAAATTATATCAAGTACTTGGTCACCCTATCGAAATTTAATGTTGATGCCTTATCACAATAATATCATTCTCACGAATCGCATGGTTTGATGATATGGCAGGGTGTCTTCACCGGTAGCTGCTCTGATGATCCCGATGACATAGACCATGCCGCGCTGGTCGTCGGCTATGGGACGGCCGACGATGGAAAGGACTTTTGGATTCTGAAGAACTCATGGAGCGAGAGCTGGGGTATGGAAGGCTACATTCACATCCTGCGTGGCGCGAGCAGCCAACACGGCACTTGCGGGATCACTTCCTTCCCCTCATATCCAGTAGTCAACACACAAGCCTCACTGAAAAGCTATGTCGAACTACCCGGTGACCGCGAACCCCACCTGGTCTTCTCCATGTAATTCAATCACGACGACTCGGCGAGTGCGTACATTGAGGATGCTGGAAAATATTTTGTAATTAAAATAATCCAGTCACTTAAAATAGTGACGAAAACGTGTGTATTCTGACAGGGCATAAGCTACTACTGAAGCGACACAGTGCAATCAATCGTACTATAAATAATGCCATTCGTGGAAAGATGATACAGTCGGCAATCCAGAAATTCCCGTGTTTATGTGCCTTTGAATTTTATTGTACATCTCGCCTGATCATAATACGCCCTGGCAGCCCGCAGACTACTCGACGTATAAGGGTTAAGGGTTTAGCTGTGGATGAAAAAAACCCTTGGGGAGCACAAGGGAAAAACCTAGCTCCTATATACAAATGTATAAACATCATCAAGAAGGATTATTCTTTACATGTAAAGTGAATCCGCGTATGTGAAGTGAAATTGAATATGTATGTACAAAGATGACCAAGAGGCGTGAGGCTTATGTGCGTATGTGAAGTGTATGGTGCCTACAAGGAATATATATAGTGGCACTACAATGTCATAATATATTAATTTCCAAATATTGAAGTTGGGACAACTCCAAGTTCTGAGCACAACAGAGTGAAGTATGCCCCATTGAGTCCTTTGTTGAATATATATATTGTAGTCATTTGATCACTTGGACAATGTTCAATCATGATTGTACCTTTCTTTACTTCATATTGAACATAATCATGATAATGCACTGCAATATGTCTAGTCTTGTTATATTGAATATAGACTTTAACAAGACTAATAACATTTTGGTTATCACATCAAAGTGGTATGCTCGAGAGAGGAGAATGGCCAATATATGATAGAACTTGTTGAAGCCATACTAACTCTTGAGCCGCTAAAGATGTAGCTACATATTTAGCCTCTGTAGTGGAAATAGCAACACAACGCTATTTCTTGCTAGTCCATGAAACAAAAGACAACCATGATAAACAAACAACTTCCACTTCTAAAATGCATAGATAAGTGAGAGCTTGCCTAGTTTGGATCAGTATAACCTAGAAGTTGAAGTGAATGTAGAGAATCAAAGTTTTGTTTGTGCCAATAAACCAGCCCAAAATCTTTATTGCCTTTCAAATACTTCAAAACTTGTTTAGCTTTAGTCCAATGTTTAAGGCATGGAGAACTAAGATGTTATTCAAGAAAATTTGTAGCAAAAAGAATGTGAAGGTGAGAATTTAAGCCAACAAGATTAGCACAAGGTTGATGTAATGTTAATTGTCTATCAATTTGCAAAAAGTGAGAGTTTTTTATAGAGCTCAGAAGATAAGGAGTACTAGTAGGATGTAGAAAACCCAAACCAAACTTTTGAATAATATCTTTAAGTAACTTTCTTTGACGCAACAATAAAACACCCTTTTTCCCATAGCACTGAATTTGAATACCAAGACATGAGTGTATATCTCCAAGATATCAACAAATGCAGTCACACAGAATACAGGTAGGAGTTCGTGAAAGTCACTTGTTGGAGGGACGCTTTGCGATATGGGAGCAAAGAATGATGAAGAATACTCAACTCAAGGCAAATACATGGAGTAAGAAGAATGGTTAGGTTTCACATTCACTCAAATACATATGTGGGCAGGGTAAGATAAAGAAATTCATGTATACATTTAAACTTACTTTAAATTCAGGATCAAGATACAAAAAAATGATCTTCCAAGGTAAGAGATCCACTCCATGGTATAAGTACTAAAATGTAGAAATAAAGTGGTATTATGGAGAAGGTGTGGATAGAGGATATCACAATTGTAACATGAGATGTGGTGAGTACGTGAGATCAATTTGTTATGCATCAATTGGATGATTAGTACAATGATTAAGCATCCTTGTTTTAATGCTTTGGTGAAAGTTATGAACTTGTTGAAGCCTTGGTCTTGTTGAAGCCTTATGTCATTTTCATGTCCTTTTTTTATCTCTGCGAAGGTGACAATCAATAGCTCTTACTCCTACCCTACTGACGGTTTTGCTGAAATGCTGCAGTCACACTCTTAGATGATGTTGTTACAAATTAACGATGCTACCAACTCCACTAGCAGGCTATCTCCTACAAACATTCTTGTTATCACATGGCTATTGTCATGACCAATTGATCGCCACCTCCTCTAGTTTCAGTCTGAATTCTATATGATATTGCTACCACATCATGTCTTCAATATAAATCTACATTTCTCTATAACCTCCAGCATCATGCTTCATCTGCAAAGCCTCTTTGAAATCATTTGCATAAAGGTTTAGGTTGGTAGGCATTCTAAGAACTCTAGAACCCCCATGAGTCGAATAGAATATGAGAATATGATCGTTGGGGCCACTATCGACTACCTTTGCACACTGCCTCCAGTCAAGGCACTTCGGCTTCACAAAAGCACGTCAAAGAAATTGTCAATTGTAACATTTGACCCTATATAATCCTTAGGACTTCAACATAAATATCATCACATGTAGGACTATTAATGATTATAGTAGGGCATGGATTATACTTGTTATCCACAATGTCATCATACACGAAGACAATAATGTTTTCATGCTTGAGACCACCTCATTTCAGTACTTGAAAGGCTTGGCAAACATCAGCTTGATGTCGGTAATTTCTATAACGTGCCGAGCTAGCTATCAAGATGGCCCATCGAGTTCCATTTTCACTACATGTGGTCCTCCATTCGTGGAGCATCGATAGATATCAAAATCATCCCGTCCTCCTTTGAGGAGAAGGAGGACGATCACTACGTCTAAAATGGCTGGCAAAGGCTCTCCCATATCAACTCAACATCTCCTCAAAATATTTCACCTCTTCTAGAAGTAAAAAATCTCCAGTCCCAATCTTCATCTCTTTTACTATCTTGGCTGAAAACCTGTGTCTAATACTTGCAAAACCTCGTAAAGGAGGCTGCATAGTTGCTCTTCTAATAATCTCATCATCGTCCAAAGGTAGCGGTCCTGCGATTGGTCTGACCTTCTTATCAAGTGTCTTATATTTTGTTTGTACTCTAGCTTCTTTGCTACAACCTGCAAATTTCAGCCCTTGTTGTAAATACCAAGGTAAACAAAAATTTTGATGTGTATAAGCAGTACCATGTAAATTTTTTTGCTGAAATATTTTGGCAAAGAACACTTTTTGCTGAGAGCTCTCAACACCCAAATTTTCTTGCAACATGAAATTAGCAATTTTGGAATACATTACCACAGAATGGACTTGTAAGGCATATGACAACTCTTGCTTTTTAGTCTTCAGCAATTCTAAAAGATCCTCTATAGTATCCAAGCATGATAGCCCGTCAAAGAAATCATCTACTCTGTCTTCATCATATAAAAGACCTGCAAGCTTTAATTATTGTTCTTTTCTCTTCAAGTACTGCATGACAGCTCTAGGTATATTGGTAATGTGCTAAAAACACAAAGTACTTTCACTAGACACACCATGAACTCCTGAGGAAAAAGTACCACTGCTAGGAGGCGAGAGCTTTCCCTATCTCATACCATTGTTGTCTCACAAGACAGTAAACAACTGCATCACCAAAAGTTTTCCCTATTTTCGATTCCAAATAATAGTCAGCTACTTGTATAATATCATCTTCAAAATCTATCCAACGGTTTTGATATACTCTATTCAAATCATGTATTAGCTCATGCAAATCTAGAATCACTAATTATTTAAGTTCTTTGATCATGCGTTCATCTAGGACACCTCTATGTTTAATCTTTGACTTATAGCATGTAAGATAACCTTTAGCATCATATCCATCAAATACACACCTTTCCTCATATATTGTATCTAGTGCATCTTCCACTACTTCATCCATTTGCTTTTTCTAGTTCATCGATTCATACTCTGACTGGATTCATGTTGCCCTCACATCTCCTTCATTGCAATCTGAGTTTTGACCTTCACATCAGATTCACTAGATTTTGCATGAAATACACTCAGGAGTTCTTTAAAGTCACTCGCCGTAGGGATGGTTTGTGAGATAGGAGCAAAGGATTATGAAGAGTACTCAACTCAAGGCAAATACATGGAGTAAGAAGAATGGTTAGGTTTCATATTCAATCAAATACATATGTGGGCAAGGTAAGACAGAAGAAGTCATATATGCATTCAAACTTGCTTTACATTCAGGATCAAGATACAAAGAAATGATCTTCGAAGGTAAGAGATCCACTCCATGGTATTAACACTAAAAGGTAGAAGTAAAGTGGTATTATGGAGAGGGTGTGGATAGAGGATATCACAATTGTAAGATGAGATGTGGTGAGTATGGGAGAGAAATTTTTTATGCGTCAATTGGACAATTAGTACAATCATGAAGCATCCTTGTTTTAATGCTTTGGTGAAAGTTATGAGCTTGTTGAAGCCTTGGTCTTGTTGAGGCCTTATGTCCTCTTCATGCCATTCGTTTTTCTCTACGAAGGTGACAATTGATAGCTCTTACTCTTGCCCGATTGATGGCTATTGAAATGCTGTAGTCACACTCCTAGAAGATATGCGACAGATTAACGATGCTACTAGCTCCACTAGTAGGCAATCTCCTACAAACATGCTTGTTATCACATGGCTATTATCATGATGAATTGATCGCCACCTCCTTTATTTTCAGCTTGAATTCTATATGCTATTGCTACCACATCATGTCTTCAATATAAATCACCATTTCTCTATAACCTCCAACATCATGCTTCATCTGCAAAGCCTCTTTGAAATCACTTGCATAAAGATTTGGGTTGGTAGGTATTCCAAGAACTCCAAGACCCCCATGATCTGAATCAAATATGAAAATATGATCTTTGGGGCCACTATCGACTATCTTGCCACTGCATTTAGTCACGACACTTCCATTTTCTAAAAGCACAACAAAGAAATTGTCAACTATAACATTTGACCGTGTATAATCCTTAGGAATCCATCATAAACATCATCAACAATAGGACTATTAATGATTATACAAGGGCATAGATTATACTCATTATCCACAATGTCATTATACATGAAGACAATAATCTTGTCGTCTCTGAGAGCACCTCATTTCCATACTTGAAAGGCATGGCAAACATCTGCTTGATGACAGTAATTTCCATAGCCTACTAAGCCAGCTATCAAGATGGCCCTTCGAGTTCCAGTTTCACTGTGTTGGTCCTCCATCCATTTGGAGCATCGATGGGTATCAGAATCATCCCATCCTCCTTTGTGGAGGAGAATGATCACTGCATCTCAAACAACTAAGGCCAAGCTATTATGCTAGCTATGCAACTTAGAATCACCAATGCAATGGATGCTATAATCGATAGCATTAGGATCCCCGTCTCTTCAACATCTACATGACTATAGGATGCTGTAGTAAGTGTCACCCTCTCATGAGTGATGTGATCACTGAGTATAGCACCTCAAATCATGGTGAGTAGACTCCTGAAAATGACAACTACCTCCCCATTACATTGCAAGATGATGAACATGGGAACCAACAAATCATGCTTTCCACTCAATGAAAAAGCGGTGGCTATTCCACCTCCCAAAAGATTATAGTCCCTTGCCTTATTCAACACGTATTCCACCCTAAAATCATAAGATAGCTCTCGTATTCACGCAGCAATCCTTCCATGAAGTCATGTCCATCCCAGTCTTCTCCCTTTCCTCTTGCATACTTGAGCACCTGAAAAAGCATGTAGCTTTCTCAATTTAGCTTTTCTTTTACAAAACTTTGCGATCCCATCTCCAATCTTGGGAAAACACTACTTTTCTTAGCTTTTGTTCTGCATATGAATGATATTAGTGTAGAAACCATTCAAAAAATCTTGAAAATGAGATACTACAACAAGAATGTGCTCAAAGCTCTTCACAGTTTCTTCCAACTAGACACAGGCTTCAAGATCCAAATTATTGGTTGGTTTATCAAGTAGTAAAATCATGGGGTTCATAAACAAGGCTCGAGCAAGGGCTATTCTCATGCGCCAACCATGCGAAAAATCACGAGTCTTCTTGGCTTGCATACTTTTTGTAAAACCCAATCCATGGAGAATCTGAGCTTCCATCTGCCCTCCAATTACCGCATCTATTGCCTCTAGTTGCTCATAAATTCCATATAAAACCTCACCCAAAATATGATAATCAATGTGATAACTTTGGACTAGATCCTCAATAATAGAACAAAGAAGCGCTCATATGAGCTACCACACACACAGACATACATGTCGATATTTACACCTGAGTACTACTCAGCGAATACCAAAAAATTAGGATGGAAGCAAGCAATTGAATTTTTAAACCTGCAATTCAAACTAAATGGCAAACAAAAGACACACACAAAAAAAAAAAACCTAATGAAGCTGACTAATGAGTTCAAATTCCTGGCAAAAAACTCCGCCCTCAGGTTCACAATGGCAAACGCACAGTGTCACGACAACACAGAAGATAAAACCTTTTTTACTTGTTGAAGGAAGTTGAGATTGTTAGAAACAAGTATTATATCATCCACATATAGAGCAAGAATAACAAAACTATCATTGTAGTGCTTGACATATAAGTTAGGATCTAAAGAACAAGACATAAAACCTTGTTTTGTGAGAAAGAGATCAATCTTTTGATACCAAGCTCGTGAAGATTGTTTGAAACCATAGAGTGCCAATGAAGTAAAAACTAAAATTTCTCTTATGTTTGACTAGAAATCCCTCTGGTTGCTCCATGTATATCTCTTTCTTTTAATCACAATTAAGAAAAGTAGTTCTTACATCCATTTGGAGAACCTCCAAATCAAACTCAACAAAAAAAAACTAACAAGACCCAAATACTAGTAATACGAACAACATGTGAGAAAGCTTCTTGATAATCAACTCTTGCAAATTGTGAGAAACCTTAGGCAACTAGCCTTGCTTTGAATTTGTTAAATTTTCCATCTACTTTTGTTTCATTCTTATAAACCCACTTGCAATTAATAGCAGTACATCCAGGTGGTAACTAAGTTAGAACCCATGTACCTTTAGAGAGAAGAGATTCATACCCAACTTCAATGGCCTCCTGCCATTCTTCCTTTTGTGAGGATGACATGGCATCACTATAAGAGACATGGTCTTCACAAATATTGAGAGCATTCTCAAGAATATTAGCATCATAAACGTGACAAGTACCTATTATCAATAGCAATAATAGGTACAAGTTGTGAATCCTGATTTGAAGAGTCAATATTATCCCTTGAAGGAGGTTTATCATCATATAGAAAAGGAAAAGAAATGAGTAATGACTTTGTATCATCAACATCTTCTAGTGACCACGTCCAACTAGCATCGTCCTAATACCATGTGCTACCCATAAGTTCCTGATTGAGAATAGCATCACGACTTATGATTACTTTATGGGAAGATGGATAATAAAATGTGCATCCCTCAGAAAAAAATTGAATATCCAATGAAAATAACTTTCAAACAAAGAGGATCAAGTTTTCTACGAGTCTCTTTGTGTACATGAATATAAGAAACACATCCAAAAGCGTGAAAAATGAAACAAAAAGAGTTTCACTTGTCCAAGTAGTAATCAATATTTTACCAGAAGGAGTAGTTATAGGAAGACGATTTTGCACAAATACTACCATTAAGACTGCTTAAGCCCAAAACATTGAGATAAGCTAGAATAAATGAGCATACATCACATGGCATTGAGAATAGTCCTATTTTTACATTCACTAATACCATTTTGTTGAGGAGAGTAGGGAACCATATATTCATGATGAATACCCTCATTATTACAATAATCATCAAAACCATTTGAAATGTATTCTCTACCATTATGAGTCTGAAGTTTCTTGATGCAATTACTAGTATGAAGTTCTACAATTTTTTGATATTGCCTAAAAGATAATAAATATTATCATTTGTTTTGCAAGAGAAAAATAGTGGTGTATCTTGAGAAGTCATCGATAAAAGTCATGAAATATCTATATTGAGATTTTGATGGACGAAAAGGTCCACAAATATCAGTGTGAATAGGATCAAGCAAATATCTAGAATGAGTTGTGGTGGAAATGAAAAAGGGTTTGTAAAAATGCTTTCCAAGTGCATAATATTTACAAATACCCATATGAACATGAGCTTTGAATTTCATACCTTGAACAAGGTCACACAGATAAGGATTGACAAGCTTAGAAAAATTAGAGTGAAAAAAGTGATGATGCCATATTTTACTATTAAGATTTCTAGGAGCTGTAACAACATTTGCAACATTTTCATTTAAAGATAACTAAAAAAGATTACCATTTTGAGGAGCAACAGCTATGGTTTGGTTGTCTTTGTCAATGCGATACTTTATATGGTCAAAACTGAAAAAGAGATCCAGATCCACAAGTCTTGCAATTGAAAGAAAATTCATTTGTAGATTTGGGACATGTAAAAATCCATGCAGAATTCTTGTTGAAGAAAGAGTACCGAGATATAAATCACCTATACCTTTGACTTGACAGGTTGTATTATATCGGCAAGATAAACCAATTTCTTGATAGGAATAGAATGACAATTCTGTAACCAT
Organism: Lygodium microphyllum; assembly: GCF_053477565.2. Taxonomy (NCBI): domain Eukaryota; kingdom Viridiplantae; phylum Streptophyta; class Polypodiopsida; order Schizaeales; family Lygodiaceae; genus Lygodium; species Lygodium microphyllum. The sequence continues at coordinate 40,419,377 of NC_141155.1, read as the reverse complement.
TGGCACTGAGATGTCATGTTTCCTAGAGCACCATAATCAATAATAAAAAGAGATCCATCATGAACATGAAGTATCCTTTTTGGAGAGATACAATAATTCACACAGTTTACTTCTTCAATAGTGTTGTCATGTGTAGCAACATATGCTCTATTATGATTTGAATCAAAACGCCTCTTGAAACATAGATGGGTTGGATTATCACTCTTTCTGCAGTAGTCACAAGGAGAATAATCTCTAGATAAACATGGTTATTTATTTTTAATACCATGTTCTTTATCATATTGTTTTGCCCAACAAAATCATCTGTAGTGTGACCATTTCTATCGCAATAAGAACAATATCTATTAGGAAAATTGAGACAAGAGAAGTTACCACCACCACGACTCCTATGTATAGAGTATGGAAAGGGATGCCTTCGAGCAAGTAAATCTTGGTCGATTGTTCTTCTAACTATATATCCTCTTGTGAGATCATGACTATTTCTTGATTTATGTGTCATCGTTCATGTCATTGTGAATATTCAATGAAAGATATACAAGCTTGATCAAAATTGATCCCATCTTTGTAAGATAATATGATAACAATATTATCATAAGCAGGAATATTTATAGTGTCAAGAAGTTGTGTTACCAATTGCTTTGATGAATGATTCGATATGTGTTGTCAAAGAAGTTTTTATGTAGTATTGTAATTTAGTGAGCTGACTACGAGGATAAAGTATTTCTATAATAGATTTCTTCTCAAAATTTGCTATCAAATACTCCCATATAGCTTGTGATACTGAAAGATTACATACATCAAGCATAAGAGGTTTTTGAAGAGTAGAAAGAATATACCGACGAGCTACTTTGTCACTTTTGACCCAGTCATTTATATAGTTTGCCATTTTTCCAAGATAGGTCCTTTAATTACAAGGGTATTTTCATGAACTTGATCAACCTATATAGGTATACTTCCTGATTGTCTTCTTCAAGGAATTGGTTGTAGTCCATCGTGATAGCTTTGATACCATTTTGAAATATAGAGAGAATATATTTTGATTCATGATGGAGAGAGAAGGGACACACCATATACACTCGCAAAGACTATATAATATTGATCACAATCTACATATATAGAGATGAGACCTAGTCTAGATAGGGTGAGCTATATATAGCTTCAACAAATAACAACTCCCATATCTCTCTCTTAATATTTGGATGCTTTTATTAAAAGTGATAATAATGGATGGACCACACATATGTCTCACAATGAAAATCTCATTCATCCTAAGTATTGACTTCTATCCTCAACTGAGTAAGATGCACCTCTTCTAACATAGTTAGGACCTTTTCATAATCAATAATGTGTTTAATAACAAAACTCCTCCATCTTTAAATCTTTATATTTATCTAACTCTATGCACCCTTTTATCAAAATGTCATCTAGAGAAGGAATAGTAAGATGTGGTATTATGTAATCTTCCTATAATTTATTCATTGAATTCATTATGTATGCAATAGAAATCCTAGCGCCTTGTGGTAAAGTTCACACTGTGAAATAATGCCAGTGGTGTCTTCATTGTAGTGATATCCATGCTTTCAATTACCAAAATTGGAACTAATCACAACCCTGAATCTAAGTCACCCAAAGATTTATGTCTCTCCCAAAAAAAGGCTTTTCAAATTAGTCCACAATGAGGCATGCTTCTATAATCAAAGAAGCTGAGAGGAGAGAGAAGAGGAGCTGAGGAGAGAGAAAGAGAGCAAGAAGAAGAAGAAGGAAGAAGACTAGAAGAAGAGAGAAAAAGAGAGAAAAGAGGAGAGAAGGAAGGAGGAAGCTGGAGATGAAGGTGAAGAGTATGATCTCGATAATAACTAGTTGCCCTAATTTGGGGCTCTTATGCCTTAAATACCTCGGTTAGTGTGACAGGATGTCTAAACCCTAGTCAGTGTGTATCCCGCTTGTTACAATCCATCTCCACGCGGAAGGTTTTTTCCCTAAAAAACAAGGAGAAATAGAGGGGAGTGATGAGTGGGCTAAGGGAGGGTTGCAGAGTACTACTCAGAGCCCTTTGACAATGAAAATTAGGTGTATAGAGAGGAAGGACACCATGCAATTCGGGACCGGTCTGTTGAAGTAAACAGGTCATAACTTTTGATAGGCTACTTCAAATCGGGTGTACCACATGTCGAAACGGAGCTTATGACAAGTACTTTCAGCCTAGAATGCAGATGCTTGTGAGTTGAGTAAGTACAAAACTGTTCTAAAATAGTGTGCAATCTGTGGCCAGAGGGTGGTCAATTAGGGCATGACCAGCTAGCCTTCCAGCCGTTGGGCCTCACGGAGGTAGGAAAACTCATTGATGATGGTTGTTGGGCACCAATAGATTTCTTCCAAGGGTAGGCCTTGCCATTTGATGAGGTATTCTTTGATGGATTTCGACAATAAGAGCTTATCTTGCTACCCAATGATTTCTTTAGGGACATATTGAGTGATGCCCTCTTCATATATGGGGGGAAGTTCTTCCACATAGTCCACTGAGGAGCCTACAAATGGTTTCAGTTGCTTGACATGAAACACATTATGGATTTTGGTGGTAGGGGATAGTTCTAACTCGTAGGCCAAGTCACCAAATCTCTTCAGGATTTGGTATGGGCCATAGAAGCGGTTGACCAACTTGTTATTGCTACCCTCTTTGAGAGTTGAGTAGCAGGACTTAGGCACTTTCAAAAGAACCAATTCCCCTTCTTGGAATTCCAAATGCCTTCATTTTTCATCAGCATAGAGTTTCATGTGTGTTTAGGCCTTTTGAAGGTTCATTTTGCATTGTTGAAGTAAAGCTTGCATGCAATCCAATTCAGCCTGACTTTGAGGATTGATCTTATCATTAAATAAGACTGTGGGGAGGGAAACCTTATACACATATAAGGCCTCAAAAGGGGAAACTCCAATGCTAGAGTGTGTGGAGTTATTATATGCAAGCTTAGTCAAGTGAAACCGTGTATCCCAACTGTGTTGAACATCATGGCAAAAGTGCCTGAAATATGTCTCAAGCCATTTATTCACTCTTTCAGTAGCCTGGCCCCCATCAATCTGAGGGTGGTATGTAGTGGATGGAGAAAGCTTGGTTCCCATGGAGGTAAAAAGTGTTCATAAACTTTGTTTCCCGATCATGTACTATGACCTGTGGCAAGCCATGCACCTTGAAGACATTTTCCATAAACTGAGTGGCCACTTGGGAGGCAGTGTATTGGATCTTAGTGGGGATAAAGTGGGCAGCATTGGTCAATGACCACATAGATACTATTCCAACCTTTCTTAGTCACAGGAAGGCCAATGATAAAGTCCATTGTGATGTGAGTCCATTTCCCTTCAGGGATAAGGAGGGGTTGTAAGAGGGCAACAGGCCTGAGTATACTATCCTTGTTATATTTGCATGGAACACATTTGGTCACAAAGTCCTTGACATCCCTCCATAAGCCTTTCCAATGAAAGCTTTTAGCAATCATGTCATATGTTTTGAAAACACCCAAGTGACTAGTAGTGGGACCCATGCATCTCTTCCATGATCTTCTATGTGAAGGGGGAAGTGTGGGGGATGACAATCTTGCCATGGGACCAAATAAGGCCTTGCTTAAGCTGATATTGGGAGTTTTCAATCATGACTCCATGCTGTAATTTTTGAAATGTGTGGCTGAAGTGATAATCTAACAAGCCTCTTGAAGCTCTTCAACCCAATCATTGTGCAATTTTGAGATAGAGGATAGTGTGCATGCCCACATTTGAGAGAGTGAATCCTCCACAATATTATCCTTGCCCCGAGTGTGTGAAATATCAAAGTCATAGTTTTTTAAGGTTGCCACCTATCACCGTTGTCGTAGATTTCGTGTAAGGGCTGTTGAACACAGAGTTCAAGTTGCAACAAGGAAAGAGACTAACAAGAAGAAATCGAATTTTTGATGCCAAAGTTCACTATATTCCTTGTCAAGTAAATTACATGAGGTCCATGTTCAGAAAAAATCTGTAGTATCTCATAAACTATTATGCATTCAGGTGTTTGAAGACAGTTATGCCTTTGGCACATAGGCTTGAGGAGACTTGAAGAGTTCTGCTGGAATGAGTTCTGCTGGGCAACAATTCTGAGCTTTTTCTCAATTTAAACATTGAGCAATCAACCCATAAATCTGCCCAACATTCAGCACCAGTTCAAGGCTGTTTTCAGCATTCAAATTTCAGCAAGTCTGTGTGAAGGAAGGACACTGATGTCTTTGTAATGACGAAACTCGAGATCATCAGCACAAACAGCTATGATTGTGACATCTTTTTCACCCTAATCTCTTTATTGTTTAACCATTTGATTTATTCACTACCAAACTAGTTGTACAAAAAGATCACTGTTTTGAAACAGAGAGGTTTCTTTGCAAGTAACTTTGAACAATGGCCTGCTTGCATCAAGTCCATGCTAACACCCAAGACACTGAACCGTTGTAGGATCTTTTGCTGTCTAAACTTAGTTTGTAATTGATGTTCAGCATAACTCTGAAGTACTACCATCTCTGTTATGTTGCAATCACACCTTAAAGTTCCACAATACTTGCAAACATTTGGTTCATCGGAATCAAGACAAATAAACTCCACCGGATGACCAAGAGCTGGATCTGGGCCCCCTATGCTTGCCACAACCCGTCCTCCCACAGGTATGGGGGTACTTCACTGATATATTCCATCTGTGATTTTCTATCTAGTTTCTACATCCACTTGGTTGTGTGTTTTCCGATCCAAGGTAGAGGCTTCAGTGATGAAGACGACGAATTGGAAGTCGACGCGTTTCGTGTAATGATCATGTTCTCAGATAAGGCGATAGACCATTCCACAGAAATGCCATGAGAAGGCCTAATGAAAGGTAAGCGTAGGCACAAACTCTTCGAAGGAAGCTCTGAGCCATAGTCCCTTCACACGTCTCTCTATACTTCTATACTACCAATTCTCATTTTTCCAATAGATATCTAGGAGCTAGAAGGCGGCAAAAGGGACGATGCCGATGCCAGGGCTGAGGAGAGAGGCGACCAAGTCGACCACGTGGTGTCTGAGGGGAGAAGCATATGGAACAGTGAGTAATAGAGCTAGCAGAGCTTCAGCAGTCGCGACAACACCTAGCATCACCCATTGCTATGCCATGGAATCTCTCTCTCTCTCTTCCTCTGTCTGAGTTTGTCTGTGACTGAAGTAAAGTCCCAGCAGCATGCCTTGATCTCGTCTACATCAGTCGAGAGCTCCTATCATGCTCAATGATTGCCAGAGCTTGATGAATTGGAATGTGGCCCCCAAAACTCCATGTCCAACACACCTCGTGATGCCAAAAGTCATGAGGAGAAGGCGAGTGTTGTTCTGAGATAGGACTTTTTTTTTACCCTCCCTTTTCTTAGCTTTCGCTTTTTGAATTTTAAATGCCCCCCCCCCCCCCCCCATCTCAATTTAACATTAATAAAGCTATTTTGAGGATGCAAAATGGGCACCTTTAAGTCAATAATCTAAAGATTCTTTGTGGGTGTCAATACCATCTCATACTTTCTAAGAGTCTTCTTGTAGACATCCAAGAGTCCCCTCTTTTCATTGCAGTCTTGACTTCATTGACATGGCAAATTCTAACATATGCAAGGGAATACACAAGAAGGAGGGAAGAATCAATCTTTATTCCTCCATTCAAAAAGTCTTCGGAAAAGGCATATGAACCCTTCTCCTCCATGGTAGATAGTAAACTTATTTATCCCGCATATTACGTTGACCATGTTCACGTGCAACCTTTATCTTCATAGCTTAAATGTCAGCTTCTACTTCGCCTCCTTTGATTCCACGATTTCCTGCACTTTTCTTGGAGATCATCATTGAAATTAATAGCTTGATAATGTCCTTTGGCATCCGTTTTTCATATTTTTCTAACACACACACATCATGCATACAAACAGAAACACAGGCACACACACTAGTGGAATATATACATTGGATACGGGTACTGAAAGGACGGATTATCGTAATGCATCAATCACACACAATGAATCACACGCTGTCGTATTGCTGTGCATTCGAGGTGTGAAAACCACCCAAAAATTGCGTGTGACTTGATACTTTGTATATACTCAGTTGTTGTGTTTGTATTTTGTTTTGCGTGGACAGTATGGTGGAGGTGGGATCTTTGTTCCAATGCTGACACTAGTGATGTGATTTGATCAAAAGTCTTCTACAGTTCTTTCTAAATGTATGATCATGGGAAGTGCTGCTACATCTCTCTTGTACAATTTTGGGCTTTTTTCTCCAATTATTGATTATGTTGTTGCTCTGATTTTCCAACCTGCAATATTGATGTTGGGAATTAGCATTGGGGTGGTCTTCAATGTGATATTTCCAAATTGGATAGTCACTATTCTGCTCTTAGTGCATTGAAAACATTCTTCAATGGAATCTCTTTATGGAAGAAGGAGACACTTGGAAAGAGGAGGTGGAGTACTCTAATTCGTTTGTTAAAATCTAGTGAACACTTCCTCTGCGGTTTCTGTGTGCTTTTTCTGGCCTTTTAGATGACATGGGGCTATTGTGGGAAGGAAGCTTTTCTAGAAAAAGAAGGAGCTTTTTGAATCGGGAGAGGGAGGGAAAATAGATGAAGGAGGAAAGAAAATAGAAAAGGGGGCAAGCTCTGCATTCAGAGGAAAAAAGAGGCGGACTGACGCGGAATCTGGGAAGAAATGGAGGACTTGAAGAAGATATAGCGGGGGGGCTGCAGAAACTGGATGAATTGTATGCTGACTTGCAGAAGAAATATCCAAACTCTGTTGCTGCTAAGCGGATTCCTCTTGATTTTTAAACTCAGAGAATTACAGATACTATGAAGGCCTACAGAAGGCATTAGGATTGGATTTTGAGGAAGGAAAACTAGAAAATATAGAAGTTCTCTGCAATCTGGGGGCCACGAGGGGCAGCACAACGCCCAGACCATGAAGGAGAAGGCTGGCGCGGCAGCGCAGGCCGCCCAGAAGAAGGTCATGGAGGGTAAAGACCGTGCTGGCAACGCCCTCCACCAGGCCGGCGATGCAGTGAAAAATACTGTGCACAAAGTCACAGGAAGAGGACATGGAGACCCAGCCCATCGCCCTTAGGATTCAACGAATCGCCTCATCATGTGCACGGACCAACGACTTGCGCTAACCAGCAACTCACAATTGATAAGAATGTGATAACAAGTGAGCAAACAGCTGGAGGTTTATCGAGACACAGTCCTGGGTTATCTGGAAGTCCAATTCAACCACCTGTGAGAAGCCTTATTCCCCGTTCAGGCTTGATAAGCACAGGATCCCTTGGTCCCCCTCAATCAAGTGTCTCACGCTTCAAGCTCGATAACCGCGCGACAGTATTTCGCATTCTTTCACCTCTTCCAGAGGGCATCTCAGATGTCAAAATTCTTAAAGAACACTTTCTGAATTTCGGAGAGTTATCAAGTTTAGAAGTGGAGGATAAGGATCAAAAGTCAGAGGGCAGCCTTGCAAGGAACAGTTCAATTCGATTAACATTCAACTCCAGACGGGCTGCAGCATGTACTTTTGTTGATGCAGCTAAACTGTGCTGATCAATACCTGTTGGAATACCGAAATTAAGGAGGTTCTCAAGAGATCGATGCGAGAGTGTGAGCTTCTGAGAAACGGGGGTGAGGAACCCACAGACAAGGACTCGTGCCAGGAGAGCCTGTTAAAAGGAAGACTTCAAACGAGATGGAAGGGAGCAAAGTCCTTAAACAGGGGAGGAGCTGAGCTGTCCGAATGATAGAGGCAGAAGGATCCTTCTCGATGACGGGGTACTTCGGGTCTTGGAAAAACATTGTGTTCCATTGAGGGTTCTTGACTTGAGGTCCAACAAACTGGGCCTTGATGATATCGAGGATATCCTATATCCTACCCTGCCTAAAATGTATGCATAATTTACATCATCTCCATCTCAGTGATAACCCCATAGGGCTCTGTTTCTAATTCTGCGAGAGTTACCTCTTACTGAATTAGATCTTTCAACATCCAATATATCATTTATGAGAGCATGCTTGCTTCTGGAGAAGGGCATCGTGGAGAGGTTTGACATACAAGATATAAGTCTTGGCATCACGGGTGGTTCAGATTTACAAGCAGCATTAACAGAACTGCCAGAGCTTGCACATCTTGTTATAAGCTGCAAGGGTTTTTAAAAAAAAGGACTTCGAAGCGACAGTGAAATGGAGGACGAACCACTATGTCAAATTCTGCGTTCAGAACAAACGAGACATGTATGATAAAACTTGTGCTCGATATCAAAAATTGAAGTTCCTATTGCAAGATCTACAAATCCAATGACTTGTCCTGCACTTGTTGATTAGAAGAAAGGCTTGAACAAATTGATTATAGGGTCATTTTCTGACATTGCATTCACAAATTGAATCTTGATCTTGTTTGATTGATCTTCTATCTTGGACCAATAACCTCTGTGGTTGCGACATTGCTTTCACAAACCCTTCGACAACGCAAAAAAATAACACAAATGAAAAACAAAAATGGAGGTGTTTACGACTCGGATGCGTAGCAGCACGACATCCACCCCCTCTAAACCTGCGCATCCTCCGGATGAGCCAACTATCTAGGATCATCCAAGTCCACAAATAGGTCAAGTCCTTCATCAGTTTCTAGTAGACATGTTTCTCCATCAGCTTCATCATCCATATTCTCTTCTTCTTCTGCTTGACTTTCTTCTACCTGCTCTTCTTCTGCCAATGCTTCAAGTGAATATTCTTCATCTTCTCTTCTCTTGAAAATCTTGACTTGTTTTCCAGCAATGGGCACCCTCAATACTGTTCCATCTAATTCAGCCAACTCATAGGTAGCATTGTCAAAAACCTGTTTCACCTCATACAGTCCAAACCATCTTTGAACCATTTTTCTCATGCTATTATGATGATTCTCTAGACTATTTTCGTAGACTAGAACCCAATCTCCTTCTTTTATGGCTCTAGGCCTCAAGCGATGCCTCAAATCAAACCTGTCCTTGTTTCTGAGTCGGGCTGCCTTCAAACGATCAATTGCTAGCTGCACATATTCTGTCCTTCTCTCTAGTTGACGAATCCGAAGAGCTAGAAGCTCCTCCCTTGATAAATTCTCTTGCCATGGAAGAGCACTCCACGTGAGAGCATAGATTTCTATAGGCATGACAGGCTTTTGCCCATACATCAACTCTGCAGGCATATATCCAGTAGTCACGCTATGTGTAGAGCGGTCTGCCCACAATGCAAAAGGTAGTAATCTCAGCCAATCTCCAATCCGACCTCTACAAGCTTTTGCAAATGCTTTAACTATCGGCGGATGTCCTCTTTCGCTCTTGCCATTTCCCTCTGGATTATAGGTAGTAGTAAGAGCCAACTTAATCCCAAGCCGTGAGAAAAATTCTCTAGCTTCATTTGCATCTAGCTCTCCACGATCAGTTGTAATCTTGCCTATACATCCATACCTACAAAATATTTCTTCCAACAAGAATTCACATACTGTAGTGGTGGTCTTCGTCCGCAAAGATCTGCCTTCAACATAGTTTGTAAGATCCTCCCTAGCCAAGACAAGATATCTCATCTGCCAAAGTCCCACTGGCAAAGTAATCAAGTCTACCACCCACTTATAATGCATACATAGTGGATAGGTCGGATGCAACTCATCACGATGCCGCACTAAAGAGTAAAGCTGACAATCCTGGTAAGTCTCCACAAAGTGGGAAACATCTTTATACATCCCTTTCCACTAGTATCTTTCTTTAATTTTCTCATAGGTAGCCCACACACCTCTATGACCAGCCCATGAACTCTCATGAAACTCTTGCATAATCTGTATCTGCATCGCTACCTCACAAACTACTCTCAAGGGTAAGCCGCCTCTCTTCTTTGGATGCTTCCAAAGAAAACCATCTTTCAAAAAATACCCATAAGCCTTTCTTTTGATTTTCTTGAATTCATCATCTGTCCAATCAGCTCTTCGAGTCAATGAACTTAGATACTGTCTAATTTGCAGCCACTCGTCAACATAAAGTTCTTCAATAAAGGCTTCAACAGTAGATACATGACAATCATGAATAAGGACTGAAGCTGCAAACTCTGTCTCATCATCTTCTGCAAGCATTGACTCCTCATCCTCATATCTCGCTCTAGATAGTATGTCAGCAACTGGATTATCTTTCCCTACTATGTGTCAAAATTCTAGATTCAATGATTTGATGTAGGCAATCCACTGAAGCATCGCTATATCTGGAGTCGAACAACTAGTAATCATGCCAAGCAAAGGCAAACAATTTGTTTCCACAACAACTAAAGCTCCAATAAAATACCCTTTATCACACTTCAGTGCAGTGACTACTCCCCACAACTCTCTTTTAATCTGCGGATATCTTCTCTGTCGCTCATTAAGAACTTTAGCTCCAAAGCTGATTGCATATCTATTTCCATTAGCATCATCCTGTCCCACTGCCCAGCCTATGCCAATAGGGCTAGTATCAACTGTCAACATGATTGGCCGTCCACACTGATAATCTACCTTGCGAAGAGTAGGAGCTGACTACAACAGCTTCTTGAGTTTATGCATGGCTTTCGAATGCTTCTCATCCCAATGAAATTTCTGCCCCTTTCGAAGCAGCTCATAGAGAACATCTGCTATGTGGGCAAAATGAGGAATCCAAATCATGTAAAATACACAAGTTCCCACAAATCTTCGCACCTCCAAAGTAGTTGAGCAATACTCTGCAATCCTGCTTATGGCATCCACCTTTGCAGGTGAAGGCTTCCTGCCATAATATCCAACCATATGCCTAACTATGATGACTTCATTAACACCAAAGACAGATTTCAGCCCTGAAAGAGTCAAGTTCACCTCCTCTAACCGTGTCAATATTCGCTCACAAGCAACTAAGTGTTCAGCCACAAACTTTCTACATCCTCGCAAATCAAGACTTTCATTCTTTTCTTCTTCTGCATAACCCTTAATAGGCACATCATCTAGGAAAGGCATGGTATACTGCGGAATATAGTCTCGTAGAACTCTATGCATAGCATTCATCATATGAGCAACTGAGTTGGTGGCACCTTGAGGCAAGGTACACATCCTCACAAGACCAATAGGTGTCCGCATAGTAGTAATATCCCTGCTTTCCAAGGCAAGCTGCAACTGATCAAAACCAGAATACAAGTCACCTAGAGAATAGATGGCTCGTCCTACAAAAGCCTCAGCAAACTCATCCACAATTGGACCTGTTCCCACATTCCTGATTGTCACTTTGTTCACGGGCTGCATATCTTGAATAAATATCAAGGTACCATTCTTCTTTGGTACAGTAAACCACCTGTTCGAATAGGGCGCAAAAGAGGGTTCCAAAATCCCCATCTTAATCTTCTCATTCAGCAACTCTATCAGCTTTGGCAAGTGTGCTTTAGGCACAGGTATAGGACGTATATTCCATGGTACATGAGGGACAGTGAAGATGACCATAGGCGCAACCAATTCGGGACTAATGCAGCCAATTTCATGAGGAAAGAAAGCAAATGCCTTACCATGACGTCGAAGCATCTCTCTAAAACATTCTTTTTCCACTGGAAGCAAGAAATCATCATTTCCAATCTTCAATTCTGCAAGAGTTTCAGCTGTAAATTTATGTCCAATATTTGCAGGATCTCTCAACATAGGCTGCTTCATAGCTTTTTCTATCTGCTCATCACTATCAAGAGGAAGCGGCCGTGCAACCGGCTTAACCTTCTTATCAACTGTTTTATACTTCGTGTCAACCTTGGCATCAGTCAGGCACTCTTTTCTTTGCTACCATTTCTGCAAATTTTTAGCAACTCTCAACTCTGTTGGTGGTTGAAAGATTTCAGCCCTTTGCTCTATGGATTGCATGGGTGCAACCTGAAACTCTATATGCTGAAATTTTTCAGCATTAAACTCTGTTGGCTGAATGGATTTAGCCCTCGGCTCTATGGACTGCATGGGTGCAGCCTCATACTTCATATGCTGAATTTTTCCAACATTTAACTCTGCTGGCTGAAAGGTTTTAGCCCTCTGCAACTCTGTAAGCTGATCAAGATCAGCCATAAATTCAGTTTGCTGAGTTTTCTCAGCCTCTAACTCTGTTTTCAGCATAAAATCAGAAATTTCCTAAAACATATCCAAGGTTTGCACATGTATGATCTTTGAATCCTTACATACATAAGTTTTCAGCATTGTTCCCATCTCAAACAATGTATCTGCATAAGACATCCCTTCATATAGTCCATCTACATGCTCTTCTGTTTGCAAAATACCTGCAATCTTCAACTCTTTCTCCTTACGACCAATGTACTGCCTGGCAGCTCTAGGCAAATCTGAAATTTTCTGATAACTCACTGAACTATCTGAAGAAAAACCAACAAAATTAGTGGAGAAAGATTGGCTGCCAAGAGGCGAGATCTCCTCTTTTCTCCGCTCCGTACCACTGGCATCTCGCAAGACAGTGGTACCTAATGAAAATCCAACTCCTTCGCAGGTAATGGTGCCTCACGCAAGGAGTCCCTGTTTCTCGGATGATTTACCCCAACAGTCATAAACTGAACAGCTCACATACCATCCTTACTGCGTATCCGTGCATAGGCTGAGCCGTCATCCATCACTTTCGTCTCCATTCTTGCTTCTGTAATGAAAGGCTATCCAAGAATAATCGGATAAGAGCAAGAATCCTGAACAAAGCAATGATAATCCTCTTTAACATTACCAATAGAAATTCTGATGCTCGGACAAGCAGCATACATATCACCAGAAGTATTATTGGCGGCTCTCATGTGCTAGCCATGCTCTGCATCCATAGGCCACTTGCCACTCTCATAAACACCTCGAGCAATAAGATTAATCTCGGAACCATGATCGACTAAAGCGACCAAAGGAATCTGTTTCTCTCCAATCCTTACCACCGTCTCAATGGTTGCTCTAGCCCAATGACTACGTGAAAAATGGCTGCGAGGAATGAGGATAGGGGTATCATCATCTTCATACTGCATTGGCTGAACTATTTTCTCCAATTGCGGATTGACAGAAGCATTCTCAACCATCACTGCATCATCATGCTCTTTCCCAAGAGCACCATGCCATAATCCCTGTAAAGCAAGTCCTTCCATTGCATGTCGTTTCCTCCGCAAAAGAGTCTACATCTGATCTTGTATTTCTCTTCTAGCAATCCCAAGAGCTTCTCCAACAGTAAAAGTGACTTCACTATTCAAAATTCTTTCATGAAAAATCTTACTCATATCCATCTGCATATCAAGGTCTGACAAGAGCTTGAATCCTGGCTCCTTTCCTGGTTGCCTCTTCTCTTTCATCTTCTTGTCTCCCATAGGTTGTTCAGGACCTAATTGAGCTCGAGAACTCGTCATAGGTGGAGCTGTAATGGGTGGTGAAACAAAGTCACCCCCTCTAGTTTTTTTGGAGCTGCTGAGACCTCCTCATCTCTTCTTCTCTTTTCCTCAACCATGGCATCTAAACCCTGTGTTTTTGCCATATAAGCAAAAATAGAATACCTGTCAACAACTGAATCCCATCCCGTTTCTCCTCGGATGCTGGAGCCCACACAAGTCATAGTAGATGCTTGAACTTTCCCTCTTCTCGCTATCTCCAAGGCAGAGGACCATAAAGCAGAGTCTCCATCTGATTTCTACTCAAGCTGGACTCCATAAGCTGAAGCATCTCCTCTAACACTCACATAAGCTGATCACGCAGCCATATCATCAATGAGCTTCTTCATGCCTCCCTTACCAAAGTTCGTGTCAAGAGGAGCACCAGTCTCTGTCAGCCATATCTTCCCATCTTGTCCCCAGAACACTACATTCTTCTTACGCGCTTCCTCAAAAGCATCACAATCTCTGCAGTGTTGGTGCTCTGTACTATCTCACCAAATACATCGTCTCCCTTTTCTTTGACCAGCTGGAAAAGCAGTCATTGGAGCAGGTGCTACAACAGGAACTGACATAAGTTGCTCCTTTAACTTTCCAATTTCAGCTTTGACTGCTTCAATCGTTAAATCTGCCAAGCCTTTAATAACATCATCTACAGATAAGGGCATTGGAGCAGCAAGAACTGGTGGATTTACAACAGGAGGAGTAGGCTTAGGCATAGAACTTGCAGCAGCGGTAGAAGAAGAGGTCTCCAAGGACTTTTCAGAAGCAGATCCTGTATTACGATGCAATCGTACTCTCCTGCGCTGCTTCTTAACAAGAGCATTCACAGCATCAATGACATGTCTCCACTCGGTATTTAAACCTGAATCAGTAGCTTGATCTTCTAAAAGATCATCCAACTTTTCCTGTAAATCAACATCAGCGGCTTGTAAAAATAATTCCACTTTCTGCATCTCCAAAGCTTGCTGCTCAGTTCCATCCAACTGATCATAGCGACTCTCAAACTCTCGCAGAAGGGCGGTAACTGACAGTCCCTTATTAGGCATAGAAACCCATGCTAAGAAATTATTGCGGTTCATAAGACCTGTATCCTCCAGGAAATATTCATCTTTTAATGCCTTCTTAAACTCTGCCCAATAAGCATGTGTTTCTTGAATTTCTGAAATTTGAACTTCAAGAGCATGTACCACAATCCGCAAGAAGTAGCGGCTCCAAACATCTTGAGAAACCCCAAAAAACTTCATCTTTTCTTCATATAAATGCAGGTAAGTTGACACTTGTTGGCCATTGAACTGCTTCATCTCCTGTTGGATAGCTTTCAAGGCATCCATGGCATCACTATCACGTTTCGCGTGAGCTTGCTGTTGCATATAGGTTGTAAATGATTGAAACAGGTTCTTCATGACATTGTCATCTGTCATCTCTTCTTGTGAGTCTCCCATCTTGCTGAAAATTGACGCAGCACTTTCACGTCGGGTTCACCAGAAATGTCGTAGGTTTCGTGTAAGGGCTGTTGAACACAAAGTTCAAGTTGCAACAAGGAAAGAGACTAACAAGAAGAAATCGCCAAAGTTCACTATATTCCTTGTCAAGGAAATTACATGAGGTCCATGTTCAGAAAAAATCTGTAGTATCGCATAAACTATTATGCATTCAGGTGTTTGAAGACAGTTATGCCTTTGGCACATAGGCTTGAGGAGACTTGAAGAGTTCTGCTAGAATGAGCTTTGCTGGGCAGCAATTTTGAGCTTTTTCTCGATTTAAACATTGAGCAATCAACCCATAAATCTGCCCAACATTTAGCACCAGTTCAAGGTTGTTTTCAGCATTCAAATTTTAGCAAGTCTGTGTGAAGGAAGGACACTGATGTCTTTGTAATGACGAAACTCGGGATCATCAGAACAAATAGCTATGATTGTGTCATCTTTTTCACCCTGATCTCTTTATTGTTTAACCATTTGATTTATTCACTACCAAACTAGTTGTACAAAAAGATCACTGTTTTGAAACAGAGAGGTTTCTTTGCAAGTAACTTTGAACAATGGCCTGCTTGCATCAAGTCCATGCTAACACCCAAGACACTGAACCATTGTAGGATCTTTTGTAGTCTAAACTGACTTGACCATATGAAGATACTGCATCAGAAGTGTCCAAAATTTGAGCAAAAAATTCAGGATCTTCAGCACAAAAATTCTCTATTGATTTGCATGGAATTCAAAGGCCCTCTACAATCATGATGATTGGTTAAGGTACTGAAGTTCCACAGATTGTGCCTTCCCTGGTTTGTAATTGCTGTTCAGCATAACTCTGAAGTACTACCATCTTTGTTATGTTGCAATCACACCTTAAAGTTCCACAATACTTGCAAACATTTGGTTCATCAGAATCAAGACAAATAAACTCCACCGAATGACCAAGAGCTCGATCTGGGCCCCCTATGCTTGCCACAACCTGTCCTTCCACAGGTATGGGGGTACTTCACTGATATATTCCATCTGTGATTTTCTATCTAGTTTCTGCATCCACTTGGTTGTGTGTTTTCCGATCGAAGGCAGAGGCTTCAGTGATGAAGACGACGAATTGGAAGTCGACGTGTTTTGTGTAATGATCATGTTCTCAGATAAGGCGGTAGACCGTTCCACAGAAATGCCATGAGAAGGCCTGATGAAAGGTAAGCGTAGGCACAAACTCTTCGAAGGAAGCTCGGAGCCATAGTCCCTTCGCACGTCTGTCTATACTTCTATACTACCAATTCTCGTTTTTCCAATAGATATCTAGGAGCTGGAAGGTGGCAAAAGGGACGATGCCGATGCCGGGGCTGAGGAGAGAGGCGACCAGGTCGACCATGCGGCGTCTGAGGGGAGAAGGATATGGAACAGTGAGTAACAGAGCTAGCAGAGCTTCAGCCAGTCGCAAAAATACCCAGCATCACCCATTGCTACGCCATGGAATCTCTCTCTCTCTCTTTCTCTGTCTGAGTTTGTCTGTGACTGAAGTAAAGTTCCAGCAGCGTGCCTTGATCTCGTCTGCATCAGTCGAGAGCTCCTATCACACTCAATGATTGCCAGAGCTTGATGAATTGGAATGTGGCCCCCAAAACTCCATGTCCAACACACCTCATGATGCTGAAAGTCATGAGGAGAAGGCGAGTGTCGTTCTAAGACAGGACTTTTTTTTTACCCTCCCTTTTCTTAGCTTTCCCTTTTTGAATTTTAAGTGCCCCCCCCCCCCCCCCCCTCTCAATTTAACATGAATAAAGCTATTTTGAGGATGCAAAACGGGCACCTTTAATTCAATAATCTAAAGATTCTCTGTGGGTGTCAATACCATCTCATACTTTCTAAGAGTCTTCTTGTAGACATCCAAGAGTCCTCTCTTTTCATTGCAGTCTTGACTTCATTAACATGGCAAATACTAACATATTCAAGGGAATACACAAGAAGGAGGGAATAATCAATCTTTATTCCTCCATTCAAAAAGTCTTCGGAAAAGGTATATGAACCCTTCTCCTCCATGGTAGATAGTAAATTGCTTTATCCCGCATATTACGTTGACCATGTTCACGTGCAACCTTTATCTTCATAGCTTAAATGTCAGCTTCTACTTCGCTCCTTTGATTCCACGATTTCCTGCACTTTTCTTGGAGATCATCATTGAAATTAATAGCTTGATAATGTCCTTTGGCATTAGTTTTTCATATTTTTCTAACACACACACATCATGCATACAAACAGAAACACACGCACACACACTAGTGGAATATATACATTGGATATGGGTACTGAAAGGAGGATTATCGTAATGCATCAATCACACACAATGAATCACACGTGAAAAAATAACACAAATGCAAAACAAAAATGGAGGTGTTTATGGCTCGGATGCGCAGCAGCACAACACCGTTGCTTAGGAGTCAAAGTAGACTAAGTCAAGAAGTACTGAGGACTCAGTGATCACTTTTTACTTGGAAGCAGCTACCATAAAAATAGTGGTGCAATTTCTTGATGGCATGGAGAATGGCCAACATCTCCTAGGCATATACATTTATTTGCATTTCATTCTCATCAAGCTTGCAGCTCTCAAATGCAATCACACTATGCTCTTGCAACAACACTGCACCTTCTTGATGGCATGGAGAATGGCCAACATCTCCTGGGCATATACATTCATTTGCATTTCCTTCTCATCAAGCTTGCGGCTCTCAAATGCAATCACACCATACTCTTGCAACAACATTGCACCAATACCCTGGCCACTTGCATCACAATGAACGGTAAACAGCTTAGAGAAGTCAAGGCAAACAAGGATGAGGGCTGAAGTAAGCACGTCCTTTAACCATTTGAAGCTATGATCCTCAGTGGCATCCCAAAAGAATGACTCCTTTTTCAAGTGATCAGTAAAAGGTGCTCTAATGGTAGCATAATGCTTAATGAAGCGTCTGTAGAATGAGGAGAGACCAAGGAATCCATGCAAAAAAGTGGTGGTGGAGGGAGTGGGCCAGTCTCTAACACATTGCACCTTCTTCAGGTCAGCATGTATACCATTTTTGCTCATAATGTCTCCCAAGTACTCCACAGATGTCTACATGAATATGTATTTGCTCTCCTTAGCAAAGAGTCGATGCTCTCTCAATATGTCAAACACCCTCTAAATGCGTGTCAAGTGCTCTGTGGATGACTTGCTGTAAATGAAGATGTTATCAAAGAAAATAAGCACAAAACTGAACAGAAAGGGCTCTAGGATTTTGTTTATTAGGCTCTGAAAGGTGGTGGGGGCATTAGTCAAGGCATCACTAGAAAATGATAGAGTCCACGATCAGTCATGAAGGTTGTTTTGACCTCATCTCCTGCCTGCGTATGGATCTGATGGTAGCGAGAGCGCAAGTTAATCTTAGTGAAAAATCATGCCCCTTTTAACTCATCTAGAAAACCATCAATCCATGGGATGGGACAGTGGTTCTTCACTGTAATTTTGTTCAAATCTCTATAGTCAATGCACATATGAAAGGAGCCATCTTTCTTTTTTACTAAGAAGACAGGGGATGCATAGGGGAAAGAACTCAGTTCAATGAAACCCATCTCTAACAACTCCTTGATTTGCTTTGCAACCTCTTCGCACTCACACTTGGAGAGTCTATAGGGGGGCTCATTCACACTGGCTTGGAATGGGGCTCTAGGTCAAGTGGGTGGTCCACTTGTCTCTTGGGAGGGAGGGATGTAGGCATTTGAAATAGGTCATTGTATTCCTCAAGTAAGGCCTGTAAGGCTAAATCATAAGATACTGCAGAGGGTTGATCAGAATTGTCCTTATTTAATTATAAAACAAAGATTTGTGAGCATTTCTTAAACTCCTATTTGAGTTGCTTTGCTATAATGAGCTGAAAATTAGCATGATTTTGAACTCCCTCTAGGTGGATAGGTTGTCCATGCATCATAAACTCTATGTAAAGCTGTGAGAAGTCCATAGAAATATTCCCCAATTGTTTCAGCCAATCACAGTCCAAGACAATGTCAATGGGGCCCATATTTAGGGAAATCATGTCAATGAGTGCCACATAATTTTCAGCCAAGCATAAGGGAATGGCAAGACATACATGTGTGCTAATTTCTTCTTCTCCATTTGCTACTTGGACCTTCAAGGGGTGGTGTAATGCCATAGGGGTGCATTTCAACAGATTAATGGCTGATTTATTGAAAAAACTATGAGTGCTTCCACTATCCACAAGGATAAACACATGCTTTCCATTGATACTGCCTTGAATGCGAAGGGTACTAGGGTTGTAGGAACCCGTCCAAGCATCCACAGAGATCAAGCAAATGGAAATGGGAGGTGGGTGGAATGTCAAATCAATTATATGTGATGGAGCACTACCCAGGTCAAAGGAAAACCCATCCTCAGGGTCATAGAACTGCTCGTGATCAACATCCTCCGTAGGCTCAGCTTGGTCAATGGGCAAGCCATCCTCCTTAGTGTGCCAATCTTCCATGACATACATGCTATGAACTTTGACCTTAGTTGTCTTGTACGGACATTTGGAGGTATGATCAACAATGTACTTATCTCCACACTTAAATCATAGGCCCTTTTCCTTTCGCTCCTTCACAACATCTAGGGGAATGAACTGTTGGTTACTGGATGCAGTGGACTGTTTATTTTCAGCATACCTATTCTCAGTATTAGATTCTGATGCCATCCCAAAAGTGCCCATTTTTCTTTCAGCATGGAAGGCGCAGTAAGTGGGTACTTTGGGGCTATTATTAGGCATAGAAGTGCCTTGAAAACCATGTCCGTATGGGGCTGATCATGAAAAAATGTGGGGCTATCCAACACCTTGCTGAAAATGCTCATTTTTACGGTACTTTCTTGCATATCTCTCAGTCAATTCGATTACATTAAATAGTGTGGTAGGTTTTTGGGCCATGACATGGGCCTATAGGCTCGGTTCCAACCCATACATGTACTTGCATAATTTAGTATCGTCTCTAATGCTCTCCACATACATGGTCAAGTTCCTGAACTGATTTGTATATTCACGTATAGTGAGGTTACCTTGGTCAAGAGTGTGCCATTGTCTTGCCAACTAGTCTTTTTCCACTGGGGACACAAAGACTTGAACCATATGCATTTTAAAATCTTCCCAGTTAATGAACTACTGATTCTCTCGATTGATATAGTGCCACCATGTGTGGAAAAACCCTTCCAAGTGGAGAGAAGCAAAAAGTATTTTTTGATCGTAAGTGTGGGGATAGATATTGAAGTAGGGTTCCAACTTAGATGTCCATTCCTCCAAGTCACATGGCGAGGGGGATTGCCCATTATACTTTGTTAGGATGAGCTTGTCACATAGGGGCCATGCTACCCATGAAATCCTTGTTGTCCATGCATCCCGTGGTGGCCATACATGCCTTACTGTCTATACATCCCTTGTGGTGCATTAATCCCATGTTGTCCATTATAACTATATTGTCCATGATTGATAGGTTGGCCATTTGTACCATATTGTCCTTGATGGGGTTGATTCATATGGGGTGTATAGGGGCCTCTAGGTAGAGCTGGGGAAATCCGACCCAAGGTGGGAGAAGGTCTCAAATGGATGTTGCCTGCATGGTGGACGAGGGAATTCAATAGGGGCTCATCATGCGTATGAGAGGGTTCCCCAATCTCATAGGTAGAAGGGGAAATTCCCTTAGCCCCAATTATACCTTGTGGACCATGCAATGGTTCCTAATGTGGAGGATGTCTAGACTCATGCCTAGAGTCATTGGTCTTCTCTTGGGATGAAGCGGTCGCTAATTGAGCAACAAGAGTAGTGAGCTGCTCCAAGGTTTGTTGAGTCTTCAAGTTTGAGATAGCCATGTGCTTGATTGCTTCATCAAACTTAGACATCATTTAGCGGTGGTTGGTGACCATATCATTATGTCATTCCATATGACAGAGCTCATGTTGGAAGAGGGTGTGATTGAGAAGGGTATACATGTCCATTTCAGGCATTTCCTTCTATATGTCACCATGGTAATCTTGCACCAAGTTTGGTTCCTCATTCATGGAGGTCCGGGAGTCTCTAATCTCCCTCTAGAGTTGCTTTTGCCTTTCTGGCTAGCCATCTGGATGTAGTCCACAGGACCTGCTGTCAGTAAAAGGGGTGTAACTCTTTGTAGGAAACTCCGATTGATGAAGTTTTGGTCTCAAGTTGAAGGGGACAACGTCCTCTTTGAGATGAGATATTAATCTTTGTGATAAAAAATGATCATAATTTTCTATAATGGGTTTACTATGCCTATCCTCGAGCGGTCTGCACCCTGTCCATAGTGACCCTAGTGCACAAAAATGGGCATAACTTTCAAACCATAGCTTCGATTGGGGACATTTTTGATTCAAACCAGGGGGGACGAAGCCCTCTTTGAGGTGAGATATAGGGGTCACTCCCTGATTCATAACAAATTTTTTTGCAATGGGATCTTTGTGAATGTCCTATAGGACTGTGACCAAAAACATTGCATGTCCCTTAGTACCAAGGTCTTACATGGATAGAGCATAGTTCAAGGGGCTTGATTAGCCACATCAATAGCATATTAAGCATAATGCCAAGTATCGTTGCATGCCCATAGGCTCTGCCATTAATGCATAAGTACATTCACTGCCATACATCTACGTTGATTGCATGTACTTCAAGTGTCATACATGGGTGCCAATAGCATTGTGGGGTATCCAAGAGGGATCATTGAGATAGGGGAGTGTAGCTCATGGAAGTACCTGCACATGCATACAAGTATCGGGCTCGGGATGATCGGGAGGTTGGCAAAGTTTCCTTGAGGCTAGGTTGTGCACCCCTTGAGGGTCTTAAGTCCTAAGGGAGGGTCACCTCTCTTTTGTCTTACCACCTCGCCTGGCATCGGCCTTTTTCCTTAGCCGAAGTATACATGGGAGAAATTTTTATTAAGCAATCAGCATGAAATGCATTGGGAAGGAGACATTTGGCCTTTTCATGAGATGCAAGGAATGACAAAGGTTGCGGTAGGGGTTACCTTGGCAGTCCACTGACTCACTGGCTGCTACTTACCCATTTTACAATGGCTATTATTCATTTTGGGCTCATCCAAGATCACAAGACCAAATGGGGGTTAATGTCAGACATTGCCATAAATTTTAGGAAGAGGTATGATGCATGCTCATCAAGATGATTGACTATTAACCCATGCAATCTTGAATCTCTCCAACAATGGATTAAGCTCAGCAAGTCACTAAACTGAGAGATTAAGATCAGATTGGCATACCTCTTTAATTCTTGGGAGGACCGTTGAAGCATGAATCATCGATCAAGTCCGGTGTCGTATTGCTGCACATCCGAGGTGTGAAATCCACCCAAAAGTTGTGTGTGGGAGTTAATATTTTGTACATACTTAGTTGTCATGTTTGCACCTTTATTCTGCGTGGTAATATAGTAAAGAGGGGTCTTTTACTACCTTTTATTTCAGCTGGGGTTGCACCTGATAGGTCCTCCTTCAATAATGGTGGGCATGAAGGGATGCTTTCAGCCTATGTTGAGCAGGGCAGATTGGAGAATGCCTTGTGATTGTATAGACAAATGCAAGAAGAAAAGGCTCAGCAAAGGCAGTGTTTGGAAATAGGAAAATCACTTCATGCTAATGCCAAGAGGCAGGGTTTCACTTCAGATGCTTTTGTTGGCAATGCTCTCATACATGTGTATGGCAAGTGTGGAGGGCTCGCAGAAGTAGAGAATATGTTTATTGGGCTATTAGAGCATGATACTCTGTCTTGGCGGTTAATGCTTTCAGCATACGTTGAGCATTGTGAGGGAGACAAGGCTCTGCAATTTTTTTCTAAAATGCAAGATGAACAGGTACCTCTTGATGATATTTTAACAAACTGTGTCTTACAAGCTTGCTGTGAAACAAGTAGGTTGGAGACATGTATGGAGTGTCATTTTCAAATAATATGTGCAGGATATGATCATAATTTACTCTTGGAAAACACTCTCATACGTGCATATGGGAGTTGTGGAAGCATGGAAGATGCACTGGCGGTGTTTTGTATGATTCCTCAGTATAATCTTGTTTCATGTAATGCACTCCTTTCTGGTTATGGACAGGAAGGAAATATTGCAACATGCCTGCAAGTATTTGAGGAAATGCAACCAGCAGGGGACTTCCAGAGAGTGGAGAACATGCTGTTGGGGTTGCCACTGTAGGCAGATCTGGCTGTCTGGTTGTGCTGGTTGGGTGCATGCCAAATGCATACCAATGTGGACATGGGAAAGTATGCTTTTGATTGTGTGGTGAATCTTGATTCACCTGAGATATCTACTGCATATGTTTTGATGTCAGACTTTTGTGTTGAAAATAGAGGACAAGAAAGCTGAAGATAAAAGCTTCCTGGTACTCCAGGAAGACACAGAAACTGTTTTGAATATTGCACTTTAAAGAACAGCGGTATCCAGGTAGTTTGTGTCAATAGCACAAGAATGAGGCATTGTTCTCCTTTTTGAATTTGAGGAACAAGTATGCTTGGTCAGTCTAGGTTTGGATTGATCTTGTTATGAATCAAGGATACCTTGCACTTGATTTACTGGTGTATGCATCTGTGGTAAAAGCAAAGATGTAGAAGGACATGTGATCACACTATTTTCTACATGTACTGCTGTCGTGGGAGAAGGCCGTTTTTCTGGTTTAAAAAACAAAAGGAGGCTGCTTTTCTGAGCGGAATATATAGCGCTGGGGAAGAGGACAAAGGGGGCGTGAGAAAGAAAAAGCAAGAAGGACTATTTTTGAAAGGTGGAGTTTTGGAGGCAAAAGGCAGCGAAGAAGAAGGCTCGAGGGGCAGACAATGATGGAGGGGAACAGTGTTTGCTTTAACGACTGCAATAGAGTGTGGAAATGCAAGTGATGAATCACATGCAAAGAACAAATTCTAAAGGTAGATGTTTAGGAGGAAGATTCAGTCGTGGGAATCGTTTGCAGCAATAGGAGAGAAGTTTGCAGGTTGATTGGGTACTGGAGGAATTCTGAGAAGGGAAGAGGAAGCAATTAGTTGCTTCATCACTGCGACGATCGAAGTGAGAACTGAAAGCCTTCGCTTGGGAGTCTCCCAGAGGTGGCCGCCTGGATGCGCAGGATTCAGAGCAAAAACTATGACGATGAGGACATGTTCAAAGGGCGGTTCTACATCGGTACCCATATGCTGTCGAAATGCGCTCTCCTGTGGAAGAAAGCAAGGGTATTGCCACCATCGTCAAGGCTCCCAGGATCAACACCCAGCCACTTTAACCCACTACTTCAAGTCCTCCGAGTGATGCTTCACACACTGGGAATCAGTCAAAAACTTGTCAAAGCAGCTCAACTGAAACTGTTCCTGCTAAAGTAGATGCTATCAGTTCGCAAAGTATTCCAATGCCTCAGAAAATAGTTGGAAGCTGTGCACAAACAGGTGAAAGTGATGCAATCAGTGCTGTCGAAGACTGAATCACAGCAATTTCTGATGCATTGTGTGGTAAAATTAATGTGACTGCAGACCAAAGTACTGCAATTCCTACTGCAGGAGGTGGTCTAAGTGCCACACTTGTGAGGGAGATTCAAGAATTGAGAGAGACAGTGTACCCTGACATAGAGATTAGAGTTTCCCTTGTGAGACATTAGGAGAACCCAGATGGTGAAACTAGTGCTAAGACAAGCTCTAACATCAAGCCCATTGACTTAGTAAATGTACGAACAATGAAATTCAATCTCTAGCTTGAGGAGAATGTAGGAATCACAGTGGATTCTTTGTCTGATTGCAAGAGTCCACTGAGAAAAAGTACTACTAACAGTAGGAACAGACCAAAAACAAGGAGCGTTATAGACAATTATTTTACAGAGTTGAAAGGTTGCATAGATTTGGGCTTTGTGTTCACACAGGGTGATATCCCTAGGCCTTGCAGTCGAGATCTAGATGTTAAATCCCCACAGCAGTTAGTGGGGCTTGCATAACTTGGAGCACAGTGTCTCTGAAGAATTCTGCCTTCATTGCAGAAGTGCATGCATCCATAGAGCTCACAGTCAAGATCCTGAATGCCAGCACCTTAAACTTCTTTTCATTGCTGTTCGGAGGCTGGCGGATACTCTCTCCAGACACTTGGTTCAAGACATCCACAGGTGTAGCTTAAAGAAACAGACTGGAACGAGTGGTGCTTGAATTCAATAGCTCTTCAGGCTGAGAACAGCAAGTTTATTGAATAGATGCATATTAAATCAACAATCTTTGCATTCAATATGAAGAGTTTGAAGTTTACTGTTGCATAGCCTGATCTCACTTGATTAATCTTCTATCTTGGAATTTCTCAAGAACCTCTATGGTCGCGACTTTGCTTTTGAAAACCTTTCGACACCAGTTGGTTGGGGCATCCATGGAAGAATACTTCAGCATTCGAATGCTCCTACTGATGAAGAAGGCTCCCATGCTTGTCCTTAAGCTTGATCTACAAAGATGGGAAGCTTCAAGTCAAGATTTCATGGCTGCCCACAAAGCTCCCATGCATGCTGATTTCATGTCTTTCTTCGGAGTAAGAGAGGTCAAGAGAGGTTGAGATATCTCTTGATGACTGAGCTCCAGGGTTATGGGCTTAATTAAGAGCTTGGATGGCTGCCCACAAGATGTCATAGGATCCCCACGGGGTGTATAGTAGGGGGTTCAAGTTGAGTGCCAATGTTAAAGGAAGGGGAGGTCAAATCTTGTTGAGGGGGTTCAGCCCTTACTCTAGGAGGCCAAGAGTGCCAAGGGGAAGGCTAAGAGCAGGAGCAAGAGGTAGGAGGAGATCAGGGACAGCAATGCAATTTGCACCGCAAATTGCAAGTTGTTGCCTACTGCTTGTGGCAAGGTTTCCTTGGTCACTTGGGTACTTCAGATGAAGCTCGAGATGGTGGGGATCAAGTGCAAGTGGTGGTTGGAGAGGTGTCTCGAGTAAGTTTGTGGGGTTTATCTGTGCTTGCAACCATGGCAGCTTGCAGGAGGAGAGAGAGAGAGAGAGGGCTAGAGCAAAAGGTAACTGAGGTTTTGCCCCCTTTTCAACTCCTCGAACTCTAAACTTGGCATGGAACCCTTAAAATTTGCATGAAAAGAAGTTAAGACCTACTATTTTAACCATTCTTACCTCCAGATATGTCTGATTCTCCAACCATAGCTCCTGCTTGCTCCAAAAAGCTGAAGTTGTAAATTGTAGTCCTTATTGCTGTACATGTACCTGTAAGCTGAGTAACTAGGGTTTTTGGGATTGAAAAGGGAGAAAGGGGAAAGAAGAAAAGCACCAAAGATTGAAGCTCTGATACCACTTGTAATGAAAGAAGCTAAGAGGAGAGAGAAGAAGAGCTAATGAGAGAGAAAGAGAGCAAGAAGAAGGAAGAAGACTAGAAGAAGAGAGAGAAAGAGAGAAAAGAGGAGAGGAAGGAGGAAGCCATGGAAGTTGGAGATGAAGTTGAGGAGTATGATCTTGATGATAACTGGTTGCCCTAATTTGGGGCTCTTACACCTTAAATACCTTGGTTAGTGTGACGGGGTGTCTAAACCCTAGTTGGTGTGCGTCTCGCTTGTTATAGCTTCTACATTCTTGATGGTCACTTCATTAACTAGTTGCATATATTGAATGAAACTCAACGTCATATTTTTCTTGGACACTATACATCACTCATTTGAATAAGGATCTAAAGGATGCATAGAAATTATCATCTTGCTCTCTTCATTTAACAAATCCATTGGCTTAGCTAGATAAGTCTTGAATAGTGGAATGGGATTCAAGCTCCATGATACATAAAGAATACCAAAAATAACCATGGGTCTAACAATACCTAGATCCGTGCACCCAATCTCGTGTGGCTGAAATGCAAGAGATCTTCTATGCTTAGACAAGATGTCCAAAAACATTACTTTTTAAGAAAAAGTAAATTCATCACATCCAATTTTGAGCTCCTTCAAGAGAGATTTTACACTAAAGCAATGTCCAATTCATTTTGAACCCCTAAAATCTTTCTCATGAGAAGCCAATTCAATCTTCTCACTATCTAAAGGCAATATTACTGGAACTAGTTTTATCCTTTTATGCATAGCCTTATACTTCATGTAAACTTTTAGTTGAACCATGTCATTTGAGAATATACATTTTCACTTCACAAATAGTTGCAAGGAACAACTCTACATGCAATCAAAAACTCTCTGTGCAAGCTAATGTGAGACTCTTAGGACTTACATTCAAAGAATTTTATGTCATCACTATTTCTACTTACCATGATTGCTAATGTATAGGAGTGTAAACTTTGAGCATCAATCTTGTGAAAGATTTGAGGAAGTCTTGCAAGTAATATGAGCTTAGTCACAAGCTAAGAGTTTTGTCTCGAGCTCTATGTGGTGGAAAGGACTACAAAAGATTGTATTGCAGTGTCAGATTCTTTCCTAGCTAACTTAAGGTGCATTTGAGTCAAAGTTAGAGTTCTCGTGAAAGCTAATTACTGACGAAGTGAATAGTCAGGTTATAGGCTAATTGCCCAAAGTATTCATATGAGTATTGTGTTAATTGTTTGTACAATCTAACAAGGCCTATATTTTAGAGTCTCTCTCATTCTCCTTTTCACATTACATAGGTACCAACTCCTACCTTGTTGTACTTGCTTTCATGAGACTCCACGACTTTTTTGCCATCGCACACTCAGGGATATGATATCTTTGGTGAACTTAAAGTGAAAGATCTAGTTGAAAATCTAGGCATGATAGGTTCTATGGATGCAAATATGATTTCTTTGCATGATGTATAACATGTATTGGATTGAAGTTTCTAGATGCTTGAGCTCAATTATGAGATTTGAACTTTTCAAGGAACCTTTTCGCTTCATGTTAGAGGCTAGTTGAATTGTATAAACAACAATTTCTAAAGCAAGAAGAGAAGGCAAGAAGAATTGAGAAAGAAGATGAAAAAATGATCATGGAAAAAGAGGATGCTAAACGTATAGAAGATGCATAAGATTTTGTCGAGATTACACTACTTGCTGCCAAGCTGTGATTAGCCATAGAAAGGATGCATATGCTGAAAATACTAAGGTTGTGAATAGCCATACAAAGGATGCCTCTATTAAGACTATTGATGCTTTGACTAAATGTGCAAAAGATTTCTTGAAAGAGCCTAAAGTGGATGAGATGGAAATTACATATGCAAATTTTTTGAGTGCTTATGAGGAGGCCTACAATACTCATGTCGTACTTGATGCAATGAATCAGATAGAGATTGAAGAGTTAATGCTTTTACATTATATACACGTTATGTTAGCAATCTTGTTTATCATACCTTGTTATCTCTTGCCTATGAGCCTTAGTCTCAATTAGACAAGGACTTTAGGAGCTCTAACGTGTCTATCACTTACTTTGATAGAGGTGGTAGCTCATTCTAGAGCACCTAGTTTTATTACCTTTTAGTGTATTTTCTCCTCTAGTTGGGATTTTGGATGAACTTTCTGGGTAGTTATAGCTTTCCATAGTCTATATACACCCACTGAGCATTATCATTATCATTTGGGATTTTGTAAGGGTCACCTCTACTTTTTTGGCATTTTCCTTGTGATTGACTAGCATTTATTGCTAGTTGCGCTGAGCATTTATGGCCCCCACTGATATAGGTCAAGGCCTTTTTGGCTATATATAGCCTACCCCTTCCATCATTCATTCATTTTCCTTCTTCCCTGGCAAGTCAATAGGCTCTATCATCTTCCTCCATGTTGAGTGCTACCATCATCATCAACCAAATCTAAAGCCCTCACCAATGATGTGGGTTATGTGCGAGGACTGATTTGTCTTTTCTACCTTTTGGATTTGTATAAGTGTTCTTTCTTGTTTAGTGCACATTTCATTCCTCTTTCCTTGTACTCTCTCTTTGTTCCTTTGTCTTTGTGTTTCTATTCCTTTCCATTGAACACTCTCACATGGTATTAGAGCATGGCATCATTGTTTGAGAGAGAGAGAGAGAGAGAGAGAGTCCCTAGTTCTTATAGAGGAGGCTATGCACATTTGAGTTTTGTTGAAAACATAGCTTCCTTCTCAAGGGCAACAACTTCTTTATGTAGGTGACAATATTTCTCCCCTATGTAGACCTTCTAAATTGACCTCCTTGTGATCTTGTAGCCATTTTCTCTTGTTATTGGGTTGTCTGCTACCAAAATGCAAATTTCTTATGGGTGTATTATAGTATTTTGTTTTGAACATTCTTACCACTAGTTTTGCGACTTTGATGATACAAATGAGTTGTTTTCTTAGCGTTCCTCCAAACGGTGGTATGATTATTGCATGGATCCTAAATAATAGATGGTTATCTAACCCATTTGTTTGGGAATCCTCTTCTCCCCATCCTCTCTATGCCTCATAGAAGGCCTATTCTGCTAGCCTCCATAACCTATCAATGGCACCCTCTATATAGGTGCCCATATTCCCTTCTTCACCCAAAGAGGACTACCTTGATCGTTCAAACTACTCGCTTTGGTCATGTAAGGTGGAGTGCATAATTGATACCTTCAATCTTTGGGAGTTTTTTACCTACCCTATTTCGCATGTAGTGGAGGGTCGCACCATTGGATATTTGATGGATCATGCAGCCTTATGGGATTGGCTCAACTCTAGGGCCCCATCTTATCTCTTCATGAGCTTATAAGATTCTGTCCTAGTGCATGTGTGCAGGTTGCAAAAAAGCAATAGAAGTCTGCACAGAACTTGCATCTTTGTACCATTAGAAGATATTGCCCACCAAATTACTCCCAATAAGAAATTATGGATACTCAATGTTAATCATTTTTCTTCCATAAAGCATCATATTAATAGGTTGGAGGATATGAGGAATGAGCATGTGTTCATTTGCTAGATTATCTCTTCAAAGGATATGGCTATGATTCTTTTGACTCGGCTACCATCTCCTTGGTTTGATATCTTCTACGCCATCCTTCTTACATTGAGAACCCATGAGAAGGAGCTTTCCCCACTTGTTTTAAAGAATGATGAGTGCACCAAAGAGTTTTGCCACTGGATACACCTCCAAGAAAGCTCTTCTTGCGAGTTCGAGAGGGGAGAAGAAGAAGAAGCAAGGGAAGTGAAAGGTTAAAAGATAAAAAAGTTCTTCAAGCTCTAACTTCAATTCGAAGAAGCCTAAATGCCCATACTATAGGAAGGGGACACATCTAGAGATAAAAATGTTGGAAGAAGTACCCTCACCTTTGTTGGGGAGTGAAGGATAGTGCTAAAACATTTGAATATTGTACCTCTACTTAAACGGTTACCCATGAGTGAGTGTTCCTTTATATTCTTAAGTTGGAAGAGCTTTCTTTTGTGGTTTTCTTGTCTTTTGAGGTGCCTTGATAGGTTAATAGTGGAGCTCTTAGTCATATGACTCCATGAGGTGATTTTGTTGTAGATCTATGTCATTCTGAGGGTTTAGTCATTGTTCATGACATTGTATTGATGCCTATTTGTGATATTGGAAATATCCATTTGTTTCCTAACTACAATTTGAGATCCCTTTTATAGGCCCTTGATATTTTGGACTTGGGTATTCCACTCCTCTCAATTTCTGGTTTTACTAGGCTTGGTTCATCCAGTAGTCTATTTGTATTTAGGATTCTTCGTGATAGGTTGGTAGGAGGGCATGCTCTATAGGCTTCATTTTCCTTCTCTTATGCAAGATCCTTTGAGGAAAATGTCTATTGTTAAGCCTATTCTTGCTTGTGCACCACCTATTCCATAGGTTTCTTCCCATCCCCCACCCTCTTCTTTGGTGTTTCCCTCGTATCCCCCATTCCTTTTAGAAGGGACAACCTCAATGATATGGATGTGGATTCCCTAGGCCCTAGAATTTAAGAGGGTTTTACCAAAGATTGTGAGGATCTTCTTCATTGGAAGTCTACATCAATAGACTTCATCGGCATTGGCATTCCTCTTGCCACGTGGAGATCTTTCTTCCTTGGCCTTCCACCACATCCAAGATTTGAGAGGGGGTGTTAGTAGTCATGGCTATCATGCCTTGTCATCTCGTACCTATGAGCCTCAATCTAAGTCACATGAAGACTTTAGGAGCTCTAGCCTGTCAATCACTTGTTTTGATGGAGGAGGTAGCTTATTCTCGAGCACTTAGTTTATTACCTTTTAGTGTACTTTCTCCTCTAGTTGAGATTTTGTGTGCATTTCTCTTGCAAAGACTGCTTTCCACAAAATTTTTACACCTAAGAGACATTTTCATTATCATCTAGGATTTTTCCATAGTCACCTCTATTTTTCTTGCACTTTAATTATCATTAACCAATATTTACTGCTGGTCAACTAGCATTTATGGCATCCCTTGATGCATGCCGGCCATATTTTGGTGTTTTTAGCTATATGTAGCCTACCCCTCTCACCATTCATTCATCCTCCTTTTCTATCAAATGCACACTTCGAATCCATCATCTTCCTCCATATCTAGTGCTACCATTATCATTAGCCTGATTAGGTGCCCTCACTCACACTATGTGGGATCCTTGCAATGAACAAGTAGTCTCCTTCTACTTTCCTTTTATATCAAAGTTATTTCTTATTTAGTGCAAATTTCATTCTTCTTTGTAGCCTCTCTCTACTCCTTTTTCTTTGTGTTTCCATTCCTTTCTATTGAACACTCTCACAAAATACACTTGTAGACTATAGAAAGGTTCAAGCACAGGAGGATATTTATCCAGAGCTCTTGAATGTAATGCTACAAAAATTGAGAATGTTTTCTATGCTATGATAGATGCCTTGACATGAAATTTAGAGATGCTTCATGATATTGAATGTTTAGATGGTTTGAGTGATTCTTTAAGTGTGCTAAATGCAAGTAATGCTCGAATTATGTTGAATATGTGAAGAAAGTGGTCAAAGGAGTAGCTTCCCACATGATGGATTAAACAAGAGCAGAGATATTGGTATGTATTTGTTATTGGGTGCATTGCAAGAATGCATATGGAGGTTCCAAAGCCTCAAGTATATAAGATCCATGTGAGACCTTATGATCTTGGAGGGGATACTTGAACTAGATATATAGTCAAGTGGATGCTTACCATTTTGATCTATGATCTAGGTGGATCATTACATATGTGCATAATTAGAGAAGAACTCATTATTTGGGTGTTTCGCATGGGTGGTTGCATAGGTGGCACATTTAGAGAATGTATAGATTTTGAGAGGGTGGATTTCATGGGGACTATCATTCTCTGTATGAAATCTTTTGATGTTGCATGAATTGGGACAACCTCAGAATGAAGGGCACAATACAATTATTCCACTTGTTGTCTGGAGGATACTTAGGCCATCATTGATCAAAGGAGACCTTGAAAATCTTAGGATTTCTAGGTTTTGTAGATGTGGTAAAGGAGATTAAAGCACACTATAGAGAATGTTTATTTGATCACCTTTATTAGATTAAGGATGATGTTGCATGAGAGGAAAGCAAGAGGTGAACTGTAGCTAAAACGGTAAGGTGATCAATAAATAAGTAGCACATGAAAGGATGTTCTTGGAGGG
Organism: Lygodium microphyllum; assembly: GCF_053477565.2. Lineage (NCBI taxonomy): Eukaryota > Viridiplantae > Streptophyta > Polypodiopsida > Schizaeales > Lygodiaceae > Lygodium > Lygodium microphyllum. Next base: position 40,386,892 of record NC_141155.1, on the reverse strand, counting down.
TCCAAGTGCTTTATGGTGGTGATGGAGGAAAGGGATGGCATGATGAGAGAGGATGGTGTGCACTATAAGAGAGCACTCTCGACCACATGTTGGATTGGGTAGGAAGGGAAGGGAATCTTGGGTGCTTTAGGGTTTAGACCTTGAGTCTTGGGAAGGGTTGGCAAGAAGTTTGGACTGATTATAGAGAATTGTTTGTGTTCAAAAAGAGCAAGAATCCTATCATCCAAATGAGTTGCATATTGTGTTCGTAAAGCATAAAGTTTGTTGTATAGTTGCTTGGCATGTGATGTCATAATTTAGGTTATTGGCTCCATTGATGAAGTGTTTTTGAGATCATTGCCACTTGCTTGAGCCACTCATATGAGCTACAACCTAATGACCACTTTTGAACTTTTGCTTGTGATGACCTCTGAGAGACTCTACATAAGACTAACTGTAGTATTTGCTAAGAACCAAATCTAATGTGGCTGCAATACAATTAGAAGAAAGAAGGCACATGAAATCCTTCATTGCACTGCAATATCAAATCTTATTAGGAACAAAGCTAGCAATTACGAAGTCTACTCCTCCTTTCATCTTAATCCCCAACTACTTCTCATCATGATTACTACAGTGCTAGAAAAAATCACGTGATAGATGATGAAGTACACCTGCTTGGACTCTCGTATTAAAGTTGGATAAGGATGGATGGTCATCCTAAAGTTCTACTAGCATCTTGTAAAAAATTACACAACGTAGCGAACAGAATCTGTAATATCCCGCCCCCTGTGCCCCCGATAGAAGAACGCCCCCCTTTAAAAAAAAAAAAAAAAATTACTCTCTCCCCCTACCGATTGCATGGCGGAGAGAGAGAGAGAGAGAGAGAGAGAGAGAGAGAGAGAGAGAGAGAGAGAGAGAGAGATGTGTGTGTGTGTGTGTGTGTGTGTGTAAAGAGGAAGGAAGGGGGGCATGCAACCCCAAGTGGAAGGGGTCAAAAAAACACCCCCCCTCTCCTCATCATCATCATCAAGAGAGAGAGAGAGAGAGAGAGAGAGAGAGAGAGAGAGGGAGGGAGAGAGAGAGAGAGAGAGAGAGAAGAGAGAGAGAGGGAGGGAGAGAGAGAGAGAAGCTTCTAGAAGCTTCTTCTCCCTCTCCTTAAAGAGAGGTCACACACCTCTCTTGATATTTTCGAAAATACGCCCCTCCCCCCATTCATTATCTCTTCCTCCACTCAAGGAAAGGCGTTGAGAATTTTGCATAGTAGAGTGCGAGAACTCTATTACTCGTACACACATCTTCGAGTATGGCCCCGAAGTGTAGTTCCACAAAGATGGCTGGAAACCCTACAAGTGTGGGTGGAGGTTCGAATCAAGGAAGCACCACAACCATGAATGGTTCATCAGGCATCAATACCAATGGGATCAAGACATCACTCCAAACCCAGGTTGCTCTATTATTAAATCATAGATTATAATTATCGTAGTGGAAACCATATTCACATGCATCACATTAACTGTGTGTTTGATCATTTCCTAGGTATGAACTTAGTTGTGATGTATGTAATGAGCAAGATAATTTTCATTGTTAGATGACATCATAATAGGTGAAATTGATTAGATAATTGTATCGTAAATTACCAAAAACGTATTGCATGAATTCTTGCATAAGTGCATTGCTCCTTGCACAAGTTCTTTCAAAATACATTTCAGAGGACATCGAAAGAAGCAAAGTGCATCTCCGTATCGTAAGAAGGATTCTAAGATACTTGTAATAAGCTACAGAAAAGATTAAAGTGCAGCTAGACTCATACAATGATCACATAAAGTTTGATCATTCAAGAAGGTTATAAATCGTGTAAATAATTACATAGAGGATAACGTTAAGATTGCATGCAAAGAAAGTACCTTACCATGTGTGGCATAAAAATAACATATGGATTATATCAAAATTGTAAGCATTGAAATGAAGGCATGGAATTACGTTAAAGTTTCTAGGAAAACTCAACGTTATTTGTAATTTACCAAATGGGACTGAGATCCAAGAGTCCCATGTCAAAGTCCTTGGTGACTTCAAGAGGGATAGGTAAAAGTTTAGTGCATGTGAGCATTATTAAGAGGGCTTAAGAAGATTATACTTAAGACGGAGTAGGAACTATTCTAAACAGAACCATCTTGACCAACCATGGTCAAGGGGATAGACAATCTTGATCAGTTAAGATCAAAGATAAAGGTACATAGGTACTTCAAGGGATCTAGGAGATAACCAGCAAGTTGACCAACCGAGGACGATGTCGTGATGTTATGAGGACATAGTGTGAAAATGTATGGAATGCATCATCATTTGACTTCTCTATTGATCTAGAGAATCAATGTGATCTGAGCCATTAGTACTAGTGCAAGTTGCATGAATTATCCTAAAATACTAGATTTTTGGATAATTTTAGTCTTTTTTTAATATTATTTAATGTAAAAATTCAAAAAAGTTAGAAAAAGCTTCTAGATTAGGATGGCATGCAAAAAGCTAGTTGTTTTTTTAGCCAGTTAGGGGATTTTCACAAGAAGGAAAATTTGATGAAATCGCCGCGTCGCGATCGCTGTAAACAAGCTGAAAATTGCAGATTGAACTGAAAGAAGAAGGAGTGATCTGGGAGATCCATGAGCAAGTGTCTTGTGGTTTTACCCCCCTTTTGGAGCCAACAAAGCCATTAGATTTGGGTTCGAGGGCAAAAGAGAAAGAGCTGATTTTTCTGATCCACGTTTTTGGTCTACGAAGGAGCTCCAGGATAACTAATACCTGAAGATTGCTTCTAAGTAGAGCAAAGATTCCAGGTTCTTTCAATACATATTGTTTCAATTCATTGTGATTTGTTTTTGTTGTTTTTACCACTTGGGTATTCTCTATCTTCTCTTCCATCTCCTATCTCTACTTCCTTCTACTTCTGATCCCCAGTGGATTCGACAAAAACCCCTTCAACAACGACGGGATTGTCCATGATCTATCTTACAAGGAGACCTAAGGTAAGGATAATTAGGGTCGGAAGGGTACAAACCCTAACCCAAAGATAAGAGGGAAACAAGCAACCTAGCTTGCCAAGCCCTTGGAATCTCGCCAAGTCGCGAACGATCTAGGATCGAATGCTGGGAGCATCCAGGAAAAAGGAATCACACCTTAGTAGTTGGTCGTACAAACACCACTGAAATGATCATGATTGTACACTTAGATACATTATTTGAACTTCTTTGCTCAAGGAACTAATTCAAGGAAAAATATTTAATGCTTCAGGTTAAAGGCCTAGAGGGAGTGGCAGGTTCAGTTACCTCCGACTGCCTGCCTGGCCCTATCCAAGGGGGCTACTAGCCGTGCTGGCTATATGGACCAAACCTGCCACCAAGAGGTCTCTCCGTGGGTGCTGCTTGGAGTGGGAGGATTCTTGGGTGCGAGGGGAGGCTCTAGCTATAAATTCCTTGCCTTTGGATCCCGCACAAGAGGCCGCCGACATGACTTGAGATGGGATCTCGAGGCATGTGTACTAGTCTATGGGTGGAACTTGGAGCAGTAATCCTGTTGATTGCTTGGATAGCCTTCGAGCATGTTGCTTGATGTATTCCAGGACTATGAGAAATAAAGATCAGATAGTTGAAAAATGAACTTGCTTGACATTGTTTTTGTGTCAGTGCCTAAGTTACGTGAAGGAACCTGTGTTTAAATTGATTAATTAAGGAAGCTGCTTTTACATGTCAAACATAATGTGGTAGGTAATTAGATAACTAAGCAAACCGAGGAAAGTGCAGTGGACGTGACCTGGGTCCGTCCTATGAAAGGGTGGTCCCGGTTAGCTAGGAACTTTTCTTAGAAGACGTAAAAACGATACTGTAAAGACCCTAGAGTTAGTAGAGTTAGAACCCCGATTTATGCTATTTTAGGGGAGCGGAATGGGACTATGCCTTATGGGCAGAGAGGTCGAGCTTCGCATCCTTTTCATTTTTCATTCTCCATGAACTAGGTGCAGCATAAATATGCTTCGACTCTGTTGTTCCTACTCAAAGTGGGTCATCTGGAGCTCAACACTAGCTACTTCATAGAGACCTTGTTGATAGGAAAGAAACCCTGACTTCAGGTCGGTCCTAAGTGGGAACGGCGAGATACTTCCGCTCGGGGCAGACTTGGGAATACCTAGGTCGCAAAACCTGTGACATTCCTTGTGAGTGCCAAGTGGCGCTTTCTAGACTCTCTTCCTGATGGGCTGCAAAGACATGTCCCACAAATGGATGAGCGGACACATTATAGTTGGTATCAGAGCGAACCAACGAGATCTAAAGATTACAAGGGAACTTAATGGAGGAAAATAAAGGGAATAAGGGGATAAACAAGGGAAGGTGAGTAGAAAATAAAGGAAATAAGGGGATAAATAGGGGAAGGTGAGTAGAATAGAGCAGTGTTTTCTGTTGAAAACATTTCTTTACTCACTTATGGATACGGGGTTGCAGAGTCACGAAGCATGGAGCAAGTTCTTGGTGTTCCAAGTCATGTTCATGACTGCAATGCATGCTTTGAATTATTGCCAGAGGCTTGGCATGATGGATATTCTGGACCGCATCTATAATCCTTCGCTCCTATATGAGGATTGGAGATGGATGGGAGATATAGGAATATACTACAAAGCAGCCCACCAACTCACATACCTTCAGACCAACTTGAAAAGAATCAAGTGGATGGAGGATTTAAAGATCATGAAGCTATTCATCTTTGTCGAAGCTCGCGTAAATGGAACCTTGCACGTTAGCGGTTGGCAAGTCAAGCAGAACAAGTATGTCTATGAAGAAGTGACCCGGTGATCTCTGCTGACATGATCAAAGTGTTAGGGCACTATGAGAAGAACGAGTATCAAAGGAAGGGATACCCCAACCTTCCTATGACTTAGCGTTTCCTGAAAATCCATGATCCCACTCCATATTATTATTCCGTCCCTGTAGCTGATTGTAACACAATCCTATTTTCCCCAAACTGATGTATCAATTAGCCTATCCTACTTATCCAAAATAAATGTACTCAAGGGGTTATCCCTTCATGAATAAATAAGACTTTGTACAATTATCTATCTTGATCATAAATGTTAACTGAGGTGTTAAGTGATTAAATCACTTGGCTAAAGAGCTATGCTAGTCATATTAATATAATAAGGAACGTATGATAAAATGTGATGGGACCTCAAATGGGCCGGCACTGGCTATGGCACTAGCCGGACCTCATACTCATAACAAACAAACACACCCTCACGGCCTCATGGGCCAAGAGCGTCTATCTGCTATTAAAGGACAAAAGCCTAATCTATGCGTTTATAGTTTTGTAGTCCAATGTTTCCCTTTCTATAAACTCCACAGAGGGAGAACCCATACACATTGACAATAAACTCCACGATAATCACATACATGGGAGGCAATCTCTCGGTGGAATCACCACGGCCCCACTGCAACTCTTCTACATCGCAGGGATTAGCCCCTTGATGTGCTGCTCAACTTATAGAATAAATGAACAAACTCCACTCTTTAACTTCGAACGTCTCCAGGAGATACCATGTATCCTTACCCAATAATTTCCCAAGAAACGACCATCTATCCTACGGCTTAGGATGCCTTTCCACACTCAAGCATGGGTCATCGTTATCGAAAATAGGTGCTATGCATCCAGTCTTTTTATTCCGATACCATGGTCGACATGCACATGCAAAAGTAGATGCTCCTAGAGTGCTCAGACATAATTTTAAATCTGAAACATGTGGTGCACAACCAGGCTTTCCAATGCTCATTCACTAACTCGTTGCAGCGATGCAAGGATAACACTTGTGCTACTATCCTCTTAATTAAAATACCACGAACTCTATGTCATGATATGCATCAGAAAATCAGCAACAATCAGCATGCAAATCACACCATTAAAACATCCCCACCCCCTACCTTTAGGTATTGCTTTCATTGCATAGGTGTAGAGGTTCATTTTGTCATGTTTTGATGTATAGAAAGCGATAAATCACAAAATTTAACAAAGAGATAGGGAAAACTGAGGCTAAATCTCATGCTTTGCTACTGCCACATATCCACAAACAATCATTATATTTTTCCTTATTTTCATAAGATGTATTTCTATTTTTTCCCTTATTTTTTCCATTTTCTTGATTTATTTGGAAAATACTATTTTTTGGTTTTTCTTATTCCAATCACTTCAGCATACTAACATTCAATTTATTTTCCATTTTCCCTCCATGGGAATACCTTTTACCCACCCAAAACAGAAAAACTACAATTTTACTACTAAAAAACCGCATTTTGGGTTTACAGGAATTAAATAGAGCATGTAAATCATTGCAAAATCAAAATTTTCTGATAAACAATAATTAATCATGATGCAATTAGCACACAAACAAATTTTCATTAAAAATCCTTCATTTTCTTCATAAAAAATGGTCATACCGTGTTTTTACGTAACCCAAGACGCCTTGAATGACTGCATAACCAGCAAATGGAGCCTCCATTGCTCTCAATCCAATGTTGTACATCAATCTTCAGCATCTCCATCAATCTCCATCGCCACTTTCTTCATTCTCCCTCCCTGATTCCTTCTTCAAGATGGTGCAGATGAACAACCCATAGAGAGGAGAGAGAGGGAGGAGAGGAAAAGACTAGATTCTGATCTCTTCATCTAGACAGCCATATCTCGCGTGAAGATCGACGATAGAGTCAGGCAAGAGGGAGAAGTTGATGCCCAATCTCTGTTGCATGGGTTGCTTTCAACCCGACATCATGATCCATGAGGGGGAGGCTAAATTTTTCGGTGCCTATTGCTGCCGTATCCACGCTTCCTCCACTTTTTTTTTCTTCAAAATTGAGGGGGGGGATTAAAGTCCCAACGGGCATCCCCCCTTTGGTCCAAGTTTTTGTCCACCTTTTCAAATCTTGGCCAATTTTTGGCATCTTTCGCGTCCGAGCTCCGTTTTAGCCTCTGAATAATCCTGCGCATCCATCTTGACATCCCACACTGACTGGCGGCTCCTAGCATCATGTACGGCAGTTGAAAAAATTATCAAAAATCCACATGTCTCTTGGGCATCTTTTAAAAACCGTCTTTCACTTGGTGCTTAAAATTGTCGTAGCTGCAGCCGTCGCCTTTGATGTTAAATATTTTTTTTCTAAATTCTGAAAATTTTGGCAAAATTTAGGCACATCAAGGGCTCAAAAATCCACTCTCATTGGCGACCACGGGATAGGGTGACTTAGCGCGTCGAATCCCACAATAAATCTACACAAAACAACCAAAGGAAGCATCAAGCTGATACAAAATAGATACATATTAAAACATAGCACAATGCTCACCCTACCCCCTGACAAAACCAAGGCAGGAAATCCACAAGGAGTAGGCCTAGCATAATCTGATAAAAGGTCCAAAGCTAGTTACTAACCGACTGCTCCAACACGGCTAAACTAAAAAGAGCTATCAAAGAGGTCGCCCTAACTGGTGGTCTGAACTACTTACCTAACTAAGGACAACACAACCAGGAGCTCCTACAAGGCGAGGACTCCTATAGCCTGATCAAGAAGTATTTTCTTTTAGCACATTTCATCTTTTAGGTTATTATTCCCCCATACTCAGGCGTGTAAAAAGGAGGGAGCTGAGCGTAGTGACCTAAGTAGAACAAGGCATCGGCCTCAAGTCCTATCTTGGTATCCAAGAACCTACCAAGCCCTCGCAAGGCAACACTTAATCCTTTTTTGATGCTCACTTTTATTTTCGCTCCAACCTTTCTTACTTTCTTTTTAACCAGCGAGATGCCACCCCTAGGAAGACAAGACATCGGCCCAAGGTCTAACTTGTCCCCAGGAACCTACCAGGCCTTCGCAAGGTGATGATCAACTGCTTATAAATTTTTCTTTCTTTTCTTTTCTTTTCTATTTTTATAGGGGTTAGAACCCCTTTTTACACACCTTTGTATATATTTATTTTCTTTGAGATATTCGGGTTTCTCCTCTCTATCATCATCATTTTTTCCTCTGGCAGGCTTCTCTAACTGCCTCACAACTAACAAGAACTCCTAGAATGACTGTCTAGTAGGCTAGCAGAACAGGGTCACTAGAACTGCCTTCTAAAACAGGTCTTTCGATGCCTGGCAATGTCTTTACAGGAGGCAACAACTACTCAGCCCTCCCTCAGACATACCTAACCTAAACTTGAGACTTCATGCCTTGGACTCTGGTCCCAATAAGAAAAGAAAATCCCCTACAAGTACATAGATACATATAGCATAAAAACACGGTACTCGTAAAGGAGAAATATCACCTGGATATGGCCAGGAGAAGTCTCCTTGCGACATAGGCTCCTTCCAAGCTCTGCTTTAAACATGTCTAGCATAGGACTAAAACAAGAAACCATTAACCGCACCTGTACTAAACAGACGGCTGGCCCTCTCTTAGCCTAATGAAATAAATCCTTTCACTACAAAAACTGCTCGGTCCTCTTGGCCTAATGAAATAAAACAGAATAGCACCTACACATCCCTCCCCGAAATAGTACAGATATATAATAATATGCTCCTTTCCAAGGAGAAAAAATAGGGCTCGCAACCCTAAGCTAAATGCATAAGATTATGACACATCCCTCCTGCATATATAGTAAGAGGCGTACATATAACATGTTGTCTAATCAGCCTATGGGTCCAGGATAAGAACGGGAGATGGGTCTCGGCTACTCTTTGCATCACCCATATCAACCATCACCGGCCATATATTGCATGCTCTGATAACATTCCCCACAGGTGACCGGGTCCTGTCTCATTATTGATAGCAATATCCAAAATGGGACCACAGTTGAAGAAAAGGTCTTCTTCATAAGCAAGGTTTGCCAGTGAATCCACAAACTGATTCCAGTAACGTGGAATCAGTTGAAGAGACATGCTCTCAAACTCCTCAAGTAGGGTCATGGCAGTTTGATGATACATGCAAAGGATGGGATTCCACACTGTGTATGTCCCATCTAGCTAATTCAAGATCAACTAGGAATCCCCTTTTACTAACAACCACCGAATACCACCTTGTTTGGCAATATGCAGTCCCATAATCAAGGCTTTATACTCCGCCATATTGTTAGTGAACCCTACCTCGAGATAAGCAGCTAACTTCATCGTAACTCTATGTTGCGGATCTCGGATCACTACTCCAACACTCCCTTTTTTATTAGGGCCCCTGGACGCTCCATCAAAATATAATGTGTATGTCCCCAATGGGTTTACACAGCCTGCCATCACGAACTCCTCTATTCGTAATTATGATATTTAGCATGTTTAAAGGGTGAACTGACGGCTTCATCCCACCTTCTTCATTGAACTCAATAGGGATACTTGTCAACATTCGTAAGTAGTGATGGCAAAAGACTTTGATCTCCCACACAAAGGTTTTGTATTCTTGCTCAATCACTTTGTATCTTTTGCTCCACCAGATAAGGTTCCCCTAATGGTATCTCTGCTCCAGATATGGGTGCTCCAAATAAGGAATTAACCACCCCATCAACCAGCTTTAAGCTCTTTTGTAGGTCTCAAATCAGCCCCAGCATGGACTTGCAATGCATTTCTCCGTATTAGAATACCTAGAAGTAATAAGGTTTAATCTTATTAAGATTAACCTTATTCTTAAATTCCACTCCTTGCAGATCAGCTAGTAGAGCCGTAGACCTATTTTTCCCTATCTTGACAATCTTGTAGGGGCCATCCCATCTAGGTTCCAGCTTCCCTGGAAACAACTCCCTATGCGCATCATAATACATAACTAATTGCCCTTTTTTAAAGGTATACTTCTTTGCTTTAAGGTCATGCAATTGCTTCATCTGATGTTTAGCAACCTCCTGGTGTAATAAGCTCTGCAATTTCAATTCATCCAGGTGGGCTATGGTCGTGAAACGTTGAAGAGTGAATCCTCATCTCCCAAAGAGTGATTAATTGCAAATTGTATGGTTGGCAACTCAATTTCGAGGGGTAACACACACTCTTTTCCATAAACTAATTTAAATGGAGTATGGCTAGTAGCTTGCTTGAACATTGTATTGTACGCCCATACTGCCACATACAACTTCCTGTCCTAGTTTCGTTTCTTCTTCGAGATTATTTTAGACAAGATACCCACAAGCTGCTTATTAGTACTTTCGACTTGCCCATTGGCTTGCGGATTATAGGGGGTTGTTTTTTTGTGCTTGATTTGCCAAGCTTTAGTCAAGCTTTTGATCACTTTATTCAAAAAGGGGGTTCCACGGTCCGTTCCTTTGGTGGACCGAAACGGTAGATAATCTGCTCTAAAAGGAAACTTGCAGTCTCTTTTGCATTGTCCTACCTCGTCACCTGCACTTTTGACCATTTTGTAAAATAATCAGTTGCTACTATAATGTACCTCTTCTAGGTAGTACACGACGGGGTGATAGGACCCACAAAGTCAATAACCCACTTCTCAAATAGAAGGATAGCCATAATAGGCGTAAGTAGGCATTTTCTATTCTCTCTGATGTCATGTCTTTGACAGGTATCATATCTCTTAACGTACTCAAAGGAATCTTGGAAGATGGACGGCCACCAATATCCAACTCGTAAAGCTTTCTCTACCGTCAACCATCCAGCAAAGTGCCCTCCACACGCAGAGTCATGGCACTCTTCCAAGATGAAAGGAACCTCATCAGGCATCACACATCAGCGATAGATATCATCAATACCTTGCCGATATAGTGTTCCTGCGATCAAGGAAAACTTGAAAGCCTGTTGTCTGATTTTTCTCTTTTTAGATTTTGATAAACCAGCTCAAGTCTCTCTCGTTGATAGATAATGCGTGATAGCAGCATACCAAGATGGGATAGAAGATGTATCAATTTTAAACATTTCATCAATATCATTTCCTTCAGCCAAAGTCTCTTTCGGCTCCCCGAACTCCACAAGGCATTCCACAATACCCTACAATCTCGATGGCTTACTCTTAATCTCATAATCGAATTCCTGCAAAGTGATTAACCACTTTGCCAGATGATCAAGCGGTTGCAGCTTGTTCATAAGCAATCTAAGCCCTTCCGCCTTCGTATAGAAAACTACCTTCTCATAGAGGATATAGTGTCTGAATTTTTTAGTCGCAAAGACCATCGGAAGGCACAACTTCTCCATGTAGGTGTAGTTAATTTATGATATGCCCAATTTTGGACTAGCAAAAGCTATCGGATGATAATACCGCTTTTCCTCCCAAATTTGGGCTAAACAACAGCTGATACTATGCATGGTGGTTGCTGAAAATATGTAAAATACATGGCCTCTTTTAGGTGCTTTTAAAACTGGTGCTTTTACTAGCTCCTGTTTCACATCCTTGAAAGCTACCTTACAAGGGTCACTCCATACAAATAGATCGCTAAAGAATAATCAGCTCGTTAGTGGCAACGTCCTTTTTACCAAGGCATTTATAAACCTCCGATAGTACCCTATCGATGACAGAAAGCTATGTACCTCTTTCAGAGTGCGTGATGGACTCATAGCAACTATAACCTTGATATTTTTAGGGTTGCAATCCCTACTGAATAGCTGAATTGGGTATGAAGTATAATCATAACGATTAGTGAGTTGTAACGTTAAAAATCCTCTATCCAGGCACAACTCCAGGTACAAATTCCTAGCCTGCTCCCTACATCAATTACGACCGTGATCCAGGATAAGAAGTTTCTTCTCAAGCAGATCAAGCCGCCAGAATTTGACAGGAAAGGCAGGACTATCCAAGCGGATGCTTAGATTTGGATAGAGTCCATGGAAGATTACTTTGAAGCATCCGGTACTGCACCCACCAACCAGGCTATGCTCGCCAAGCTGAAGCTCATCGGCAAAGCCAGGCTTTGGTGGAAGCAATGGTTCAGAGATCAAGGGATCTCGGAAGGATCTATTACCTAGGAAAAGTTGAAGAAAATTGTGCAAGGAAGATACTTACCACCTGCATATTGCATGCATAGAATGAATGAGTTCTACAAGCTAAAACAATTGGGTCTCACTCTTAACTCATACTACTCAAAATTCATCTCACTTCTGAAGTATGCGCCACAGATGGATATGACACAACAAGTGTCAAACTTTTGTGCTAGTTTAAACCACCAATAAATACACACCTCAAATCTATAAGCCCAATAGATGTATAGGACGCACTCATTCGAGCTGTGCCCATAATTCAAGAGGTGCAGGCTAGGCCAAGAAGTAACAAAACTTGGTCTTATAATGACCAGAATAGAGGAGCATATAGGCCCCAAGCGAAGAGAGTTCAAGGTCAAAACCGGAAACAAAGAAAGAAAGCAAGGACTAATAATGTCAATAACTTTGTCCCTACCAAAAGTAATGGCCGAAATATTCGTTGTTTCCACTGCAACGAGCTCGGTCATTTCAAAAGGCAATGTCCAAAGCTTAGCAAAGGACAACGCCAAGCTCCTTTCCAAGGAACTGCCCGTGGCCAAGGAGCCACCACCTGAGGCAGAGAAAGAACCGCTTGTGTTGCCAACAGGGAAATGTGTGAAGAAGAAGATCCGACCATGGAAGCAGAGTTTGAAAGGGCGATACTCCATGCCACTCTTCACAAGAAAGGCCCGAATCGCCAGTTTTTGGTGATTCATACACCATCAGACTATCAAGGTAAAGGTTTCAAAACCTTGATTGATTGTGGAAGTACGCATTCCTTTATCTCACCAGCATGTGCAAGAAGATTAGGAATAGCCATAGTAGAAGCACCTACCTTGCTTGTGGAATTAGCAAATGGTTGTGAGGTCACTTGTACCGGGAAAACTGCTAAGGTGGAATTCTTTCTGGGAGGAAAGACAACTTTGGTCAAATTCAGGGTCATGAACCTAGGTATCAATGAGTGTTTACTCGGAATGGATTGGCTTAAACCTAAGGATGCCCACATTCATTGTGGAAAGGGCAAAGTTTACTTTTGAAACTCTGAAGGGGAATTGGTTACCACTCAAGGAGAGGCTGGAAAACCGAAAATTCAATTGGCTAAAGCATCTCGGATTATGAAGGGAGTTAGAAAGGGACTACCTGTCTACTTGATTAAGCTTAATAAGCTAGATCGGAAGCAGGAGTCTAGTGAGGAACCTTCATGGCTAAAGGAGTACGCGGATGTATCTTCTGAAGATGACAAAACTCCCACCTCAAAGAGAAGTGGATCATGAAATCAAGCTAGTGCCAGGAGCTGTGCCAATTGCAAAGAGGCCTTATAGGATGTCCATCCCGGAAGCAATTGAGATGAAGGAGAAACTCAAGCAATTGTTAGATTAGGGCTACATCCGTCCTAGCAGTTCACCATGGGGAGCTCTAGTGCTATTCCAAAAAAAGAAAAATGGAACACTTTGACTGTGTATTGATTACAGAGGGTTGAATCAATCAACTATTAAGAACAAGTACCCTATTCCTAGAATAGATGAGCTTCTTGATCATCTTTAGGGTGCGAAGATTTTCTCCAAGATTAATCTCAAGTCCGTTACTATCAGATAAGGATCAAGGAAGAGGATATCCCAAAGACAGACTTCAACACAAGATATGGATACTTTGAGTTCCTAGTTATATCATTCGGGCTCACGAATGTGCTTGCCACCTTCAACAGGTTAATGCAGGATATCTTTAGGCCATATCTTGATAACTTCGTACTCGTCTTCTTGGACGATACCTTAGTCTATTCCAAACAAGAAGAAGATCATGAATCCCAACTTCAGATTGTCCTTGAGACAATGAGGGCACACAAGCTCTATGCCAAGATGAAGAAGTGTACATTCTTCAAATGTCAGATTGAATATCTGGGATTCATCCTATCAGTGGGAATCTCAGTGGACCTGAATAAAGTCAAAGATGTTCTAGAATGGCCAGTACCAACAACTGTCAAAGAAATACACAATTTTCTTGGATTGACAGGATGGTATAGGGTCTTCATCAAAAACTATGCTTTGATTGCAGCACCTCTGACGGCCGGATCTACTGAAGAAGCAAACATCCATTGCATGGTCAACCGCTGAACAATCTAGCTTTGACAAATTAAAGCAAAGTTTGGTATCAACACCTATCCTGAAACTTCCAGACCTCAGTAAGGAGTTTGAAGTAGTAACTAATGCTAGCACGCTTGCCTTAGAATGTGTGCTCATGCAAGAAGGTCATCCTGTAGCATACTCTTCAAGGAAGCTAAAGATCCATGAGAAGAATTATGCTACCCATGATCTAGAACTGTTAGCTGTCATCCATGCTCTAAAGCTTTGGAGACACTACCTGTTGGGTAACAAGTTTACTCTAGTAACGGATCATAAAAGCCTCAAGTGGATCTTTACCCAGAACGAGCTCAACATGAGGCAACGTCTGTGGATTGAAGTGCTGGAGGAGTATGTTTTTGAAATCAAATGCTGACCTGGAAAGGAGAATGTAGTTTCCGATGCACTCAGTTGCAAGGCATTCCTTAATTCTCTAATCTTGCAAAATCGATCAATAGCTAGATCTCTAGCCATGAAGGTATCCATGCCAAACAACCCAATACTTGAACTAGCTAGAGAAGAAGCATGCCATGATCCCTATCAAGGATCAGGATCAAAAGCTACAGGCTAAGTATCATGAATTCTCTATCGATAGTGGACTTGTCTACTATAGAACGAGATTATGTATACCGGCAAGCCAGTCACTCAAGCAGAAGATATTGTGGGAAGCTCATGATTCCCCTTTCTCAGGACATCCTGGCTATGCCAAGACTCTCAATACAATTAGGAAGAGCTACTATTGGGAGAGGCTTAAAGGTGACGTCCTCAAATATATCATTGAGTGTTTGTCTTGTCAAAGTATCAAAGCCCAACATGTCAAAATGCCAGGAAAATTGTAACCACTTGACATTCCCCAAATGAAATGGAAATTCATCAATATGGACTTTGTTGTTGGCCTATCCCAAGTTCAGGGAGGATACAACTCCATCATGGTTGTGGTTGACATGCTTACTAAGGTTGCACACCTTATTCCTATTAAGACAAACTATAAAGCCTCGGACATTGTAAGGTTGTTTATCAAGGAGATATTCAAGCTACATGGGTTACCCAGAAGAATCATTAGTGATCATGATTCTCTCTTTACATCACACTTCTGGAGAGCTATCTTTGAAGCCATTGGGACTCAACTCTGTTTTAGTACAGCTTACCATCCCCAAACTGATGGCCAAATGGAGCGAGTCAATCAAGTCATCGAGGATATGCTAAGGGCACACTGCTGTCGTGAACTAAAAAGGTGGATTCAATACTTGCCCTTGGCTGAATTTGCCTACAATGCTTCTTACCAACAAACCATTCAGATGACTCCTTTCCAAACATTGTATGGGCATGACTGTCGAAGTCCCCTAAACTTCTCAGATCCAATCTTGAGGGTTGAAGCTTCAAGGCAGATGCTCAAAGAGATGGATGACCAAATGAAGTCAATTAGACAGGACATCCAAGCCACCAAGGATAGACAGAAGGCATATGCAGATTTGAAGCGTTGTCGAAGGGTTTTCGAAAGCCAAGTCGCGACCACTGAGGACTTTGAATAATTTCAGAATAGAAGGATAGATCGTCAATTGTAGTGGCCTCCACAAAGGATCATATTTATATTTCTTCATAATAGTTACAGCAGCAATAAAAGACGAATACAGAAGATCCTCAGAGTATATACAAAAGGTTTAGAAAACAGTTTTAGTACAGATCATAATAATGTCCAATATTATAAGGAATTTGAAGTCACAAATCTGTTCTTGGCATAGGAGAAAAACCAGCAAAATCACTCCTTAATACGAAACATCGATACTCGGTAAGTCTCCCCTCGGGTAACAATAATTTAGTACATATGAAGATGGAAATCTTCAGTCATGAACGGACTGGGACCTTATTCTGTCATCCAACCACGATGAGATATCATTCAATATGATGGTCACATTGTCATCAGACTTTCCTTTGCAGAAGACTTAACCAGCTCTATGTTTGTAGCAAGCGAGGCTCCACCAGTAATTTCATTGACTCTTTTGGGTAAAAAGGGGGTGATTGTGCTTCCACTAATCTTTTGCTTCAATGCTTCTTGCAAAGATCTACTGATTGCTGACTCAATCGGCTTGGCAACTGCTTCATGTTCTTCCAGGATTGGCACCCCAATGAGTAGTCCACTCTGTAAATCCAAACTAGAGTTCGCACCTTGTATGAGACCCTATGGGAAGGGTCATGTTGGGGTTCTTTCCCCTAAACAAGTTTGCATAAGCCTCGGAAATCGAAGACATGATATGATATCTGCACATTCGTCTGGAGAATCAACACGACAAGGTACCTTGCAACCACTGTGGCGAGTAAAGAAAGCAGGAAATTCATTGGTCTTGTATACAGTAACACCTTCAGTCTCAAGGTACTCTAACGTTCTCGGAATGTCAAGAATTGACTTAACACCAACACAGAAAACAGCAACAGGCGACCTTCCAAGCTCTGTTAAATCAGATGAGACATCCATTGCTTTTCACCATCAGCATGTGATATCTCGTCCTTGGGGTAAGTCTGTGAAGTAAACAGATCCTCCCGAGTATATATCAGACCAACATTAGTCCATGTCTTTAATATATCCATAGTCGTATATTTTATGGGTTTTGTAATCTGCTCAAAGCAACTGATACTTGTGCTCCCACCCTCTTTCCCAGATTGCCGAGCCTTTGCTGTTTTTGAAACTGTCCAATATTTAGCCTATAAGCAGAGATTCCCCTCCTTAGCTTCTTCACCTCCATTTGCCTTAATACTCCCTTGATGCAAACCTTCATCAATCGACATGGGCTTCTAGAGCATGTCAACCTTCGGCATCTGCAAGGTGGCCTCTAAAGCAGCAAAATTACAGGCATCCTCGGCATCATAGAGGGCTATTGCAATCCCATGCGGCTGAGATCTGAAGCTTGGGAGCATTCCTTTGCGAGACCATTCTGGGCTTCAGCGTGCCGAGACGCCTTAAGACTCCCCTTCCTCCTTTCATGATTGCCCACCAAAAAGCTTCGCAGCCTGTCGCTGTCAATAATGAAGAACACCGGGCCAAAATCTTCATGTCACCCCAGAAATACGGTGACCAACTCCATTTCTCTAGAAATACATTTATCTCTGCACGTCAACTTCAAGCTCCTCAAATACGCTGGGTCCTTCCTTAGGACTCATGAGAGAAGGTGGAATCGAGCCGACGATGGCCTCCAAAAAAAATCAGTAGCACAAACTGATCAGTATCTTTTTCGTTGTAAGGCGATCTTCTTCCCTCAGCAGCTTAAGCATGTACATTGTAGACCCCCCTCAATATATCGACCATTCACGCCGTTTTCATCCTCCCCCCCTAATTAGCTCTTGACTCAGCTAATTAGCTTCTTCCCTTCTGTGATTCCCTGTGCGTCGACTCCTTTTTCTCCTCAGAATTCTGCGCTGTATTATCCTCCTTCTCTCCCTCCAAAACACTTTTCAAAAACAAAAGCTTCTCTTTTTCCCCCAAATTGGCTTTTCTCCCCAGAGAAACGGTTCTTTTTTTTAAATCATGTCTTTCAGCTATTCATCATGAGTCATAATGTCAGCCTCATATACCCATTTTTGACCAGGGCGCCAAATACACTCAAAGCATTGCATTCAATGCAACAGTTTTATGTTCAAATAGCTTATCAAAACCTTTTCTGCTTCTGCAATGCTTCCACACTTCCCATACATGGATACAAGAAGTATACATGTAAATATAAGATGATCAAGTGCCAGGCCCTCTTGTTGCATAAGCTGAAGGCATTGATTAACCATCTTTTAATCACCACATGTCACATATCCATCAATCATTACACCCCAAGCAACAACATCACGATCCTCTATACTCCAAACTCGAACAAGGTCATCTTCACCTCCAACCAAGACATATTTGCTATCTGGGCTTCAAGATCAGCAAAGAAGGGAACCAAATTAACTTTTGCCTCCACAAATTAGTTGTTCAGTCTTGAAATCAAAATCTGAGATCGCCAACTAGTGCAACACTCGCTAAATACAAGCCATTTGCAGAGAATGCAAAGTTATTGATAGAACCTTGGCATATGTGCCACCTTGCCAAGGGACTGCTCTTACTGGCTACTCATATGTTGCTACAAGCTCTCAAAATATATAAATAAGTGGTGATATCCATGTTGATGCATTCATGTTGCATTCTTTCAAACAATTCTAACACATCGATTAAGTATGTACAAAGTAGCAAATGCCGCATACACAACTTTTGGGTGGATTTCACACCTCGAATGCGCAGCAATACGACATCCACCCCCTCTAATCCTGCGCATCCTCCGGATGGGCCAACTACCCATGATCGTTATCATCAAAATCCACAAACAAATCAAGCTCTTCGTTATGCATTTCCGGTAGATCAACAAGATTTTCAGCCATATCATCTGTCTCTTCCATTAGAGTTTCTTGTTGTTGCTCTTCTCTTGAAAATTCTTCCAATGCATAATCCTCATCATCTCTTTTCTTGAAAATCTTGATTCTTTTTCCAGCAATAGGCACTCTAAGCACTGTCCCATCCAATTCAGTCAGCTCATATGTTGCATTATCAAAGACATGTCTGACTATGTATGGCCCAAACCATCTTTTCACCATCTTCCGAAGTGCAGTATGCTGATTTTCAAGGCTGCTATCAAACACCAATACCCAATCTCCCTCTTCTACTGCTCTAGGCCGCAAGCGATGCCTGCTGTCAAACCTGTCCTTATTTCTTAGTCTAGCAACCTTCAACCTGTCAATAGCTAGCTGAATATCCTCAGGTCTCCTCTCCAACTGTCGAATCCGAAGAGCTAAGAGCTCCTCTCTCGTCAAATCCTCCTGCCAAGGTAAAACTGACCAAGTCAAAGCACAAGTCTCAATCGGCATAACAGGTTTCTGACCATACATCAACTCTACAGGCATATATCATGTGGTAACACTATGAGTCGTACGATCAGCCCATAAAGCAAATGGTAGAAGTCTTGGCCATTCTCCAATCCGTCCCCTGCATGCTTTGGCTAATGCTTTCACTATCGGCGGATGCCCTCTTTCACTCTTTCCATTTCCCTCTGGATTATATGCTGTAGTTAGAGCCAACTTGATTCCTAGCTGAGAGAAAAACTCCCTAGCTTCATCTGCATCCAATTCACCACGATCCGCAGTGATCTTACCCACACAACCATACTTGCAGAAAATTTCCTCCAATAAGAACTTACACACTGCACTAGTGGTCTTCATTCTCAAAGATCTGCCCTTAACATGATTGGTAAGATCCTCTCTAGCCAAAACAATGTACCTCATCTGCCATAGACCCATAGGCATGGTAACCAAATCAACTACCCACTTATAATGAATGCATAGCGGATAGGTCGGATGAAGCTCATCTCTATGACGCACTACTGAATACATCTGGCAGTCTCTGCAAGTCTCAACAAAGTGAGAAACATCTCTATACATGCCTTTCCACCAATATTTCTCCTTAATTTTCTCATAAGTAGCCCATACTCCTCTATGACCAGCCCAAGGACTCTCATGAAACTCTCTCATCACCTGTAACTGTGTCTCTCTATCACAGACAACCCGCAAAGGTAATCCACCTCTTTTCTTCGGATGTTTCCAAAGAAATCCGTCCTTGAGAAAATAACCATAGGCTTTCCTTCTAATCTTCTTGAACTCTTCATCTGTCCATTCATCTCTTTTGCTTAGTGTACTAAGATACCTGCCAATCTGTAACCAATCTCCAACATAAAATTATTCTATGAAAGCCACAATATCATAGACATGACAAACATGATCAACCATAGTGGCTGAAATTTCTGCATCATCCTCTTCTGCAAGTAGAGTCTCCTCATCATCATATCTGGCTCTAGACAACATATCTGCCACTGGATTATCCTTCCCTGCTATGTGTTTAAATTCCGGATTTAATGACTTGATGTATGCAATCCATCTCAACATAGCTATATCCGGAGTAGAGCAACTCGTGATCATACCAATCAATGGCAAGCAATCTGTCTCTACCACAACTGAAGCTCCAATAAAGTACTCCTTGTCACATTTGACAGCCGTGACAATCCCCAATAACTCTCTCTTGATTTGCGGATATCTCCTCTGTCTCTCGTTTAGGACTTTCGCCCCAAACCGAATAGCATACCTATTTCCATCTGCATCATCTTGACCCACAGCCCAACCTATGCCAATTGGACTAGTGTCAACTGTCAATACAATAGGCCTATCACAATTATAATCCGCTTTCCTGAGAGTAGGAGCATTCTACAATAACTTCTTCAATTTCCGCATGGCTCTAGTGTGACTCTCATCCCAATAAAATTTCTGCCCCTTTCGAAGCAGCTGATACAAACAATCTGCAATGTGTGCAAAATGAGGTATCCAAATCATATAAAATACACAAGCACCAATGAATCTCCGTACCTCGGAAGTAGTAGAGCAATACTCAGCAATCTTTCCTATAGCATTCACCTTATCAGGTGAAGGTTTCCTGCCATAATATCCACACATATGCCCAACAATAACAACCTCATTCACTCCAAAAACAGATTTTTGCCCTGAAAGTGTCAAGTTCACTTCTTCTAACCTGGCCAAAATCTTCTCACATGCTGAAATATGATCAGCCACAAAGTATCTGCATCCCTGCTCATTTAGGCTCTCATTCTTCTCTTCTTCTGCACACCCCTTAATGGGCACATCATCCAAGAAAGGCATAGTAAGCTGAGGTATGTAATCACGAAGGACCTTATGCATGGCATTCATCATATGCGCAACAGAACTAGTGGCACCTTGAGGCAAGGTACACATCCTGACAAGCCCAATAGGAGTTCTCATGGTGGTTATGTCCCTACTTTCCAAAGCCAGCTGAAACTGATCATAACCTGAATACAAATCACCCAAAGAATAGATGGCACGTCCAGCAAATGCCTCTGCAAACTCATCCACAACTGGACCTATACCAACATTCCTGATAGTAACTCTGTTCACTGGCTGCATGTCCTGAATAAATCGAAGAGTACCATTCTTCTTTGGAACTGTAAACCACCTGTTTGAGTATGGTGCAGATGAAGGCTTAAGGATTCCCATCCTGATTTTCTCATTCAATAAATCAATCAGCTTTGGCAAGTGTGCTTTAGCCACTGGAATAGGTCGGAGATTCCATGGAATATGAGGAATAGTAAAAATGACCATAGGAGCAACAATATCAGGATTCACACATCCAATCTCATGTGGCAAAAAAGCAAATCCCCTTCCATGACGCTCAAGCATCTCTTGAAAGCATTGCTTCTCTATGGGTAACAAGAAATCACCATTTCCAATTTTCAATTCAGCAAGTGTCTCTGCTGAAAATTTATGACCAATATGCTCCGGATTCCTCAAAATTTGCTGTTTAGCAGCCCTCTCTATTTGCTGATCACTGTCAGGTGGAAGCGGTACAGCAACCGGCTTCACCTTCTTATCCACAATTTTGTATTTCGTGTCAACCCTGGCTTCATTATGCTCTTCTGCATTACATAAACCTTGCTGTAAATCAGCAATTCTGCACTCCAATGGCTGAATATTCTCAGCCCTCTGCTCTATGGACTGCATAGGAACAGCCCCAAACTCTGAATGCTGAAATATTTCAGCAGTAAACTCTGTTGGCTGAAAATTTTCAGCCCTCTGTCTCTATGAAAGCTGATCATAACCAGCTGGAAACTCTGTTTGCTGATTTTCTTCAGCACTCAACACTCTTTGCTGAGTTACCTCAGCCTCTGACTCAATCTGTGACATAAAATCTGCAATTTCATGAAACATGTCCAGGGACTGCACTAATACATTACCATGACAATTCAGCATATCAGTTTTCAGCATATCTCCCATCTCTGTCATCGTATCTGCACAAATCACACTGTCATACATACCATCTATGTGCTCATCATCCTCCAAAATTCCTACATTTTTCAAATTTTTCTCCTTCCTGCATATATACTGCCTGGCAGCTCTAGACAATCTAGAAGTCTTCTGATAGCTCATCGAACTGTTTGCTGAAATCCCAACATAACCGGAGGAGAAAACACCGCTGCCAGGAGGCGAGAACTCCAATCTCCTCTCCTCTGTACCACCGTCGTCTCGCGAAACGGCGGTACCTAATGAAAACCCGAATCCCTCACAGTGGGTAAGGGTGCATCTCTGAGAGTATCCCTGTTTCTAACATGATTCACACATACAGTCATAAACTGAACTGCTCTCATACCATCTTTATTGCGAATCCGTGCATAAGCAGATCCATCATCCATGACCTTAGTTTCCATGCGCATCTCTGTAATGAATGGCTGACCAAGAATTATGGGATAGGAACATGAATCCTGCACAAAGAAATGAAAATCCTCCTCTACATCACCAATAGAAACCCTGACACTAGGGCAAGCAGCATATAAATCACCTGCAGTGTTATTGGCGGCTCTCATACGCCACCCATGCTCTACATCCATAGGCCATCTGTTACTCTCATAAACTCCATGAACAATGAGATTAATCTCTGAACCATGATCAACCAATGCAACATAAGGCACCTGTTTTTCACCAACCTTTACCATCGTCTCTGTAGTTGCCCTAGCCCAATGGCTCCGCGAAAAGTGACTACGCGGTATCAAAACAGGCTCATCAATTTCAGCATAATGCATAGGCTGAACCCTCTTCTCTACCTGCGGCAAAACAGAAGCATTATCAACCATAACCTCATCATCATCCTCATCCAACTCTCCAATCAAAACTCCCTGTGTATCAGTGGTAGACAATGCATGTCTTTTCCTCTTCAGGACCTCCTGAAACTGATCCTGAAACTCTCTTTTTGAGATGCCCAAAATCTCAGAAATAGTGAAAGTCACCTCACTGCCAAGTATCTTATCATTAAAGATTTTCTTCATGTCTGTAGATGTCTCAATATCGGACATCAATCTGAATCCTGGCTGCTTTCTCTCTCTAGGCTCTTGCCTCTTTTCTCTCTTTTGAGCATCCTCCATCTGTCGATCTGGCCCTGGTCTTGAAGATGGTCCTGCAATAGGTGGAGTAACAAACTCACCCCCTCTAGTCTTCTTAGCTGCACTTGGATTTTCTTCATCCCTCTTACGCTTCTCCTCAACAAATACATCTGCACCATGAGATTTAGCCAAATAAGCATAAATAGAATACCTGTCAACAGGCGAGTCCCAACCTGTCTCTGATCTGATGCTAGAGCCTGCACTAGTCAAAACAATTTGCTGAATTTTCCCCTTGTTTGCAGTCTCCATAGCATAAGTCCATAGTGCGGACTGAGTCTCTGATCCCTTCTCAATCTGTACTCCATATGCAGAAGCATCACCTCTAGCCGTCACATAAGAAGTACGTGCAGCCATATTCTCTACTAACTTTTTCATTCCACCTTTACCAAAGTTGGTAGCAAGTGGAGCTCCTGTCTCAGTCAACCAAATCTTACCATCTTGCCCCCAATATACCAAATTCTGCCTCCTTGCATCCTGGAAAGAGTCACAATCCCTGCAATGCTGATGCTCCGTACTATCACACCAAATACATCTCCGATCTCTCCTAGGAGCACTAGGAGCACTCCTAGGTGCAGTAGGAGCACTAGAAGAAGTAGTAGGCACAGTTGAAGCAAACTGCTCCTTCAACTTACCCACCAACTCCGCTTTGATTGACTCAAGTGTCAAATATGTGGTGCCTTTGATTATGTCATCAAGAGAGGTAGGCACCGATGGAGCGGATGGTTTTGGAGCAGAAGGTGTAGGCATCGATCGTGGAACAGGAGGAATAGGTGGAGTAGAAACAGTAGGCACTGGCATAGGCCAAGAAACTGGCTGAGGAGGAGAAGAAATAACAGGAATAGAAGTAGGCATAGGAGCAGATGATGATGTAGGTGTCATGGAACCATTCTGTAGGCGACTCTTCCATATCCTCCTCTTGGTCAAAGTCGAGACTGCATCCTGAGCATCCTGCCAATCAGTTTTAAGACCCATAGGCTTCGTGCGATCTTCAAGAAGCTCACCCAATTCTTCTTGAAGAGCAGGATCTGCAGCTTGCAAGAAAAGCTCAACTTTTTCAACATCCAATGCTCTTTGTTCAATAGCATCAAGCTGACTATACATCTCTTCGAATTCTCGAATCAACTCCGAAGCAGCAAGACCTTTGTTTGGCATGTAGACCCACTCGCGGAATGACCGCCGAGTAGCCATACCAAAGTCCTCAAGGAAGTATTCTTCGTTTAGAGCCTTCTTAAAATCTTGCCAATGTGTATTTTGAATAAAAAGATCAGTCACCTTTGTTCTCAAAGCAGGTGTGACAAGACGAAGGAAGTACTTACTCATAAGTCTAGCAGGAACTCCAAAAAACCCCTCATATGTCTTCAAATATGCTGAAACATTACGCCCGTCAAATAGCTTCTTCTCACTCTCAACTGCTTCAATAGCCTTAGTCGCGCTGTTTGCATTCTCCTGCTCCAAATAGAGTTGCCTTTGCTGAGAGAACTGTTGTTGATGCAATTGTTGTTGCTGCTGCATATACATTTGTGTTTGCTGATTTTGGAGCTGCATATACATGGACATATTCTGTAAAATCTGTTTTAGATCCTCCGTTGAAGTACTTGACGCAGCAGTCATAGATGGAGCTGAAGTAGAGGCAGCTGGAATTGTAGAGGAAGCTGAAATAGAGGCTGAAGTGTCTCCCATCCTGAAATTTCTGCGACGCTTTCACGTCGGGTTCACCAAAGATGTCGAAGGGTTTTCGAAAGCCAAGTCGCGACCACTGAGGACTTTGAATAATTTCAGAATAGAAGGATAGATCGTCAATTGTAGCGGCCTCCACAAAGGATCATATTTATATTTCTTCAGAATAGTTATAACAGCAATAAAAGACGAACACAGAAGATCCTCAGAGGTATATACAAAAGGTTTAGAAAACAGTTTTAGTACAGATCATAATAATGTCCAATATTATAAGGAATTTGAAGTCACAAATCTGTTCTTGGCATAGGAGAAAAACCAGCAAAATCACTCCTTAATACGAAACATCGATACTCGGTAAGTCTCCCCTCGGGTAACAATAATTTAGTACATATGAAGATGGAAATCTTCAGTCATGAACGGACTGGGACCTTATTCTGTCATCCAACCAAGATGAGATATCATTCAATATGATGGTCACATTGTCATTAGACTTTCCTTTGCAGAAGACTTAACCAGCTCTATGTTTGCAGCAAGCGAGGCTCCACCAGTAATTTCATTGACTCTTTTCAGTAAAAAGGGGGTGATTGTGCTTCCACTAATCTTTTGCTTCAATGCTTCTTGCAAAGATCTACTGATTGCTGACTCAATCGGCTTGGCAGCTGCTTCATGTTCTTCCAGGATTGGCACCCCAATGAGTAGTCCACTCTGTAAATCCAAATTAGAGTTCGCACCTTGTATGAGACCCTATGGGAAGGGTCATGTTGGGGTTCTTTCCCCTAAACAAGTTTGCATAAGCCTCGGAAATCGAAGACATGATATGATATCTGCACATTCCTCTGGAGAATCAACACGACAAGGTACCTTGCAGCCACTGTGGCGAGTAAAGAAAGCAGGAAATTCATTGGTCTTGTATATAGTAACACCTTCAGTCTCAAGGTACTCTAACATTCTGGGAATGTCAAGAATTGACTTAACACCAACACAGAAAACAGCAACAGGCGACCTTCCAAGCTCTATTAAATCAGATGAGACATCCATTGCTTTTCACCATCAGCATGTGATATCTCGTCCTTGGGGTAAGTCTGTGAAGTAAACAGATCCTCCCGAGTATATATCAGACCAACATTAGTCCATGTCTTTAATATATCCATAGTCGTATATTTTATGGGTTTTGTAATCTGCTCAAAGCAACTGATACTTGTGCTCCCACCCTCTTTCCCAGATTGCCGAGCCTTTGCTGTTTTTGAAACTGTCCAATATTTAGCCTATAAGCAGAGATTCCCCTCCTTAGCTTCTTCACCTCCATTCGCCTTAATACTCCCTTGATGCAAACCTTCATCAATCGACATGGGCTTCTAGAGCATGTCAACCTTCGGCATCTGCAAGGTGGCCTCTAAAGCAGCAAAATTACAGGCATCCTCGGCATCATAGAGGGCTATTGCAATCCCATGCGGCTGAGATCTGAAGCTTGGGAGCATTCCTTTGCGAGACCATTCTGGGCTTCAGCGTGTCGAGACGCCTTAAGACTCCCCTTCCTCCTTTCATGATTGCCCACCAAAAAGCTTCGCAGCCTGTCGCTGTCAATAATGAAGAACACCGGGCCAAAATCTTCATGTCACCCCAGAAATACGGTGACCAACTCCATTTCTCCAGAAATACAGTTATCTGTGCACGTCAACTTCAAGCTCCTCAAATATGCTGGGTCCTTCCTTAGGACTCATGAGAGAAGGTGGAATCGAGCCGACAATGGCCTCCAAAAAAAATCAATAGCACAAACTGATCAGTATCTTTTTCGTTGTAAGGCGATCTTCTTCCCTCAGCAGCTTAAGCCTGTACATTGTAGACCCCCCTCAATATATCGGCCATTCACGCCGTTTTCATCCTCCCCCCCTAATTAGCTCTTGACTCAGCTAATTAGCTTCTTCCCTTCCGTGATTCCCTGCACGTCGACTCCTTTTTCTCCTCAGAATTCTGCGCTGTATTATCCTCCTTCTCTCCCTCCAAAACACTTTTCAAAAACAAAAGCTTCTCTTTTTCCCCCAAATTGGCTTTTCTCCCCAGAGAAACGGTTCTTTTTTTTAAATCATGTCTTTCAGCTATTCATCATGAGTCATAATGTCAGCCTCATATACCCCATTTTGACCACGGCGCCAAATACACTCAAAGCATCGCATTCAATGCAACAGTTTTATGTTCAAATAGCTTATCAAAACCTTTTCTGCTTCTGCAATGCTTCCACACTTCCCATACATGGATACAAGAAGTATACATGTAAATATAAGATGATCAAGTGCCAGGCCCTCTTGTTGCATAAGCTGAAGGCATTGATTAACCATCTTTTAATCACCACATGTCACATATCCATCAATCATTACACCCCAAGCAACAACAGCACGATCCTCTATACTCCATACTCGAACAAGGTCATCTTCACCTCCAACCAAGACATATTTGCTATCTGGGCTTCAAGATCAGCAAAGAAGGGAACCAAAATAACTTTTGCCTCCACAAATTAGTTGTTCAGTCTTGAAATCAAAATCTGAGATAGCCAACTAGTGCAACACTCGCTAAATACAAGCCATTTGCAGAGAATGCAAAGTTATTGATAGAACCTTGGCATATGTGCCACCTTGCCAAGGGACTGCTCTTACTGGCTACTCATATGTTGCTACAAGCTCTCAAAATATATAAATAAGTGGTGATATCCATGTTGATGCATTCATGTTGCATTCTTTCAAACAATTCTAACACATCGATTAAGTATGTACAAAGTAGCAAATGCCGCATACACAACTTTTGGGTGGATTTCACACCTCGAATGCGCAGCAATACGACAGCGTCAAGATAGAACCTTCGAGGAAGGAGACATGGCCTTCATTCGCGTACGCCCAAAGAAGGGTTCCCTATCCTTAGGATATTGCAAGAAGCTAAGTCCAAGGTATTGTGGACCATACAAGATCCTCAAGTGCCTAGGACCCAATGCTTATAGACTGCAACTCCCTGAGAACCTAAAGGTTCATAATGTATTCCATATTAGCGGATTGAAGAAGTATGTATCTAATCCTAGCCATGTACTTGATGACCAACAAGTTGTAATGCCTAGCCAAGGAGTCCTTGAGCTACGGCCTGACATGATCTTAGATGTTAGGGAGAAACAACTGAGATCCAGAACCTTGAGAGAATGCCTCGTCCAGTGGAAAGATTATCCCGAGGAGGACGCCACTTGGATGGATGAAAGCACTCTCAACCAACAATATCCCCAGTTCATCTCGAGATGAGGACATCTCGATTCCTCCAAGGGGCAGAGAATGTAATATTCTCGTTTGAAAAATATTACCAAACCAACCTCCCACGCATCATAAACTCGTGCAAAGATTATCTTTAGTGCCGGCAGATAATCCATAACCGCACACGAGAAATGGAGAACTCCGCATTGGCAAACTGGGACCGAGCGAGAAAACTCCCTCTTGGGAGGAGGTTAAGTGGATAAAGGTGGAATTACTATAAATTTTTTTTACTTATTTTCCCCCAGCCGATGCGTGGCTGAGGGAAGGGGATGGCTAGGTGGGAGAGGGGGTAATCAAGGGGGAGTCGTGGGCTGCATGCACAACCCACGTGGGGGAGGTCCTCTCTCCCCCCCTTGACCTATAAAAACCCCCCTTGGGGGGGGGGGGGGGGGGGTTAACAAGGGAGAGAGGGCTGCGTAAGGCTGCAGGAGGACAATCATGAGTGAGGAGAGGGAGGCTATGTACTTATGTCATCGCCATAGAGGAGGAGGACTTGACATCAACACTGTGCGACCGTGCTGCAGACTGGGAGGACACCGCGAGACATTGTTGCCGTGAAGCCAAAAGCTACCACTTGCAGCGCAGACAGCTGTCCCATCATTCCTTTTCCCTTCGTCATAATTATTACCCCCTCTCATCCACGTGGTCCTATGATCGTAGTAGAAGCTTCATAGAAGCTTCTAAGGGGGCTTTCCTAAGCCCCCTTCCCACCAATCATCCTTAGCTTGGAATTTAAAGCCCCCTTCCCACTAGGTTTTCCCCATAAGCCCATCCCTATCCCTCCCCCCCTCCCCCCGGGTCTTTGTAGGGAAGAAGAGGGTTTCCTTAAACCCCTTTTCACAAGATCTTTACCCCCCGCGATTTTTATGAGAGGAAGGAGAAGTTCATAGGCCTCCCTTTCCCGCAAGGCCCCCATAAAACCATTCCTACCCCGCTTTCCCTCAAGATTTTGAAGAGAATAAGTGAAAGCCTATAAAGCCCTTCCCACCAATCACCCACAAGCCCCCTAGGCTTGCAATTTAAAGTCTCCACTCTCGCAAGGTCCGTCACAAGGACCCTTTCACGAATCCTCTCTTTTTCCGAAAGAAAGAATGCCCAAGCTCCGAATCCTAAGGCCTTCCATAAGCCAAATTCTGCAAGTCGGTACTTCTGTCAAGGCTCTGTACTTCAAAGGGAATCTCCATGTATGAGGGAGACAAGCAAAGATTTTAAGGTTGCATACCAAAGCGAGTAATTTGAATCCGCGAAGGCAAACCAGAAGCCGAAATCACGATGGCCCCTAAAAAGTCACAAGGTGCACCTGCAGGAGGATCATCTCCTAGTATTCATGTGGATATCTCACCGAGCCCACAAGTCCAGGTTTTCTTCCTATTTTTGATTTACGTAAAAGTATTGCAATTTATGCAAGGTTATTTCATGGAACTAGGATGCACTTATGGTTGTCAAATCCACCTAGCTAAATGTGATTGAAATAAATTGGCTATTTGAAATTTACTTGAAGTAACTCACGATACGAAGTTGGTCATTTGTACTTTCAATGGAATGAATGAAAAAGAACATAAGGTATCTATGCATTTTTAGCAAGTTGCCTTTGTGCATTGCAAAGTGACGAGTCTAGAACAACTGATGACTATCATTACAAAGTGGAAATTATTGTAGTACACCTTTGATTATGCATGGAAAGATTAAATCGCGTCGCATTTTTTGACAAATCTTCTTTGTAATGATTCATTAAGGAAGTCATTATCAACCGTAGGAAATTGCAAAGCATGGAAAAGATTCTAAGGGCTGCATGAAATAGGTTAACTCTAGCTTCAAATTGGCAAGAATCTCATTTAACTACGTACTAGTTAGGAAAAGGTTGCATGTTGCACATTTGACGAACGCAAGAAATTCATTCATCAAGGGTACACTTAGGGAAAGGCTGTGGGGTTCATTTAAGCGTAAAATCTTAAGAGTTTAATGGCATGATTCATGAATGCAAGTCCTAGTAAGATCAATGGAAATTATGCCGCAATTTAACATGTGCTTTGTTCTTAACAAGAAAAGTTAGGGATTGCGAATCTAGTCTTATGTAGAGGCAATGAATCGCGTGCTTACGTGAATTGTGGCGTAATGCAACTAGTTTTTTCCTTTTTAGATCAAGGCAACATCTTTAGGAATGGCTCATCCTTGTCGTAAGACAAGTAAACTGGATTACCTAAAACACCTGAACCGCAAAGGATTCGCATAGGATGGTTAAATGGATACAATAAATATTCCAAGTGCTAACTAGGATTTAGCATGTTGAGGACTTGACCTAGTTTCGCACTTGTTGCCAAGTTGAAACCCTCATACCCAAAGGTCCTACCCATATTCACGGAATGTAGGGACAATTGGACGCGCTTGCAAGAAACTATCTAGGGATTCTACCCTAAGGATCACTCGTTCAAATGGTTAAACTCATATTGAGTTGGAATTCCCAGGACCGAATGTTGTCGGCCTAGTATATTTAGGAATGGGTTGGGTAAGAAGACACCCTCAACCCTTCTTCTTATCTAGTCATGATTCCGTGACCAGAAGATGCCATTCGATGGGTGAAATAATCCCATGGAATAGATGTGACACTTGTGCAACAAGTTGCAATGTCACATGATCTTGTGGTTTGATCACAAGAGAATGGCCAATTCCTCGAAATGAGATTGGCGGATTCTTGCTCAAGTTTAACTTGCAAGAGGATGAGTAGTCATCTTGTTATATCACCTTTCTTGGGAAAAATTGCCAAGATAAGGGAATTAGGTATTTGCTTGGAAGCAAAGGACCAATCAATAATTTGGAGCGACATGGTCACCATGATTTACTATTAATAAAACCTAAGGTATTGGTTAAGTTGGGCTAATAGGGTACGGCCCTAACCCAAGGAAAAAAGGGAGAACAGACAAACCCTTGGGGATCTTGCCAAGTTGTAATTGATCCCAAATCAAATGTTGGATGCATTCAGAGAGAAGGATTCACTCCTTAGCAGTTGGCCAAATAAACAACCACTGGAATTAATTGTGCTTGTAACAAATTAGAAAGCACTGTTTGCATTTTTTGCTCAAGGAACTAAAGGATGGAAATATATTTAATGCTTCAAGTTAAAGGCCTGAAGGGAGAGGCAGCCTCAGTTACCCCCGACTGTCTGCCTGACCCTAACCAAGGGGGTTGTTAGCCGCGCCGAGAATGTGGACCGAACCCGCCGTCTGAGGTCTCTCCGTTGGGTGCTACTTGGAGCAGGAGGATGCTTGGGTGCAAGGGGGCGCTCTGGCCATAAATCCCTTGCCTTCTGAGCCCTGCACAAGAGGCCAACATGAATCGGGATTGGATCTTGAGGCCTGCATACTAGTCTACGGCGGAATCTTGGATTAGTAATCCCTGTGGATTTTTAAATAGCCTTCGGGCGGATTATGGATTAGCCTGCTGGCTGGACTTTATGGATGTATTCCAAAGATAAATAAGATAACCTGTTGAAAAGGAACTTGTTTGACATTGTTTTTTAATATGTCAAGTGCTAAGATTATGTGAAGGAACTAGTGTCTAACTGGCTAATTAATGAAGCTACTTGATGCATTTCCAACTAAATGTGGTAGGTAATTAGACAACTAAAGCAACCTTGAGGAAAGTGCAGTGGATGTGGCCATGGGTCCGTCCTATGGATGGGTGGTCCCAGTTGGCCGGGAACTTTTCTCAATCGTAATGGATAGCAAGGAGTTCTTTTCTCAATCGCAATGAACAACAAGGGCGCTGACCTAGAGTTAAGAAACAACAAAAATCCCGATTTATACTGTTTTAGGGGAACGGAATGGAACTATGCCTTATTGCAGAGAGGTCAAGCCTTGCATCCCTCTCGTTTTCCATTCTCCTTGAACCAAGTGCAGTGTGAATCCGCTTCGGCCCTAGCATTTCTGCGTAAAGTATTTCGCTTAGGGTTCGACACTAGTTGCCATTTAGGAAAATGACCATTACCTTGATTCAGGTCGGTCCTAAGTGGGAACGGCCGGAATACTTCCGCTACGTGGCAGACGCGAAAAGTCCTAGATCGCAAAACCCATAACATTCCATGGGAGTGCTGGGCGGAGCTTTCTAGACTCTCTTTCCGATGGGCTACTAAGACGTGTCCTGAAAGGAAAAAGGTGGACATGTTACAATATCCCTCTTGGGGGACAAGGGATCTCAGCCTAGCTTCTCATTGGTGAAGCGAAAGGACAATAAGAACTATCCGCATGTGATAGTTTGAGAACTCCATAGGATTCAAAAGCTTGTCATAGAAGAGTTGCAAGTCATACATACTATCAAAATATTTGGATATGACTATGATCGTGGGAGCATGGGCTGTAAGAAAATATGTCTCTTCAAAAAATAAGGTTAGAAAGTCTTCAACAATATCTTGAAGTGTGAGAATTGTCAAGAAGTTTTGTCGCATGTTTATGGTCCAATGATCACATATTTTTTAGAGCAATCTTTAAAAGGGTAGGTGTTATATTGCAACCTATATTTGAGTCTCTATCCTCCCTAGATCACTCTGAAATGCATGTTGAGCTTGATATTTGCACCTTCCATAGAAGGGACCCCATGCCATGAACCTAGAACATATTAGACCATAAAGATCACCACAAAGCCACAAAAGCTACTCTATAACATCTATGAACTAGAAATCATAGTGGTAGTGATCCTCAAATATGAGAATGCTTGGATGAGGGTCACCACGAAGAAATAGAGACTACCTTGTTACAAAGGCTACTTTGAATTGTCTGTTGATGGCCCTGAAGGATAAGAATACTAGACAATAATACTGGATGATGATCATGTCAAACAAGTGTTTCAGGAAAAATAAAACGCCTCATTTAGCCTTGTAAAAACATCTCCATGCTTGGAATTGTTATTAGTGAGAATCAATTTCAAAAAACTATGGTAAAACCAGCAAGGAGTTGATCTTGAATTTGCTAAAAGACACAAGTTCCAAGACGCACTAGATAAGTATGAAGAGATACAATCTTGTTGAGCTTGATGTTGATGCTTGATCTTCTTTTGGAGCTTGAGTCTTCCAAATCTTCTTAATGAGGATTGCACTTGTTGGAGAGTGAGCAGATCTAAGTGGCAAGAACTCCAATAGTCTTGGAGGAGTGAGTAAACAATGGTATTTTTAAGCTTGAAGTTGAAGAAGCTATGGAGGAATAGGGTTTGTAGATAGGTCGGTTGGTCTTTTCCTAATTTTAGCATATAGAAGCAATCATTGCAGAATATTTCTGGTGGATAGAAGGCCTATGAGGTGGGATTCAAAATCCCCATGGTTGCAAAGAAGATTGCATCACCTACAGGGAGAATAGGCTATTTGACCTATTGACAGCCCAAATATGGAATCAATCTTAAATTTTTTGTAATGCTGGTGCATAGAGTAACCAAGGTTTGACTATGACATGCTAGTTAATTGCATCTTGAGTAGAGGGACAAATACTTAGAAGAAAGTTAGCTAAGAAATGGCTTATATGAGGAGATCTGATTGCTCCAAGCATGGTAGGTCTTGCTAGCTATGGGTGCCATGAAGGTAGGGAGTGTAGTTGAAGTTGGAAATGAAGTCAACTAGTAGGATTGATCTTGACAGAGATGAATAGGAGCTAGGAGAATAGATTTTAGAGCTAAGCCATGCTCACCATGGCTCTGATACCATGTTAAGAAGCGTGAATCTACAGCATGGCTATTGCGGATGGAACATAAAAACAATATGCATGATAAGAAGAAGTAAATGTTACTCAAGTGAAATAGGCACAAGATGGAAGCTTGGACTCATAAACATGATCTTGAGCATGACATTAATTATGAGTGAAAGGAAAAAGTAAAAGGGAATTCCATCACTGAATGATAAGAAATTATAATACTTTATAGTCTCATGGTGGTTCCCTTTTTCTCCATTGTGATTATGGGATTCAGGCATCCTACATTTCAAGCATCCTTCTCTAGTAAACTACTTGATTCTTTCCCTACTTCTCCATATACAAAGAAGCTGTCACATGGGTGTGATTGCATAACTCTCCACACCCTTGGTGGTGATCTAGAATACTAGAAAAGCATCACCATTAAGTGATATAGGCTACCCCATGGCTAAGGGTTGTCATGAACCACTTGGTGGTTACCTCAAAGATAAGAATACTACATGAGGATCATTACCAATAAGAAATAGTGGTTACCCCATGGAAAAGAGTTGTCACAAAGAACTTGGTGGTGATTCTTGAAGACAAAAACACTAGACAAAGTTCACCATCAAGTGATAGAGGCTACCCTTGGGCAAAGGGTTGTCTTGAATCACTTGATGGCGACTTCAAAGGCAAGAACATTGGAAGAGGGTCATCAAAAAGTGGTTGCGGCAACTATTTGCCCAACGGAAGCCT
Source organism: Lygodium microphyllum (assembly GCF_053477565.2). NCBI lineage: Eukaryota > Viridiplantae > Streptophyta > Polypodiopsida > Schizaeales > Lygodiaceae > Lygodium > Lygodium microphyllum. The sequence goes on along the minus strand of NC_141155.1, from coordinate 40,352,464 downwards.
CTATCCTTTGGTGGTGAACCTTGAAGACAAGAACATTGGACAAGAATTACCACCAAGAAATAGAGGTTTCCTCTAGCCTCTAGACAAAGAGTTGCCACCACAAACTACTTGATGATAACCCTCAAAGTCAAGAATACTTAACGAGGGTCTTCGTAAATTATCTTAAATCATTATCTCATTCTCCTCTTCTTGTCAATGTACTCAAATATTTCCCAATTTGCAGTCATTACCCATCATATAACTCCTTTGAAAAAGTTTCTATCAGAGAAACAAAACATTCATGATCAAGTGTTATACATATAATTTTAGCCTCTTCATCATTAGCCATCATATTTGCTTCATCTTACACCTTGCTCAAGACAATATATTAGCCATTAGATTTTTTGTTCTACTATATGTCAAAATTTTAGATTCGAAGATTTTTTGTAGCCAATCCAACATAACATAGCAATGCCAAGAGTAGAATACCTTATAATCATCCCAAGAAAAGGTAAGCAATATATTTTCACAATCATTGATGCTCTAATAAGGTACTCTTTCTTGCATTTCAAAGTTGCAAGAGAGAAGAGACACACTATATACACTCCCAAAGACTATATAGTATTTATCACAATCTACATATATATAGGTGAGACCTAGTCTAGATAAGGTGAGATATATATAGCTCCAATATATCAGTGTGTTGAAATGTAGAGAGAGAAGATATGCAAAGACGCGACAGAGAGAGAAGAGACTTGCCATATACACTCCCAAAGACTATGTAATATTGATCACAATCCACATATATATAGGTGAGACCTAGTCTAGATAAGTTTATCTATATATAGGTCCAACACCCCCACTCAAGCAAAGGTCTTTAGCTGTGGATGAAAAAAACCCTTGAGGAGCACAAGGGAAAAACCTGAGCTTCTATATACAAATGTCCAAACATGATCAAGAAGGATTCTTGTGTGCATGTAAAGTGAATCCGTGCATGTGAAGTGAAACTAAATATGTATGTACAAAGATGACCAAGATGTGTAAGGTTTATGTGCATATGTGAAGTGTATGGTGCCTACAAGGAGTATGTACAATGGCACTACAATGTCATAGTATATTAATTACCAAAGATTGAAGTTGAGACAACTCCAAGTTCCAAGCTTAATAGAGTGAAGCATGCTTCATTGAGTACTTTGTTGAACATATATGTAGTCATTTGATCACTTGGACAATGTTCAATCATGATCGTACCTTTATTTACTTCATATTGAACATAATGATAATGCACTGCAATATGTCTAGACTTGTTATATTGAACATAGAATTTTACAAGACTAATAACATATTGGTTATCACATCAAAGTGGTGTGCTCGAGAGAGGAGGATGGCCAATATATGATAGAACTTGTCGAAGCCATACTAACTCTTGAGCCGCTAAAGATGCAGCTACATATTCAGCCTATGTAGTGAAAATAGCAACACAACGTTGTTTCTTGCTAGTAGAGAGTGTTGTAGATAGTACTGAGTAGTATTGCTTTAGAAGAATTCGTATGCAAGAAACCATATTCTAGAGGGAAGGAGAAGAGTACACAAAATTTCGGACAAAACTAGAGCTTTGAGAGGGAATGAAGAAATGCCCAGAAATGGGCATATAATTGTCCAAAAACAATAAAATTTTACGAGGAAAATCTCGAGTCAAAAAGGTTTCTTTGGGTAAAAGATAATCTTAAATTATGATGTGTACATCATTTTATATCGTTTTTTAAATTCTTCCCTTTTAAGAAGCAAGAATGAGAATGATTCTAACATATTTTCATGTTGAAAAGTCATCAGGGCATTAAAGAGTCGTATATTAATGATTGGCTTTGTTTTTACAAAAAATAGAATTGTATTTTTTTAATTATGAGGATTTTGAGAAAAAAGTGACATTATCCTACAGTTTGAGAATAAAATAATATGTAAAATCTATTGAAAATACAAATACGAGATTTGCTTGATTGTAGAAGATCTCTTATTCTACTATTATTTTGGAATCTCTTTTTAGAGAGAGAGAGGTGAGAGAAACCCCTTAAGGGGCAAAAAAGAGAGTCCATATTTCTCCTAATGATGCTCCCTATTTTCACTACCATTTCAGTGGTAGCCCTAGCCCAACGATTTCTTGTGTAATGACTTCAAGAAATGAATCATGGAGTCTCTTTTTCATATTGTTGCATCTACCTTATTCTCGAGGGATCCACTACGGTTTACCGTATGGTACCACCTGAGTGTAAGGGAGGGGGGTTATTTAAGGGAAGGCAGGTACATTTTATAAGGTAAGGTCCCATAAATAGGGGGTAGATAAGTTATATTCTCATATATTTCTTGCACGTTGGTGACGACTCCTTATTACTACTAGTGAATCCCCCATGACCTTACTCCACCATGCATATTGCTACAAAACAATGCATTTTCAGCTACTTTCTTCTCTTTTTCACATGCTATCCACTAATTAGTAGTATCTTGCATAGATAAATGAGTACTTACATCATGCTCATTTTCAACCCAAATACCCAATAAACCAATTTTCTCTTCAAATTGCAGCAATGCACTAGTGGTATCACCAAGAAATTGATACTTCCTCTTAATTGTATCAATGACTTTGTCATGAAATTTTCGCTTGGAGATGCCAAGCACCTCTCCAAGGTGAATTCCACTCATTTTTAAAATCCATTCTTCAAGAACCTTCTTAAGATCCATGGCTATCTTAATATTAGACTAAAGCTTATATCTTGGCTACTTGCCCTTCTTTTTGCCCTCTTGTTTGCTATCCTGTTTTTGCTCGTGACCAACCTCTTCCATAACATGCTCAGGAAGGTGGCTAATTTGTAGCTTTAGGCTAATCCACACATCTTCTTGTCACTCTCTTAGATATCTCCACATTATCTTCATCTCTCTTTCATCTATTTTTCACAAGTACATATGTGTTTTGCTCCTTTGCTAAATATATATACACTGAATATGCATCTACTAGTGATTCCCAGTCAGTTATGTCACGAATGTCTTACTTTGCATGAGATATTTCACTATCTATAACTTTTCTCTTTTCAGTTGCATGCAAAGCATGTGTCCATATTGCAGCCTTCGGACCAACCGTCACTTTCCCACACACTCTATCCAATTGTTTATCAAAAGTAGAAGCATGTACATCTGCATAAGCATTTCAAACAGCCAAGTCTTCCAACAACTTTTACATATCTTCCTTTATAAAATTCAAAGCAAGAGGCAATCCCATTTCTTGTGCATGGATCTTTCCATCTTTCCAAAATATGAGCTATCATACCAATGCCTCTTAATAAGCAACAATCCATCCTTTCATATTGCAAACTATCACACCACATACATCTTTTCCTTGGTTTAGAGGCTATTGTATAACCCCTTTCCTCTTGTCCTTTCTCATCCAATTTTGTGACCTTGAATTGAAGATCCCACATGCCTTTGACCAATTTGTCAAGATTGTGGGAGAGAAGGAAGGAGTCTCACTTGAAGCTTTCTTGCTTGCACAATGGGGGAATACACACAAGGGTGGAGGTTGAAAACAGTTTCCCTCTTCTTAGTTGTGTAAGCCAAAAGAACTCTAGTACAAAGAAATAGAAGAACCCTATATATGTGTCTCAAACTAAACTCAACTAACTAAGGTGGCATACTAACTGAGCCACGAACTAAAGTAGATAAGGATAGCTATCATGTAGCTATTATTCATGGGCGGTGTACCAACTGCGTCTGTAACTGACAAGTCGGTGACATAAATACACAACGGTCACCCTGGCGTATCATGAGTGGAGCTCGATATCTCAACACTCCCCCTCGAGCTCAATCCCAATTCCTACACACCAAGCAGGTCTCTGAACTTGCGCAGCTTCTCTGCGCCGAATGCCTTCGTGAATATGTCAGCTACCTGATCCTCTGTGCTAACATAAACTAGATCAATAAGACCTAGTAAAACCCTCTCTCACACATAGTGATAATGCACCTCAATGTGCTTTGTTCTAGCATGATAGACTGGGTTATTTGCCAAGTGTATACTACTCATGTTGTCACAATAAATGACAACTGGCCCATCTGTAGACTGATGTATATCATAAAGTAGCTTATGCAACCAAGCTACCTCACATGCAGCCATTGCTGCACCCCTGTACTCAGCCTCTATGCTCGACAAGGCAACTGTAGGTTGTTTCTTGCTGCTCCAAGTGACTGCAGCACTCCCAAAAGAGAACACATATCCACTAGCAGATCGTCTATCAGAAATGCTACCAGCCCAATCAACATCAGTGTATTCATGCAGCTGTATCTGAACCCGAGTCTCATAAAATAGTCCATACTGCAATGTGGACTTCACATACCTGAGTATGCGTCTAGCCGCATCCAAATGCGGTTTTCTTGGAGCCTGCATAAACTGACTTACCAATCCAACAGCATAGCTCAAATCTGGCCTGGTAATAGTCATATAAATCAAACTTCCTACTATGCGTCTGTACATAGTAGGGTCTTCTAGAAGCTCACCTGCATCTGTGCTCAGCTTCACATTCTGCTTCAAAGGAACTGAAATAGGCTTACAGCCTGTCATCCCATATTTGGACAGCATGTCCAATCCATACTGCCTCTGCAAGAGCTGTATCCCACTTGGTGATCTAATCACCTCAATGCCCAAGAAATAACGCAACTCTCCCAAATCCTTCATCTCAAACTTCTACTTCAATAGCATTTTCACATGAAGGATATCTTCATCACTGTCACCTGTCATAATCAAATCATCAACATAAATGACAAGTAGCATAATACCTTTCTCTATTTTTCTCACATAAAGTGAGAAATCTGCCTTGGAAATCTAAAAGCCAATAGTGACAAGATACTGTCCTATCTTGTCAGACCATGCTCTAGGTGCTTGCTTCAAGCCATACAAGGCTTTCTTCAACCTGCAAACAAACTCAGGATGAACAGCATGCACATAACCTGGTGGCTGCTCCATATAGACCTCTTCTTGCAAATCACCATGCAAGAAGGCATTCTTTACATCCATCTGATGTAAAGACCATCCCTTTGATGCAGCCATAGCAATGACTGCTCTTACAGTTGCCATCCTTGCAATCGGACTGAATGTTTCTTCATAGTCAATGCCATATGTTTGTGCATACCCCTTGACTACTAATCTTGCCTTGTATCTGTTCACAGAACCATCTGCATTGTGCTTCACCTTATAAACCCACTTACAACCAATTGCATTTTTACCTTCAGGCAAAGGTACCAATTCCCATGTAGCATTTGCTTCCAAGGCATCCATTTCTTCATCCATGGCTTTCTCCCATTTTTCTTTTCCCATGGCTTCCTCAAAAGAAGTGGGTTCTGGTTCCTGTATCACTTTGGCTGTAAATCCATCATATTTCAGCCTATCCACAGGATACCTAGCTCTCGTAGACCTACGCAAAGTAGGTTCACTCCTAGGTGCTCTCAAAACATCCCTGGTCTTCCTTAATCCAGGTGTAACAATAGAAGGAATACCCAAGTCATCATCAATGCTCTGTTCTGAGCCACTGGATTCACCATCCACATAAGAGTGACCTGCATTCACATCAAACATGGGCTGATCAACCTTCTCTTTTCCTTTTCGTGATACCTGCATACCACTATCTGCATTGCTTTGAGAAGATTCTCCTGATCTCAATCTGCCTGTCCATGTCGAAGAATGTGAACCACTGCTAGAGGACGCTCCAGGTCCACTAATATTTTGTAACTGCTGCTGTGAATTCTGTGCAGCATTACCATTTTGTGCATCTACATTATCAATCACATTTACTGGTTTATACCAGCTACTCATCTCATCAAAAACAACATCTCTGCTCACTATAAACTTACGAGTAGAAGGGTTATAGTATCTATACCCTTTTTGCTGCAAAGAGTAACCAATAAAGATGCACTTCTCAGCTTTTGGATCCAACTTGGATCTCAACTCATCTGGCACATGTACATAGGCAATGCAACCAAAAATTTTCAAATGAGAAATATCTGGTTTCCTACCAGTATACCTCTCCTCTGGAGTCATTCCATGTATTGCTGCAGTGGGAGTCCTGTTCATTATGTAGACTGCTGTAGTAATTGCTTCAACCCAATAAAAATCTGGCAAGTCTTTTTCATTGAGCATGGCACGAGATACCTCTCCAATATGCCTGTTTTTCCTTTCTGCAATTCCATTTTGTTGTGGGGTATGACTGCATGAATATTGTTGCTTTATGCCATGCTCCTGCAGGAACCTTGCAAACTCATTTGAGAGGTACTCTCCCCCTCCATCTGACCTTAGGCATTTTATCTGCAGGCCTATTTCTTTTTCAACCATCGCTTTAAGAGTTTTGAAATGCCCAAAAACTTCACTTTTCTTTTTCATAAAATACACCCAAAATTTTCTGCTATAGTCATCAATAAAACTGACAAAATAATGACAGCCTCCAAGAGATGCAGCTTTAGTTGTCCACACATCACAGTGGATTAATTCCAATGGCTTCTTACTCTCTTGAACATGTCTAGGAAATGGTTTCCTTGCCTGTTTTCCAAACTGACAGGCTTCACATACCTTATGCATTTCTGCAACCTTGAATTTCGGCAAACCTGCAATAATATTTTGGGCCTGCATTGATTTAAGTCGTTGTACATTAACATGACCAATGCGTTTATGCCAGATATCAATATCTGCAACTACACCGGTCCCATGTGCAAACATTGGTGCACTCAATTCAGACATGTTTGCATCCAATGTAAACATTCTACCCTTCTTCTTTCCTTTTGCTATCAAGCGACCTTTATTTTTCATATCCTCAACAAAGCATCCATGAGGATTAAATCTGACCTGCAAGCCCTGCTCAACCATTTGACCAACAGAAACCATATTCTTGGTGATATTCGGGACATGAAATACATCGGACAGGTATTTCTTTTTCCCATCCTGCATAGACAAAGGAAGTTTTCCAATCTGCACAATAGGATGTGCAGTATCATCACCAGTCTCCACAAATCCTGGTTTTTCCATTTTTCTTGCATCCTCCATCCATTCTGCATGACCTGTCATGTGGTTTGATGCACCTGAGTCAACATACCATACATCATTGCTTTCTTCTACACTTGTCACAGAATTGTTCATGTGCTGCACCATAAACAAGTGCTCATTTCTGTCATCACCCTGTCTACTAGAAGATGCATAATTGCCTTGTTGCAGTTTTCCATTCATGATGTCATTCTGCTTTTTATAGCAGTCTTTAGCCATATGACCCATTTTACCATAGTAGTAGCATTCAACATTACTGTTTGCATTTTGGCCTCTTTGCCATCCACCACGACCTCTTTGGCTCCCCCTGCCTCTAGAGTTACCACGTCCTCCTCCATAGGACTGGTTTTCTTGAGTTTGCTGCATATTCTGATTTCTACCACGGCCTCCTCTACATCTGCCTCTACCTCTTCCAGCATTTGAGTAGAAGACAGCTTCTTTTGAAGTTCCTCCTGAAGAAGATGCACCACCATTTCTCTGCTCCTCAAAAATTAGAAGAGCAATCAACTCCTCAAAATCAGGAAATCTTTCACGGACGGAAATGGATGTTCGGAACTGTGCATAATCCTTTCCTAGACCATTCAAGGTCACAGAAACTAAATCATCATCTTCCACTGGCAACCCAATGGAAGCAAGTGCATCTGCAATCTTCTTCACCTTCATGTGGTAGTCATTGATGCTCATATTTTCTCTTTGCACATTATGCAACTCTTGCTTGAGCTGCATTTTCCTGGCTTGCGTATTTGTGCTATACATTTTTGACAAAGTATCCCATGCCTCCTTTGGCATACTTGTATCTTGAATATGCACAATCATAAAGTCTGAAATGCTGATAGACAGCTAGTACATAACTTTCCTGGCTCTCTCATGCCATGCTTTAAATGCGTGCATTTGCTGTTGATTGGGAATATCAGGAAGAACTGGTTCTTCTTCATTTCCTGCAACAAATTCCCAATATCCTTTTCCCATAAGGAAATTCGTCATTCTAAACTTCCATGCTTGGAAGTTGTTCTTGTCAAGCTTTTCAGTGACAATCTGTGAAAGAGAATCGGACGCCATTAGAGAACACTCCAAAAAATTCTGTCACTGCAAAAAACACAGCTTCACCCTTACAAGGGAAAATCTGCAAAACTGGCGAAAGTGGTATTTGACCACACAGTCACTTCCTAGTGACAATTTTGCACAACCAGGAACCAAGGATGATTCTGTAACTCCCAATGTCTCTGCACACAAGCATACGATGCAATTTCTGTGGTAACTATTCACCGACCTGTAGAACAGTGGTCGCACTGCATAAAACAGGGCTTTTTCCTAAGTGTGTGCAGAAAACTTCCGCCTCCAAAACAGGCCCCGAAATGGCCTCAAATAAAAAAAACAAGATTGCCGAGGGCTAAAGCCGTCTCCCACAGCATATACTGCCCTCTTGCTTCACCGCGAAGGGCATCTCAACCTGAGACAATGCACTCTTGCAATTTCCGGTCGTGCTACCTGCAGAGATCTGCTCCCAAAACAGAAAATGAAAGCAACACTGCTCCTCTTACCAGAACACCGCGAGCTTGGCTTGCTTTCTTGAGCTCCTTACCACGAACAAGGCTCTGATACCATGTCAAGATTGTGGGAGAGAAGGAAGGAGTCTCACTTGAAGCTTTCTTGCTTGCACAATGTGGGAATACACACAAGAGTGGAGGCTGAAAACAGTTTCCCTCTTCTTAGTTGTGTAAGCCAAAAGAACTCTAGTACAAAGAAATAGAAGAACCCTATATATGGGTCTCAAACCAAACTCAACTAACTAAGGTGGCATACTAACTGAGCCATGAACTAAAGTAGATAAGGATAGCTATCATGTAGCTATTATTCATAGGCGGTGTACCAACCGCGTCTACAACTGAGAAGTCGATGACATAAATACACAACGGTCACCCTGGCATATCACGAGTGGAGCTCGATATCTCAACACAATTCATCCAATACAGTTTCCTCAATAGTAGGAACATCATGTACATCCATAAGGTTAGCCACAAAAGTTGGTGGCTTACTATATACATGAATTGTTTTGCTCGTAACAGTGGGTAAGCTAGATACATGCAATCTTTCTCTTCTTCTATGCTTTTTCATCAATGCAGTAATAGCTTCCTTAACATGCCTCCACTCTACTTTAAGCCATGTCTCTGTAGTCAGATCCTCTAATAAATAATCAAGCTTCTCTTGAAGCTCAAGATTGGCTGCTTGTAGAAATAATTTACTTTTTTGACTTGCAAGAGCTTATTGTTCTACAAGATCTAACTACTCAAACCGACTTTCAAATTCTCTTAATAATTTTGTAGCTACAAGACCCTTATTAAACTGTAGAACCCACTCCTAGAAAGTTCTGCGAGTAATCAAATTAGTGTCTTCAATGTAAAATTCTTTCATGAGTATCTTCTTGAAAGCTACCTAGTCCTCATCTTACATGAATAATTCAGTAATTCGGGCTTTTAATTCATATGCAGTGACGCATACAAAATATTAGCTCCATGCAAGTTGAGCCACCCCAAAGAATTCTATCTTTTGAGTATATGTATGTAAATATGCAAATATATTTCTGCCATTAAACAACTTCATCTCACACTCTAATGTTTGTAAAGCATTTATCACAATAATTTGTAATTGAGAAGAAGCTTACATCACTTGTTATTATTGTACTTGCATAAGCATGTTCATATTCTCTACTAACTGCTGCAAAACATCATTAGAAATTGTGTTTGAAGGTTCTCCCATCTTGTCTTTCCTTCTGACAACATTTCACGTCAAATTCACCAATGTTAGAGGGGTTTTAGTCAAAAGGTCATATCCACCAGGGATCGAAGAGAGAAAGAAGTAAAGAATAGGAGATAGGAGAGAAGAAAAAGAATAAACAAGAGGTACACAAGATAAAGACAAAGCTCGATGAATTAAAGCACTATGTAATTGATAAAACGAGAGAAGATAAACAAAATCCTTGTTTGGGACTACTGGAAGCAACCTCCAAGCATTAGATCTCTTGGAGCTCCGTGGTAGACCAAAAACATGCACGAAACGTTAGCTTCTCCTTTGTTGCTCAAACCGCAAATCTAATGGCTCTAAAAGGGGAGTAAAGGCATAGGACAGCTGATCAGAGTTCTTTTAAATCACTCATTTTTCTTCTCTCAGTTTGGAGTGTTACTTATTGCGTGTAAACTACGATCGCATGCCATGCGATTTCAAAAGCCCTTCTTTTTTCATGAAACCTCCAAAAATGGTTGAAAAAACAACTTGCTTTTTGCATGTCACCCTATTCTAGAAGTTTTATACAGCTTTGTATAATATCTATAAGAAATAGTTTTCAAAATATCAAATTAGGCTAAACTTGTCCAAAAATCTAGTATTTTTGAACCATCCATACTATGGACACTAACACTAATTACTAATAGGACAACATTGACTCTTTAGATCAATAAGAAAGATAGATAACGATGCACTCTATAGTTTTTCACACAGTGTCCACGTAGTGCCACAACAATGTATGGTATTGGTTGTAGTATGCCTAGTAGATAGATGGATACTAATGTGTTTTGTGTTGTGGTGAATAGATTATGAAACACAATCGAGTGGAATTATTATTTTGGAGAGCACATTTTAATGTATGAAATTTGTATGCTTTATAGCGTGGAAAATATTACCAAAAGCATTATATTTTGTATGCACCTATTAGCCCAAGGAATTTGCATATACATGTGTAGAATCCATTTATTTTCATGCATTTATTAAAGAAGATAAAATATTATTTTCGTGAAGCTATTAGAATAGAGCGTTTTTTGATTTATTTGCACAAAAGCAAGTTATGCAAAGTGGGGAAAAGAAGGAACACAAAATGGATGCTTTCAATGTATTTTGAGCACAAAAGCTTAATTGAATCTTATAAATACATGCATGTGGAGATATCAAGGAGATCGTACCCATTCTTGTGTCATGAAAGTTCTTGGAAATCTCTTCTTTCATGCTAGTATTTGTTCTATTTTTATTTTACTCTCAATTATTGGCTATTATGTGGTGAAAGCAAGTGACATTAGTATCAAAGCAAGGTGATAATTAGCCTACATGTCAAAATGGAAGTAGTAGCAAAGGTCCATCTTGAAAGCTTCAACATCAACTACATCTAGCATCGCTCCAACCATTAATGAGTGGATGAAGGCTTTGAACGCAGAAAGAGTCTTAAGTTTCTTCAACAATTAGTTGCTTCCCTTCCTCACTTTGAAGTTTTGGGTGAAAGGGACTTGTCTAAAGGCTATTTCTTTTACAATTCAAAGGCTTCTTTCTTTCCAGACCCACTACTGTGGAAGAACCACTCTCTTGATGGTTTTGGAGGACAAGGGTGGTTTGGACGAAGGCTGGGAAGGTATGGATGATCTATTCACACCGGCACGCAGGTTTCAAAGCCACTTAGCCACCCTGGCCTCAATTTCTCGTTGCGCCATCATGGATGCCAAGACTATCAGGCCGACGGGTCTCAAACCATTTGAGTTTAACTTTTAAGCTTCATTTTCAATATCGATTAGCCCTTTTTTTTAAAAAAAATTTCGAGGATTCTTCCAACTCCCAACTCCGTCCAACTTGCCGCTCTGCCCCTCCAGACTGCCACCTCCATCGTCAGCTTGTTGGTTGCCGGCTAACGCCGTGCCGTGCCACTCGTCCGGGGAAGGCGCAATTCCAAACCGTCAAGCATTTAATTTTACAAGAATTTTTTAAAAAAAAGTTTGAAGCTCTTTCTAAGTCTTAAAAGATTTAGAGAATATAAATAAGTGTTGAATATCTTATTTCGTTGATTCTGTACAACCGTTTTAAAGTGCGGGGAGGCGGTAATATTCTTAACCCTCATTAACCCTTTTACATAGACTCTCCCGAGTCCCTTTTTTTTCCTATTCTATTAATGATGTTCCTTTGCACGGAGGGCAGGATCCACTTTCTAGACTCTATTCCTAGGCAAAGAAACTGAAGACATTCTTTCAACATTGAAGTTTTTAGCGACCTATTCAGACCCAACAAAATCCCACACTATTGGATATTCTAAAGGGTTATCCTTGTGCACCGGTTTTTCTTAACCATGGCTAAACCATCCACAATAATTGAAAGTTGCCATCATGGACTATGAAACAATCTATGCATTCCAAGGTGGTGGAATATTCTATTCAAGTTGTCGATCTTAGCAAGTCCAACCAACATCACTATGATTGCATCAAGATGCATTGATATGCTCAACCTTCGTGCACAACAAATGGACTAAGCCTAGCCCAAGACAAACATGAGGCTCTCTAAGTTTTGAATTTCATGTTTGAATTCAACTTTAAGGTATGAATTCATTAGGCTAAGAAAAGAAACTCATATTGAGGCAGCCACTTCATAAAGAGGGATAATTAAATTATCTATTTTGCTTAATCTTTTATCTCATATATATATATATATATATATATAAACTTTCAAAGCAATCATTTTCCTAAATTTATGTATCCAACAAATACATTATGGTTTGAACACCAAGAAGCACTTTCCCATAACGCATATTCATTAGAAGCGAAGTCACAACCCCCACTAGTGCAAAACTTATGCGATTTCCCAACTTGAGGAGCTATCAGTCTATGCCTTAGGTAACTAATGAGGCCAAGACATCATCATGTATCATGCTTCTTTTTTTATGTATTTTCATATGGGAATTTCTTCTCAAACACTCGAAAGATAGCATATTCCATTACATAGTTTTTTAAGAAACATATGTCTCTCTGTTATGTTCATAGGATAATCTTAAGATCTAGCTTATTTTGATTGAAATTCTTTGGGCAACGTACAATAGAGCATTGAATTTTCATTTTCTAAGAATCGTAAAGAAATTTTGCATAAACTTAGGATTTAGTAATTGCATTGTGATTGATTTGAGTGGTTCTATTATTGCCAAGGGTATATTATTTGTTTTGTTTCAAATATACAATATTATTGCATTTAATATTCTTCTTTATGTTTCTATTACTTTGGATAGCATGAGTAGTGTTCTCCATCCAATATTTTGTGATCTTACATCACTAAAATATTTCATGAGTTATTTTCGTTTGAGAGAGTGAGCTTTTGAATAATGATTGTTCCCTATTTCGAGAAGAGAACATGATAGCAAATTTCCAAGTCATGTCTTTAAGAATTTATGACTGCCTATTAGTGATGCCAGGAGGCATATTCCACGGTGGATTTCGTGCCACGGTGGATTCCGTGAGGTTTTACGGTGGATTCCGTAAACTTTGATGACCGGGGCTCATACATAAAGTGGATTCTTTGTGCGAGAAGTTGATGGGGACACCTGTCCTTTTCGGGCGTTTCATTAATTTAGTGTGTACATGGGTGATTCCATAGCGGGTGATTCCGCAAAATGCATATTAAATTAATAAACGTTTATGAGTTTTGAGTGCGCACTCGTAATAAATTAAGGTTAGGTTATTTCTAACCAGTTGATTTATTTATGTAGCTGAAGACTGCTAGGTATTCACTTTTATCGGTTTAATTGTATTATTTTACTAACGATTGTGAATGCTTCAGTTGATGTGTAGAGATAGTAGCAGTGGCAGAGGAAAGCATTGGAGGATAGTGAGTATTCGATTTATGGATTATATTTTGATAGGTGCCACGTCTATATTTTGTCATGCCTATTTATTGAGGCATCGATTATTTATTATTATTTTATATGCGCATGGGCGCACGGTTATGTTATTTCTATTTTGACATTGTATTGGGCGTGCCAGACTCTTTGGGCACCGTCCATTAGCTTTATTTCTATTTTTGTAAAAGCAAACTCAAAAGCTAAAAGCTTGTTATATTTTTGTAAATTGGGCTATTATTGAGCATGAAGATGAAATATACATAAAATACATGCTTTGTGAAGCGCTCACACAAGGCATGGGGGGAGATTGCACCCAATTGGTCTCTTGCTCTTGTCGTTCATGCTTTTTACCTTGTAACTTGTGCAAAAAGTAGAGTTCATTGTTCTTGGGGACCTTTCGGCATTCACTACGCGAGCATACAGCGTCCGATCTGCGCACCAATTAGGAATGAATTGGTTAGCACCCAACTAACCAAACATACATTGTGGGGAAAATTGGGTTACATCCAAAAATCTATTTGGAAAGATGGCCCAATCACAAGGAAAAGAAGGCAAGACTAAGATTCAGTTAGCTAGAGCTAGTGGATCTTAAAGGGATTAAGGAAAGAATTCCTATCTATCTAGTCAAACTACTATGATACCAAGGATAAAATGAACCTTTATGGTTAAGTGAATTCACTAATGTCTTTTTTGAGCTAATAATGTTACCTCCTAAAAGAGGTGTGGACCATGAAAAATTAGTTCCTAGAGCTTAACCTATCGCAAGAAGGCCTTGCAAAGTATCCATTCCCGAGGCAATCAAATTGGAGTAGTTAAAGCAACAACTTGACCAAGGGTAAAACTCTCATTGGGATACTCTTGTTGTATTTTATAAGAAAGATGACAAGACCTTAAACTTTGGATCGATTAAATGGGCTTAATCAAGTCACCATCAAGAATAAGTACCCCATTCCCTAGATTGAAGAGCTACTAGATTTAATACAAGGGGCACTGATATTTTCTAAGATCAATCTAAGGTTCGATTACTATCAAATTCAAGTAAAGGATAAAGACATGTCAAAGAGAGCTTTAAATACCACGTACGGCAATTATGAAATCACACTAATATCATTTCGATTGACCAATGCTCTTGCTACTTTTAACAGGCTAGTCCAATATATTTTCTAGCCATACTTAGATGACAATTGCATTACATTTTTTAATGACATTCTTACCTATTCCAAGATATCACGTCATCTATAGATTGTCTTGGAAATTCTTTAAGAAAATAAGTTTTTTGCTAAAAATAAAAAGTGTACATTCTTCAAGAAAACGATCGAATACCTAGGACTCATCATCTCAAAGGAAGACACATCAGTGGACCCTACCAAGGTCAAGGATGTTGAGGATTGGCAGCCACCATAGAGTGTCCAAGAAATTCAAGGATTTCAAGGTCTCATAGGGTGGTAGAAGATTTTCATCAAACATTACTCCTTAATAGAATCACCCCTCAATAAATTTCTAAAAAAGCAAGAAAAAATCACATGGATGTCTCAAGATTAGGAGAGCTTTGACAAACTAATGCAATGTCTCACTACTACCCCTATCCTACAATTGTTGCCAAATTTCATGAAGGAATTTGAGGTTATTACTGATTCTAGTATCATGGTAGTTGAATGTGTTCTTACTCAAGAAGGGCATCTACCCCTACAAGAAGAATTACCCTACATATGACCTTGAGCTTTTAGTAGTCACTTACCCCTAAAATTGTGGCATCACTACTTGCTCAAAAAAATATTCACTCTCGTGATAGACCACAAAAGCCTCTAGTGGATTTTCACCCACCTTGATCTCAATATGAGGCAAAGGAGACGGATTGAGGTCTCCTAGGTTTCAATTTTGAAATAAAATTTTGACTTTGAAAGGACAATGTGGTTGCTAACGATGACCTAAGAAGAAAGTCCTTGCTAAATTTCTTACTAATGGAGGAACCTGTGAGTAGAGTATTTCTTGTAAGTCTAATTTCTATGCCTCACAATCCTATTTTAGAGTTTGTATCTACGGAAGTTCTTAAGGACCCCAATTTCCTTGAGCTAAAGAGGTTGATCCAATATAGGGGAGATAGCTATTATGTAAAGGCCAAATTCAAGCATTATCACATTGAGGGGAAGATTCTGTACTACCAACATAGATTTTGTGTGCCCAATAGTTGGCACCTCAAGAAGAAGGTTCTACTACGGAAGGCCCATAATAGTTTTATAGCTGGACATCTCGACTACACAAAGACTATAAATGTAGTAATAAGATGTTATCATTTTCCAGGAATGAAAGTAGGTGTGCTAATATATGTCACTCAATGCTTGAGTTATCAATGAATTAAGATTGAAAGGGTTGAACTGCCACAAGAGCTGCACCCATTGGACATACCATAAATGAAGTAGGAGTGTATCATTATGGATTTTATAGTAGGTCTTCCAAAAGTAGAAGTTGGATATGACTCAATTCTAGTAGTCATTGATTTGTTGACAAAGGTTGCTCATATTGTTCTCATGAAGACTACCTTTAAAGCATTTGACATTGCTAGGTTGTTCGTCAAGAAGAATTTTTAGTTCCATGGATTTTCAAAAGAATTATCAATGATAAAGACTCATTGTTCACTTCTAACTTTTGGACTTGTCTCTTTCAAGCTATCAGCACACAACTCTATCTTAGTATCACTTATCATCATCAAAGTAATGAGCAGACCGAAAGAGTTAATCAAGTGTTCGAAGATATTCTAAGAGCAATATACTATGGCAGTAAACCCAAGAACTGGATAGAGTAGTTTCCTTTAGTGGAGTTTGCTTACAATGCCTTGTATCAACAAAGTATTAGGCATGACTCCTTTCCAATCATTGTATAGGGAAGAGTGCTTGTCTCCTCTCAATTTTTTGGATCCAACATTGAGGATTAAAAAATAATAGAAGAGATGGAGGATCAGACCAAGGCCATCCAATATGACATTGAAGAAGCATAAGGCTAACAAAAGGCCTATAGACTGACCCCAAGATAACTCCTCAAACTTTCAAGGATGAAGACATTTTCAAAGGGGTTTTAGTCAAAAGGTTGTATCCACCGAGAATCAAAGATAGAAGGAAGAAGAAGAATAGGAAATAGAGGAGAAGAAAAAGAATAGACAAGAGGTACACAAGATAAAGAGAAAGCACAATGAATTAAAGCACTATGTATTAATAGAACCTAAGAAGATTAAAAAAATCATTGACTTGCACTACTTAGAAGAAATCTCCAAGCACTAGGTCTCCTGGAGCTCCCTTTTAGACCAAAAAACTTGCATCAAACACTAACTTATTCTATACTGATCAAATTGCAAATCTAATTGTTCCCTTGGCTTCGATAGGGGAGTAAAACCATAGGACACTTGCTTAGAATTCTTCCAAATTACTCCTTCTTCTTCTCCAAGTGTTTGGAGTGTTGTTTACTACCTATAAACTGCGATTGTGTGCCGCACAATTTCAGAAGCTCTTCTTTTTTTGAATGAGATCTTCTCAAGTTGGTTGAAAAAGTAACTTGCTTTTTGCATGTCACCCTCTTCTAAAATTATTCTATAGATTTTTGGGATATTTACAAAAAATAATATCCAAAATATCAAAAATAGGCTACTCTTTCCAAAATTTTAGTATTTTTGAGCCATTCATACTATGGACACTGACACTGATGAGTAATGTAGAATTGACTCTCTAGATCAATAAGAAAGATGGATGGCGATGCACTCTAGACTTTTTCACATTGTGTTCCTGGTAGCGATACAACATCCACCCCCTATGAATTTGCACATCCTCCAGTATGTGCCAAAGTCCTAGTTGACACCACATTCTGAGTCGTCCTCATCCTCTACAACCATATCCTGCCCATAAGCTTTCATGAAATTCTTGCATAACATTTACTTGTGAAGCTCTATCACCCAGAACTAGCAATGACATACCTTTTTTCATCTTAGCATGTTTCCACAAGCATTCATCTTTTAAGAAAAGACCATAGGCTTTCCTCTTGATCTTCTTAAACTCCTCATCCGACCACTCATCTCTCTTTGTTAATGTAGTGAGGTATTGATCAATTCTCAGCCACTCTCCTATATATTTGTCTTCCAAAAACCCTTCTACACAAGATAAATAACATTTAAAGCGTCTTCTCTTTGCTATCCAAGATTCTCTTAGTGCTATAGCAACTCCTTGCATTGCTAAATTCACTCTTACAATATCATTTTCAGATGTAAGAAATTCATATGCTGAAATTCAGGATTCAAAGATTTGATGTATGCAATCTACCAAAGCATAGAAATGTTCGAGATAAAACAACTAGTAATCATACCTAATACCGACAAACAATCAGTCTCAATGACTACACAAGCACCCATAAAATACTCCTTATCACATTTAAGGGCTGTCACAATTTCCCATAACTCTGTTTTTACATGTAGATACCTTCTCTTTTGTTCAATCAATACTTTAGCGCCAAATCAAATTGCATATCTTTGCCCTTTCTCATCATCTTGCCCAATTTCCCATCCAATCCCGATTGGGCTCATATCACTAGTAATAATGATAGGCTTTTCATGTGAATAATCAGTCTTTCTTAATGTAGGAGTAGATTTCAAGAGCTGCTTCAATTTCTTCATTGCTTTTTTATGCTTCCTTTCCTAGTGAAACCTCTAACCTTTCCTTAAGAGGAGCTAATATAAGCATCAGCTCCACGTGCAAAGTGAGGGATCCATATCAAATAGAGCACACGTGCACCTAAGAATATACGCACCTCATATACATTCATGCATACATCTTGCATTCTATCAATCCCATCTATTTTTGCTGATGATGTTCTTCACCCATAGGGCCCACACATATGCCCAACAATCAAAATCTCTTCAAGTTCAAATATTGAAGTTTGTCCATAAAGAGTTAAATATACCTTTTCTAGACACATCAAAATCCTTTCACAATCAACAATATGGTGTGCAACAAGTTGTCTGTAGCCATGAGCATCCATCTCTTCATTTTTTTCATCCACCGCACACCCTTTGATTGGAACATCATCCAAGAAAGGCATTGTCAATTATGGTATAAAATCCCTGAGTAACCTATTCATAGCATTTGTCATGTGTGCCACTGAGTATGTTACATCTTCTTGCGAGAGAGTACACATCCATACTAACCCTAAGGGAGTCTTTATGGTTGTGATATCCATGCTCTCAACTACAAATTGAAACTAATTGTACCTCAAGTTAAGGTCACCCAAAGAATAGATTTCTCTACCTGTGAAAGCCTTTGCAAACTCATCAACCATAGGACCTGCATCTACATTTCTTATGGTCACTTTATTGACTAGCTACATGTCTTGAACAAATCTCAAAGCCCCATTTTTTTGGGTAAAGTAAATCAACAATTCGAGTACGGGGCTAAAGAGGCCTCCAAGATCTCATGTGAATCTTTTCATTTAGCAAATCCATTAGCTTTGGCAAGTAAGCTTTAGGCACTAGAATAGGCCTCAAGTTCCACGGTACATGTGGCATCGTAAATATTGCCATAGGAGAGACAACATTCAGATCCACACAACTTATTTCAATTGGCTGAAATGCAAATGATTTTCCATGCCTAGCCAACATCTATATAAAACAGTCTCTTTCAACATGCAAAAGAAACCCTTCTGCACCAACTTTCAATTCTTGTAATGTTTTAGTTGTAAACTGATGACCTATATCTTTAGGATCTCGTAAACTTGGTTGACTTGGCACTTTTTCTCACAGACCCTCACTTTCTGGTGGAAGTGGAAAAGCAACTCGTTTCACTTTTTTGTCAACCATCTTATACTTTGAGTCCACAACTGCTTCAGCCCATTGTAATCCTTCCTGCTAAGAAAACAATGCTATATTAACATCATACATGTCCAAAGAACATACCAACAACACTCTATTTTCAGCCTCATTTTCTACATGTATAGTTGTTGAAATTTCAACCACAGTGTCAGTAATACTCAGCCCATAAAAGATGCCTGAAATGCCTTTATTTTTAGGTAACAATCCCAATTCTCTCAGTTCCTTAGTAGCCCATTTCATAGTTACATGTTCAGCCTTACACATAGCTTCCGTAGGCTTAAACCAACATGAACTATTTGTTGTAAACTGAGAATAACCAATAGTAAATGCATGCTTTATTCCATCAAGAGGTGAGTACATCCTCTAAATAGCACTATTGTAGCCTCGCATTACAAGAGTGCTTAATGAAATCCAAGTCTTTGAATTTCCTTGCATTTGGAGGTAAAGGAGACTCTTGAAGCGTATCCCGATCCCTAGGATGATTAACACAAATAGAAAGAAATTGGACTAATTTTCCCCCAACCTTGCTTATTCTAATTCTTGCATAAGCAAAATCATCATCAAGCACTTTTTTTTCCATATGCACTCTTGTAATAAAGGGCTATCCCAAAATCACTACATATGAAGAATTATACTACACAAAGAAGTGTTGTTCTTCTTGTACATCACCAACTATCACTTTTACATTAGGGCATGCAGCATAGAGCTCCTCGTAATAATTATTTGCAACCCTCATACGCCAACCATTATCAATGTCCATAGGCCATGCACCATTCTCATACAATCCATGCTCAATGACATTAATCTCAGACCAATGGCCAAGCAAATCAACACAAGGAGTTTCACACTTCCCTATTTTCACTGTCGTTTCAATGGTAGCCTTGGCCCAGTGATTTCTTGTGTAATGACTTTGAGGAATAAATCTTGGAGTCTCTTCTCCATATTGTTGCATCTCCCTTTCTCCACCATGCATATTGCTACAAGATAATGCATTTTCAGCCACTTTCATCTATTTTCCACATGTTTTCCATTGATTAGCACATCATGAGTAGATTAACCAACACTTACATCATGCTCATATTCAGCTCAAATACCCAACAAACCAGTTTCTTCTTCAAATTGCAGCAATGCACTAGTGGTATCACCAAGAAACTGATGCATCATCTTAATTATGTCAATGATTTCATCGTGAAATTCGTACTTGGCAATGCCAAGCACCTCTCCTAAGGTGAATTCCACCCAGCTATTTAAGATATGTTCTTTAAGAACCTTCTTAAGATTCGTGGCTGTCTCAATATTAGATTACAACTTCTATCTTGGCCGCTTGGCCTTCATTTTTCCCTCTTGTTTTCTATCTTGTTTTTGCTACTAACCAATCTCTTCCATAACATGCTTGAAAGGTGGCTAGTTTGTAGCTTTAGGCTGATCCATACTTCTTCTTGCCACTCTCTTAGATGTCCCTGCATTATCTTCATCGCTCTTTCGTTTCTCTCCACAAGTACATGCATGTTTTGTACCTTTGCTAAATATGCATAAAATGAATATGCATCTACCAGTGATTCCTTGCTAGTTATGTCATGAATGTCTTGCCCTACATGAGATATTTCACTATCAGTAACTTTCCTCTTTTCAATTGCATGCAAAGCATATGCCTATATTGTAGCCTTTGGATGTCATGAATGTCTTGCCATGCATGAGACATTTCACTATCAATAACTTTTCTCTTTTCAGCTGCATGCAAAGCATGTGTCCATATTGTAGCCTGTGGACCAAGCATCACTTGGCGAGGCATTCTATCCAACTGTAGACCAAAATTAGAAGCATGTATAGCTGCATAAGCATTTTGAATAGCCAAGTCTTCCAACAACTTTTGCATACCTCCCTTTCCAAAACTCAAAGCAAGAGGAAATTGTGTTTCTTGTGCATGGATCTAGCATCTTTCCAAAAGATGGGCTGTTGTGTTGCCAAGGCCTCCTAACAAGCAGCACAATCCTTCCTTTCATGCTGCAAACTATCACACCACATATATATTTTCCCTAGCTTAGGGGCTACTGCGTGTCCACTTTTCTTATTTTCCTTTCTCATCCAATTTTGTGACCTTCAACTGAAGATCCCACATGCCTTTGACCAATTCATCTTATACATCTTCTCTAACAATGGGAACAACATGTGCAGCCATAGGCTTAGCCATAGAAGTAGGTGGCTTACTGTATATATCAATTGTTTTGCAAGCTAGATGCATGTAATCTTTTTCTTCTTCTATGCTTTTTTAGGAGTGCAGTAACAACTTCCTTAGAATGCCTCAACTATGTTTTAAGACCTGTCTCTATAGTTTGATCCTCTAGCAAATCATCAAGCTTCTCTTGAAGCTCACGATCTATTGCTTGTAGAAACAATTCAATCTTCTGACTTGCAAAAGCTTGCGGTTCTACAAGATCTAGCTTCTCAAATTGACTTTCAAATTCTCTTAATAGCTTTGTAGCCACAAGACTCTTATTGGGCTACTATAGAACCCACTCTTGGAAAGTCTTACATGTAATCAAACTAGTGTCTTCAATGTAAAATTCTTCCCTAAGAGTCTTCTTGAAAGCTACCTAGTTAGCATCCTACATGCATAATTCAGTAACTCGGGCTTTCAATTCATGTATAGTGACCCGTAAAAAATACTAGCTCCATGTAAGTTGAGCCACCCCAAAGAAGTCCATCTTTTGAGCATAGATATGCAAATCTGCATATACATTCCTTCCATTAAACAACTTCATCTCACGCTCTAGTGTTGCTTGTCGAGCATTCATCACAATAGTTTCTGTTTGAGTAGAAGCTTGCATCACCTATTGTTGTTGTTGTACTTGCAAAACCATGTTCATATTTTGCACTAGTTGTTGTAAAACATTACTAGAAATTGTGCTTGAAGGTTCTCCCATCTCGTCTTTCCTTCTAACAACCTTTCATGTCGAGTTCACCAATGTCGGAGGGGTTTTAGTTGAGGTCATATCCACCAAGAATCACATATAGAAGAAAGAAAAAGAATAGGAGATAGAAGAGAAGAAAAAGAATAGACAAGAGGTGCACAAGAAAAACACAAAGCACAATGTATTAATAGAACCTTAGAAGATAAACAAATTCATTGTCTTGTACTACTCAGAAGCAATCTCCAAGCATTAGATCTCGTGGAGCTCCCTAATGGACCAAAAACTTACATTAAATACTAACTTCTTCTCTCCTGCTCAAATCACAAATTTGATGGTTCTGTTGGCTCCAATAGGGGGTAAAATCCGAGGACACATGATCAAAATTCTTCCAGATCACTCCTTCTCCCAGTTCACAGTGTTGTTTACTGCCTCTAAACTAGAATCACATAGTGCGCGATTTCAAAAGCCCTTCTTTTTTTGCATGAGATCTCCCCAAAGTAGTTGAAAAAGAAACTTGCTTTTTGCATATCTGGTGCGTAGATCGGTCGCAGAATGCTCACGTGGTGAATCCCGGAAGGTCCCCAAGAACAATGAACTCTACCTTTTTGCACAAAAAAAAATGTAAAAGCATGCACGACAAGAGGCAAGAGACAAATTGGGTTCAATCTCCCCCATGCCTTTTGTGAGCACTTGAGCTAATAGCAATTGAGGTCAATTGCTATCCCACCCCGGGGGTATGATGCTAGGAGGCATATTCCACGGTGGATTCCGTGAGGTTTTACGGTGGATTCCGTAAACTTTGATGACCGGGGCTCATACACAAAGAGGATTCTTTGTGCGAGAAGTTGATGGGGACGCCTGTCCTTTTCGGGCGTTTCATTAATTTAGTGTGTACATGGGTGATTCCATAGCGGGTGATTCCGTAAAATGCATATTAAATTAATAAACCTTTATGAGTTTAGAGTGCACACTCGTAATAAATTAAGGTTAGGTTATTTCTAACCAGTTGATTTATTTATGTAGCTGAAGACTGCTAGGTATTCACTTTTGTCGGTTTAATTGTATTATTTTACTAACGATTGTGAATGCTTCAGTTGATGTGTAGAGATAGCAGCAGTGGCGGAGGAAAGCATTGGAGTCTAGCGAGTATTCGACCTTTGGATTATATTTTGATAGGCGCCATGCCTATATTTTGGTTATGTCTATTGAGACATCGATTATTTATTATTATTTTGTATGCGCCTATGCGCACGGATATGTTATTTCTATTTGGACATTGAGATTGGGCATGCCAGACTCTATGGGCACCGTCCATTAGCTTTATTTTCCTATTTTTGTAGAAAGCAAACTCAAAAGCTAAAAGCTTGTCATATTTTTGTAATTGGGCTATTATTGAGCATGAAGATTGAAATATACATAAAATACATGCTTTGTGAAGCGCTCACACAAGGCATGGGGGAGATTGAACCCAATTTGTTTCTTGCCTCTTGTCGTGCATGCTTTTACATTGTTTTTTGTGCAAAAAGGTAGAGTTCATTGTTCTTGGGGACCTTGCGGGATTCACCACGTGAGCATTCTGCGACCGATCTGCGCACCAATATCACCCTATTCTAGAAGTTTTCTACATCTTTTTAGGGTATTTACAAGAAATAGTATCCAAAACATAAAAAATAAACTAAACTTGTCCAACAATTTAGTATTTTTGAACCATCCATGCTATAGAATCTAATATTAATGACTAAGATGGCATTGACTCTCTAGATCAATAAGAAAGCCGGATGACGATGCACTCTAGAGTTTTTCACACTTTATCCATGTAGCGGCACGGCCACGTGGTGTTCTTAATAGTCCAACCAAAGAAGAGTTCTTTAAATCTTGGCAAATTAAAAAAACTTAATTGAAGTTATTGTGGACCCAATAAGATTGACAAATGCATACATAGAAATGCAAATCCCTTGTTGGTAGAAATCCTTATAGATTAGAACTTCTATCTTGTCTCAAAATTCATTATGTATTTCATGTAAGCCTTCTCAAACCTAATGTCCCTAATCTTAATCATGTCTTAGATTATGGATGAATTGTAATGCCAACTCATGGAATTTTGGAAGTTCAACTTGATAGAATCTTAGAAATCAAAGAAAAGCCTATTAGAAATTGTACTCTTTGCAAGTATCTTATCCAGTGGAAAGACATCCTCAAAGAGGATGCCACATGGATCGAGACATCTCTCGAGATAAGGACATCCAAGGGAAAGAGGTTGTAATGACCCCATCTTTTGAAAATTAGAAAATCATTTTCCTTGGTACCTCAAATAATTATTTTCTCATGGCTACACTCATCGAGATTTATTTTCGCAATATGTGCATTCCCCCACAACTCAATAAATCCGGCATTGGCTTCATTCATGCGGGTTTTCCTCATCATGTGTGATCAATCACAAAACATTTGTGAAAATTATACACGAACAAGAGCTAAGAAATAAGTTTTTTAATCTTAATTCAAAGTTAAGAAAAAGATGAAGTAGAGAAGGAAATAAAAGGGGGGGACCTATAACAGGCTATTGAATAAATGACGTGATCCTTGCATAAATATTTTTTATTTAAATAAATTTTATCAAATTAAATATTTAATTGACTAACCCCCTTCCCATTCCATGTGACCTGTCAACCTACATTCCACCACACCCCACACATCATGTCGACAACATACTTCTCTCTTGAAATTATCCATGTGTGTATGTGCACACACACACACACACACACACACATCTTACTCTCCCCAATCATTGGGCACAAAATGATAGTCTCCTTACCATTCTTTTTTCACAATTACACACATACACACCCTTTCAAGATACTCTCTAGACTTGGCTCGACCATGGGTCTCTACAATGCAATTCATTTTTATAATAAGATCATGTGTGGCATAAAGCACATGTATGCATGAAAACAGGGGGGTTAACTTTAATGACAAATCATTGTGTTTGTAGCATTGGTAGGTGAAATAGGTAGTCGGCCTCTAACAACCCCCACGACAACACCATAGGATAAATACTGAGGATCTCACCTCAACAAAACCCACGAGACGGCACCATTGAACACATGATCAAAAATTCCCGATCACTCACTCCTCCCTGAGACTTCAACTCAACACTTAAACAGTTCAAACCTTCAAGTTTAGATTTTACCACTTTTAGAGAGAAGCTAACACTGAAACAACCATGGTAGAGATTCTGACAACAAGAGCTTTCAGATTCACACGGTTCCTATTTTTTAGGGATGGTAACTCCATGCACCAAACTGCCCCACAAAGTGTGATTACTTCAAGTAGTACAAAATCTATTGTAGACCCTCTCTTTTCTTCTTTCCTCAGAGCACATATAAATACAAACCAAATACACAGGTAATCAAAGCTTTATACAACAAAATTTCATGCCCATTCAACGCTTCAAGCATTTCACTACTGCAAACATTCCATTACTGCATCAAAGCTGAGTTTACATTGATATATCAATGGATAATCATGATGACTTCCATGGGAAACCAAGTTGGTGTTGTAGAAGCGGCTAAATTCACTTATTTCCTCATAGAACACAGAAATTGCCTCATGAAGCGTTACACAGAACAATTTTTAACTTTCTAACCAAACCTTGGATCACCAAGCTTTAAAAAGGAAAGTTGTAGCTCTCTTTCCAATCTACAATTCTTCAGAATAACTCAGAGTCAAATTCCTTGATCCGCTACCCTGAAACAACTCTGCACAGTCTGTAGTCTTAAATTCCTACATGCTTTATACAGCAAACACAACTTCTCTATTCCAAAAATACAATCTTGCATTGATGAAGAGTTGCGAAAGCTTCAAAATTTACAAACTTTGATTCATCATTTTCCTAGTTGCAAATCCTTTTAGATTTCCACTAACTTGAACCCATTCATTCAACACTTTCTTATAATACATATTTCGTGCCTCATACCCAATTTCAGATGTAGAGGCCCCTCACTTCCATTCTTCTCTGCTGATGGGGAAGCCTCACTCAACAACTAACGTGCATCACTCTCAACAGGATGAAGAATAGTCCTCTACTGTCTTTCACTCATGTCCATACATCAAAATTGATCTACAAACTCTCTGCTCCACAAAGCAATAGAAGAAAACCAAACAAAGGAAGACTCCTATTGCCATAATTTGAAAAGTGAGAACTCACATCAGCCCATCGACTGCAACCATGCCATCCTACTCCACAACTTTAATAACTTTAGCTTCACGATCTCTTTCTTCTAACAATTTGTTCTTCTTCTTTTGAGCTTCAGATTTCTCCCTTCTTCAGCCTCTACAAGACTCTCTCTCACACACACATTGTCTCTTATTTTTAACACTTCTCTTCCCTTCTTCTTGAAAACTACTCACATTTTTACTTTTTCCCTCAATTTTTCAAGTTGCCCCTTGTTTCCCCTTAATTTCTAGATGGCAAGCATGACCCTTGCCACGTACAATTCCACTCGGTGACTCAAAATTAGAAGCGAGAACATATTTTTTTCTCTTCCTGCATGAAGCACGTGTCTCAAAACTGAAATATCTCAACCATGCGTCGAACATGCATGATACCAATTGGGATTTCCATTTATAAGCTCGAGTCCCGCTACAGGTAAGTTTTAGAAAGACAAAAAAATGATATTTGCATGTGTTATTTCATTTAACTTCAAGAAGCATCAAGTCCCCGGTTGCTCATTTTCACTCAGCAGCGTATATGTGTATGCATATGTGAATATTAAGCTTTTAAAAATTATGTGGAATATGGTGTAACATGCTCATGTAATTGGCGAGGGTTCCTTTTACAAGATTAATAGTCTATTCTAATAAAAAATAATTATATGTGTTTTGCTAATTTTATGGTGCAACCATTGGATGATTTTGTTACAATTTATAGTGTATTATGATGCATATGGAGGAATGTAATTTTAAAAACCTTGACACAATGTGGGACACGCATATGGTCTAATTGCACATAAAAAATTGAATGTAAATGTTTCCACAAAAGATATCATTGCGATAATCAATAGAATCTAAAGAAAATTAAAATATAAATACTAGCCAAAAAGAAGAAACGATTACAGTTTTTCTCTTTTTAATTCTTAGGCTTTTTTATCATTTAAAAAATAAAATGAGGATAAAAATAATTGTAATGACCAAATGGAGATATGTCATGGTGCATGTGAAGGAATAGAAAAAAAATCTAGCATGGTGTTGAACATCCACAAGGTGTGATTGCACATAGAAAACTAGATGGAAAATATATCCACAAAAGATATCATAGTGACAATCAAGAGAATCTCTCCAATGAGAAGATTTAAAAAATACGAATACTTGTCAAAAGGGAAAAAATCATGGTATTTAGTTGAAAGTGATTTTGTATGTGCATGTGGTTAGTTTTTTTCTATTTAATTATTGGGTTTTTAAATCCCTTTTTTGAATAAAATGAGAATAAAAATAAGCATAATGGCCAAAAGGGTGGTGTCATCATGGAGGTTTTTGGTTCATGTTTCAAAAATGGTGTGTGTTATTTTTAAATAATATTGTGTGTGGCCATGATGTGGATTGTTTTTGTTTTTCTTTCCTCTATATATGTGTTATTTATAATAAAAAAAGATGTTTCAAGTTATATTCTTTTTAAAAAGATGGGGGGATGGGGATATAAGGAAAATTTTGTGGACTTTTGTGAGTTTTCTTTGTTGAATGATTTTTTTTTGGTGTTATTTTATTTTGGTTAAGATAGAGATTTGTTTAAATTTTATTAGCTTATGGTAGTGTTATTTCTTTTTTTTAATTTAAAGAAAAAATAGTGGATTTTTTATTTCTCTTATTTTTTTCAATTTTGATTTATATATTTTGATTTTATATTTTTTGAGTGTCAATTTATCTTTTTTATATATTTTTTTCCTTTTTGAAAATACATGTGAATTATGGGGATAAGGGCAACTACTCTAACTATAACTGCATGTAAACATCAACTTTGTGTCAGAATTTAGTCCACATTTGCATGGTTAGCAAGAAAAATCGTCATACAAATAGTGGTTAACACGTCCATCAAGCACACACATGGGCTTGTGAACACATGTGAATATCAATAATGAGCGACACCAAGGAAATGGCAACACCATGCGAATGAACAACCAAGTAGCCTCAGTAGTGTTCTTGCATGGCAATGGGGCTCTACAAGTTGGGTTGAGACACATCTTTTGGGTGTTTGTTGATAAGGGCAATGTAGAGAAAATGCAACTTATGAGGGGGTTTTTATGAGGATAGGGGAAAAGGGGGGTTTGTAAGGTGGGAATGGAGCTTATGGGGGAGGTGTAAAGGTAGGTTAGGTGGGGTAAGGAGGTTTGGGGCAGGAGTGGTGGAAGGAAGGTTTGATGGCAGGGTTGGGGGAGGTGTGTTCAGTGGTAGGATACAGGGGGAGGGAAGGCTATGGTGATTGGCAGCTAAGTAGACTGGGGGTGAGGAAGAGGAGAAGGGAGGAGGAAGATGTAGTGGAGAAGGAGTGTGAGGAAGAGCAGGGGTGGCAATTAGATGAGGTAGACACTGATGGGACAAAGAGGTGGCAAGGCATCGGGCTAGAGAAGAAGGGTGTTAATAGCCATGGTGGGCAACTCCACTAGGGTAGATAGTTAGCGGGCCGCCAAGAAAAGGCAATGACCAAGTGGCATGGTGGGGCAGTTGGGGTCACGGAGCAGTGATATAAGTGCATCATAGGTGAGAGAAGGGTGAATAGACAATGCTACACTAACACCAATGACAATGGGCAGATAGGGCAATCGAGATTGTGGATGATGATGGCACCATGGGAATGGAGAGGAAAAGGAGGAGAGAGGAGCATCGAGGGAAGTTGTTGTGTGATTATATTTATTATTGTGGTATTTTGTCTATCTACTATATAATTTGTGACTTATTGTGTGAACATGTACATATGATATTGGTTATAGTATGCCGAGTAGATAGATGGATACTAATGTGTTTTGTGTTGTGGTGAATAGATTATGAAACAAAGTTAAGTGGAATCATTATTTTGAAGAGCACGTTTTAATGTATGAAATCTATATGCTTTATAGCATGGAAAATATGGTGCGCAAATCAGATGTTGTATGCGTATGTAGTGAGCACTGAAAGGTCCCTAAGAATAAAGAACTCTACTTTTTTCTCAAAATCCAAGAGAATAGACTTGCACAACATGAAGCAAAAAGACCAATTGGGTACAATCTCCCCCCATGCCTTGTGTGAGCACTCCATAAAGCATGTATTTAATATTTTATTCATCTCCAAGGTAAAAAATAGCCCAAATTTACAATTAGCATGCTTTAGCTTTTGTGTTTGCTTTTGTCCAAATAAAGAATAAAGCGATTGGGCATCCCAAGAGTTGGGTTGTGCCCAAATACAATGACCAATAATGAATATTTAAATCGTGCGCCCATGCGCATACAAATTAATAAATATATGTCAAGCACTTCAATAAATAAGGATGCCAAAATAAATATTGGCGCAACACCTAAGATGCGTGCCCATCAAAAATGATAATTTATTCTAAATAGCTTGAATACACGCTATCGCCTAGTGCTTCCCAGCGCAACCACCGCCTGCTCTACACATCAACTGGAGCATTCACAATTGTTAGAAAATAAATAAGATTAAATCGACAAAAGTGAATACCTAGCAGTCTTTAGCTACAAAATAAATAAATAGATTGGAACTTTATCCTTACCTTAATTTAATACAAGTGTGCACCCTAAACTCATAAACGTCCATTAATTTAAATATGTATTTTACAGCAACACCTGCTATGGAATCACCCACTTGCACATTAAATTAACGTGACGCTCGAAAAGGATAGATGTCCCCATCAATTTTTCACACAAGGAATCCACCTTGTGTACAAGCCCCGGTAAATAAATATAATTTTACGGAATCCATCGCAAAACCTCATGGGATCCACCTTGGAATATGCCTCATGGCATCATACCCCCGGGGTAGGATAGCAATTGTCCTCAATTGCTATTAGCTCAATGTGGAGCGAGCAGTGAGGGGTAAGCACTTAGGTCACGAGTGTGTATCCATTGGGCCTCTTCAACATGATGATTTTTAAATTTTACCAAATATCTAGAATATCTATGGCCAGTTCTATTGGTCATAAAGTCGGTATCTAGAATAGTCTCAGGTTCAAGGATTTCAGTTTTTTCTTCTAACAAAGGAGAATTTTCATAGACAAGGTGGACATGTAATTGGCCTTTGAAAGGTCGTAACAAACTGATATGAAAAGTATTGTGGATTTTCCAGTGTTGGGGTAGTTTTAATTTAAAGGCATTGTCATTGATTTTGTGAATGATTTTGAAAGGTCCATAAAATCTAGGAGCTAACTTTACAACAGGGTGTTTCTCAACACTTTGTAGTCTTTGCTTTTCAATGCATAACCAAACATAATCATCAACTGTGAAATTCATAGCTTTTCTTTTCTTATTTCCTTGTTTAGTATATGATTGCTGGGCTTTCGCAATCATATCTTTAACTTTATAAAAAATAATAGCATGTATATTGGCAATATCATGAGTAGCTTTAACTTTGTTTGACAGTGAAGTAATAGGTGTATACAATCTATATCCATAAATGATTTCAAAAGGTGCTTTTTGTGTAGTTGTATGTGGAGTGTTATTGTATGCAAACTGAAGTAAATGCAAGTGTGTATCCCATGTTTGTGGTTTTGAAATTGTGTATGCACGTAAAAGATCCAAGATTGTACTATTTGTAGCTTCTGTTTGCCCATTTGTTTCATAATGAAATGCAGATGAAAAATCAATCTTTGTGCTTAAATTAGCAAATAAAGTAGTCCAAAAATTATTGCAGAATCTAGAATCACAATGAGAAATAATAACTTTTGGTAAATCAAGGTTAGTGAAAATAGTTTTTAGAAACAATTGAGCAGCTTGAGATGCAATTAACATTTTCTTGCATGGAATGAAATATGCATGTTTGCTAAACCGATCTACAATAGTCCAAATCATATCGTGATTAGCTTGAGTATTAGGAAATCCACTAATAAAATCTATTGAAATATATTCCCATGGTGTTTCAAGATTTTGTAAAGGCATTAACAAACCATATTACTTACCATGGTGTCGCTTAACTCTTTGACAAATTAAACACTCAGATACAAAGTTAGAAACATCAGCTTCCATCTATGGCCAGTAAAAATCTTCAATCAATGTACGTAAAGTGGAAATAATACCTCTATGGTCTTGATATGGGGAACAATGAATTTCGTGCAACACAAATGATCTAAATGAACAATTACACATAACCTTTTCTCATAAAACATAAATCCATCGACAGAAGACAATGAATCAATTGGAATCCAGTTATTGGCAATTAATTTATTCAAATCAGCTTGAAAACTGGGGTCTTGGTCATAGGTATCTTTCATAGGGATAAGGAAATCAAAAGATATCGCCGAGATATTATGAATAGTTAGTTTTCTACTCAAGGCATCGGCAACAACATTTTCTTTTCTGGGTTGATATTGGATAAGTGGATGAAAACTTTGAATAAAAGTAGCCCATCTAATATATCGGTTAGAGATTTGTGACTCACTAAGGAGATGTTTGATACTTTGTTGGTTAGTTTTAATCATGAATTCAAATCCAATTAAATAATGTTTCCATTGATGTAAAGCTTGTACTACAGCTAGCAATTCCTTATCATAGGTAGAATACTAAGTTCAAAGGGTTTAAGCTTGTAGCTAGAGTAGGCTATGGGGTGGAAATCTTGCATAAGGACATCTCCTATTCCAGATCCACTAGCCTCACTAACTACTAGGAAAAATGGTCTATTAAAGTTAGGTAGTTGCAATACAGGAGTATGTGTTAAGGCATGTTTTAGTAAATTAGAAGAGTTTTGTTGATTTTCAAACCAATGATATACAATATCTTTCTTTAAAAGGTATTTCAAGCAATGAAAAATTTCTCACAAATTTTCTGTAAAAGCTAGCAAGAACTAAGAAATAATGTAATTCATGCACATTTTTAGGTACTGGCCAATTCAAAATTGCTTCTATCTTTTTAGGATCAACTTTAATACCTTCAAATGAAACAATATGTCCTAAGTATTTAATGTTAGTTTAGAAAAATTCACTCTTTTCAGGGTTTGCATATAATCGATTCTCTTTCAATAATTTGAAAACAAACTTAAATGTTCATAATGCTCATTCTCATTCTTACTGAAAACCAATACGTCATCAAAGAAAACAATGACACAATGCAGATGCTTCAAAAATATGTGATTCATCATACAACTGAATGTGGCTAGTGCATTAGTTAAACCAAAAGGCATAATAAGGAATTCATAATGTCCAAATTGAGTTTGAAATGCAGTTTTGAAAATATCAGATGTGTCCAGTTGTACTTGATGGTATCCAGATTTAAGATCTATTTTGTTAAATATTGCAGCCCCTTGTAGTTTATCCATGAGGTCGTCTATCCTAGGGATCAGATATCTATTCTTGACAGTGATGTTATTTAGGGCACGATAATCAATGTACATCCTATAGGTGTTGTTTTTATTTTTAACTAATAGGACAGGTGCACCAAATTGAGAACTACTGGGCCTAAGGAGTCCTTGGGTTAACAATTCTTCAACTTGAGTTTGAATTTCTTTTTGTTTAATTTGATTATGGTGATAAGGTGCTTTACATGGTGGTTGAGAACCTAGAATCAAGTCTATTTTATGAACTTTAGGACGTGTGGGTGGTAAACTTAATGGTAAGTTAGTAGCAAAACAGTCTTTAAATTGTGAAAGAAATTGTACATGCCTAGGATGCATCTTATTTTTCTTAACTTCAATTTTATTCACCCAGATTAAGTAGAATTTGCTACCTTTTCTTAACGCACGTTTAGCTTGTGTATGACTAAGCAATGGAAAATTATCAGAAGTGTGCATACCATGCAATGTGATTTGTTTTTCATTAGAATGAATCTTCATTGAATGCATGGAATAATCTATGTCAAGATTATAGTGATGACGCAAAGGCATTTCTAAGATAATGTCACTAGATTGCAAAGACACAACTAAGAAATTTCATCATTCAACATAATCACCAATTTTAATTTCTAAGTCGTGCACTTCTTGTGTTCCATTGTATCTAGTACCTAAGAATGCAGCCTTGATGCAATAATGAGTGGAAATAGTATGTAAATTCAATTCTTTGACCAATTTTGCAGAAATAAAATCATGTGTGCTCCCATCATCATATAAAATAGTCTTTTCTTACCATGCACAAGACATTTCATCGTTAATAAAGAATGGAGATTTGGTATACCTGGTAAAGTATCTGAAGTAGTGCCATTATCGTCATCGTCTTCCGTGAAGTCTCGCATTTCTTCATGGTCTTCATCTTCAGTCGCTCCCAAGTAGTTAATGTGAACAATTGGCTTTTTGGATTGACAATTCACCGCCGCAAGATGTCCAAGTTGATGGCATTTATAATAGACTATGGATTTGGCTTTAGAAACATTGTTGGTAATAGCGGAAAGTTTAGGAATGTTGGGATTTGGCTGAAGAGATGGCTTAGGATTTGAATTTGTGTTTGATGGTAAAGCAAGGTGTACCAAAGTTATCATTGTTTGAGAATTGTGGTGGTTGTTTCTCTCGTCCTCGAATTTTGTCTTCAGCATCATGGGCCAAGGAAATTGTATCCTCGAGAGTCATTGACTTGAATATGTTCACTTTCGCATAGAAGTGACCAAGCAAACTAGACATAAACTTACGGTTATGGGTCGCCTCAGGTACATCTTCGAGCATTTGAAGTTGCAATAAAGCATTCCAAAAATGCTCGGTATATTGTGAAATAGGCTCGCGATCTCTTTGTTGCAGAATATCCTACTATTTGATTTTTTTTTGTGGAATTGGGGTGGAAGAAAATTCTGTAAAATTTTCTTTTGAAAAGTCTCCCAAGTAGTAAGACAATCAATGCTTTTGCGAACAACAGTCCACCATAGCGATGCTCTGTCCACTAAATGATTAGTGACACACTTAATTTTGTCTTTTTCAACATACTGTTATTCATGGAAATAATAATCAAATTGACTGATAAAAGAAAGTACAGTTTTTTCATCGTGTAACCCATTGAAAATATGAAATTTGAAATTTCTTTTACTTATCTTGGCTTCTTTCCAAATAGATTGTGCTTCAAGTGTCGCATCGATCGTGCGTCGTATAATATCTTCAAGTTGCAGTCCATCTTGATCGGTAGTAGATCGTTGAAGAGTGGCCAATTGAGATTGCAAAGTTTGATGTGCTTTTTGTTCCTCTTGAAGCTGTATCATAATTAGGTCCAGTTTTTGCTCCATTGTTGGTTCTTGGTAAATCACCTTCGGCCCTAAAATCTTCCATATTTTGATCGGTCATCCTGCAAAATTTCAAACAACCTCACACACTCAAAATCCTGTTAGCGGGATGAGCATAGCTCAAGGTTGGGTTTATAAGACTTGTTCTTTTAAAAAAATGCATTTTAGCAATCTTTCTCCTTCATGATTATGGAAATTGATGTAGGCATTCTTCCAAGTAGATACGTGTTCCGTATAGTCTGAATCTGATTCTCTGCTGCTTGTTGGAATTCATCTCTATCACAATGTAGGTGTGAATAGGGGCTTGCAGGGAGGTTGAAACGAATTCGGTTTAGACTGAGTGTGAAAAGGCCCACTGAGAGGAGATTGAAATTTAAAGGTTTTAAACCTTAGTAGATTAGAAGGAAGTTAAGATTTGATTAAAAATCTTTAATCAATCATTTTGCTGTCGATTAGGATAAGAAGATGTCATTCACGGATTCGGCAGTGGTCAATACATGCTACCGCTGTAGACGACTGCTTTATGGAGCTTAAG
The DNA here is from genome assembly GCF_053477565.2 of Lygodium microphyllum. NCBI lineage: Eukaryota > Viridiplantae > Streptophyta > Polypodiopsida > Schizaeales > Lygodiaceae > Lygodium > Lygodium microphyllum. The sequence continues at coordinate 40,317,107 of NC_141155.1, read as the reverse complement.
CTTTCTTTTAAATTTTTTAATCTTAATCAATTTTAAACTTAATGAAGCTTCTTCTCTCTCCTAACTGAGAAAAAAAAAGATGTTGATAAAGGATCTTCCCAGGTGGTCCTCCATTAGTAGAGGCTAGTCCTTCACGATCCGACTGCGTAGTAGGGGGTTCTTCACCACCAAGAACGTGCTAGTATTGATGATTTGTTATGAGGCTGACTGTAGAGCTTGTTTGTTCTAGGAGCTTCGCCTTCGCGCAAGATGGTAAGTGATTGGAATCCCTCGATCCCAGCTTCGCTCTGATACCACTAGTGCGCAAATCAGATACTGTATGCATACGTAGCAAGCATTGGAAGGTCCCTAAGAACAAAGAACTCTACTTTTTGCTCAAAATCCAAGAGAATAGACTTGCACGACATGAAGCAAAAAAACCAATTGGGTACAATCTCCCCCCATGCCTTGTGTGAGCGCTTCACAAAGCATGTATTTAATATTTTATTCATCTCCAAGGTAAAAAATAGCCCAATTTTACAATTAGCATGCTTTAGCTTTTGTGTTTGCTTTTGTCCAAATAAAGAATAAGGCGGTTGGGCACCCCAAGAGTCGGGTTGTGTCCAAATACAATGATGAATAATAAATATTTAAATCGTGCGCCCATGCACATACAAATTAATAAATATATATCAAGCGCTTCAATAAATAAGTGTGTCAAAATAAATATTGACACCACGCCTAAAACGCGCGCCCATAAAAAATGATAATTTATTCTAAATAACTTGAATACACGCTATCGCCTAGTGCTTCACAGCATCACCGCCGCTTGCTCTACACATCAACTGAAGCATTCACAATTGTTAGAAAATAAATAAGATTAGACCGACAAAAGTGAATACCTAGTAGTCTTCAGTTACAAAATAAATAAATAGGTTGGAGCTCTATTCTAACCTTAATTTAATACAAGTGCGCACTCTAAACTCATAAACATCCATTAATTTAAATATGTATTTTGCAGAATCATCTGCTATGGAATCACCCACTTGTACATTAAATTAATGTAATGTCCAAAAAGGACATACGTCGCCATCAACTTTTCACAAAAGGAATCCACATTGTGTACGAGCCCTCACAAATAAATATACTTTTACGAAATCCACTGCGAAACCTCAAGGAATCCACCGTGGAATATGCCTCGTGGTATCAATATATTACCAAAAGCATTATATTTTGTATGCACCTATTAGCACAAGGACTTTGCATGTACATGTGTAGAATCCATTTATTTTTATGTATTTATTAAAGAAGATAAAATATTATTTTTGTGAAGCTATTAAAATAGAGCGTGTTTTGATTTATTTGCACAAAATCAAGTTACGAAAAGTGAGGAAAAGCAAGAACACAAAATGGATGCTTTCAATGTATTTTGAGCACAAAAGCTTAATTGAATCTTATGAATACATGCATGGGGAGATATCAAGGAGATCCTACCCATTCTTGTGTCATGCAAGTTCTTGGAAATCTCTTCTTTCATGCTATTTGTTCTATTTTTATTTTATTCTCAATTATTGGCTATTATTTGGTGAAAGCAAGTGACATTAGTATCAAAGCAAGGTGATTAGCCTACATGTCAACATCGAAGAAGTAGCAAACATCCATCTTGAAAGCTTCAACATCAACTACATTTAGCATCACTCCATTAATGAGTGGATGAAGGCTTTGCATGCAAAATTGTAGCCCAAAGAGTCTTTCTTGAATGATTACTTGCTTCCCTTCCTTAGTTTGAATTTTTGGGTGAAAGGGACTTGTCTAAAGGCTATTTCTTTTACTATTCAAAGGCTTCTTTCTTTCCAAACCCACTACTGTGGAAGAACCGCTCTCTTGATGGTTTTGGAGAATAAGGGTGGTTTGGATGAAGGCAAGGAGAGATCAAGATGGGAAGGTATTGATTTATTCACATCGGCATGCTGGTTTCAAAGCCACCCTCAATTTCTCGTTGTGCCATCATGGATGCCAAGACTATCAGACCGATGGGTCTCAAACCATTTGAGTTTAAGCTTAAGCTTTATTTTCAATATTGATAAGCCTTTTTTTAAATTTTTTTATAGGATTCTTCCAACTCCCAACTCCATCCAACTTGCCGATGTGCCCTCACGACTTCCGCCACCATTGTCAGCTTGTTGGTTGCTAGCTAACACCGTGATACTTGTCCGCGGAAGGCGCAATTCCAATCCATTAAGCATTTAATTTTACAAGATTTTTTAAAAAAGTTGGAAGATTTCTCTAAGTCTTAAAATATTTAGAGAATATTATTATCTATCATTGCATTTAATATTATTCTCTATGTTTCTATTACTTTGGATCACATGAATATTTGAGGAGTATTTACTTTTTGCAGTGTTTTCGAGCCAATATTTTGTGATTTTACATCGCAAAAAGATTTCATGAGTTATTTTTTTTTTTAGAGAGTGAGCTTTTGAAATGTGATTATTCCCTATTGAAAGCATATTACTTAACATAGTCTAGGAATCTTCGTACTTTAGAATCTATATAACTTATGTATCTAGCTATCAAACTACAATTACTTGTCTATTCAAATTTTGGCAAAATGGGTACCCATTTAGGAAGTTTATGGTTTGGTAAGAAAAGTTTCTATTTCCATATTATTATAGCTTGATATTCCAACAATTAATGCTCTAGACATTGACCATGTTCGATTCTAGTAGAGATCTAACAATCTCTCATTACTTTATGATATAAATTGTCAGAAATGAATTGAAAGTATAGTCCATCTATAAAAGCAATATAACCATGATTTGATAGATTTTATCCTTAGATTTTCTTATGAAGATAGCTTTATTAAGACTTTTGATTAAAAACAAAGGATATTGTAAAACATTGAAAGGCATCCACATTTGATCACTACAAGGATATAAGGGTATAGTGACGGCCATTAGCGACGACAAATAGTGGCGTCGCTATTAGCATCGCTAATAGCGACATAAATAGAGACGGTACCCGGAGCAAAAACATGCGGGCCCAAACCCGAGCGTGTTATTTTTCGCGCATTCACAAAAGAGAGAGCGAAAGGGAGAGTGACCATCTTGCTGAGAGGGAGAGAAAGAGAGAAAGAAGGCTTCTCACCGCCATCTCCGCCACTGCCACCACCGTCGTCGTTCGTGAAGAAGAGGAGGAGATGTACGGAGGGTGAAGAGGAGCCGCCGTCACAAAGAGGAGCCGCCAAACCCTTCTTCGAGTTTTTACGGTGAGTGCATTGTCCATTCTTGCTTTGCTTTTGTGTTTTCTCTCTCTCTTTTACTTATTTTTGGTATAATTCGTGTATATTGAGAGAGGGAGAGGAAATGAGAGAGAAAGAGAGGGAGAGGAAGAGGGAGGGAGAGAAAATGAGAGAGGGAGAGGGAGAGGGAGAGGGAGTTTTCTCTCTCTCTTTTACTTGTTTTTGGTGTAATTTGTGTGTATTGAGAGAGGGAGAGGGAGAGGGAGGGAGAGAGAAAGAGAGGAGGGAGAGGAGAAGAGAGAAAAAACATTAAACATAATATGGAAAGAGAGAAAGAAAGGGAGAGGGTGAGGGAGGGAGAAGAAATGAGAGAGGGAGAGGAGAGAGAAAAAATGAGAGGAGGGGAGAGAGAAAAAGAGAGAAAAGATGTTAAACATAATAGGGAAAGAGAGAAAGAGAGGGAGAGGGTGAGGGTGAGGGAGGGAGAGGAAATGAGAGAGGGAGAGGAAGAGAGAAAAGGAAATGAGAGAGGGAGAGGAGAGAGAAAAAGAGAGAAAAATCATTAAACCTTTTAGGGAAAGAGAGAGAGAGGGTGAGGGAGGGAGAGGAAATGAGAGAGTGAGAGAAAGAGAGAAAAGGAAATGAGAGAGGGAGAGAAGAGAGAAAAAAAGAGAAAGGGCGAGGAGAGAGAAAAACAGAGAAAAATCATTAAACCCAATAGGGAAAGAGAGAAAGAGAGGGTGAGGGTGAGGGAGGGAGAGGAAATGAGAGAGGGAGAGAAAGAGAGAAAGAGAGAAAAAGAAATAAGACCTTACAATAAGCTCATCCTAGGCTCATAGGGGTTAGGCCGATCCTCAACAAACCTAAGGGATATATGGCTAGAGAACCCTAGCACACTTGCGCCTCCTAGGATAATGTTCTTTCTACAAAGAGACCTCTCATACATGGGGCTTGTCCTAGCCTCCACCATGCTCAAACTATCCCCTTGGTGAAGGGATCTAGCCACTAACCTTGGGGAAGGTTTAGTGTGTAACCAAATATCCACCTATGAGGGCACAAGAACTTTTGTAGAAGTATACAATGAAGGAAATCAACCTTTTACTTAGAAAAACATTTATTTTCAGCCACTCTCCTATATATTTGTCTTCCAAAAACCCTTCTACACAAGATAAATAACATTTAAAACGTCTTCTCTTTGCTATCCAAGATTCTCTTAGTGCTATAGCAACTCCTTGCATTGCTAAATTCACTCTTACAATATCATTTTCAGCTGTAAGAAATTCATATGCTGAAATTCAGGCTGTCACAATTTCCCATAACTCTCTTTTTACATGTAGATACCTTCTCTTTCGTTCAATCAATACTTTAGCACCAAATCAAATTGCATATCTTTGCCCTTTCTCATCATCTTGCCCTGATAGGCTTTCCATGTGAATAATAAGCATTTCTTAATGTAGGAGTAGATTTCAAGAGCTGCTTCAATTTCTTCATTGCTTTTTTATGCTTCCTTTCCTAGTGAAACCTCTAACCTTTCCTTAAGAGGAGCTAATATAAGCATCAGCTACATGTGCAAAGTGAGGGATCCATATCAAATAGAGCACATGTGCACCTAAGAATATACGCACCTCATATACATTCATGCATACATCTTGCATTCTATCAATCCCATCTATTTTTGCTGATGATGTTCTTCACCCATAGGGCCCACACATATGCCCAACAATCAAAATCTCTTCAAGTTCAAATATTGACTTTTGTCCATAAAGAGTTAAGTATACCTTTTCTAGACACATCAAAATCCTTTCACAATCAACAATATGGTGTGCAACAAGTTGTCTATAGCCGTGAGCATCCATCTCTTCATTATTTTCATCCACCACACACCCTTTGATTGGAACATCATCCAAGAAAGGCATTATCAATTATGGTATAAAATCCCTGAGTAACCTATTCATAGCATTTGTCATGTGTGCCACTGAGTATGTTACACCTTCTTGTGAGAGAGTACACATCCATACTAACCCTAAGGGAGTCTTTATGGTTGTGATATCCATGCTCTCAACTACAAGTTGAAACTAATTGTACCTCAAGTTAAGGTCACCCAAAGAATAGATTGCTCTGCCTGTAAAAGCCTTTGCAAATTCATCAACCATAGGACCTGCACCTACATTTCTTATGGTCACTTTATTGACTAGCTACATGTCTTGAACAAATCTCAAAGCCCCATTTTTTTGGGTAAAGTAAATCAACAATTCGAGTACGGGGCTAAAGAGGCCTCCAAGATCTCATGTGAATCTTTTCATTTAGCAAATCCATTAGCTTTGGCAAGTAAGCTTTAGGCACTAGAATAGGCCTCAAGTTCCACGGTACATGTGGCATCGTAAATATTGCCACAGGAGAGACAACATTCAGATTCACACAACTTATTTCAATTGGCTGAAATGCAAATGATTTTCCATGCCTAGCCAACATCTATATAAAACAGTCTCTTTCAACAGGCAAAAGAAACCTTTCTGCACCAACTTTCAATTCTTGTAATGTTCTAGTTGTAAACCGATGACCTATGTCTTTAGGATCTCGTAAACTTGGTTGACTTGGCACTTTTTCTTACAGACCCTTACTTTCTGGTGGAAGTGGAAAAGCAACTCGTTTCACTTTTTTGTCAACCATCTTATACTTTGAGTCCACAACTGCTTCAACCCATTGTAATCCTTCCTGCTAAGAAAACAATGCTATAACATCATACATGTCCAAAGAACATACCAACAACACTCTATTTTCAGCCTCATTTTCTACATGTATAGTTGTTGAAATTTCAACCATAGTGTCAGTAATACTCAGCCCATAAAAGATGCCTAAAATGCCTTTATTTTTAGGTAACAATCCCAGTTCTCTCAATTCCTTAGTAGCCCATTTCATAGTTACATGTTCAGCCTTACACATAGCTTCCGTAGGCTTAAACCAACATGAACTATTTGTTGTAAACTGAGAGTAACCAATAGTAAATGCATGCTTTATTCCATCAAGAGGTGAGTACATCCTCTAAATAGCACTATTGTAGCCTCGCATTACAAGAGTGCTTAATGAAATCCAAGTCTTTGAATTTCCTTGCATTTGGAGGTAAAGGAGACTCTTGAAGCGTATCCCGATCCCTAGGATGATTAACACAAATAGAAAGAAATTGGACTAATTTTCCCCCAACCTTGCTTATTCGGATTCTTGCATGAGCAAAATCATCATCAAGCACTTTTTTTTCCATATGCACTCTTGTAATAAAGGGATATCCCAAAATCACAACATATGAAGAATTATACTACACAAAGAAGTGTTGTTCTTCTTGTACATCACCAACTATCACTTTTACATTAGGGCATGCAGCATAGAGCTCCTCGTAATAATTATTTGCAACCCTCATATGCCAACCATTATCAATGTCCATAGGCCATGCACCATTCTCATACAATCCATGCTCAATGACATTAATCTCAGACCAATGGTCAAGCAAATCAACACAAGGAGTTTCACACTTCCCTATTTTCACTATCGTTTCAGTGGTAGCCTTGGCCCAGTGATTTCTTGTGTAATGACTTTGAGGAATAAATCTTGGAGTCTCTTCTCCATATTGTTTCATATGCCTTACTCCACTATGCATATTGCTACAAGATAATGCATTTTCAGCCACTTTCTTCCATTTTCCACATGTTGTCCATTGATTAGCAACATCATGCATAGATTAACCAACACTTACATCATGCTCATATTCAGCTCAAATACCCAACAAACCAGTTTCTTCTTCAAATTGCAGCAATGCACTAGTGGTATCACCAAGAAACTGATGCATCATCTTAATTATGTCAATGATTTCATCGTGAAATTCGTACTTGGCAATGCCAAGCACCTCTTCTAAGGTGAATTCCACCGGGCTATTTAAGATATGTTCTTTAAGAACCTTCTTAAGATTCGTGGCTGTCTCAATATTAGATTACAACTTCTATCTTGGCCGCTTGCCCTTCTTTTTTCCCTCTTGTTTGCTATCTTGTTTTTGCTACTAACCAACCTCTTCCATAACATGCTCGAAAGGTGGCTAGTTTGTAGCTTTAGGCTGATTCATACTTCTTCTTGTCACTCTCTTAGATGTCCCTGCATTATCTTTATCGCTCTTTCGTTTCTCTCCACAAGTGCGTACATGTTTTGTACCTTTGCTAAATATGCATAAAATGAATATGCATCTACCAGTGATTCCTTGCTAGTTATGTCATGAGTGTCTTTCCCTACATGAGATATTTCACTATCAGTAACTTTCCTCTTTTCAATTGCATGCAAAGCATATGCCCATATTGTAGCCTTTGGATGTCATTAATTTCTTGCCATGCATGAAACATTTCACTATCAATAACTTTCCTCTTTTTAGCTGCATGCAAAGCATGTGTCCATATTGTAGCTTGTGGACCAAGTATCACTTGGCGAGGCATTCTATCCAAATGTAGACCAAAATTAGAAGCATGTATAGCTGCATAAGCATTTTGAATAGCCAAGTCTTCCAACAACTTTTGCATACCTCCCTTTCCAAAATTCAAAGCAAGAGGAAATTGTGTTTCTTGTACATGGATCTGGCATCTTTCCAAAATATGGGCTATTGTGTTGCCAAGGCCTCCTAACAAGCAGCACAATCCTTCCTTTCATGCTGCAAACTATCACACCACATATATATTTTCCCTAGCTTAGGGACTGCTGCATGTCCACTTCTCTTCTTTTCCTTTCCCATCCAATTTTGTGACCTTCAACTGAAGATCCCACATGCCTTTGACCAATTCATATAATACATCTTCTCTAACAATGGGAACAACATGTGCAGCCATAGGCTTAGCCATAGAAGTAGATGGCTTACTATATATATCACTTGTTTTGCAAGCTAGATGCATGCAATCTTTTTCTTCTTCTATGCTTTTTTAGGAGTGCAGTAATAGCTTCCTTAAAATGCCTCAACTATGTTTTAAGACCTGTCTCTATAGTTTGATCCTCTAGCAAATCATCAAGCTTCTCTTGAAGCTCACGATCTGTTGCTTGTAGAAACAATTCAATCTTCTGACTTGCAAGATCTTGCGGTTCTACAAGATCTAGCTGCTCAAATTGACTTTCAAATTCTCTTAATAGCTTTGTAGCCACAAGACTCTTATTGGGCTACTATAGAACCCACTCTTGGAAAGTCTTACATGTAATCAAACTAGTGTCTTCAATGTAAAATTCTTCCATAAGAGTCTTCTTGAAAGCTACCTAGTTAGCATCCTACATGCATAATTCAGTAACTCAGGCTTTCAATTCATGTACAGTAACCCCTAAAAAATACTAGCTCCATGCAAGTTGAGCCACCCCAAAGAAGTCCATCTTTTGAGCATAGATATGCAAATCTGCATATACATTCCTTCCATTAAACAACCTCATCTCACGCTCTAGTGTTGCTTGTCGAGCATTCATCACAATAGTTTCTGTTTGAGTAGAAGCTTGCATCACCTATTGCTGTTGTTGTACTTGCAAAAGCATGTTCATATTTTGCACTGGTTGTTGTAAAACATTACTAGAAATTGTGCTTGAAGGTTCCCCCATCTCATCTTTCCTTCTAATGACCTTTCACGTCGAGTTTACCAATGTCGAAGGGGTTTTAGTTGAGATCATATCCACCAAGAATCACAGATAGAAGGAAGCAAAAGAATAGGAGATAGAAGAGAAGAAAAAGAATAGACAAGAGGTGCACAAGATAAACACAAAGCACAATGTATTAATAGAACCTTAGAAGATAAACAAATTCATTGTCTTGTACAACTCAGAAGCAATCTCCAAGCATTAGATCTCGTGGAGCTCCCTAATGGACCAAAAACTTACATTAAATACTAACTTCTTATCTGCTGCTCAAATCACAAATTTGATGGTTCAGTTGGCTCCGATAGGGGGTAAAACCTGAGGACACATTATCAAAATTCTTCCAGATCACTCCTTCTCCCAGTTCAAAGTGTTGTTTACTGCCTCTAAACTAGGATCACACAGTGCGCGATTTCAAAAGCCCTTCTTTTTTTGCATGAGATCTCCCCAAAGTAGTTGAAAAAGCAACTTGCTTTTTACATATCACCCTATTCTAGAAGTTTTCTACATCTTTTTAGGGTATTTACAAGAAATAGTATCCAAAATATCAAAAATAAACTAAACTTGTCCAACAATTTAGTATTTTTGAACCATCCATACTATAGAATCTAATATTAATGACTAATATGGCATTGACTCTCTAGATCAATAAGAAAGCCGGATGACGATGCACTCTAGATTTTTTCACACTTTATCCATGTAGTAGCACGACCACGTGGTGTTCTTAATAGTCCAACCAAAGAAGAGTTCTTTAAATCTTGGAAAATTAAAAAAACTTAATTGAAGTTATTGTGGACCCGATAAGATTGACAAATGCATACATTGAAATGCAAATCCCTTGTTGGTAGAAATCCTTATAGATTAGAACTTCTATCTTGTCTCAAAATTCATTATGTATTTCATATAAGCCTTCTCAAACCTAATGTCCCTAATCTTAACCATGTCTTAGATTATGGATGAATTGTAATGCCAACTCATGGAATTTTGGAAGTTCAACTTGATAGAATCTTAGAAATCAAAGAAAAGCCTATTAGAAATTGTACTCTTTGCAAGTATCTTATCCAGTGGAAAGACATCCTCAAAGAGGATGCCACATGGATCGAGACATCTATCGAGATAAGGACATCCAAGGGAAAGAGGTTGTAATGACCCCATGTTTTGAAAATTAGAAAATCATTTTCCTTGGTACCTCAAATAATTATTTTCTCATGGCTACACTCATCAAGATTTATTTTCGCAATATGTGCATTCCCCCACAACTCAATAAATCCGGCATTGGCTTCATTCATGCGGTTTTTCCTCATCATGTGTGATCAATCACAAAACATTTGTGAAAATTCTGCACGAACAAGAGCTAAGAAATAAGTTTTTTAAATCTTAATTCAAAGTTAAGAAAAAGATGAAGTAGAGAAGGAAATAAAAGGGGGGGACCTATAACAGGCTATTGAATAAATGACGTGATCCTTGCATAAATATTTTTTATTTAAATAAATTTTATCAAATTAAATATTTAATTGACTAACCCCCTTCCCATTCCATGTGACCTGTCAACCTACATTCCACCACACCCCACACATCATGTCGACAACATACTTCTCTCTTGAAATTATCCATGTGTGTATGTGCACACACACACACACACACACACACATCTTACTCTCCCCAATCATTGGGCACAAAATGATAGTCTCCTTACCATTCTTTTTTCACAATTACACACATACACACCCTTTCAAGATACTCTCTAGACTTGGCTCGACCATGGGTCTCTACAATGCAATTCATTTTTATAATTAGATCATGTGTGGCATAAAGCACATGTATGCATGAAAACAGGGGGGTTAAATTTAATGACAAATCATTTTGTTTGTAGCATTGGTAGGTGAATTGGGTAGTCGGCCTCTAACAACCCCCAAGACAACACCACATGATAAATACTGAGGATCTCACCTCAACAAAACCCACGAGACGGCACCATTGAACACATGATCAAAAATTCCCGATCACTCACTCCTCCTTGAGACTTCAACTCAACACTTAAACAGTTCAACCCTTCAAGTTTAGATTTTACCACTTTTAGAGAGAAGCTGACACTGAAACAACCATGGTAGAGATTCTGACAACAAGAGCTTTCAGATTCACACGATTCCTATTTTTTAGGGATGGTAACTCCACGCAGCAAACTGCCCCACAAAGTGTGATTGCTTCAAGTAGTTCAAAATCTATTGTAGACCCTCTCTGTTCTTCTTTCCTCAGAGCACATATAAATACAAACCAAATACACAGGTAATCAAAGCTTTATACAACAAAATTTCATGCCCATTCAACGCTTCAAGCATTTCACTACTGCAAACATTCCATTACTGCATCAAAGCTGAGTTTACATTGATATATCAATGGATAATATTGATGACTTCCATGGGAAACCAAGTTGGTGTTGTAGAAGCGGCTAAATTCACTTATTTCCTCATAGAGCACAGAAATTGCCTCATGAAGCGTTACACAGAATAGTTTTTAACTTTCTAACCAAAACTTGGATCACCAAGCTTTAAAAAGGAAAGTTGTAGCTCTCTTTCCAATCTACAATTCTTCAGAATAACTCAGAGTCGAATTCCTTGATCCGCTACCCTGAATCAACTCTGCATAGTCTGTAGTCTTAAATTCGTGCATGCTTTATACATCAAACACAACTTCTCTATTCCAAAAATACAATCCTGCATTGATGAAGAGTTGCAGAAGCTTCAAAATTTACAAACTTTGATTCATCATTTTCCTAGTTGCAAATCCTTTTAGATTTCCACTAACTTGAACCCATGCATTCAACACTTTCTTATAATACATATTCCATGCCTCATACCCAATTTCAGATGTAGAGGCCCCTCACTTCCATTCTTATCTGCTGATGGGGAAGCCTCACTCAACAACTAACGTGCATCACTCTCAATAGGATGACGAATAGCCCTCTACTGTCTTTTCACTCATGTCCATACATCAAAACTGATCTACAAACTCTCTGCTCCACAAAGCAATAGAAGAAAACCAAACAAAGGAAGACTCCTATTGCCATAATTTGAAAAGTGAGAACTCACATCAGCCCATCAACTGCAACCATGCCATCTTGCTCCACAACTTTAATAACTTTAGCTTCACGATCTCTTTCTTCTAACAAATTATTCTTCTTCTTTTGAGCTTCAGATTTCTCCCTTCTTCAGCCTCTGCAAGACTATTCTCTCTCTCTCTCTCTCTCTCTCTCTCTCTCTCTCTCTCTCTCTCTCTCTCTCTCTCTCTCTCACGTTGTCTCTTATTTTTAACACTTCTCTTCCCTTCTTCTTGACAACTACTCACATTTTTGCTTTTTCCCTCAATTTTTCAAGTTGCCACTTGCTTCCCCTTAATTTCTAGATGGCAAACATGACCCTTGCCACGCACAATTCCACTCGGTGACTCAAAATTAGAAGCGAGAACACATTTTTTTCTCTTCCTGCATGAAGCACGTGTCTCAAAACTGAAATATCTCAACCATGTGTCGAACATGCATGATACCACTTGGGATTTCCATTTATAAACCCGAGTCCCGCTACAGGTAAGTTTTAGAAAGACAAAAAAATGATATTTGCATGTGTTATTCCATTTAACTTCAAGAAGCATAAAGTCCCCGGTTGCTCATTTTCACTCAGCAGCGTATATGTGTATGCATATGTGAATATTAAGCTTTTAAAAATTATGTGGAATATGGTGTAACATGCTCATGTAATTGGCGAGGGTTCCTTTTACAAGATTAATAGTCTATTCTAATAAAAAATAATTATGTGTGTTTTGTTAATTTTATGGTGCAACCATTGGATGATTTTGTTACAATTTATAGTGTATTATGATGCATATGGAGGAATGAAATTTTAAAAACCTTGACACAATGTGGGACACGCATATGGTCTGATTGCACATAAAAAATTGAATGTAAATGTTTCCACAAAAGATATCATTGCGATAATCAATAGAATCTAAAGAAAATGAAAATATAAATATAGCCAAAAAGAAGAAACGATTACAGTTTTTCTCTTTTTAATTCTTAGACTTTTTTATCATTTAAAAAATAAAATGAGGATAAAAATAATTGTAATGACCAAATGGAGATATGTCATGGTGCATGTCAAGGAATAGAAAAAAAATCTAGCATGGTGTTGAACATCCACAAGGTGTAATTGCACATAGAAAACTAGGTGGCAAATATATCCACAAAAGATATCATAGTGACAATCAAGAGAATCTCTCCAATGAGAAGATTTAAAAAATATTAATACTTGTCAAAAGGGAAAAAATCATGGTATTTAGTTGAAAGTGATTTTGTATGTGCATGTGGTTAGTTTTTTTTCTATTTAATTATTGGGTTTTTAAATCCCTTTTTGAATAAAATGAGAATAAAAATAAGCATAATGGCCAAAAGGGTGGTGTCATCATGGAGGTTTTTGGTTCATGTTTTAAAAATGGTGTGTGTTATTTTTAAATAATATTGTGTGTGACCATGATGTTGATTTTTTTTGTTTTTCTTTCCTCTATATATGTGTTATTTATAATAAAAAAATATGTTTCAAGTTATATTCTTTTTAAAAAGATGGGGGGATGGGGATATAAGGAAAATTTTGTGGACTTTTGTGAGTTTTCTTTGTTGAATGAATTTTTTTATTTTTTTGGTGTTATTTTATTTTGGTTAAGATAGAGATTTGTTTAAATTTTCTTAGTTTATGGTAGTGTTATTTCTTTTTTTAAAATTTAAAGAAAAAATAGTGTATTTTTTATTTCTGGCATTTTTTTTTCAATTTTGATTTATGTATTTTTATTTAATATTTTTTGAGTGTCAATTTATCATTTTTATGTTTTTTTTTCCTTTTTGAGAATACATGTGAATTATGGGGATAAGGGCAACTACTCTGACTATAATTGCATGTAAACATCAACTTTGTGTCAGAATTCAGTCCACAGTTGCTTGGTTAGCAAGAAAAATCGTCATACAAATAGTGGTTAACGCATCTATCAAGCACACACATGGGCTTGTGAACACATGTGAATATCAATAATGAGCGACACCAAGGAAATGGCAACACCATGCGAATGAACAACCAGTCATTAGGACCAAAAACGCTTCAAAAATTGCACTTGTAAGAAAGTGATTAAGTTGCTAATTAGTTGAGGTTTAGGAAGAATAAAACCTCTAAATTTGGTTGTCCAGATGTGATTAATGAGAGAATATTTGGTTCATTGAAGAGGTCGGCCATTAATTTCCCTCATCTTTTAATCCAGGTCAGGGGTCACCTTTTCGGCTGTTTTTGTCTTGGAACTCGAGAGATTTTGTATTTTCGAGATTTTCGTACGAACTTCGCACTTGTTTGCTCCCGCGTTTTCTTTCTACACACTATTCTCTTTCGCCATTCTTTTTGTTGCACTTGCTTCCTATCACTGTGAGATTCTTGCTCGGTTCATTTGCTAGAATGTCTAGCAATACTACTTCAAATAACACAGGCGCAAGCACACGTAAATACAAGCTAACTATTCAGCTAGATCCGATTTACACATCTTGGAGAAGTATACATCATCGAGTATTGATAGATGAGATTGAAGCCAACAAATTGCGAACACAAGGAATGAAGCATATAGATTTGTGGGTGGACGGAAATATTTATCCCAGGGATCCTTCTACAGGTAAACCACCTCATTTTTTCAATGTCCATGACTATATAAGATATGTTGGAGAAGGTTACAATGGGATGCTTGGCTACTGTATGAGGTTATACTCTGCATCTTACACATATATAGCTCAAATGCACGAAATGAAAAAAGCACTAGAAACTACACAAACAAATATTTTAGAGTTGACAAGTCAGATTGATATTTTGAAAAATGTTAACAAGTCATTGCAGGATAAGCTAACACGCTTGAGAGAAACTCCAGTAGGATTTAGAGAGAGGAAGAGACCATTAAAAAATATAACCAACTTGTTTGAGAGAGCAAAGAAAAGGAGACTAAATCTTACAAAGAAATATGTCTCTAACATATTAGGCATCAATATCCAAGACAATGAGGAAAGAATCAAACTTTTGAGGGAAACCATGAATAAGAAAGATATTTTGAGGATTCTTAAGTCACCCGAAAATGCGGATTTGAGAGGTCCAACTCTCAAAGAGTTAGTGACGGACTTAAAAGGCACAGTGAAAGCAAATGAAATTGTAGAGACATGTGATACTGTGGGTATAAGTCAAAAAGGTTATCGTGCTATCTTTGGATTATGGTTTAAAAATCTTAAACGCAATAGGGTAACTATATTTGGATTGCCCCGAGCCCTTGTAGTTTCGATTGCAAGAATTGCCATGAATCACAAGATTCCACATGTTTTTGGAGATTACATTCACATCGAAAGGACTATGTCCTATGAATTTTTTTTTAAAAAAAGGCAAATTTTTATTACAATGTGTTTAACAATATATCGGTTGATCTAAAAAAGGTGCAAATTGCAATGGTTCACATGTATAAAATCACAGTAGAAGAAAGTTATGGTGTTCTAAAGTTTGCCTTGAAGTTGGATGAAGCAGAGATTCAAAAGGGACAGAAGATGGAAAGAATTAGCATTTGCCTCATGAACATGGCATTGGACCATAGCAATGGTGAGGGCCAAGCTCCATTGCATAAGATCCAATCCGAGATGGAGATTTGGTGGATTGGTGCAGCCCAGGTACCAATTGAAAATCATCAAACGTTGAAATGGTTGTTCAACCATACACGTATTCCAAATATCATTAAGTCTCAAAGTGAAGGAGAAATGTTGGTAGTTGATGGGGTTGGTAATTTTAATGTGGAATGGCATATGAGTGCTGATTTAAAAACTATCAAATGTATGCTTGGAATATGTAATGGTGCAAATGCAAAATATCATTGCATTTATTTCATGGAAAGTATTGGATCCAAAGATTGGACTAGTTTGCAACCAGTAAGAAGAGCCCCAAATAGAGACTCTATAGATTTGAGTAAATTTAAAAACATAGAAGACATCTGGGATCCCATTCTTTCAATCTCTCTTAAGAATGTTCATATTTGTACTTTGCATGCAGAGATTAGAATAATCGATAAGCTTCTCAGGTTGCATCTTAACTATGCATATTCCATTAAGCCATTATCTTTATCAGATGAGTGTATTGATAAATGCGAGGCATTACTATCGAAAATGGGATTTCATGGGGGCCAAGTTCACTTGAGAAAGGATCCAATACTTTCATGAAAAACAAGAGATATCTTGGCCGATGTCTCTATGGGAGACTCAAAAGCTAGACGATTCTTAGGAAACCATTTAGGAAAGCAGGTGAATGCGGCTTGAGAGTGTTGGAGAGAGCTATGTGAGATCACAACAAATGTTGCAAGCACGCCGAGGCTTGCGTTTCTTAGAATGGAGGTCTGGATACACCTTGATGTTTTTTTGAAACTCCTCAGGCAACATAAGACAACATATACATATGCGGAAGAGTTCAAAAGATCAATCACAAATCTTGTTCAGGTGATAAAAGAGACATGGGGAGAAAAAGATATCACTTTTTATCCGGTAAAGTAACAATTATTTAATATGGGCTTATTTTGACTGGTTTTTCAATTGGTATAAATGTTAGATCTCATGGATGTAGGAAGGAGAGCAACACGGAGTGAAGCAACATGCTTCCTCTCTCTATATTTCTTATTATTCATTCAGCACACACTTAGTGCATATAAAACCTAAGGTCATAAAGACCATTCACACTAGAAGTAGAAACGACTTATTTAATGTACCTAACTGATCTAGCCAGACTAGCTGTGTCCAGCTCATGTCGGTCAAACACACACGAACGAGCTTGATATTCTAACACTCCCCCTCAAGCTCAAGATAGCATATGTACTCCAAGCAACTGTCTAAAACCATAGAACTTATCTTTACCCACGGACTTGGTAAAGATATCCGCTACCTGCTCATCAGTCTTCACATGCATAAGATCAACTCGTCCTGCAAGAACTATCTCTCTGATGAAATGGTAGTGTACCTCTACATGTTTTGTCCTGGCATGATAGACTGGATTCATAGCCAGGAGTACACTACTCAGATTGTCACATAGTAACTTCACTGGAGCATCTACCTGTATGTCCAAATCAGCCATAAGCTTGAGCAGCCATGAAATCTCGCATGCTGCCAATGCAGCACCCATGTACTCTGCCTCAGTACTCGACAAAGCAACCGTAGGCTGCTTCTTGCTGCTCTACCTAATCATGCCGCTACCAAATCCAAATTCATATCCACTCGTAGATCTACGATCATATGAGCAACCTACCCAATCTGCATCTGTGTATCCAATCAATATCAAGGGCTTATCTCTGACATAGAACAGCCCATACTCTATAGTGGACTTAACATATCTCATAATGCGTCTAACTGCATCCAAGTGCGGCTTTCTAGGCTTCTGCATAAATTGGCTTATGAGCCCTACAACATAGCTCAAGTTAGGCCTAGTGATGGTCAAGTAAATCAAGCTGCCAACCATCTGCCTGTACATAGTCACATCCTCTACTTCAGCCCCAGTGTTCATGTCTAGCTTGACATTCTGATCAAGAGGTGTATCCACCGGTTTGCATTCAGCCATGCCATACTTCTTCAGCATCTCTATGGCATAGTGCTTATGCATCAGCCATAACCCATTGTCAGCTGGAATTACCTCAATGCCTAAGAAATACTTCAGTTCTCCCAGGTCTTTCATGTCAAATTCAGATTTCAGCATCTTCATTACATGCTGTATGCCCAAATCATCATCACCAGTGATTATCAAATCATCAACATATATGACCAGCACTACTAAACCACTATCAGTCTTCTTTGTAAATAGGCTATGATCAGCCATGCCAACAGCAAAACCCAATCTCTACAAGTAGTTACTGATCCTAGCATGCCAAGCTCTCGGAGCTTGTTTCAGCCCGTACAATGCCTTTTTCAGCCTGCATACATAATGCTAAAAATCAGGGTGAACATACCCTTCCGGCTGAACCATATAGACATCCTCTGCTAGGTCACCGTTAAGAAATGCATTCTTAACATCCATCTGCTGCAATTTCTAGCCTTTAGCAACAGCCAAGGCAATCACAATGCGTATGGTTGCCATCTTGGCAACATGACTGAATGTTTCCTCATAATCAAGTCCATACTGTTGGGCATACCCCTTTGCGACTAGCCTGGCTTTGTATCTCTCCACACTGCCATTTGACTTGCATTTGATTTTGCAGACCCATTTGCAGCCAATGGTCTTTTTCCCTTGAGGCAGTGGTACTAAATCCCATGTTTTATTTTCAGCCAAGGCATTCATTTCTTCATCCATGGCTACACACCAATTCTTATCTTTCACTGCTTCAGCATATGTACTTGGTTCTTTGACCTCCATCACTTTTGTCATGTAAGCATAATGCTTTGCAGAGTAGCCACTGTATGTCAACCTGTCAACAGGGTATCTGACCCTCTGCAAGCGTCTAAGCTGTGGTGCACTACTCGATTCCCCTCTCTCATGAGGCAGAATATACATGCTCAGGCATATAGACAGTCGAAATACCAAGTTCGTTGTCTAAAGTATCACCAAACTCATAGCCAGAAGTCATTCTGCCAGGTGTCATCATACCAGATGAATCCTCAATAACTTTCTCTTTTCCTTTGTTGTCCAAGACATCATGTCTCCTCCTCACTGACATACTGGTGTCAGTGGACGGCGAGCTCCGCAATCTCCCTGTCCATGGGGATATTATCTGACTATGAGGTCCTGTCATAACAGTGCTCTACTGTAAATCAATTGTAGATGCATGAGTTGAAGGAGTATCCGCTCGCACTGCAATTGGTGATACATACCAAGAGCCCATCTCATCAAAGATAACATCTTTGCTTACCAAAGTCTCCTTGGTAGAGGGATCATAGCATTTGTATGCCTTCTTCTCCTGTGAATATCCAATGAAAACACACTTATGTGCTTTGGGATCTAACTTCTTCCTTTTCTCATCGGGAATATGCACATACGCAAGACAACCAAAGACTTTCATGTGACCTACATCCGGCTTATAGCCATACAACTTCTCAAACAGTGTTATCTCATGAATACCTACAGTGGGAGTCCTGTTCAAAATGTATACGGCTGTCATAATAGCCTCTGCCCAATAGTAAAGCGGCATATGCTTTTCATTCATCATAGCCCTAGCAGCTTCCATCAGAACCCTATTCTTCCTTTCAGCTACTCCGTTTTGCTGCGGAGTGTAGCTGTAGGTGAGCTGCCTACGAATGCCATTTTCAGCCAAGAAATCATCAAATTCATTTGATACATACTCATCATCACTATCAGATCTCAAGCAAGAGATGTAGCATTCAAACTCCTTCTCAACTTGTGCTTTAAATTTCTGAAAAATAGCAAAGACCTCATCTTTTGTTTTCAATATGTAAAGCCAGGTATAGTGATTGTAGTCATCAATGAAGGATACATAATATCTGGAACCTCCCATAGATACATTATGAGCTGGCCCCCAAACATCAGAGTGCACTAACTACAATGGACGTGTACTCTGTCGTACATGCCAGACAAATGGCAATCGTGACTGCTTACCGAACTGGCAAGCCTCGCATACATGACCAATATCTGAATATTGGAACTTCGGTAAACCTGTAACCAACTGTTTCTTTTGCATAATTTGCAGCCTTTGCAAATTGACATGCCCCACTCTCTTGTGCCATATTTCCAAATCCCTAACAGTGCCAGAACCATGGGCAAACATAGCCAAATTCAGCCCTGGCAAAGAAGCATCAAGAGTAAACATTCTGCCATTCCTGTGACCACGAGCTATCAACTTGTAGCCATTGCCAAACTCTTCAATAAAGCAGCCATGCTTATTGAATCTAACCTGCAAGTTCTGCTCAACAGATAACAAGTTCTTCGTAATTGAAGGGACATGCAATACATCATGCAAATTTTTCTTTCTGCCATTATGAACCACAAGAGGCACTTTGCCTTTATGCTCAATGCTATGTTGTGTGTCATCACCTGTGCATACATAGCCATGCTTTTCAGTCACCATATCCGTGAACCAATCACCGTGAGGGGTCATGTGATTCAACGCCCCTGAATCAATGTACCACACTACATCATCAGATAATTTTTCAATAGCCTTATCTTTGACATATTGCATAGCAAACAGTCTATCACCAGAGTCATCTGCCTGACTGGATGTAGCATAATGTCCATGCTACTTGCCCTTCTGGTTTCCCTGTTTCTTCCAGCAGTCCTTTGCAATATACCCATACTTTCCGCAGTAGTGACAATCCTTATCTTTATTTGGATTGTCTGACTGACGCTGCTGCTACCATGAGCTCTGCCCCCACGGGAGTTAGATCTCCCCCTGCCTCGAAAGTTTCCACCACCTCTTACATTTGATGACTACTGATTGCTATTACTATAGGATGCATTCTGCTGGCCTCCTCTGCCAGATCCATAGCCTCTACCACGACCACACGGATTCGAGTAAAAAACTGCATCCTTATTCTTTGAGCTGCTTGACCCTGTAGCTAAGCCAAGCTTCACCTCTTCATGAATCAATAATGCAACCAGCTCATTAAAGTCAGGCATCTCAGCTGGCACAGATACTGAAGTGTCAAAAGACTTGTACTCTGGACCTAGGCCATTTAAGGTCACTGCAACCATATCCTCATCTTCAACCTGTGAGCCAACAGATGCCAGCTGATCTGCTATGGTCTTAACCTCTGTGACATAATCTTGTATGGATATGTTCTTCCTCTCCATGTTGTTGAATTTTTGCTTCAGTTGTATCTTCCTTGCACTTGTAGTTGTGCCATAGTATTTGACCAATATATTCCATGCATCTGCTAGGGATTTACAATTCATGATCTGCATCACCATAGCATCCGAGATACATAATGACAACCAATGTAAAACCCTACGAGCTCTTTCCGTCCAGGCTCGATGCGCTCGTCTTTGATCAGCTGTAGGATTCCTTTCTGGAACTTCAGGTTGAGCCTCAACACCTGTCACTAAGTCCCAGTATCCTTTGCTTATCAAAAAGTTCTCCATGCGGAACTTCCATATTGCATAATTGTTGCTATCAAGCTTTTCTCCCACAGTCTGGGTTACATTATCAGTTCTATCAGCATTTGCCATGTTGTAGACCTTGCCTGACGACCTACAAACCAAGATCTTCTTAACAGTTCAACTTCAGCCCGGAACTATTTATGACAGTTTTCTACAATTAATTGCAGTAAAAAACTAGGGTATTTCAGCCCTCTAACAGTCCAAAATAGCTCACAACCAAGTGGCTTAACCTATGAGTAAAGCAATCAGTGCAAATACTATGTATTCACTTCGGTTTGAACTCCTGCAACCTCACTGCTAGGGTACATATATGCAGTATGAAAACTATAATTCTGTGAGTAACCAGCAGTGATTTCAAGCCCAAAACTGAGTAGTATACATGTCATACATGTCCCAAACTTCCATAGATAGCTGCTAGTACATGTGTCAAGCCATGCATAGGCATAGAACCACAAAACAGTATATAACCAGCATATATGACTGTCATAAATAAATTCCCAGATTTCAAACAGCCAATGCATTGGCAACAGGGATTAATTTCAGTCCCAAAAAACCATAAACCATTTGCATCACTTCCGTTTCCAATGCTCAAGCATTCAACAGTCACATACCAAGTCTTCAAGTACCTGTGGGACTAACCAAACCAATTAGTTCTTCAGAAATAACCAATTAGTGCTTTATGTCTGCAAATTTTTTCAGTTTTCAGCCTGTCACAAGCTCTCAGATCAGGCCATTCCAAGCTCCAAGTTTATGTCAAAATACCCAAGAAATATGACATGTCTTCTACCAAGCATCAAGTGCTACATTCAAGTTCAATGTACATGCCAAAGAGCATCCAAAATGCAGACATCACAAGTGTATAATATCTCTGTAACTTCAATGATAGTTCAGCCCTGTGTATTCAGATTTGTACACCTCTATTGCAGCTCACACATGAGCTCCCACAAGAGCAATAGCAAGGTATAGCCTTCAAGAACCTTCCTTGGTATGCATCCAAGCTCTATGCCACTTGACAAGTGCTATACTTCTTGAATCTCAGCCAATGAGAGCAGCCTGTTCATAGGCACAGTCCACACAGACTGTTTAGAGTATATTCAGATCAGATTTTCCCACTTGTTGATGCTCAATGGAGCTTTGGTGAGTCTCCAGACAAGCCACACTCTTGTTGATGCTCAATGGAGCCTTGGTGAGCAGTCCATGTACTGAATCTCAGCCATAGAGTTTAGCCTGAAAACAGGCACAAACACGCTGACTGACCTGACCTCTGCTGCTGCCCATTTTGCTGATTATTATTATAATAAGGCACTCACTACTGCTCAACCAATCCTTGGGAGACTCCTCAGCAAGCCACAGCTCCTGCTTCAAGCAATGCTTCACAATACATACCTCTGTGTGACCATTGATGAAAATGACTGTCAGTTCTCTTCCTTTTTCAGCTCTTCAGGTCACTCTTCAAGTCTTCTTCTTGAGTGCATTCCACCAGTGAGCCCATTCATGGCTTTGATACCATGTTAGATTTCATGGATGCAGGAAGGAGAGCAACACGGAGTGAAGCAACATGCTTCCTCTCTCTATATTTCTTATTATTCATTCAGCACACACTTAGTGCATATACAACCTAAGGTCATAAAGACCATTCACACTAGAAGTAGAACCGACTTATTTAATGTACCTAACTGATCTAGCCAGACTAGCTGTGTCCAGCTCATGTCAGTCAAACACACATGAACGAGCTTGATATTCTAACAATAAAATTAGTGTTACTTTGTATTGCAGCATATTCTTCATATTCATGGACCTTACTTTGTGGAGGAGCATGGCTCCTTAGCAACTTATAGTAACCAAGGCATGGAAAAATCCCACTATCAAGCACGCACAAGTTATTTTCGAAGCACAAGGCATGGGGGAGGAGTTACAAAAAGCAATGCTTTGGAGGAGCTATTCAATTGGTTTTTTCGACGACAACTTCAAAGAATGCAGATAAAAGACGGCAATGACACATGAGCAATCACACTTTTATATATAAGAAAGAATATATACAAAGCTAGTTTTCCAAAACTCTCACATTCTCTTCCTCCTCAGGAATCTTTCCTCTATAACGTAGAAATTTTTTTCTCTTGTAGCCAGCTATAGATTTTACATTAGTTCGGTTTGCAGCCAAGGCGTAGGATGTGAACGCCAAAAAGTATCCTGCTCTAGAAGCAGAGTAACCTGGACCGTAGCCAAAAATCCTAATTGTTGCAATCTTTTCCAAAAACATTACTTTGTGTTAAGCAGGAGAAATGGTAGAATTTGCCAGCGGTGCATTATATTGTAATCCTGAGAAACCTAGAAGCCTTGTAAGAGCTTTAATACAAAGTATGGGCCATGCTGCATCCTCTGAGAAACTACTATGAAGTGCTAAAAAGGAATCAGGGTCAATCCTAGCCAAGTAGTAGCCGAGTGCAGTGTCTTTCAATGTACTACCACTAGCTCTCGATCCTTTGCCACGTCCCAAGAAGTTATCTGTATCAGCAATCTCCAACTGCAAATAAAACCCATACTGAATGAGCGTGAAATGCAAACCTACCAATGTGTAAAAGAAAATTCAAAATTATCTTACCACTTGATTTTCATCATACTCCAATTTAACTGGATTCCATACATTTATTGATGATGATGTCTCATTGGTGTTAATCAATTCTTTAACATATTCAAACTCCTCTCTTCCAAAATTGGAAATCCCAAGTTGGCTTTGAATCAGATGAGGAGGCCACTCGCTTGAAGGAATCAGATCTACACCCAGAAGCAATCCATGGAGCCTTCATCCTCAAAGTGGAAGGTGAAAATCAATTAACTTTCATGGATGCTAATGGCACTAAACGCCACTTGAAGGTGGGTATCAGTCTTACAAAACAAGAGTTGTTGATCCTCCATGACCTTTTGAAGGAGAACTTGGATGTGTTTGCATGGTTGTATAAAGATTTGAAGGGGATTAATCCCATGGTGTGTCAACATCACATCGACCTAGAGCCTCATACCAAGCTAGTGAGGTAAAGATAGAGGCATATCAATCAATTAGCCCTACTAAAAGCCGAATTGTTAAAGCTCCATGAAGTTGAGTTTATCTACCTGATGGCCAATAGTGAATGGGTTTTACCCATTGTGGTAGTACCCAAGAACAATGGAAAGCTTTGAATATGTGTGGATTTTTGAAAGCTAAACTCCAAGACAAATAAGGATAATTTTTCTATCCCTTTCATAGACCATCTACTAGACATAATGGCTGGACATGAGCTTTACTCCCTACTAGATGAATTCAATGGATACAACCAAGTTTAGATCATGGAAGAAGATCAATATTCCAAGACCAATGCTTATAGAGTAATGTTTTTTGGGCTCTAGAATGCTTCTGTTACCTTTGAATGGGCGATAATTACCACATTTCAAAACCATCTACATGATTTCATTGAGGTATATCTGGATGACTTTTGTGTCTATAACCCAATCCATGAGCATTGGGGGCACTTACAGTAGTGCTTTGATAGATGTCAAGAGTATGGGATCTTTCTCAACCCCGACAAATGCATCTTTAGAGTCTCTTCAAGAGTTTTGTTGGGCCACATTGTCTCTGCACAAGGGATAGCAACACATCCTATGAAGATTGAGAAGATTGCAGTTCTAACAGTACCAAGTAACCTCAAATAGTTGAGGAGATTCCTTGACCATGTGGCCTATTATAAACGGTTCATTGCACACTTTTTAATAAAGGGAGCCCCCTTGCATAAACACCTGAGGAAAGATGCAGAGTTTATGTGGATTTTTGATTGTGACAAAGTGTTCAATACCTTGAAGCAGTGCCTGATTGGAGCACACATCTTGCAACCTTCTAATTGGATGAAGGAATTCCATGTGCACACTAATGCATCTCTAGAAGGGTTAGGCATAGTCTTATGTCAAAAGGGCTCCTTGAAGCTAGATCAACCTATCTATTATGCAAGCTGAAAAGTAAGTGATCGTGAAAGAAACCACACATGATGGAGCTTGAATGCCTAGTAATGGTGTTTGCCTTAGAGAAGTTTTCACACTACCTATTTTTGATGAACTTCAAATTTTATATGGAGCATGAGGCATTGCCATTTCCTGATAAATAAGGAAGATGTGAAAGGTGGAATGATGAGATAGCTTCTTTTTTTTTCAGGGTTTTGACTTTGAGGTGGTTACCAAACTTGTCACTACCATGTCCTGGTTGATCATTTGTTGCAAATCCCTCAGAGCAACGAAGAGGAGCAGAATGACCTAGACCTCCCTAATGATTTCCTCTTTCTAGTTGAAACTGTAACCTCATGGTATGTAGGCATAGCCAACCTCTTGGCGACTCAATAGTATCCTCCTGGTATCTCCAACCATGAGAAGAAGATGCTTCTGTTAGAGTTAGAACCCACACCTTGTTAGGTGGTACTCTATACAAGAAAGGCAAACATGAAATTATGTGAAGATGTGTGGCAGGAGATGAAATTAAGATAGTTCTAAAAGCATCCCATGATGAGACCTGTGGAGGATACTTTGTAGTACAAGCAACAGCCAAAAAGGCTCCGCTCACAGGATATTGGTGGCCTACATTACACAAAGATACCTATGACTACTACAAACATTGTGATGCTTGCTAGCATATGGGAAAGCCTACCAAAACTAGGACTATGCCCCTACAACACATGCTTCCCCTAAAGCTGTTCGAGAAGTGGGACGTTGAATTTATTGGTCCCATCAATCCGCCAACTAGAAAGAAGCACAACATATACATTTTGGTTTGTAATAGACTACATGATGAAGTGGTGTGAGGGCAAAGCTTTTAAGCGGGATGGGGGCAACAGTGTGGCCCTGTTCTTATATGAGAACATCTTTACCTCATTCCTTTTTTCTCTCCCTCATTTCGACGATCTAATTTTTTGTTATTAAAATTTTCTTGTGTTTTTTACACATTTTTACCCTTTTCTCCATGTAAACATGCCTTTCTTCCATTGGAATCGCGTTCTGATCTAACAGCCCTGTCGCCCACCATTCCTTGGACATTTTTCCTTTTTGTTGCCTCTTGTTTCAACTTACAAATTGTTTGAAATTAAATTTTTTTAGATTTTTGAGTTTTTTTAAATCATTTCTTCCATGGAACCTCCCCATTTGCTATTAGAACCCTGTTTTAACTAGATAGCCCTATTCACCTTGTCCACCCAAACATTTTTTCATCTTGAAATTTTCCATTATGACTTTTTATTTTTTTTTTGTTATTAATTTTGGTTATATTTTTTAGTTATATTTTTTCATTTTTTCCATGAGAACAGGCTCCATTCGTCGAACTACGTTCTAACATGATAGGGATGTCTGATTCCTCATTACGGACAATTTTTCTTCTTTTTGCATTTTGTTCTAATGACTAACGAATTTTGCGGAATTCATTTTCATGTGATTTTTAGTGATTGGTTTTTCATCTATTTCCACGTGAACCCCCCTTTTGGCTATCGAATGCCCCGATCGCATTGTCCATGACATTCCTCCCATCACCCTACCCAGTTTTGCTTTTTATGGTGTCCTCATTTGATGCTTGGATCGATCTGAATTAATTTTTCCATTCAATTTTTTCTTTTTCACTCCCTATTTACTGTCCAGTTTTCACCTTGAAACACATTCTAGGCATTTGACATGTCGCATTTGGCTACCCGAGGTTCTCCCTCGCTCCTTTCTGTTCTTGTCAATGTAAATTTTTTACCCCCATCTGTGTTGGTGCACAAGACAGAAGACACACTTTTTTTAAAATTATTACAATATAACTTTTTATTTAAAGAAAGAACTTTTTTAAAACATCTAACCCCTCCCCCATTATTGTTCTCCCCGTCTCTCCCTCCTTCCTTCTCTCTCTTCCCTCTCTTTCTCTCTCCTTGACCCCCCCTCTGCATCCATTTTCCCTCTCCCCCCTCTTTCCTCCTCCCTCTCCTCTCGCCATCTCCCTCTCCCTCTCTTTCCTCTTCCCCCCCTTCCTTCTCTCCTCCTTCTTCTCCCTTTCCTCCCTCCCTTCTCCTCCTCCTCCTCCTTCTTTCCCTCTTTCTCCTTCCCTTTTCTTAACATCACCACCCCCCGTCCTAGCTGTTGTTGCCTCCGCACCCCTGCGCACCACCTAGCTAGGGTCGTTGCCTTGCCTCCTACCTCTCCCTCGCTGCCCTTGCCCTGGCCACCGCCTCTACTCCTTCTCCCCAACCTGCCTTCCCTCCGTCTCCCAACCTTCCTCCCCACCCTGTCTATCCCTCTTCCCTCCTGCCCACCCTATCAACATGCCTTCCACCCCACCCGTCCCTTATCCCCCACCCACCTAAACCTACCCACCTGTCCGTCACCTTAACCCCCCACATTAACCTTAACCCCCCCCCAAATTCCCTTTATCCCCCCACCACTTTTAACCCCCCTTGCCCACCACCCTGCCTACCCTCAATTCTGCCCATTCCTCCTTTAAACCCCCCTTTTTGATGCCCTTGTTCCCACCCCTCTTCCACATCCCGACCCCACATATCATGCCTCGAGATCAACCACCACGTGAACACTCCTGTGCATGGTGGAAATTTTGTGCCTGTTGATCGTGTTTTGGGTCCATTCCCTTGTGAATGCCCCTTGTAAGTCCCCCTCACATGCACAAGATAGTCTTTATCGTGATTGCTACTGTTTGTGCAAGAGTGCATGTGTGTTTGATCATGTTTGTATGTGTGTGTGTTGTAAGTCCCCCATCACGCATGAGGATGTGTGTCCCATTGATAGACCTAAAAACGGGCCGGCACTGGCTCGCGCACTAGCCGGGCCTCGCCACTACGCACAAGACAACCCCTCGGCCTCACGGCCAGGAGCGTCTATCAAAATCTCTGCCTTCCTAACCATTGCGTTTGTAATACGTTGTAGTCCAACTGATCCTAACCCAATATTACTCCTCAGAGGGAGTCCCTTTCACATAGCCAAAAGGCTCGAATCACATAAACATGGGGTTCCTCCTACGGCTGAATGCCGTCAACCCTCTGCGACTCTCCTACACCTTGGGGATTGGCCCCCCGATGCGCCGCTCAACAAATAGACACATCGCACAAAAGTTGCTCAAGGTACCAAATAAGCGTGTCCAGGAATGTACCATTGTCCTTACTTCTCTCTCCCATAGACCTCACGACTAGCCTACAACATGGGTACCTCATTGCCTCTCATCGTAGGTCGTGTTCCAAAAAACAATTGCAATGCATGTCCAGGAGCTGATTACCGATACTCTTAAATTCTTTTCATGATCTATGCATTTGGTGGATGTCTAGTGCTCAAACATTTAGCAAAACAGTATCGTGCACAAGTGCAAATCATTCTTTTAATGGTTTCCAACTACCGTTCGTGCTTCGTTGCATGGGCCTAGCACCGAGGTGATCCTCGTGCTACTAAGCTCTTAATTTTAATTATCATCCGTCCTAAATGCTATGCATAGAAATTAGCAAATTTTCCATCATTTCACACGGCATTTAGACATATTTCAACTTCTCTACCCTTCCCCGTTTAAGTATTGCATCGTTGGATAGATTTATAGGGTATTTCACCATCATTTTATGTGGAAAAAACAGAAAAAGACACACTAGAACAGGAAGGTGGGGTTGAACTGAGGAAAATCCTCATGCTTCAATCCCCACAAACATTCACAAACATTGCTCTTATTTATCCTTATTTTTCGGAACCCAAAATGTATTTTTTCCCTATTTTTTAGGGTTTTTCCACCATTTTCTTGTATTTTTCCTTATTTTTATGCATTATTTAATTGCTGAAAATTAAGAACAGGTTATGGGCTGTGGCCCTTAGTTCCTTCTTGCATAAAAAATGAGAGTTTAGTTGATGTTCCTATTTACTTCCCCCTTTTTATGCCAAAACCCCTCATTTTCCCTTGTTTTTTCATGTTTTTCGCGTTTTAGCATATTATTTTGAACCACAAAATGCATATTTTTTCTGATTTTTTGATCATGACCAGCAAGAACTCATAGAAAACAGTATCATGAACAATTATTATCCCACATGAACAACATTTCATCCATAAAAAACCATAAAAGCTCAAATTTCCTTTGAAAATTTTAAATTACCGCTTATTTGCGTGTTTCGGGTTTCATGTCCATGGCTGTAGATTTGGAAACCAGCAGCACTTCATGTCCATCACAATCACCAATCACCATTTCCAGCCCGTGGAGCAATCCGATCCATGCCCGACAAGCCTCCACCATTCTTTCTTCTTCCTTCTTCTCCCCACATGAACTTGCCTTTAGAAGAGAGAGAGGGAGGAGAGAGAAAGACTGAAATCAGAGATCTTCAAAGAGGGCATCATTCGACGGGCGAAGGGCGGCGATAGAGTCTGCATCCAGAGGGGAATGAGTGGCAATGATCATTGGGGGGGAGTTGCATTGAGGCTGGAGATGGCATGATCAACATTGGGGCGAAAAAATCAGCGCCTATCTGCGTGCTCCTCTCCACGATTTCTTCTTCTTCCAATGCATGAAAAGTTTCATGCTACATTAAAATTTGGGCTCCCAAGGGTCACTTGCCCATTTTGGCCAAATTTTGTCCACCCCTTCGTATCTTGACCGGTTTCTTGGCTATTTCCCCGTCCGGACTCGGAATCGAGCTCTGAAAAATCCTGGGCGTCCGGCTTAGCATCCCGCATTGGCCAGTAGCTCGTGTCAACCCGCACGACTATTTGAAAAATTATGAAAAATCAACAAGTATCGCTCGGGCGCCTTTAAAGCACTTTGGCGCTTAAAATCGTCCTAGATCGAGCCGCTGCCTTTGACAGTGAATATTTTTCCCTTGATATTCATAATTTTTAGCTATTTTTAAGCACTTCCCGTCACCTAAATTCCGCTCTCATTGGCGACCACGGGATAGGGCGACATAGCCCGTCGAATCCACGAACATATCTGCACATAAACAACCAAAGAAGCATCAAACTGATACAAAACAATTATCATCATAAAACTCAGCACAATGCTCCCCCTACCCCTGGCAGAACCAAGGCATAACATCCACAAGGAGTAGGCCTAGCATCATTTAATAGAAGATCCGAAGCGAGTCACTAACCAGCTGCTCCAACACAGCCAAACTAAAAAGAACTGTCAAAGAGGTTGCCCGACGTGGTAGTCTGAACTACTGACCAACTAAAGACAACACAACTAGGAGCTCCTACAAGGCGAGGACTCCTTTAGCCTGATCAAAGTGTACTTTCTTCCAGTACATGTCTTCTTTTGGGATTTGTATTGGATGAACATACTTGGGCAATGTAAAAAGGAGGGAGCTGAGCGTAGTGACCCAAGGAGAACAGGGCATCGGTCTCAGGACCTGTCTCGGCACCCAAGAACCTACCAAGCCCTCGCAAGGCGACACTTAATCCTTTTCTAATGCTCACTTTTATTTTCGCTCCACCCTTCCTTGTTTTGGTATTATTTATCCAGTAAGAAGCCACCCCTAGGAAGACAAGGTATCGGCCCCGGGTCTAACTCGTCCCCAGGAACCTACCAGGCCTTCTCAAGGCAATGAGCAACGGCTTATATATTTTCATTTCATTTCTTTTCTTTGATAGGGGTTAGAACCCCTTTTTACACACCTTCGTATTGATATTCATCTTTTAGGATGTACAGAGTTTCTTGGCATCATTATTATTATCTTCTAGCAGGCTTCTCTAACTGCCTCACTGCTAACAAGAACTCCTAGAACGGCTGGCTAGCAGGCTGGCAGAACAGGGCCACTAGGACTTCCTTCTCAAACAGGTCTTTCAATGCCTAACAATGTCTTTACAGGAGGCAATGACTACTCCGACCTCCCTCAAACATACTTAGCCTAAACCTGGGACTTCATGCCTTGGTTGCCGGTCCCCAACAAAAATGTGTCCCCACGACAAATACAAATACACATATAACAGGAAGGAAAGGTAGTCGTAAAGGAGAAATATCACCTGGATTGACCACAAGAAGCTTCCATCGCAGCAAAGGCTCCTCCAGGCTCCACCAAATTCCACTAACCACGAAATCTGTCGAGCACAACACTTAAAACAAAAACCCGATTAAACGCACCCACACTAGACAGGGAAATGGCCCTCTTGGCCTAATGAAATCAGACATGACTTTGCTACAAAACTGCATGGGCCCTCTTGGCCTAATGAAATCAAACAATACTATGCAGAACATCCACCTGGAAACAACCATGATAGACATCAAAGCATACTATTCCCAGGGGAACAAAGGCGCATAGCCCTAAACTAGGTGCATTAAATTATGACCTATCCCTCCTGCGTATATCGCAAGAGGTGTTCACATCACATGTCGTCTAACCAGTCTGTGGGTCCAAGATAATAAAGGCAGATGAGTCTCGCTTACCCTTTGCATCACCCAGATCAACCATCGTCTGCCAAAGAGGGCATGTTCAGAAAGCATACCCCACAAGCAACCAGGTCCTGTCTCATCGTCAATAGATATATCGGGACAAGGGCCACAATTAAAGAAGAGATCTTCTTCATACGCAAAATTAGCCAATGAATCGGTAAACTGATTCCAATTCCGTGGAATCAGCTGAAAAGACACTCTATCGAATTCGTCTAGCAGGGCTATGGCAGTATGATGGTACATACAAAGGATGGGGTTTTGTACCATGTACATCCCATTGAGTTGATTTAAAACCAACTGAGAGTCCCCTTTTACCAACAACTGGCGGATACCACCCTTCTTTGCAATATTCAAACCCATGATCAGGGCTTTGTATTCGGCCATATTATTAGTGAAATTCGCCCCGAGATAAGCAGCTAACTTCATGACAATGCGTCGTCGGGGGTCTTGGATGACAACTCCTACACTTCCTTTTTTACATGCACCCCTGGACGCCCCATCAAAGTACAAGGTGTACGTCCATAAAGGGTTTACATATCCCGCCATCCCGGACTCTACTCGTAATTATGGTAATCGAAATTCAGCATATTCAACGGGTGGACTGTAGGCTCCATCCCTCCATCATCATTGAATTCAACAGGGATGCTCGTCAAAATTTGTAGGCAGTGATGGCAGAAGACCTTGATTTCCCAAATAAATGTCCCGCCTTCTTGCTCAATCACCTTGTATCCTTTGCTCCACCAAATGAACTTCCCCTGATGATACCTCTGTTCTAAATGTGGGTGTTCTAAATAAGGGATCAGATGACCCATCAACCTCTATCATGATTTCCTTGCAGATGTTTGATCGATCTTGCCTAGACCTACAAGGCAGTCATAGCATTAGTGCAATCAGAAGTAATAAGGTTTAATCTTATTAAGATTAACCTTATTTTTAAATTCTATCCCCTCAAGGTCAGCTAACAACACTGTAGATTTATTCTTTCCTATCCTAACGATCTTATAAGGCCCATCCCATTTGGGTTCTAGCTTGCCTGGGAATAATTCACGTCGTGCGTCATAATACAGAACAAGCTGTCCTTTCTTGAAGGTGTATTTCTTGGCTTTGAGGTCGTGTAGCCACTTCATTCGGCACTTCGCCACTTCTTGGTGCAATAAGCTCTGCAACTTAAGCTCATCTAAATGTGCCAGTGTCGTCAAGCGCTCAAAAAGTGCATCTTCATCGCTCAAAGAATGATTGATGGCAAACCGAATAGTCGGCAGCTCAATTTCTAGAGGCAAGACACACTCCTCCCCATATACTAACTTGAACGGGGTATGGCCAGTGGCTCGTTTGAAGGTCGTATTATAAGCCCACACTGCCACGTATAACTTTTTATCCCAATCCCGTTTCTTTTCTGATACAATTTTGGACAGGATGCCCACAAGCTGGTTGTTGGTGCTTTCGACTTGCCCATTGGCCTGTGGATTATATGGGGTTGTCTTGTTATGCTTGATGTGCCACAACTCCGTCAAACCTTTGATCACCTTATTTAGGAAATGGGTTCCGCGGTCCGACACTAATTCTTTCGGTGGACCAAACCGGCATATTATCTACTCTAAAAGAAAACTAGCAGTTTCTTTAGCATCATCTTTCCTTGTTGCACGTGCTTCTGACCACTTTGTGAAGTAGTCAGTTGCTACAATGATGTACCGCTTTTGCGTAGTCGATGACGGAGTAATAGGACCCACAAAGTCTATTCCCCACTTCTCAAATGGAAGTATCGCCATAATAGGGGTGAGTGGTCGTTTCCTATTCTCTCGACTATCGTGTCGTTGGCAAATATCGCATCGCTTAACATACGCAAACGCATCCTGGAAGATGGCAGGCCACCAATAACCTGCTCTTAAAGCCTTCTGTGCTGTAAGCCGTCCAGCAAAATGGCCACCGCAAGCAGAATCATGGCTCTCTTCCAAAATGAATGGCACCTCGTCAGGCATCACACACCGGCGATAGATGTCATCAACCCCTTGCCAATATAATGTACCTGCGATCAATGCAAACTTTAACGCTTGCTGCTTAATTTTCCTTTTCTCAGCCTTAGATAATTCGGATCCCGCCTCTCCCGTTGATAAATAATGTGTTATTGCAGCATACCATGAGGGAATAGATGCCGTATCTATTTTAAATAACCACTCCATATCACTACCTTCAGCCACAGATTCTTTCGGCTCCCCAAAGTCCACAAGACATTCCACGATGCCTTGCAACCTTGGTGGCTTACTCCTGATTTCATAATCAAATTCCTGCAAAGTGATTAACCACTTTGCTAGACGATCAGGCGGCTGTAGCTTATTCATCAATAATCAAAGTCCCTCCGCCTTCGTATAAAGCACGACTTTCTCATAGAGAATATAATGTCTAAATTTCTTGGTCCCAAAGACCATCGCTAGACACAGCTTCTCCATGTAGGTGTAATTGATTTCGGATACCCCCAGCTTCCGACTAGCAAAAGCAATCGGGTGGTACCACTTCTCTTCCCAAATTTGGGCTAAACAACAGCTGATACTATACATCGTGGCTGCTGAAAAGATATAAAACACCTCACCTCTTTTAGGTGCTTTTAAAACGGGCGCTCTTGCTAGCTCTTGTTTCACATCCTCGAATGCTACCTTACAAGGGTCACCCCATACAAACGAACAGCTAAAGGACAATAAATTTGTAAGCGGCAACGTTCTTTCTGCTAAGGCGTTGATGAATCTACGGTAGTAACCAACCGAAGACAGAAAGCTATGAACCTCTTTCGGAGTGCGTGGTGGACCCATGGCAACAATAACTTTGACCTTCTCGGGGTCTGTCGCAATTCCTACCGAACTGACCACATGACCCAACAATAGCCCATAAGGTACTCCAAAAGCACACTTCCGTGGGTTTAGGGCGATGCAAAATTGTCTACAGCGCTCAAAGCATCTTCTTAAAATGATCAACTGCCTTTCTCTCACGGTAGCGGCCCCTAAGTCATCAATAAACACCCTCAACTCTTCAGGAGATATGTCACCGAATGTCTTATTTGCTGTTCGTTGCCACGAACCAGGCGCATTGCATAAACCAAAGGCCATCACATGGTACGCAAAAGTACCAAATACAGTAATGAAAGTTGTTTTCAACTTGTCCTCTTCTGCAATTGCCATTTGGTTATATCCTGCAAAGCAATCCATAAACGAATATATCTCCCTACCCGCTAATTGATCCAAAATCTGGTCAATAAATGGCAACGGGTAGTAGTCCTTAACTGTCTGCTTATTCAGCTCCCTAAAGTCTACACATAAACGGATCTGATTATTCTTCTTCTTTCTAATCACAACTGGCGAACACCATTCCGTGTGTTGCATAGGAAAAATCAAACCCGCTTCTCGAAGCTTCTGTAACTCTTCAAACAGCCCGTCCCTCAATTCGAAAGGCATACGCCTTACTTTCTGTCGTACAGGACGACTGCCCTCTTTCAACGGAATTGTATGAACAGCAAGATTAGGAGGAATGCCTCTCAACTCATCATAACTCCAGGAAAAAATATCACGAAATTCTTGGATCAAGGCCACATAGTCCTCCCTTTCTGCTGTGCTGAGCATAGAGCCTAATTTGATTGGCCGCGAATCACCAAGCGTACCAAGGTCTAGCTCGATAACATCTGCATCTCTTATACGATCTTGGCCCTCTATCGGCTCATTCAAAGTGATCTGATAGATGTCCTCCGTGGTGGATCCCTCTTTGGACTCATCACTCGATGATGTCTCACTGGCAGATAAATCTTCTAATGTCTCCAATTCTGTAGAAGATAGAGGAGCTCTCTCACTCTGCGGGGACTCAGGATAAGCATCAACCACCACACGCTGGGCACCTTTGCCGAATATCAATCAACCGGCGGGTATATCCACTTGGCAGTCTGCTTGCAAGATCCAAGGTCGTCCAAGTAGTACTTGGTAACTTGGCCGCCCTGCAAAACGAATCACCCTAAAGTCCAACATGCATTCTACATTTGCAACAGTGACATGGACCTTAGTAATACAGCCTTCTGGCTGTCTCAAACTATCATCTGCCATTCTGAGAATTGTGGAGGTATCTTTCTGAATCGCAAGATCCAACCTTTCCATCAGTTCAGAACTCATAATGTTAACAGATGATCCCGTGTCGACAATGGCATAATCTACTAATATCCCATCGACATAAGCTGCAACCCTTGGGCAATGCTTCTCAGCATGCTCAAACCAGTCATCACCAACTCGCGCAATACCCAAAGGTTCTACAATATACCCGGTACGTAGGATCTTTCTAAATTCCTTACGCACTCCTGGGGAAAGCTTAATAAGCTGTAAAAGATTCACATCCGGCTTGACTTCGCAAAGAGAGCCCGCCAAATCGAATTCATGATAGTTCGATAGAGCTCACTTTTCACGCCAAACCATCCGCTCTTTAGGTCGCTGAACCGGCTTTATTGCCTCTTTCTTGACTTTCACCTTCTTCTTTGGTGGTTCCTTATCGGCTTTACTTTCCACGGGCTTCAAAGGTCCCCCTTCCATGGCAGGATCCAAAACTTGCGTTCCTTTGTCGCCTTGTTTAGGGTTTCCGTCGACAGGCTTATCCCTGTCGGCTCCTCTACCCTTTTGACCTCTTGTAAGAACAGCTCGCAGATTAGAGATTTCAGCATCATTAACGCGTACAGCCTCAATCAAACTAACCCCACTACCACTAGGTAGCTCCGCCACTGTAGTCTTTGGTCGTTGAAGTATTTGTTTAGGCCCATTTTCTGGCTGGGAGTCATTTCCTTGGGCACGATGATTAACAGGCCCTGGTTGCCGACTTCCTCGCTGGAGGGAACTGATCTTACTCCAGCAAGTAGCTGCTAAATGGCCGGATTTTCCACAAATGTCGCACTTAACATTTGGGCAATTCCTTGGATAGTGCTGCCCACCACACCATTTGCAACTAAACCTCGACGGTGCACCCTCCTCCGGGTATCTACTTCCTATCAAATTTTGTTGTTTTTTAAGGAAGTTGACATCAACAGCTATTTGTCGATACTGCTCCGTAATCATGTCGGTATAATGCTTCATCATGTCCTTAACCTCGCCAAGAACATTGGAAGAACTCGACTCATAGCCTTGGTCATTACTATGTCGTTCAATCGGCCTAACAATTCGATTAGGCATAGGCTGTTGAGCTACAGGCATGGTGTTAGAATTGACCGCCTGGCCTCCACTACTTGGAGCCATTTGACTGCGCGTAGGCATCGACATGCTAGGGGGAGCTGGTAATAAAGGGACATTCTGCATCATGTTCCCTCTCCCATTAGGATTAGCCATCGCTATCCCTTGACCACTACTGCCATTGGTCATTGCCACATTGTTTCCCAATACTAAACCCATATTCGAATTGCCGCGAGAAGCATAGGCTGCTTGTAGTCGGGATTCCACCTCTTGTGCTCGTGTAATGGCAGTATCTATATCCCCCAAGGGAACACTACTCAACTGCAATTGGATATTAAAGTCCAAACCATGTAGGAAATATTGCAATTGGGCAGCTGCGGGGATAGGGATAGAGGTGTCCAACTTACGGAAAACCTCTTTTATCTTCTTCGCATAAGCACGAATATCTTCGTGTGGTTCTTGGCGGGTCACGTTGAGTACACGCAACCAATATTGCCCACCCCTTTCAGGGGCAAACTCCCTTCGAAAAGCTCCATAAAATGCATCAATGTTCAATATGGTTCCGGCTTCTAAACCATGATACCATATAGCGGCTCTTCCTTTGAGAGTCATATTGAAGAACATCATCAAATGTCCTTCTTCTTGAATGCGACAGTTAAACATCAACTTTTGAAACTCCCTTATGTAGAGTTCCGCATCTTCCTCAACTAGCCCATTAAAAATGGGTAGCGGGTAACCTAGAGCCGGCAAATCCGTCGTCCCTGCTGGAATTGCAATAGGCTGCGCCATGACGAGGATTGGATTTGCACTAGGAATAGGGGACGGTGGGGTTACACCTCCCGTACTTGACGTGGACTGGCTTATAGAAGGAAGGGGAGCACTAGAGCTTCCACCTTCTCCTAACTTACTGCTTGTGGTCCTAAGACCACTAGATCCACTCCCTCGTAAGGGTTCAGCACCGCTACGCTTAGGGGAATATCTCCTAAAAATTTCAGCACGTCGCCTAGCTCTTTCGTCTCTCTCTTGCTTTTGGATTTCTGCTAGACGATGCTTATCAATAAATAACGGATCAATCTCAGTATCCTTTGGCATAAACTGCTAGTTGGTCCCTAAACAACCAGGATTCGAGAACCGCCACTTTTAAGCGGCTCCCGGCAGACGCACCACTGATGGACCTAAAAACGGGCCGGCACTGGCTCACGCACTAGCCGGGCCTCGCCACTACGCACAAGACAACCCCTCGGCCTCGCGGCCAGGAGCGTCTATCAAAATCTCTGCCTTCCTAACCATTGCGTTTGTAATACGTTGTAGTCCAACTGATCCTAACCCAATATTACTCATCAGAGGGAGTCCCTTTCACATACCCAAAAGGCTCGAATCACATACACATGGGGTTCCTCCTACGGCTGAATGCCGTCAACCCTCTGTGACTCTCCTACACCTTGGGGATTGGCCCCCCGATGCGCCGCTCAACAAATAGACACATCGCACAAAAGTCGCTCAAGGTACCAAATAAGCGTGTCCAGGAATGTACCATTGTCCTTACTTCTCTCTCCCATAGACCCCACGACTAGCCTACAACATGGGTACCTCACTGCCTCTCATCGTAGGTCGTGTTCCAAAAAACAATTGCAATGCATGTCCAGGAGCTGATTACCGATACTCTTAAATTCTTTTCATGCTCTATGCATTTGGTGGATGTCTAGTGCTCAAACATTTAGCAAAACAGTATCGTGCACAAGTGCAAATCATTCTTTTAATGGTTTCCAACTACCGTTCGTGCTTCGTTGCATGGGCCTAGCACCGAGGTGATCCTCGTGCTACTAAGCTCTTAATTTTAATTATCATCCGTCCTAAATGCTATGCATAGAAATCAGCAACTTTCCCATAATTTCACATGGCATTTAGACATATTTCAACTTCTCTACCCTTCCCCGTTTAAGTATTGCATCGTTGGATAGATTTATAAGGTATTTCACCATCATTTTATGTGGAAAAAACAGAAAAAGACACACTAGAACAGGAAGGTGGGGTTGAACTGAGGAAAATCCTCATGCTTCAATCCCCACAAAAATTCACAAACATTGCTCTTATTTATCCTTATTTTTCGGAACCCAAAATGTATTTTTTCCCTATTTTTTAGGGTTTTTCCACCATTTTCTTGTATTTTCCCTTATTTTTATGCATTATTTAATTGCTGAAAATTAAGAACAGGTTATGGGCTGTGGCCCTTAGTTCCTTCTTGCATAAAAAATGAGAGTTTAGTTGATGTTCCTATTTACTTCCCCCTTTTTATGCCAAAAACCCTCATTTTTCCTTGTTTTTTCATGTTTTTCGTGTTTTAGCATATTATTTTGAACCACAAAATGCATATTTTTTCTGATTTTTTGATCATGACCAGCAAGAACTCATAGAAAACAGTATCATGAACAATTATTATCCCACATGAACAACATTTCATCCATAAAAAACCATAAAAGCTCAAATTTCCTTTGAAAATTTTAAATTACTGCTTATTTGCGTGTTTCGGGTTTCATGTCCATGGCTGTAGATTTGGAAACCAGCAGTACTTCATGTCCATCACAATCACCAATCACCATTTCCAGCCCGTGGAGCAATCCGATCCATGCTGGACAAGCCTCCACCATTCTTTCTTCTTCCTTCTTCTCCCCACATGAACTTGCCTTTAGAAGAGAGAGAGGGAGGAGAGAGAAAGACTGAAATCAGAGATCTTCAAAGAGGGCATCATTCGACGGGCGAAGGGCGGCGATAGAGTCTGCATCCAGAGGGGAATGAGTGGCAATGATCATTGGGGGGGGTTGCATTGAGGCTGGAGATGGCATGATCAACATTGGGGCGAAAAAATCGGCGCCTGTCTGCGTGCTCCTCTCCACGATTTCTTCTTCTTCCAATGCATGAAAAGTTTCATGCTACATTAAAATTTGGGCTCCCAAGGGTCACTTGCCCATTTTGGCCAAATTTTGTCCACCCCTTCGTATCTTGACCGGTTTCTTGGCTATTTCCCCGTCCGGACTCGGAATCGAGCTCTGAAAAATCCTGGGCGTCCTGCTTAGCATCCCGCATTGGCCAGTAGCTCGTGTCAACCCGCACGACTGTCTGAAAAATTATGAAAAATCAACAAGTGTCGCTCGGGCGCCTTTAAAGCACTTTGGCGCTTAAAATCGTCCTAGATCGAGCCGCTGCCTTTGACAGTGAATATTTTTCCCTTGATATTCATAATTTTTAGCTATTTTTAAGCACTTCCCGTCACCTAAATTCCGCTCTCACCCATTTTGCCAGTGCCATGAGTTGTTGTTCACACGTAGCCACTATCAGGTATCACATTGTCCAAATCCTGATTATTTTAATTCTCCACATTTAACAAGATGAAAAAATTATTTAAAATTTAAAAACCTTAAAATTTCCATAAAAATAATAAAATAGTTCAAAATTGAGAAAAATAAGAAAAAAGATTCTTAAAAATCTAAAAAATTCCAAAAAAATATTTCATAATTACGAGCATTCACAAATATAAAATTGTTCAAAAACACATTGAAAAATATTCATTTATATTTAAAAATAACTCTAAAATGAAAAAATGCTTAAAATTTTTGAGAAAGTTTTTAAAATTTGGCTATTATATTCTTAAAATTTCATTAAATTTACTTTTTCACATTCCCAATGTTTGTGTAACCGTTTTGTTACTCAAACTTATTTATTTAAAAAAAACAAGAAAAATAAATCATTCAAACGACTAATCAAAATGCTTCGAGTCCCATTCACATCAAATGTGAAATGACATCTAAAATCAAAATTTGAACACATCCCAATTTACAATTCCCAAAATCATAAGGACTATTCATCGCATCTATCAAAAGCCTGCATCCAAGTGTTTGTCTTGAGAACTATTCACTACTTCTGTTGCCATAATCCTATAGGGGGTTAAGCTTAAATCCTATGGATTTTTCCTACAAAAGATTGTTCAATTGGCACCTCCCCCAGGTGGCATTCATGTGCCTAATCTTGTTTCACTTCCATAGCAGTTTCCTCTTGTTTGTTCTCCTCCTATGGAAGTCAATTCAGATATTTAGTAGATGTACCCCCTATCAAAATCATTTGAAAGAAGCGCATTACACATGGTGCTTCTAATCCTCCAAATGTTACAACCCCTATGGTGCATATTTTGATACTTGAGGTGTTTGGTAGCTCCCTTTTCTCGTTTCTATCTTATACCAACTTATTTGCAACACAGCAGGAAGGACAACTGGATCCGTGGATTCTTACTTCCTTGCAAATAGTGATTTCTGGATCTATGCCTTTGCAGCTAGTTTCTGGTGTCATTAAAAATGGCACTTTTGTTAATCCATGGATTAAGAAAAGGGCCAAAGAGATTTTGCTACGTGGAAAAAAATATGGTATTCTTGTCTCCTCTACTTTTGAGATAGTAGAGTTCATTTTTTTGTTCTCCCCTCCTATTTAGCCAAAATCTTCAAACCTTGACAAGTTTTGGTAGTCCCAACGGCCCCTATTAACTAATAAAAACTGACAAAACCTCTGTCAAAGACATGACAAAGTTTTGTTAATCAAGACCATT
This sequence comes from Lygodium microphyllum, assembly GCF_053477565.2. NCBI lineage: Eukaryota > Viridiplantae > Streptophyta > Polypodiopsida > Schizaeales > Lygodiaceae > Lygodium > Lygodium microphyllum. The sequence goes on along the minus strand of NC_141155.1, from coordinate 40,275,939 downwards.
TTGAGAATCGGGAGAATTTTCAAAGTTATTGGCGCTCGTAGTATTTTTAATCTGTCTCCTTGACCTCTCTCTTTAGGTTTCTTTCTCTCCACATTGTCTACATACTCATTGTCTTTTACATGGCATCCACAAGACGTCCTTCTCGTGAGAATTTTCAAAGTTCTTGGTGCTCGTAGTATTTTTAATATGTCTCATTGACCTCTCTCTTTAGGTTTCTTTCTCTGCACATTGTCTACATACTTGTTGTCTTTTACATGGCGTCCACAAGACGTCCTTCCCATTCTATAAACTCTCGCACCATGTATAGCAAGAGCGCAAATGGAGAATGGGAGCCCAAAACATTTACTATAAATGATTGGGTTACAAGGCTACCATCTTGTAGGGGTTCTCACAGAGTGAAAAAAACAAAACAAGGGGATATCAAATATCATTGGAAGGGACGTATCTTTGCCTTCAAAACCACGCCTTTGCTTTGGTGCAACATGTTTACATGGCTAGAGATATGCACTTGGCTCCACGGGAATGTTTTTCCCAACAAGTACACCATAAGTTTGAGTTGTAAAATATACGTGAGTATATGGTTTTGTTTGAAGGATATGGAAAATAATGGATTATTGGTTGTAGATATCTTTTCATCAACAAGTTTCAAGTGGCAACCTGTGGAGAGCCTCAACGGAACATTCCATGCCATTCATAAAGAATTTGCAGACATTATTTATGCTAATCAGACCACGAGTTTTTTTCACGAAAGTGGAATTTTTGTGTATTATGCACAATATGTGGTTCCTTTAAGAGCAGGTGCATATGGATACCTTGAAGATCTACAGTAGTTACCAAGCCTCTCATCTTTGGAATGGGAGATTCCTGATGAAGCAACAATGGAGAGTTTTAAACTCAAAATTGCTCAAGATATTCAAAAGGCTATGACTCCTTGAAGGATCTCCAGAAGAGTACTCTTATCATGGTTTTTACCCTTGCATGTTTTTGTAGCTTGCTTTAAAACAACATGTTTACAACGGATGAAGGTTTCATGGCTAAACAGAAAATTTTCAGAGGAAGATTGGACAAAATTTTAGGTCTATGTTGGAAAGTCAAGGAATCTGACCACAAAGGTGACTTTATAAGGTGCAATGTGTGCCCTCAATCATTGGGTATATCCTATAATATATCTCGACAATCTCTTATCATAGGTTTTGATTATAGAAGATACAAACTTAGATTGGGTTCTTGGGTTCCTCTAGATTCAGATATTGATTGTAAGACATTGAAATTTACACTGCAAGTTACCGCACAAGAAGTAAAAGAGGTGAACATTACTTCAAAGTGGAGTCCTAAGGATGTAAGAGACACCTTGGAGTTTCTAGACAATGTTACTCCTGGATATAAGTTCAAGGTAAATGGTGTTGTAATTGGAAAAAGAGCTGAGAGTTTTGTATCATGTATGAGCTGTTTGTCTCCTAATGTTGTGAGTTTCGGACCATAAATATGCATGTACAAATAATTTTCAATCTTTCTTTTGCTCACAACTATTACTGCCAGAAACATGGAATTATACACATTGAGAAGTACTATTAAAAAAAATCTTAGTATAAGCTTTTGCAATGGTTCTGTGAATAATAAATTGTCATTTGTGGACCCAAAATGATTTCATTATATCATGAGTTACAAAATTGCAGTACAATTTAATAGGAAAGATTTGGTACAAGCTTTATAATTCTCTATGATTCTATGAACAAAAAATCATCTTTCATGGGTAAGATCAATATGACATATCAGTACATTTTGGGTCAGAATATTGCACAATAGATGTATATACAAGGGGAATGTTACTTCAGTACAAATGGACAAATTGATATATAAGGCTATTCTTTAGCTTCTCCATCCTTAAGACTTTCTCCTTCATCCGTCATCACTAGCTTCCTCTTAGGTGTTTTCTTTTGTTGCTGGAAGAACTTAATTACCTCAGGCATTCTTTTCTCCTTAGGCTTTAGAGGAGATGGACTGAATTTCAATGGGGAAAGCTTAGGCATGCCCTTCATTTTGTGCCCCTTTGTTTGGACCTTGGAACCTTCTTTTTCTTTGTGGTTGCCATTTTCTTGCCTTTGCCCTTCGTTGTTGCCTGTCCTTCGGAATTTTCAACTATTGGGAGAGGGGAATTTGGGTCCACCGCTGTAATTGCCCTATCCAAAACTAGTTCAATACACCTCTCCCGTATCCACCACATGTATGTCTCAGGGTAGTCTCTGCACTGTAACAAAGCACACAAGTTATTTGAAGTAGCAAGAGACTTTCACTATAAAAAGGATAAAGCACATGAGACTTATATTCACCCCCTCTACATTCAGTACCTTTGAATCTATTATCCTTGAAGCATTTGAAACAACTCTCTAGCCACAACTATACATGTCATTTTGCAATGGGACCTCTTGAAGCAAAAACTTGAAAGTTCTGTGAGGATTAGCAATGGTTTCAAAGCTAGTGTCCCAATGGGTAGTAACAAGTCTAGCAGCATTGCACATATTAACTTATTAGTGAATATTATAAACTTTATCCAATAAAGATAAAATAAAGAGTGTTTATTGACAATACATCTTTGATTGGCCATGGATTCCTAAAAGAGAATTCATAAAAATGACCTCTCTTGCAGGAATATCGATATAGATTAGGCTCCAGTGACCTCTGCAAACCAGAACACAAGTGGGCAATAATAACTTTAAAGACAAATCATCAAGAGATATAATGTTGAAGAAAGTACCTTTCAATATATGGAAAAAAAATATGATGGTTTGTGACACTATTGAAGTCCTTAAAAAATCTTGCAATATTTGAATCACATTTTGAAAAAAAATCCACCGAGAGAAGTGGATCAATAAGAAATATACTCTTAGCAATATTAATGCTAAGAGAATCAACATATGCCCTATATACAAAGTAAAGATTGAAGTGAGTACAATATAAGGACCCTTGGAAAATTTCATTATAAATAAAGAAGCAAAAGACCTTACCTCAAACAACAATAAACTACTGAATGTGTAAGTTAAGTATCCTTTTTCTCAAATAGAATCTTATCCTCTGGAGAAATGCCGAGGTAGTCTTCTTTCTCAAGACTAACAGAAACATTCACGACCATTTGGCCATACACTTTCCCCATCCTCTCGTAGTTCACTAGGCCAAGAGTCAAAATCTTTCTCTGGCAAATCAAATCCTCATTTTCTATTGGCTCTTTCCTTTTCTCCTCCATGACAAATTCGTGCTCACTTGCAACCCTTGTAGGATACAAATGTGTAACCTCTTCAATCTTGGGTGCTGGTGGCTCTTTTTGCTTTCTCCTGAGTGGAACATTGAGGATTTCAAATGCCTTTTGATCAGTCAATGGAAGAGGCTTCAAAACTTTTTCAAACATATATCTAAGTCTGCTAACCATACTAAAGTCTTTATTCATTAATGTAATTCTATGTGCAGTTGCAATATAAGCATCATTCATAAAATTTTTCAAAAAATCCTCTGTTACCTCTTGCAAGCATAGTAGGGTAGACAGTTGCCATATCTTGTTGAGGCCATCCACAGAAGCAACAAGGGACAACCTATTAGATATCTCCTTGACCAATCTAAAAAATGCAGCCTTAGGAATGAGGTGCCTGGTTGACTTTTGAGCTTTCCTAATCTCTGCAAAACACCTCTGTATGTAAAACCATCTTAACTTTCTCTTTTTCCTGATAGGGGCTTCCTTGGCAGGCTGAGATTGAGGAGAAGCTAAGGGCTCAAAATCACGAAATGACTTGTTCTCTGAGAGAAATTCACCTGAACTACTAACTGGTGTAACAGGGACAACAATTTTTTCAATTGTCTCCTCAACAGTTAGCTCAACACCTTCTTCAAATGATTTCTTCACCAATACCTTCCTTGGAATTTGTTTTTTCCTTACCATTGAAACCAACACGGCGTGATCATGAAGCTGAATATAAAGGCGACTTGCTCCTCTCGCGTGATATGAAAGTCGATGCTTGGCCCAATACAATGCGATAGCGCTGATCTGAGGTTTACACTTTGACCTTATCGCTTCGTATCGAAGCCGCAATGATATTGTCCCTTGAACCCTTTATCCCTACTTCTAATTTCCAATATAACGCGATATAGAAAATTTGACATCCTGCATTGACGTTATCGCTTCGTATTAGCCCTTGGACGTGTCTTCCTTCCCTCGCAAAAAATTCCCAATACAATGCGATTTGGAAAATTTGATTTCCTCCTTTCCTCTGATCGCTTTGTATTGGGTGATTACAACAAACCGGGAGTGAATGAGCAACGCGGACGTACGGCAGTACTAGCGGTTGTACGGTAGTCGTGATGTAAGGTTTTGTCGTACGAATAACAGTGGTGATGTATGTTTTGAATTTGCGCTTCCACCAAATGAGAAGTCTCCTCAACAGTTAGCTCAACACCTTCTTCAATTGATTTCTTCACCAATACCTTCCTTGGAATTTGTTTTTTCCTTACCATTGAAACCAACACGGCGTGATCAGGAAGCTGAATACAAAGGCGACTTGCTCCTCTCGCGCGATATGAAAGTCGATGCTTGGCCCAATACAATGCGATAGCGCTGATCTGAGGTTTACACTTTGACCTTATTGCTTCGTATCGAAGCCGCAATGATACTGTCCCTTGAACCCTTTATCCCTACTTCTAATTTCCAATATAACGCGATATAGAAAATTTGACATCCTGCATTGACGTTATCGCTTCGTATTAGCCCTTGGACGTGTCTTCCTTCCCTCGCAAAAAATTCCCAATACAATGCGATTTGGAAAATTTGATTTCCTCCTTTCCTCTGATCGCTTTGTATTGGGTGATTACAACAAACCGGGAGTGAATGAGCAACGCGGACGTACGGCAGTACTAGCGGTCGTACGGTAGTCGTGATGTAAGGTTTTGTCGTACGAATAACAGTGGTGATGTATGTTTTGAATTTGCGCTCCCACCAAATGAGAAGTGCTCATATACTTGGGTTGCTTATGTCCACGTGTCACGTTCCCATTCGCCCCAATATTAGGGTTTTTTTGGAAAGTTCCTTCCTTCCCCTCGTGCCTATTTAAGCCCACTCAAAAAATTTCCTGCCTTTTTCCTCCCCATTTCCTCCTGCGCCAAATTTATTCCTCTCTCCTCGGCTCCTTTCCCTTCCTTATCACAGACACCTGTCTCCATCTCTGCCCCCTTATGGCTTAATCACAGGTGCCCGTCCGTCAATAATTCCATTTGCCCGGCGTCAACGACTATGTCGCCCCCACATTCTGTACTCCATCCAAACATTACATCCAATATTGTTCCCAACCCGCCGTAGAACCTTCCATGCACGCCTGAGCAAATTTCCAAAGTCCATCCTTAGGTTCTTATCTTTATGTTCTCATATTCACGTCTCCACACATATTCATGTCTCCACTCGCAAGGTTTTTTTCACCTGCGAGTCTTATCACATGTGAGTCTTATCCCATGTTAGGTTTTTTTCTCTTCACTTGCAATGTTTTTTTTCTCTCCACTCACGTCATCATGAACCAAAACGGCGCAATAGATATTAAAGCAAGGCTTTCATTTCTCACTCACTTGCGTCATATTGGAATGACCTTATTGCATCATAATCACGTCTCCACTCATGTAGTCCTCCATTCACATTGACCTCCACTGAAACAATCACTTGCATCGACCTCCATCGAAGTAATCACTCGCATCATCCTCCACCAAAACAACATGATAGAGCTAATAGGAGGGCTCTTATTTCTCTCCACTCGCATCGTATTGGAAAGTCTTCGCTTAAGGTTTTTATTTTTCTCGCAATGTTCCCTCACATATGTGTCTCTGTTTTGCATTGTGTGTGTAGAATCCCAACCAATTTCTGAATCAGAACGGCGCGATGGAGGAGTTTTGAGGCTGTAAATGCTTCCACTTGCGTCATGAAAATTCATCTTCCAACACGGAGCGAGGGTCGCACTTCAAGAGATCTATACATTTATATTTGCTTTGTATAGGCAAGTTGTTTTTAGATCTATTGATTCAAGATGTCAGGAACTGAAATGTCACACATATCTGCCTCCACATCTATAAAGGGGAAAAGGGATCTTGAGCCCATAATGACAAAGGAGTCAGTTGCTTTAGATGTTTCAATTGCATCTCATATGTCAGTGATAGGTGAAGGTTCAAGAAAGGCTTCAAAGAAGGAAAAGGATTCAAAGTCTCCTCTGAGCGTCCTAGGGCTTTCTCAAATTATAGATGTTACAGCCTCTGAGAAGCTCTTGGACTTTCTCATAGAAAATAATATTGACCTTACATTCTATCCAATAGCTAGGGAGATTTTCAATCTAGAGTGGGATCTTGATCAAGTTCTTAATTTCTCAAAGGAATTTTGCAATGAAGATTTTGCAGAGTTTGAAGAGTTGGAATATCTTGTCGTTCAGTTGGATTCCAAGGAGTATGTTCACACCCTTGTTGGAAGGACATGCACTGAGAAGTCCTTGTTTACCAAGAAATGTGGTTATCATTCTCTTGATAGATTTTATGCAGCTGAGTTATGCTCTTTACACCCAAAAAACTGTAGGCTTATGCTTAAGTCTACTGCATTCATTATATTTTCCCTTGTGAAATACCCTCTTAAATCTGATGAAAAGCATAAAGAAACCTCAAAATTATCTAGTTGTTGCCTTCTTAAAGAGATAGTTGATGAAGATGTTGAGAAGCAACTAGACATCCAGATGGAAGCACTAGTTTCAAAGGACCTGGATGTTGGTGAATTTAAAGCAAAGACTGTAATTGAAGAAACCACTGTAGAGGTTGATGAGCCATCTGACAGTCCTTCAAGCCTTATTGTTCCATCTTTGCCTACTTTCCCAATTAAAGAACAAGGAATACATATTATCGGCAAACTCTTTTCAATTTAAGAGAAGATTATTGCTTGGCAGTTATTGCAAAGGCATCTGTAGATGCAAAAGGCATAGTGGATGTTGAAAATGAGTCCAAGGAGGACCTACTTAAATTAGATACTCAAATGTCCAATGATATGTTTATAGATGCATCAAATGCTTTATCTTTATGTTTAAGCAAGGTTAAAGATGCTGAGAGAGAGTTACTAGCTACTGACAAAGAGTTTGACCAATTTCAAGAGAAGCTTGGAATCTCCAATTTTGGAAGGGAGGAGTCTAAATATGTAAAGGAGCTCAAGGATATCAAGGAGACGTCAATCAACTTATGGAATCCAAGCAAACTTGAGTGATGAAAATCAAATGGTAATGTATTCTTTTGTTTTTGTGGAATCACATACATATTTTCATTTTTTTAATTCTACCTGTTGCTTTTACAATTGGAGATTCAAGATGAGGATAATTTCTTGGGAAGAGACAAAGGAACGAGAGTTGGTGGTAGTTCCCTAAAGGATGTTCCACTTGAGCATTACATATCAAGGATTGATCCCAATATTCTGTTGGTTTACATAGCACTTTCTCAGAGGAGGCCTCATGGCCAATTGTCTATGTTAAAGCACTTACAAGGCTTCTTGGATACTCAAGTTTGCAATACAATGTGCACAAAGTTATGTTTTTGGAAAATATAGTAGCCATTCGAATATTTGGTTATGGTCCCAGCTTCTCTGCCTCCAGGGATGGATACTTCCTTGCATACTCATCTTATTTTTTAGTAGCAAACAAACCAGATATCAAATCCATAGCTGGATACAAGAGAAGAAAGTTTTTACATTATAGAGGACAAATGCCCGAGGAGGAAGAGGATGTAAAGGCTCTTAAAAGCTAGCCATGTATATAACATTTTGAAAATAGTATCGGTATTTTAGATTCCAGTGTATTTATTGTGTTCTTTGAAGTTGTCTTCGAAAAAACCAATTGAATAACTCCTGAAGGGCATTAGTTTTTGTTGCTCCTCCTCCACGTCTAGTGCTCCGAAAGAAACACATGCATCCTTGGTAGTGAGATTTCTCCATACCTTGGCTATTGTAAGTTGCTAGGGGCCCTTGCTCTTCCACAAAAAAGGTCCATGAATAAGAAGAATATATTGTGACAACCCAACAAGCAATAATCAATTTAAATAATTAAACCTTGTTTTCAAAATAGAAAGTTTCAAATTTATGTCTATCTTACCAAGTAGAAAGTAATATCCTTTTGTCCCCAAGCTTCCTTGATTGCTTGAACAAGATTCACAATTGAACATTTGTACTCTTCCAAATAGTTAGACGTTATCTTTTGTTGCCTGAGCATTTTTAAAAATATGTCAAGGTATCTCCAAACCTCCATTTGTAGGAATGCAATTCATGGTGTGCTAGCCACATTTGTTGTGATTGCAGACAACTCTCTCCAACACTCCCACAATGCGTTCATTTGTTTACCAGTATGATTTCTTAGAAATCGTCTAACTTTTGCACCCCCCATAGAGACATCTGCTAATACCTCTCTTGTTTTCCCTGAGGCTTTTAGATCCTTTCTCAGATGAACTTGACCTCCATGAAAACCCATTTTTGATAGTAAAGCCTCACATTTATCAATACAATTATCTAACAAAGATACTGGTTTTATTAAATATGCATAGTCAAGATGCAATCTAAGCAACTTATCAATTATTCTAATCTTTGCATGTCATGTACAAATATGAATGTCCCTTAGAGAGATTGAGAGAATAGGATCCCATAAGACATCCATATTTTTGAACTTAAATCTATAGAGTTTCGAGTCGGGGCTCTTCTTGCTAGCCACAAAGTACTCCATTCTTTGGATCCCAAACTCTCCATGCAATAAATACAAGGATATTTTGCATGGGACCCATTACTTACTCCAAGCATACATTTGATAGTTTTTAAGTCAGTAATCATATGCAATTCCACATTAAAACTACCAACACCATCGACTATCAACATTTCACCTTCACTTTGAGACTTTATAATATTAGGAATACCTATATGAGAGAATAAGAATTTCAAGATTTCATGACTTTCAGTTGGTACTTGGGCCACACCAATCCACCAAAGCTCCATCTCAGATTGTATCTTAAATTTTTATTCTGGCTCCCTGCCAATACCGTAATCCAATGCCTTGTTCATGATACAGATGTTAACTCTTTCCATCTTTTGTCCCTTTTGAATATGTACTTCATCCAATTTTAGTGCAAACTTCAAAATACCACAACATTCTTAGACAATAAATTTATACATAGGGACCATTACAATCTAGACTCTTTTAAGATCAATCCAAATATTATTAAATGTGTTGTATTAAAAAAAGGCCTTTGTTTTATGTTTTTCATAGGGCATGGATCCTTCTATATAAATATACTCCCCATAAACATCTAGAATCCTGCAATTCATAGCTGTCCTAGCAATTGAAACTGCAAGAAGCCAAGGCAAACCAAATGCACTTATTCTATGAAATTCAAGATTTGTAAACCACAATTTAGAGAGAGCACAATAACCTCTACGATTGATACCCATACTGTCACATGTCTCCACTATTTCATCTAGTGTAACTGTTCCTTTTAAATCTTTCACTAACTCTTTTAGAGTTTGGCTTCTCAAATCTACATTTTTAGGTGATTTAAGAATTCTTATAATGTCCTTCTTTGTCATGATTTCTTTAATAAGCTTAATCCTCTCATCATTCTCTCGAATATTAATACTTGAAATATTAGAGACACATCTATTTGCAAGATTTAGTCTCCTTTTCTTCACCCAACTACACAAGTCCATTATATTTTTAAGTGGTATTTTTCTCTGTCTAAACCCTATTGGAGTTTCTTTCAAGTGTAGTAATTTTTCTTGCAATGATTGATTAGAGTTTTCTAGATTATCAACCTTGTCCATTAGCTCAGAAATAGTTTTTTGTGCCAATGTTAATGCTTCCTTCATTTCGTGCATTTGTTCTGTAAATGTAAAAGATGTAGAATATAACCTCATGTGATAGCCAAGCATCCCATCACAACCATCTCCAACATACCTTATGAAGTGGTGAATATTGTAAAAAGGAGGATGCTTACCTGTAGAAGGGTCCGGAGGATAAATACTTCCATCCATCCATAAGTCTATGTGCTTCTTTCCTTGTAATCACAACCTGTTAGCTTCATCCTTGTCCAACAATGCTCGATGGTGTATACTCCTCCAAGATGAATAGACAGGATATAACTGAATAGTAAGTTTATACTTGCGTGGTGGGGCTGCACTTGTATTGCTAGAAGATGTAATGGTAAACATTTTGGTAGGGAATCCTAAACGGGACAACAATATCACATAGAAGGAAATAAAGACCACAGGAAAGAGAGGTGCAGAAACTGAATGTCGAGGAACACAAACGAGAGATGTCTTTTGGTGCAAAAATTCAAAAATACAAGATTTTGTAATTTTCAAGAGAATAAGACTGAAAAGGTGACACTTAACATCCATTAAAGATTGAAGATATTTAATACCCGACCTCTTAAATGAATCATATAGTCTCTCATTAATCACGTCCAAGTAGCCAAATTTGGAGGGTTTTTCTTTTCTAAACCTCTTCTAATTAGCAACTTAATCATTTTCTTATGAGTGCCATTTTGAAACGTTTTTGGCCCTAATGTTTAGTCTCGTTTGGAGACCTCCATGACCTCTTATCTTCAAACAATCTATATAGGAGTGTACATCTCATTACAAGATAAAGTGGGTTCTTTAACCAATCATCTTAACAGGGCTATGGAGAATTTAGCTTCTAAGAAGGCTTCTTTGAGTTATATCCATTAACAAATGACTGCCGCTAGAGCTTTGATGGATTCACAGATAGCCATGATTAAGGAGTTAGAAGCCAAAGTTGCCACTTTAGAAGAAGAGGATGTATCCTTAATCTAAGGAGAAAAATAGAGCTCTTGAGAAAATGATAGAATTAGCTTGTAAGCTTGGTATATGTGAGGGCCAGTTGTTGCAGCATTCCCAAAAAATTGTAGAGTCACAAAAGAAGCTTATTGATGAACTTAACCAAAAGTTACTACTCTTTTTGTTTCTCCTCCATCCCCAATGATGTCTTCTCTATTGTCTTCTAAAGAAGAGCTAGATCAGTTATTGCAGTAGAAAGCTAAAATTTGTGATGGGTTTTTTGCTAAGGTAAAGTGCCTTCAACAGTGTATAAATTGTGTTTGTCCACTATGTTGAATTGGTGTCACCTCCATCATCCTTCTGGATTAAGTATTATCAACATCGCTTTGCATTGTACATTTCCTTGAGTAATGTGGACTTAGAACCTCTAGAGCATGGGTGGTAGAACATTGGTTTGCAGATTTACTTGAAGCATTGTTTGATAGATTTATTGATGAGTTAATCTCTCATAAGGCCCAATTATTATCTTTTATGTATCTTTGCAAAGATTTGCACATCCCTAATGAGGAGAACATGAATCTTTATGTAGGAGATGTGATTTTGTAGGCAGTCATGTATGTACATTTTGCTGAAATGACTTTGATCGATGGACTTAAAAATTATCATCAACAAACATTGTGGTGTAGAGGCTATACAGTGCATTCTCTTTTGAAGAATGATATTTTGGATCCTCCTCGACGATGGAACGTCTTTCATAAGTTGAATATCCAACCATTGCAATATCAAATGTTGAACCATATTGCTAACAATCCCTTATTCATTGAGGATTTCTTTTCAGCTTTTGATTTTTGATGCTTCATCTATCCATATAGTCCTCATGATATCCTATCTTATTCCCTAATTTCTTATTGATTATCTTTGTATATTACCATCCTCACTTCTAATCTAGATAGTATCCCTATCTTATCTTTTACCTTTGCCATTTTTCTCAAATTTCAATTTTTACAACTTGCCCATTTATTGCTGATCCCACATCTTTGCCTACTCATATTGAACCTACTCTTGTTGTCCCACCTATACCCCCTGTTTTTCCAGCAGAATCCCTTCAAAAAAATTTATTATCTTTTCCTTCTTTCCCATCATATTATCCCTTCAAATATCTTCATTTTATGATTTATCTTATCTACCTCTTCACTATTCCCCTCTTATTTCCTTACCATCTCCATTTGACTATATTAATCTTCCTCCACAATTAGTGATGGATACTTCTAGGTAATGACAGTGATATTCTTAGTCAATGGTAGTGGACATTGAATGATTCTCTCATAGGATCAGTGTTTAATTGGCTTGTCATTCCTAGTTCCTAGGACACTTCTACACAATGTTCTACTTCTTATCTTCAATTTGCTAGAGAATATGCTCATTCTAAGGATACCTCAATACGCTTGGCGTCTCATTTTTATTGGTATCTTGCTCTTATGCATCAACAATCTCATCTAAATACTCAAAAGAGTATTCTGAACTTGACAATTAATCCTAATGAGGATGTAATGTTGCTCAGATCTCCTACATTATTTCACATAAGCTTTTCCTTCTAGGTTTATTATCCTATTGGAAAGGATGTGTTGTTTACAATTCCTTCAGAATGTGCCTCGACATTTTGTGGATAAGAATAAGATTTTGGAATGTCTTAGGCCGAGTATGAAGTTAAAGAAAAAATATATTCATCCTACATAGCCTGTGGATACTCTCTTATTTGTAGTGATCTTTTAAATGAAAAACTTTCTCTTTGCTCTCCATGTTTTGGGAGCATGTACCATTTAGACTACATTGTCTTGTGTCTATGTGAGTTCTTTGTATGCTCTATGACATATATGTGGTGTTTTATCCTTCGTATGTGGAGTTGAAGATGAAGAAGGAGCTGATCAAGAAACTGATTGATGGTGGTTCATGATTATATCTGATGGATGGATACTTTTTGCAAAAGAAACATCTTATAACCTTTAAAATTTTATCATGCTTTTCTATTTCTAAGTTGTGTTAATGGATAAAGGTGTTTTCCTTTTGTCGCAATTCTTTATTAGATGCAGTTTGTAAGTTGGGATTGTGCTTGGATGGTGTTTCGTGAAGTTGCTATGAAAGATCAAGTTGAGCTATATTTTAAATGTTATTCTCTTTTTCTAACGTCACAAGGACACTCCCTGATTAAGTGTGGGGATATGTTGACGATTGATATAACTATGTTTTTTGCTATTTTTAATTGAATTTTTATCTGATTTTTGTATGATTTCAATTATAATTGATTGGTTTGAAAGTATTTGAGAGAGTTTTGGACAAGGTTGAATAGGTTTGAGAAGCTCATGATGTTTTTCAGTGGATATATGAAGTGCTGAAAGGTTTTGTTGAGTGCCTGATAGGTTCTAATTGGTTCTGATTGGTTCTATTGAGCTTCTATTTTGTTATGTTTTCTTTCTATATGAGATGTCAGAATAATTATTGATGGAGTTTAGGAGTGTTTGGAAGCTTATTTAATGATTCTTGATGGTTTTGAATGGTTTTAGTTGAGGTAAATGCTTTTTGATTGATGACCTTCTATATGGTACTATAGAGCTTGTGTAGAGCATCTACTTCTGTTTTGTTTTTGCTTTATATGCTGGATGGGAGCTATGGAGCTCTACCCCGAGACCTACAGATTGCTTATTGATCAAGTGTTTCAAGCCGAGCGGCCATGGCTACCTCTCACATAGCCGACGTGCAATGCCTACCTTACGGGTGTAGTGAGCTTACCTTGATGCTCCATCGAGTTCCCTCCTCTCTCTTGCACTTCGGTAGCTCCATGATCCTTGTGGCAAGCTCAAGCAACCTCAAGCCCCCTCCATCAAGCTCCATCCTCCATAGCCATGCAAGAGAAGAGAAGGGAAGAGAAGATGGGGAGCTTCTTCTCCACGATCCCTCACTCTCACATGCTCACTCCCTCACTCCCTCACACTCCCTCAATCCATCACTCAAGCACAAGCAAGAAGGCAAGAACAAGAGAAGAAGAAGAAGAAGCTTTAGCCACACCCAAGAATGAACTTCTCATTCACTTTTGAACTTTATATACATGCCCTACTCTTTGGGCGGTCATCCCCACTTTTTACATGGCCGGCCATTAGCCTAGGCCCTCTTTTCCTATTTCCCACCGTTCTAACTTATCCCGTTCCCACTAATGCATACAATTTGCACAGGAGTGAGCTCGACGCTCTTTTTACAAGTATTCGGGAGCGCCTTCATATTTAATGACATGCTTTTACTCTTTTCTTTTCTCGAGGCGACACCGTCATTCAAATTTTTAGGGTTTGACCTCCATCTAGGATGCCTTTTCCTTCCTTTGTCTTGTGCCTTCTTGGTTATCTCCTTCTTCCATTTTTCCCCCACTTCTGCTCCATTTTCCATTCCTTTGTTCTGCGGTAAACATTACCCCCTCCTAGCAGAGTGCCACTCCCATGGCACTGGGGTGGGGAGCAGTAGGGACAAAGTAGTATGAAGGCAGCATGTTCCTTGGTCTTAGTGGAGCATAACTCAAGTAAATGAAGTCATGCCTTCTACAATTTCCCATGCCAATTGTCTATCCCAATGAAACCCATAGCCACTGCATAACCGATGGAGGTGTGTGAGCTACTATGGCCCACTCATTAGCAACTCTCTCTACCAATAGAAATGGAGAGTAGTGACACTACATATTCTTATCACCGTTGAGATAATCATTTTAGTAGTGATAGGAGTACTTGAACTATATCTTGGCCTTAAAAAGGTTGTAAAAGAAGTGCATTACTGTTGCAAAAATACCTCAATGACTCCATTAAGTTTTCTTAAACCTCTAGATCTACCATGGTTATCAATCCAACCAACATTCTCTTGGCTTCCACATTACCCATATATTCTTACAAACCAATGTGGGCATAAAGATTGGTGAGAACCTCTATAATGCATTGTTGTACCAACAATTGAGGAATATGATGGTTTAAGTGCTGTGCAAGTACTTATTCTATTTGAATTACATCTACCACCTTTGTTGCTATAATGCTATCATCAGAATTCATAAGTGCACATGCCAATACATCAGTAAAGTCATCCACTTGAGCATTTGATAGTTTGTTGAACTAATTTCCACTATGATTCTATAGATTACAACAGATATACCATCAAGAATATTTTCCAAGCACTCATTTAATTTTGTTGCAAGGCTTGAAACAATTTTCATGGCATATTTTTCCTTGAAGGTGCTACTATGGCACTCATTAAGAGTGGTATTGAACCGGCATTAGACAAAGAATGCATGGCTTTCTCAAAAGCCAATGAGAATGATCTCAATGCCCTAGCTCCCCCTACTCACATAGATATGCCATTACCAAAGCATAGGAGTTTAAGGAATCAACATGGCTCTCTCCATGCATATAAAAGGGAACCCCAACTCTTGGCATTTGTCTAAACAAAGCATTCTTGTGAAAAGTTACCATAACTGTTGATGTCACAACTACTAATGCAATAAATGTTCTTGAAGAATTTGTTGGGTGCTCTTGTTCTAGATGAACTATTGAGTTTTGAAGAGGTCTTGCAAATATTATTGTTGCCCCAAAAATCACTATTATTGCTATTGCTCATGTCCTCAACATTGCCCTAGCCACTATGAACTAGTTTCACTACTAATTTATATATACTGAGAATTTGGGCATCTTATAATGATTTCACATTTGAATGTGTTGAACGTGTTGTCTCCACCTCTAGTGAGGAAAGCCAAGATGCAATGGAGTTGGGCAAGGTGAGATGCTTTCGGAAGCTATTATTATAGGCAGACAAGCATGTGGCTCAAAGATTGAGGTTCCCTACAAGGTTAACCCTCTAGTCCTCCTCCAAGAGTAGGAAAACCTCAAGGCAACCCTCAAGTCCAAAACTTGTTGTCCTAGTAGCTCTCCTAGGTTAGTAACAATACTACACTTGAATAATAATAACATCAATTGTGATAGCATTAGCATCAAGGAGATAGACCTCATAAACAATGATGTCTTAATGGTGGGAGTGGAGGAGGAAGTGATTCTTGCTCTTGAAAAAATCAAGGGATTTGATGAGTAGTGTACACCAAGGGATCAATCTACTTTTGGGTCTTGTCTCAAATATGAACAAATCCATGCTCTTGCAAAAGGCCAAGTCTTAAGATATGCACATTTGGTCTCTTTGGTCCCCAAGTTGATTCCATAGATTATTAAAGTGAATAAATAAGTATGATTGGAACCCTGTACTCTTGAAGTAGGAGCTATGGAGGTAGCTAGATTCACGATAGTAGAACCAGCTAGAGACGTACCCAAGCTTATATAACGTGCAACTACTGTAGTAGCTTGTTGCGTTTTTGAGAATAATTTAGACTTGTGCTTGTAGAGACTCAAGGATCGTTGAGGAGCAAAGAAGACCTTTCACAAGAGGAGCAAGCATTTTGAGATCAAACATTTGTGGCTACAAAAACTTTGAGATCAAACTTGCAACATAGAATTCAGAATGAAAACATTCCTTTGAAGGGGGAGAAGTAGTTGATCCAAGAGAAGAAATAGTTGGAGTCTATATGTAGTAGAGTGTGTGCAAATGAATATTCTAAAACACAATTAATTGCGATTTCTGGTTCCAAAAAAGAGATTGAAGAACAATGATTGATCTTGTATCAAGAATCGGTTGTTTTGAAAAATGAATAGTCTCACTTGTAGGTTGAGTGGTGCAAACAAGCTGAGACATAGCTATAGAGTGTAACTTATTTGAAAGATGAATTGGTTATATAGTTGGACAAGCTCAAAAAGCTTCCTTTGCTACATGTAAATCTCTAAAAAGGTTACTAAGTGAATAGAACTGTACAACAAACCCTTAGTTGGTAGTTCACTTTTATAATTGCACTCACTATGGAGCAAATATAATTAGGTTTTCTTATAAGTGATGTAGAACAAGATGCAAGATCTAGGAAAGAGGGTGCCATTTCAGATGATGGCAAGCTATGTATACTCCACTGGTACAAGCCATAGTTCTATTGGACCTTTGTCTACTCAAATGGCTATTGCTCAATATAGTTTCCATGTTGTAATTGCATTATTGAAGCACTCAACTCCAGAAGAGGTAATGACACTTCCTTCCTTCACATTGATGATCACATTACCCTTAAGGTTGCATAAATAGTACAAATTGTATAGGGAAGCACTTTTATCCATATGATCCCAAAAACTCCACAAAATGGTGCTCTACCTCAAGCTTGAGAAGTCAAGAGTGTTACAAAACATGGTTGAGCAAAAAGATAAGATAAACTATGTGGGAAAAAACAAGAACAAGTGGATATGCATGATGACACTAAATAGACTTGATTGATGCTATGCAAATCACTGAGTATATTTTCCCC
Source organism: Lygodium microphyllum (assembly GCF_053477565.2). Taxonomy (NCBI): domain Eukaryota; kingdom Viridiplantae; phylum Streptophyta; class Polypodiopsida; order Schizaeales; family Lygodiaceae; genus Lygodium; species Lygodium microphyllum. Next base: position 40,258,708 of record NC_141155.1, on the reverse strand, counting down.
CTTCTCTATCACTTGATGATCACATCAAGTAATTACTACTTGTGGATTCTATTACAATTGATGGAAGTATTCAGGAACATAGAGAGAAGTCGTGAATGAAATTTAATCACAACACTGATATCTCCTCCTCAATGTTAATTATGCCATAATTTCCTTATAAATGAATGATTTCCCTTCCTAATATTCATGTTGATGACCGTCCTCCTGAGTTGTAATGTAGGTCCTACCATTGTCAATATTCTTTGCTTGTCCTCCTCTCATCATCTCATGTACATATCTCCAAAGCCAAGGCTATCAGCATTCCTCCACCTTTTAGCATAGTAGTCTTCAACAAAAGCCCCTGGTCCTCTTTAATCAGCCCTCTTTGGGGCTAATAATAGTCTTACTTTTCTCAATGAGCTCTCTCCCCAAAATCATCATGCACCCTCCATAATCTCCATCAAGGACCATCCTTTCTTCCAACCATTTTGACTAAGTCCAAAGGACCTCCCTCTATTTCTTTCTCCCCTTTCCAAAAAGCAAGCTCCTCCTTTACATGATCTCTATCTCCTCATCTTGCAAGACTTTCTCCATTTACACCAAATATGGCGGCCCTTCATTACTCGATAAAACACTAGGATCTTGAACAAGGCTAATTAGCCTTAGCATACAAAGCTAAAGGTTAAGTGACGTAACTCCAAGCATATATGAAGCCAAGCCTTCAATAGTGCATTATTAGTCTAGGCACTTAATAGTGCTTTATTTTTTGTCATGGTTGGAGGGCTTCCATTGTAGAAAAAATTCCACACCACACCCACCCCCTCCAAACTTGCATATCCCCCATATGTGCCACATGTGTAGCCCATTGGGATCATAAACCCATGCCACCATCCCATGAAAGTGCATCATCAATATCATATTCTCACACATTCTCCCATCAGGATCAAAGATCAAGATGATGGTCATCCACATAATGGGGTAGCCATCCCAAGCACCCCCTCCTAGATCATAAGGCCTCATGTGGGTCTCATACACTTGAGACCTTTTTGCCTCCATGCACATGCTCTTAATGTGTCTACATATCACATTAGAAGTAGCACTTTTTTGACAGTTAGTCTCCATATGTAACACAATCATAGAAACATTGAGAACTTCTAGGTTTTTAGCATCTTGAAGCTCCATATCCTTTGGATTCTATGTCAAAGCATAGGGAGAGATCATCCTTACATCTAATAAAGCATGTGAAACACTCTCAAGCTCTATAGCATCAATCCCCACCCAAGCCACAATTTCCCACATGCTCAATCTTTTGGTCCCTTCCTTGAAGGGAATCCTTGAGCCTAGTCTTGATGGCCTATGCACTATAATTTTGCAATGGCTCATTAATTTATCACATTGTACACATGTGAAAATGGAAATGTTAAAAAAAAGTTATCATTCATAGCACTAAATTTGTTGATTACAAATTTTTGGTGTATTGTCTTTCTTGTGTATAAAAGGCTCCTAAAATGTTTGTCTTTCTTATGTGAAAAAGACCTCTATAATGGCCTCTACTAATATAGGTCCATGATCAAGCTAATGGCTTTCTAACACATCTGCACATCATTTTTTGTTATCTTTTTACACATAAAACTATTATCCTTTCTCATTCACACCTAGTAGATATCAAGAAAGAGTAATGAGAGATAATGTGATACAAACAAATCCTTTGATCATGTGAATGTAAAGAAAAATAGATAATGAAAATAACAATGTGCATTTTTATCATCAACATAGAAGTTCAACGAAGTAGGGAGTTTGATGTCTTCATTATGCAACTCCCTCCTTAATTGTCATAATGTGCCTGTTGATCTTACCTTTATAATGATCAAAAGTTCATTGTTCAAGAAAATATCGATACCTAATGTTGAATTTTCTAAAGAATCCATCATGTCTTGGTCTAGTGGCATCAACTTTCTGCAAACATGGTGACATCGTTTGTACAAGAACGACGATGAAGTTTTGAGTGGAAATCATACATGTGTAGACAATAGAATCTAGTTATACCACGTACGATATTCCACCTTATATATTTGTATCCTCGTCTATATCTACAAACTCTTTGCTACTATCTGCATTTGAGTACTTCCTTATGAATATGGTTCTTAATGTTTGGAGACGTAAGTGCTAGAGAAGGAGTTCACAAAAATGGCTATAGGTATAAAGTAGATATTTTTCTTTATCTACTTGAAATGTTGGGTAGAAAATTGTACATAAAAATTATTGTAAAAGAGTGTACCCATCTCAGCCAATGTTGCTTTGGTCCTCCCCTTGTAAAGCTCTTTACCAACTGAGGTATGGATGATAGCTAGAATATCTACCACACATTCCATTGGTGCCACTCTTTGAGGCTTGATAAGATTTAAGTCTATTAATATCAAATGGTCTTATCAATTACAAGATGAATTAGAAACATAAACCTTCATTCATATTAGAAAATAAACGCAACTAGATTGCACCTAACAATTTTTGGGCCTATGGGGAGGAGATTGGAGCCATTGGGATTAAGTGAAGCTTTTTATGCATGAAAACTTGTTACACACACACACACACACACATGCACGCATGCATGCATGGGTTTATTTGATTGTCCTCTCGAAGCCACCAAGTCTAAAGTGCATTACCCTTACCCTTCTAGTATGATAAGAAATGGTTGGTTGTCCAAGATCTATTTTGTTTTTCTCGCTATACGATTATCCAACTTACCTTTATTATGGAGAATGAAACCCATATATCTTGCTCATTGAGTGTATTACAAGTGACTATGGACTCAATGGAAGCACTAGATAAACATACGACGAAGTGGAGAGAAAACAAAGAGGAACTCCAAGGGTTGTCAAGTGCTCAGTTGAGTGGAGGAAAGAGAGGAGGAAATGAACATTGAAAGATTTCAAACATGAGGATTCCATGACTTTCTATTCATCTCAATAGGAGAAATGATTGAAATGCAAGGGCAAAACATTACTCTTGGAAAATGACAATCATTCCAACCCATTTTCGTGAAACTATAATTAATCCATTTACTACTAGAAAGTGACAAATACTAAGACATTTCAATAAAAATATAAAATATAGAATACCAAAATTATTTTTTGATTTTTCTTTTCATAATAGAAGCCTTCTCCTCATTGATGGAGCAGACTCTCTCTACATGCTAAAAGGCCGAAAAGTGATCTCAAACTCTTGCTAATGATGCATTTTAGGGGCATCCCCTTCCATAGTCAAAGCTATATGAGTCTATAACCAGTCCTTTGGCTTCTGAGTAGTCTCACAATCCCTAGCTAGACTTGCATCCATGTCTCCATCATGTGAGCAGTCCCATGTGAGTAGCAGTTGCCATGGACATAATCATATAGGAAAATATCGTGGTATGATATATTTAGCAATATGTTATTATAGAAGAATTATAGCTCCTCTCCATCATAATCCCAACCACATGGAGAAAGATTAGGTGAAGTCAAGCAAGAAGAACATAGACCATGTGTATACTACACATTCATTAGCATCAAAGGAATCTTCCATGATTGTAGGGGAAATGAGCTCATGAGCTTCACACTAACTATAGAGATTGCTTTAGGCCCTGCTTTGACCAAGGTCTCTCTAGGATCCAAGTTGTGACTTCTCTAGTGCACAAGAAGTTTCTTGACCCCATGCATTTGAGTTTTATAGATGAGTGGGCACGATAACTCTCTAGTGCACAATAAGTTTCTTGACCCCATGCATTTGAGTTTTATAGATGAGTGGGTACAATAAAAAGTCCAAAAAAGTCATTGCTAATAAAATGGTCTTACTTAAAGCTAAAGTAGTAGAAAATAAGAGGAGACTAGAACAAGGCTTGGGTCCTATACTTATGCCAATTTCTATACATGGTCAAGAGTGAACTACAAAGCATGGTTTAGCACGAGATCTTTAGCTCACAATAGAGGGAGTTTAGATGAATCCAAAAGGAGTGATTTGGATTATTGCATTTTAGATCAAGAGGTATCGATACATGGAGGCAAAATTTGTAAGTATTTACATTTTATCTTAAGTTTTTTCATGCTTAAATTTGTGATTAGTTTTATTTTTACTAATGATGTTTTATTTTTTAAGTAAAAATTGTGGGTTGAAATCCCACTTACCATGAGATTGACTACAAGCATGATCACAATAGGTTCAATATATGGACACACTTATATATAGAGGGTGTCATCATGGAGCAACTATGGCAAGAAATTACAATTAGTAAAGTGTATCGAGTATAGTATCTAGGTTTCTTTATACTAATAGTCACAAAATGTAGCTTCAAAATGATGCATACATTTTCTTATACTACTTTTTATACTTATAGCATTATAATCTAGACTTGATCATTCTCATTCTTGTCTTACATTATCATCCAACATTTAATTGTGTAAATCTCTATGTTTTAAGAACTAAAATATGACTTTAATTTGTATAGAATATGCATGTGTTCAAGAAAGTGCATTTTAAAAAAACCAAAAAATTATTTGTTGTAGACTTATGGCTAGAGCCATAATCTACCACAACAACTCCATGATTTTTTTGTATTATATGCATTTAATTTTTTAATGAGAATATGCATGAGAATTGCAAATGTATTGCAGTTAAGTAATTGCTTAAATTGTCAATTAAATTTACTTGAAAATTGTAGACATAGTGTGTTTTTATATGCACTATAAGTCATACTTTTTTTTGGTGCAAATAGACATGTATTTTGATGCAAGTCTTCTAATGCGGACATTAGCATGATCTTAGAGATGCTTGTCAGTTTTCGTCCTAGTTTAAAAAATGTGTCAATATAGTTGTCTATGACCTTAATCCTTTGTAAGGGTCTAGCCCTCCAAACTTTTGCTCAAAGTTTTCCCTCTATAACCATGGTAAAATTAATTTGCAATCATTGAAGTATGCATTTGTATAATTCTCGATATTATGTTTGTTGTTCTCTACAAATTTTCAAGCACCTATTTCGATGCATATACCAGTGTGCCTACTTATAAGCTTTTAGTGACACTTCTTTTGATGGTGGATCCTAATATTTGACATCAATTTTGTGCACATTCATGTTGTAAATTTTATTAGTATACCCACCATCTATTATAGTGTGTTCATTTAGTTCAATAGGCTATTAGGAAACATGTTACATTATTTCTCTTACACTTGCTTTCAAACACACTAGGTCTCTCTCTTATCATTATGCAATATAAAACAAGTTGACCACCTTCAACAAAAGAGAACAACCTTACTAAAGTTGAACCTTTAAGCTTGCTCTGCTCTCCATCTCCTAAAGATCAAGGATTCTGATGGTAAGATTCATGTGGCCCACTTTCCACATGCTATTTCCTTTAGTTAAAAGAATGTAGCTCCCCTCCACCCCCTCACCCACAAACACTCAATAAGTTATAAGTCATCCAAAGAACTGTAGCTCAAGTTGTCATAGTCCTTAATGACCTTGATGAACTCACTTAACCTCTTTTTTCTCTCTATTGTAAATTTGTAGTTTGTGGTAGAATTTCCCAATGTGTCATGTCGAACAAGGTTTCATTGCATATAGCCATAGTAGGCCTCATGACATGTTGTACATAGAAGTTACTCTCGATTACACCATTTTCCAAGAGATGGAGGTGATTGAGAGGTAGGACCCATGCTTTATTAGATTTTGAAACATAAAGGGAACAACCATATTTGCAATGTGGGTACTACAACACAGCTAGCCACCAATGCCCTCTTAGCTGTTTTTTTTTAATTTTGCAAAAGTGCATAAAATTTTCTAGGAGCAAAGGATCTTTGGGCCATATTTGGGCAATAGGGCAATGCTTTTGGGCCTTTTGAAGCATGTGCTCACCTTGATATCCATGAAGGGATTGTGCATTAGCTTCTACATTTAGAAGCCTAAAACTAGAGTTAAAAACAAATTTCTTGAGCTCTTTGTGATAGAATAATGAAAATTTTTGAGCAAAAAGTGGAGCATGGGGTTTAATTTACTTTTGTAAGTAGTGAGTCAATAAGTTGAATGTCATTGAGAGATTAAGGGTTTTGTTCCTCATTTTGGAAGTTTGCAATTCCTCTCAAAAACACAAACATATCTACACGCCATCATCTACCTTAAAATCATGCATTTATTGTATGATTTTCAATTAGATAAAACATTGGAAATAAGTGCCAGTAAAATAAGATACTATGTTGTGGCTCTAAAGCAAAAAAAGAAAAGAAAAGATAAGAAAGTGAGTCAAGAACTGAGATAATTGCAATAATGAAAAGCAAAGCAAAGGAACATCCACTAGTTCCTAGGGTTTTTTCAAGGGTGTGGTTTTTGAGAGGTGAAGTTACTTCTTAGTTCTATGCATGCTATTATATCTCTCGTAAGTGGGAGCATCTTTCTATCTCAACCCCCTAGCTACTAACAGTCAAGGGGTTGTACTAATATAAAAGGATCCAATTTTCTTGCTGATAATTTGTATTTATCTCATTATGCATATGTCGATTGAGGCTAAAGAAGGACAAGTTAAGTTTAAACAAATGGTGCTGACATGCAGGTTTGTTTTGTTGGAACTAAAACATTCCACTATTTCTTTGCATAAGTAGCTTGTGGTTGTGATGGTGGAATTTTTTTTACATATTTAATGCTTTGCATGGATACATTAACTAGGATTGCCAAGTGGGTTGTAAAAGTAAAGGATTTTGACTAGCCATCCATAGTGGAGGGGAACTCGGGCATGTTTGGTTAATTTTGTGTTTCACTGGAGTCATTAAAGAAGAGTAGGTGCTATGCCAATGGTGTCGTTGCATAGTGGATCATGCGTGGGTTGAGTTCAACAAGTGTGTAAGTTTGATCGCCACATTTCACATCCCCGGAGACACGAATCCATTCTTGTCTAAAGAAGAATACATGTTAGGACAAAGGAACCTCACACATTATTTCCTAAAGTGATTTGTGAAAAAGGAAAACGAATCAAGTTGTGAAAACATAATTATTCAAAGTCTCTATGACAACCTAATTCTCTAAGATTATCAGAGTACATTTTAACAATAAGACTCGATTTGGTATACTCTATGAAATGGTTAATGTTTTGTTTTGATCATGCTGTGAAATGGTTGATCATAAAAAGGAGTACAATAATATCTTCTTTAAAAGAGGAGTGACCCCATGAATATTAGGTTTATGGGTGCTGACCACGTGGCCATGTTGCTTTTGCCATTCTATCTCTTATTACGTTGCTTGGGATACATCCCTCAAGATATGGATTTTGATATGTCCTTGGGTTTTTCCACCTATTAGAAACCCAAAGTCCTAGTCATATTTGGAGCTCGTCATGAGTAAAATAGGTTGACACTCACATATTTTGGTGTAAACACCAATAGAAAGACAAAACTACTAATTATTTTATTAGTAGCACACACAAATTGCATGGGATAGTTTTTGAAAATGAAATAGATCAGAACGAGGGTGACAATTTGATAGTCCCATCAAACCAGACTATTGATCCCTTAAGGTTGATTGAATCAATAGTTTAGAGGGGAAGAAGTTAGTTGTAGGCAAGGAGTTTCCACATTGTGGTGAGTAATCGAATCCTTTGGTGGTTTCAACATCATTTATGTGGTGAGAGATCATTTACAGAAACACAAAAGTCATTTTGTGCCAAGTTGGAGAGCTACATAATTGATGCATGAAACAAGTTCGTGGTGTCTTGTTGGAGTACCTATGCAGAGAAATACAATACTATGGTAGAGCGTTTGTCTAAGATGCTAGTTCTATATTGAGCACAAGGAGATTTTTGTGAAGAAAGATAGTGAACATAAGCTTTCATAGTTTTTTAACATCAACTCCGCTTCCTTTATTCTCTTTGTATCTATGATCTCTAGTTCCTTTCATGGCTAAGACTGTGGATAAGACTTTTGGGATATTATATAGTGCTCATAAATAATGTAGAGCTCTTTGGGGAGTCTTTGGATTATTGATAAAATGACATTTCCATGTAGCTAGTCATGTATTGATGAGAAAATTTTGAACAATGGGGATTGTATGGTGCAAAAATGCATTATGGGACACTTCATAGTTTAAGGTTCAAAGTGTGAACACTCAAACAAGTTGTGAACTCTCTTGGATTTTAGTGGGTGCCTTAGGCTACTCTCATCACATTGATAATGTTGGAGGCACCACATGGCTATAAGTGCTATGCTACTTTAAATTTTGATGATCAAGATTTGTACTAGGTACATTACATCTTGCTTTTTATGGCATTTAGAAGATGTGAAATGAGGTTGAAGAAGCCTTGAAACAAAATATATCTAGATGTCTTCAAGTTTCTTCACAACACTTCTCACCTCTTTCAAGCTATTGGCAAGATTTTTACTCTTGCAAGTCTAAGTGCCTTGAATTTGTTTGGTCAATAGCGTATAATCACCAATAATATTCAATGTATGAGTCCCATTAGTTGGACACCATTCTAGACCCTTAGAAAAAGCTACATACTCTATCTCATTGATTGATTTCATCTCTTGTAGGGAAACTCCTCTTCCCATTATCTTGTCTCCAATAGGGGTAAAAACCACTATACCCATTGTTGTTTTTCCTTTATTTCTCTTATAGGATTCATCAACGTAGACTGCAAAGGCTTCATCTTGTAACTTAGGCGGCTCCTATTGTGGTTATGATATGAGCTTGTCATTGGTTTTTACCTTCTTCCCATGGTATCTTTAAGTCAACACATTGGCTAGGTACACTCGAGTTGAATCTTCTACCATTATGATAAAGTCAAATTCTTGCAATCGGATCATCCACATAGAAATCCTACTTGAAAAATCCATATATTATAGAAGAAATGGAAATGTTAGTGATAACAAATAAGTACCTTAGCAAAAGATTGGAGCATAACTTCTTCATACCAAACATAAGAGCTAAAACCATCTAATCAGTAGGAGTGTAATCCTTATCTATAGGTTTCATCACTCTACTAGCAAAGTAGATGGGCCTCATAAGTGTGGTTTTTGGATCCCTTTGTAGCAATATTGGTGCCAGAGACTCTGATTGCATATATTAAGATTCATATAAAAATCTTGGCCTCAACATGGTGGCAGGATGATGGGAATAGATGCTAGTATCTCTTTTATTTCTCAAAAATCTTGCTTACTCTCTTCAACCCAAGCAAGTATTTATAAATTAGTGAGTCAATGCAAGGGCAAGATCAATTGTGTCAATAGATGCATAAATTGGCTTTGGTACCCAACTCTATTTGTGCTAATCTACTTAGATCTTTATCCACTCTAGCCAAGTGAACGTCATGAGGATTGTAGATATAAAATTCATGAATAAACACCCTAATTGTCTTACCAAAGAGAGGCTAGAAGACAAAGTTCATGAAGCCCTAAAAGGTAGTAGAAGCATTGACTAGGCCAAATTCAATGAACCTAATACAAAACATCTCAAAGAAGTAATAAATGTTATTTTTATTTAATATTCTTCATCAATTTGAATTTGAAAATAGCCCGAGTATCCATCACAAATGGTTTATCTTGTTTAGAATCTCATCTTGAAATGGAAGAGGAAAATTATCCCTCTTTGTCAGTGTATTAAGTGATTTGTAGTCCACTCAAACCCTGCACTTTATATTTTTCTTAGCTCTTGCCAAAATCAATGAAACCCATTCTAAAGCCTCCATAGAATAGATAAATCTTGCCTTTAAGAGCCTTTTTATCTCCATTGGAAGACAATTTTGTTGTGCAACAACTTTTCTATTACTAATCTAGTATTTGGCTTCAAGTTGATGTTCTACAATGGTCACTCTTGCAATATGATCATAATTAGAGACAAAGAAAGTGGCTTGCTTTCTTGAAATTAATATGTAATTCTCTTTCTCCTTTGCACTAAGACCCTTAGCCAACATCTTTTCTAGTTCCTCTTCACTTAGCCCCGCACAGGTGTTTGACTCACATCCATTACCTAGTTCCTTTAGGACAACTCCCATAATTTGTAATGAGCTACTATCTTCTTGTTTAGACATCTCTTCATTCGATGAGGAGTATTCCTCTAAGATCCACTTATCTTCTAAAGTCTAAATCTCCTTTCCCTAAGGTTATACACAATGGCTTGTCCTTCTCTCCTAGCCCTTCATTGTGCTCATAACACAAGTTTACTATATTCCCAATCTTGCCCTGCTTTCATAGCAATGAGTCAAGGTCTTTTTAGTATAATTTGATAGCACTCCCCTTTGGATTGCACTCAGATTACAACACATACATATCCATCTTTACTTAAATACCAAATACTATAATCTTTATATATTTTATCATACTACTACACTTGATAGAAATAGTAGTTGTCATTTTTTTGTTAAAATAGAGGGTCCGATCACCTCTACACCTAATTAAAGAATTATCTTATCACTCATTACATAATTTTTTGCACCATTATCAACATATATCTTGGATACTCTTTGTCTTTTTATATAAGTCTCTACAATCGGTAAGACATCCTCAATGCCTTGGGCTTGATTGGGTCCAACTTCTTTTCTACTCTCCTTGAACTCTCCATACATGCCCATTATTGTGGCACTTGTGGTGATAGATACAATAGTTGTCACCATGTGAGTCTTGGTCCTTGTGAACTCACATCCTTGATTAGACTATAGGGTTTGGATTTCTCTCCCAATGGATAATCTTTGATTCCTATTTTGTACCAAGGTAATCCAATCTCTTCTTTCTTTTCTTACTCTGTTTTGAAGTGCCTTCACCATCTCCTATACTAGTCTTGCTATGGTGCAAATTCTTAGACTCATCAACCCAAGCTTTCTTGATTGGTATGATGTCCACCTCTACTATTTGTTCTTTCTCTTTCTTTGTTTTGTCCAAACCAATCATATTTAGAACATGATCTTTTGTATTGATTGGTAAGGGAGAAATTATATCTAGTGATTGGAGTGTTGCTCGAGGCCTTAGAATTTATAGTTGTGGTGGATTTTGTAAAAGGGGTTGAATCGAGGCTTGAGACCTTACTCTAGGAGGCGTAACTTGTTGTTGGCATGATCTAGGCTATGGCTCCTCTTGGATAGGGGAATCTCTTGGATTCTTCTAGGTTAGGGGAAAAAATACAAACCATGTCCCTCTTCATCACTAGTAAAGTATGGTAAGAAACCATAGCCAAGGTGGCCAAGCTGAAATCATATTACCATTTATGGCTGAGAATCGGTTGATACAAGGCTCACGTATGGTATACACCCCAATGCTACGATGGCCAAGAGTATGAACCCTCTTAGATGGTGGGAGGTTGAGATCTCAAACATGCATTAAATCATTTTTACTCTATTACAAGCCATCCCATCCTAGAAGAGCTTTGTCCTCAAAACTGAATTGAGGACATGCTACAAGGATCAATACAAGGATAGCTTGAAATAGATGAAGTCATGCTGAAATAAAACTCAATGCTAAAAAAGACTAGAGAAGTCGATGAAAAAGGACCATGTAAGTATAATAAATTACTGTAGGCTATCCAAAACAGGTTGTAGTACAAATTTGGTCATATCTTGAATTAGAAATGTCCAATCTCCATGTGCAAGGTATGAAAATGTAGAGGAAAATATGTAGTATCTAGTCGTGCCATCAAAATTAAATTTTGATTAAGATAAAGCAATTAATTTCAACATAGAGACTTATTACAAAAAGCTAGTTACTTCTCACAGTAAGTGAATTATCCTCTTGAAGAAGTCACGAAAATTGTTCCAAATATGAAGCATGCTGCCAAGAAGATTCTTCCATAGGCAAACCCTTCCACTTTATAGGATGCTCCATAAGGACTTGGTTCCTTAGAACCTTCTCCCGCTTACCAACAATATTTTTAGGTTTATAAATAATGAAACCATCTTCATCAAGGGGAGAATTTCTCCTCCCATTCTCTTCTTTCATTTCACTCTCTTTTTTTCTATGCTTGTGTTTCCTTTTCCATTGCATACTCTCACAATTTCCTCCATAGTCTCTCATTGCTCCCACAATGCAATCAATCAAGATTTCACACAAGTCTTTGTCTCACACTGAACTGGTATGTTGAATGAAGCCTTGGCCCTAGTTATTCAACCATCTTAAAGCTTTACCCTATTCAATGCACCTTCAAATCATTATCAAATAAAAGTAATACAAACATGTAAACCTTATGTCCATAAATCTTCATCTCTAGCATGTGGTTTTTAAAGATTAAATGTTGAATTTAATGCTCTCAATTGTGGCTAAAAAATCATATATATTATATCATAGTACATATTTTCTAACATTAGCCTCAAATCCTTTAGAATAATAATGACAATGACAATGATAAGAATTCCATAGGAAGCATACGAGTTAACATGCATGAAAGCTTATTTTATACTTAAAGCTAATATTGTCATGCATAATGGACCATGTTGCAGATTCATATTGATGCTATGTTGAATCTCTATTACATTGTATAGGATCATTTATGATGATAAATTACATTATGAATGAAGATGAATGTATTCTTTTGTTGGTCATCACATATTTTTCGTTCAAATAGTTTATCATTGCATATTTTTTGTTCAATTTTTTGAAAGAGATATGAAGTTAGCAAGAAGAATAGAAAGCACTAGTATTTTTGGGGAAGTCTTAGAGATCTTCTCATTAGGAGATGCATATATGATCACTACCTTAGCAAAAACTATTTATTTAAATATTTTTAAAGTATAAAAGTTTTATAGTCCAATGTTTCGCTTTTAAATCTAATAGAAGACAACACATGCTACACTATGAGTAGAATACACTTTCTAATAAAACATATTGGCAAGACATGATTTATTGCCAACTTTGTGAGTAGATAAGAGCATATTCATATGGTTTATTTCATAAGTACGTGGTCTTGTTAAACTAGTATTTTGTATGCCATGGGATTTGGTATATATGTAGACCCTCTACATCACATGCATTTTATGCCTATTTAAAAATACCATTATTTGTGAATGTTTCCTTAATAAAACACACCCTTTTCTATTCAATTTGTGAATAACTCTTTTATTTGACAGCCTTATGTATGTGAAAAATATGTATTGAATCCATGTGATATACTTATATTTGTATGAGTGACCCCTCCCTCCTCCCCAAGTACTATGACCACTTATCCACTCATGTAGAGATAGAGTTTGCAAGATATCCAAGTTATTCAATTTTGCTGGTGATAGTTCTCTAGGACAACCTTTTATAGGTGTTTAAATATACTTTGGACTCGATGTGATTTCTAAGTAATACTGTGTTCTACTAATAGATGACTAATATGCAAGAAATGCATGGGACATGCAATATGGAGGCTATTGTTCGAGAGGAGGCTAAAGGAAGGTTTCAAGTTGGCATGCATGTGGACCATCCATAGTGAGGGTTCAAATATGCAAGAGAGGGAGCACACCCACAAAGAGCATGGCCATTCTCTGGGCATTTTGAGTGTGATAGAGAGGCTCATAGTGATGACTTTAATGACACAATGATCACATAGTTTGAGCCATAGTTTTATGTATTATTGGCCATGTTGCCACACTACTAGAGTCATATTTTTATGTATTAGCTATCTGCTTGACCATTCATGTATCATACTACTCTAACATTATACATGTGCATTTCCATTATGTTATGATATTGTTTCGAATATTATGCTGCCAACTTGTGTCGTCTTCTCAAAATTTCATTCTTGAACTTGCATTCTTAATCCAACTTACATTATGGTTTTGAACTTGGTATTAAGTTGGTTAAATAGTTAAATTAATTAGAATAGATATATTAGATGCATTAGTTAGATCAAATAGTAAAATATTTATTTAAATATAAGTTAGATTAGGAATTCTTAAATAAGAGTTAAATATAATTTAGTTTGAATTTTTAAACAAAAGTGTAATATAATAGGCATATTTACTTTAAAGTAATATATATGTTACTTCTTATATTAAAGTTTTCTAGAATAATTAAAATGATTTCGAGGGGGTATGGGTAAATGAGAGAGAAAGGAAGAGAGATACATTAAGATTTTGATAAGGAGAAATAGTTTGGATCTTTTAATTTCTTTCTAAAAAATACTAATGTCTCTTAAGCAACACAAAAAACTTGACATGGCATAATTGATACATGATATCGCTGTTGAGATATCGAGCTCCACTCGTGATATGCCAGGGTGACCGTTGTGTATTTATGTCACCAACTTGTCAGTTGCAAACGCGGTTGGTACACCGCCCATGAATAATAACTACATGATAGCTATCCTTATCTACTCTAGTTCGTGGCTCAGTTAGTATGCCACCTTAGTTAGTTGAGTTTGGTTTGAGACCCATATATAGGGTTCTTCTATTTCTTTGTACTAGAGTTCTTTTGGCTTACACAACTAAGAAGAGGAAAACTGTTTTCAGCCTCCACCCTTGTGTGTCTTCCCCCATTGTGCAAGCAAGAAAGCTTCAAGCGAGACTCCTTCCTTCTCTCCCACAATCTTGACATGGTATCAGAGCCTTGTTCGTGGTAAGGGGCTCAAGAAAGCAAGCCAAGCTCCTGGTGTTCTGGTAAGAGGAGCAGTGTTGCTTTCATTTTCTGTTTTGGGAGCAGATCTCTGCAGGTAGCACAGTCGGAAAGTGCAGGAGTGCATTGTCTCAGGTTGAGACGCCTTCGCGGTGAAGCAAGAGGGCAGTATATGCTGTGGGCGAGGGCTTTAGCCCTCGGCGACCTTATTTTTTTGATTTGAGGCCATTTCGGGGCCTGCTTTGGAGGCGGAAGTTTTTTGCACGCACTCAGGAAAAGGCCCAGTTTTATGCAGTGCAGCCACTGTTCTACAGGTCGGTGAATAGTTACTGTAAATATTGCATTGTATGCTTGTGCGCAGAGACATTGGGAGTTACAGAATCATCCTTGTTGCCTGTTGATGCAAAATCGTCACTAGGAAGTGACTGTGTGGTCAAATACCACTTTCGCCAGTTTTGCAGATTTTCCCTTGTGAGGGTGAAGCTGTGGTTTTTGCAGTGACAAAATTTTTTGTAGTCTTCTGTAATGGCATCTGATTCTCTTTCACAGATTGTCACTGAAAAGCTTGACAAGAACAACTTCCAAGCATGGAAGTTTACAATGACGAATTTCCTTATGGGAAAAGGATATTGGGAATTTGTTGCAGGAAATGAAGAAGAACTAGTTCTTCCTGATGTTCCCAATCAACAGCAAATGTAGGCATTTAAAGCATGGCATGAGAGAGCCAGGAAAGTTATGTATTGGCTGTCTATCAACATTTCAGACTCTATGATTGTGCATATTCAGGATGCAAGTACGCCAAAGGAGGCATGGGATACTTTGTAAAAAATGTATAGCACAAATACGCAAGCCAGGAAAATGCAGCTCAAGCAAGAGTTGCACAATGTGCAAAGAGAAAATATGAGCATTAACGACTACCACATGAAGGTGAAGAAGATTGCAGATGCACTTGCTTCCATTGGGTCACCAGTGGAAGATGATGATTTAGTTTCTGTGACCTTGAATGGTCTAGGAAAGGATTATGCACAGTTTCGAACATCCATTTCAGTTCGTGAAAGATTTCCTGATTTTGAGGAGCTGATTGCTCTTCTAATTTCTGAGGAGCAAAGAAATGGTGGTGCATCTTCTTCAGGAGGAACTTCAAAAGAAGCTGTCTTCTACTCAAATGATGGAAGAGGTAGAGGTAGAGGTAGAGGAGGCCGATATGGAGGCCGTGGTAGAAATCAGAATATGCAGCAAACTCAAGAAAACCAGTCCTATGGAGGAGGACGTGGTAACTCTAGAGGCAGGGGGAGCCAAAGAGGTCGTGGTGGATGGCAAAGAGGCCAAAATGCAAACAGTAATGTTAAATGCTACTATTGTGGTAAAATGGGTCATATGACTAAAGACTGCTATAAAAAGCAGAATGACATCATGAATGGAAAACTGCAACAAGGAAATTATGCATCCTCTAGTAGACAGGGTGATTACAGAAATGAGCATCTGTTTATGGTGCAGCACATGAACAATTCTGTGACAAGTGCAGAAGAAAGCAACGATGTATGGTATGTTGACTCAAGTGCATCAAACCATATGACAGGTCATGCAGAATGGATGGAGGATGCAAGGAAAATGGAAAAACCAGGATTTGTGGAGACTGGTGATGATACTGCACATCCTATTGTGCAGATTGGAAAATTTCCTTTGTCTATGCAGGATGAGAAAAAGAAATACCTGTCCGATGTATTTCATGTCCCGAATATCACCAAGAATCTGGTTTCTGTTGGTCAAATGGTTGAGTAGGGCTTGCAAGTCAGATTTAATCCTCATGGATGCTTTGTTGAGGATATGAAAAATAAAGGTCGCTTGATAGCAAAAGGAAAGAAGAAGGGCAGAATGTTTACATTGGATGCAGACATGTCTGAATTGAGTGCAGCAATGTTTGCACATGGGACCGGTGTAGTTGCAGATATTGATATCTGGCATAAATGCATTGGTCATGTTAATGTACAACGACTTAAATCAATGCAGGCCCAAAATATTGTTGCAAGTTTGCCGAAATTCAAGGTTGCAGAAATGCATAAGGTATGTGAAGCCTGTCAGTTTGGAAGAAGCCATTGGAATTAATCCACTCTGATGTGTGGACAACTAAAGCTGCATCTCTTGGAGGCTGTCATTATTTTGTCAGTTTTATTGATGACTATAGCAGAAAAGTTTGGGTGTATTTTATGAAAAAGAAAAGTGAAGTTTTTGGGCATTTCAAAACTCTTAAAGCTATGGTTGAAAAAGAAACAGGCTTGCAGATAAAATGCCTAAGGTCAGATGGAGGGGGAGAGTACCTCTCAAATGAGTTTGCAAGGTTCCTGCAGGAGCATGGCATAAAGCAGCAATATTCATGCAGTCATACCCCACAACAAAATGGAATTGCAGAAAGAAAAAACAGGCATATTGGAGAGGTATCTCGTGCCATGCTCAATGAAAAAGACTTGCCAGATTTTTATTGGGCTGAAGCAGTTGCTATAGCAGTCTACATAATGAATAGGACTCCCACTGCAGCAATACATGGAATGACTCCAGAGGAGAGGTATACTGGTAGGAAACCAGATATTTCTCATTTGAAAATTTTTGGTTGCATTGCCTATGTACATGTGCCAGATGAGTTGAGATCCAAGTTGGATCCAAAAGCTGAGAAGTGCATCTTTATTGGTTACTCTCTGCAGCAAAAAGGGTATAGATGCTATAACCCTTCTACTCGTAAGTTTACAGTGAGCAGAGATGTTGTTTTTGATGAGATGAGTAGCTGGTATAAACCAGTAAATGTGATTGATGATGTAGATGCACAAAATGGTAATGCTGCACAAAATTCACAGCAGCAGTCACAAAATATTAGTGGACCTGGAGCGTCCTCTAGCAGTGGTTCACATTCTTCGCCATGGACAGGCAGATTGAGATCAGGAGAATCTTCTGAAGGCAACGCAAATAGTGGTATGCAGGTATCACGAAAAGGAAAAGAGAAGGTAGATCAGCCCATGTTTGATGTGAATGCAGGTCACTCTTATGTGGATGGTGAATCCAGTGGCTCAGAACAGAGCATTGATGATGAGTTGGGTATTCCTTCTATTGTTACACCTGGAGTAAGGAAGACCAGGGATGTTTTGAGAGCTCCTGGGAGTGAACCTACTTTGCGCAGGTCTACGAGAGCTAGGTATCCTGTGGATAGGCTGAAATATGATGGATTTACAGCCATTCACTATGCATATATGGTTAAAGTGATACAGGAACCAGAACCCACTTCTTTTGAGGAAGCCATGGGAAAAGAAAAATGGGAGAAATCCATGGATGAAGAAATGGATGCCTTGGAAGCAAATGCTACATGGGAATTGGTACCTTTGCCTAAAGGTAAAAATGCAATTGGCTGTAAGTGGGTTTATAAGGTGAAGCACAATGCAGATGGTTCTGTGATTAGATACAAGGCAAGATTAGTAGTCAAGGGGTATGCACAAACATATGGCATTGACTATGAAGAAACATTCAGTCCGGTTGCAAGGATGGCAACCGTAAGAGTAGTCATTGCTATGGCTGCATCAAAGGGATGGTCTTTACATCAGATGGATGTAAAGAATGCCTTCTTGCATGGTGATTTGCAAGAAGAGGTCTATATGGAGCAGCCACTAGGTTATGTGCATGCTGTTCATCCTGAGTTTGTTTGCAGGTTGAAGAAAGCCTTGTATGGCTTGAAGCAAGCACCTAGAGCATGGTCTGACAAGATAGGACAGTATCTTGTCACTATTGGCTTTCAGATTTCCAAGGCAGATTTCTCACTTTATGTGAGAAAAACAGAGAAAGGTATTATGCTACTTGTCATTTATGTTGATGATTTGATTATGACAGGTGACAGTGATGAAGATATCCTTCATGTGAAAATGCTATTGAAGCAGAAGTTTGAGATGAAGGATTTGGGAGAGCTGCGTTATTTCTTGGGCATTGAGGTGATTAGATCACCAAGTGGGATTCAGCTCTTGCAGAGGCAGTATGGATTGGACATGCTGTCCAAATATGGGATGACAGGCTGTAAGCCTATTTCAGTTCCTTTGGAGCAGAATGTGAAGCTGAGCACAGATGCAGGTGAGCTTCTAGAAGACCCTACTATGTACAGACGCATAGTAGGAAGTTTGATTTATATGACTATTACCAGGCCAGATTTGAGCTATGCTGTTGGATTGGTAAGTCAGTTTATGCAGGCTCCAAGGAAACCACATTTGGATGCGGCTAGACGCATACTCAGGTATGTGAAGTCCACATTGCAGTATGGACTATTTTATGAGACTGGGGTTCAGATACAGTTGCATGGATACACTGATGCTGATTGGGCTGGTAGTATTTCTGATAGACGATCTACCAGTGGATATGTGTTCTCTTTTGGGAGTGTTGCAGTCACTTGGAGCAGCAAGAAACAGCCTACAGTTGCCTTGTCGAGCATAGAGGCTGAGTACAGGGGTGCAGCAATGGCTGCATGTGAGGTAGCTTGGTTGCATAAGCTACTTTATGATATGCATCAGTCTATAGATGGACCAGTTGTCATTTATTGTGACAACATGAGTAGTATACACTTGGCAAATAACCCAATCTATCATGCTAGAACAAAGTACATTGAGGTGCATTATCACTATGTGCGAGAGAGGGTTTTACTAGGTCTTATTGATCTAGTTTATGTCAGCACAGAGGATCAGGTAGCTGACATATTCACGAAGGCATTGGGCGCAGAGAAGCTGCGCAAGTTCAGAGACCTGCTTGGTGTGCAGGAATTGGGATTGAGCTCGAGGGGGAGTGTTGAGATATCGAGCTCCACTCGTAATATGCCAGGGTGACCGTTGTGTATTTATGTCACCGACTTGTCAGTTGCAGACGCGGTTGGTACACCGCCCATGAATAATAACTACATGATAGCTATCCTTATCTACTCTAGTTCGTGGCTCAGTTAGTATGCCACCTTAGTTAGTTGAGTTTGGTTTGAGACCCATATATAGGGTTCTTCTATTTCTTTGTACTAGAGTTCTTTTGGCTTACACAACTAAGAAGAGGAAAACTGTTTTCAGCCTCCACCCTTGTGTGTCTTCCCCCATTGTGCAAGCAAGAAAGCTTCAAGCGAGACTCCTTCCTTCTCTCCCACAATCTTGACAATCGCATATGCGGCATGTCACAAATAACATCACATAAGTGATAGTTGTAGCATTAGCATCTTTCATCTTTTATGCAATGTAAAATGGCATCACTACACCCTACGGATTCTGATAGTCTTATATTACAATTTCCAACAACTTTTATGGCATACAATTGCACTTTTTGATAAGAGAAAATAATTTGGATCTTCTAAATTTCTTTCTTAAAAATACTAATGTCTCTTAAGTGACATAAAGAACTCGACATGGCATAATTGATACATGATATCGCATGCGCAACATGTAACAAATGATATCATGTAAGTGATGTTTGTAGCGTTCGCATATTGCATCTTTGATACAATGTTAAATGGCATCACTACACCCTATGAATTCCAATAGAGTTATGTTATAGTTTCCAACAACTTTTATGTCATACAATTGCAATTTTTTAATCAAACATTATATGCAACACTAGATTAACTAAAATTTGATATTATGTAATCACATTTTTAATGAAAGATTATATGGAATACTAATATAAGTTAACAATTCCATTTGTAATTAAATACCAATTTAGCTTTAAATTGATGCCATACAATTGTGTTATTAAATTGAAGATACAATTAGGACTCTCTCTCTCTCTCTCACATACACACACACATTTTTAAACTTAATATAACCAATGAATTCATGTAGTTTTTCTTATATTTTCAATGTCTATAGTATCATACAATTATGTATTTTAATTGAAGATTCTATGAAATACCAATATAATTTTTTTTTTCATGTAATTGCATTTAGGAACTAAAGATAGTGATGAAGGATATCTTCATCACTATCACTTGTGATAATCAAATCATCAACATAAATGACAAGCAGCATAATATCTTTCTCTTTTTTTCTCACATAAAGTGAGAAATCTGCCTTGGAAATCTGAAAGCCAATAGTGACAAGATACTGTCCTACCTTGTCAGACCATGCTCTAGGTGCTTGCTTCAAGTCATACAATGCTTTCTTCAACCTGCAAACAAACTTAGGATGAACAGCATGCACATAACCTGGTGGCTGCTCCATATATACCTCTTCTTGCAAATCACCATGCAAGAAGGCATTCTTTACATCCATCTAATGTAAAGACCATTCCTTTGATGCAGCCATAGCAATGACTGCTCTTATGGTTGCCATCCTTGCAACCGGACTGAATGTTTCTTCATAATCAATGCCATATGTTTGTGCATACCCCTTGACTACTAATCTTTCCTTGTATCTATTCACAGAACCATTTGCATTGTGCTTCACCTTATAAACCCACTTACAGCCCATTGCATTCTTACCTTTAGGCAAAGGTACCAATTCCCATGTAGCATTTGCTTCCAAGGCATCCATTTCTTCATCCATGGCTTTCTCCCATTTTTATTTTCCCATGGCTTTCTCAAAAGAAGTGGGTTCTGGTTCTTGTATCACTTTGACTATATATGTATAGTGAATGACTATAAATCCGTCATATTTCAGTCTATCCACAGGATACCTAGCTCTCTAGACCTGCGCAAAGTAGGTTCACTCCCAGGTGCTCTCAAAACATCCCTGGTCTTCCTTACTCCAGGTGTAACAATAGAAGGAATATCCAACTCATCATCAATGCTCTGTTCTGAGCCATTGGATTCACCATCCACATAGGAGTGACCTGCATTCACATCAAACATGGGCTGATCTACCTTCTCTTTTCCTTTTCGTGATACCTGCATACCACTATCTGCATTGCTTTGAGAAGATTCTCCTGATTTCAATCAGCCTGTCCATGGCAAAGAATGTGAACCACTGTTAGAGGACGCTCCAGGTCCACTAATATCTTGTGACTGCTGCTGTGAATTCTGTGCAGCATTACCATTTTGTGTATCTACATTATCAATCACATTTACTGGTTTATACCAGCTACTCATCTCATCAAAAATAACATCTCTGCTCACTATAAACTTATGAGTAGAAGGGTTATAGCATCTATACCCTTTTTGCCGCAGAGAATAACCAATAAAGATGCACTTTTTAGCTTTTGGATCCAACTTGGATCTCAACTCATCTGGCACATGAACATAGGCAATGCAACCAAAAATTTTCAAATGAGAAATATCTGGTTTCCTACCAGTATATCTCTCCTCTGGAGTCATGCCATGTATTGTTACAGTGGGAGTCTTGTTCATTATGTAGACCGCTGTAGCAACTGCCTCAGCCCAGGCAGGTCTTTTTCATTGAGCATGGCACGAGATACCTCTCCAATATGCCTGTTTTTTCTTTCTGCAATTCCATTTTGCTGTGGGGTATGACTGCATGAATATTTCTGCTTTATGCCATGCTCCTGCAAGAACCTTGCAAACTCATTTGAGAGGTACTCTCCCCCTCCATCTGACCTTAGGCATTTTATTTGCAGGCATGTTTCTTTTTCAACCACAGCTTTTAGAGTTTTGAAATACCCAAAAACTTCACTTTTCTTTTGCATAAAATACACCCAAACTTTTCTGCTATAGTCATCAATAAAAGTGACAAAATAATGACAGCCTCCAAGAGATGCAGCTTTAGTAGTCCACACATCTGAGTGGATGAATTCCAATGGCTTTTTACTCTCTTGAACATGTCTAGGGAATGGTTTCCTTGCCTGTTTTCCAAACTGACAGGCTTCGCATACCTTATGCATTTCTGCAACCTTGAATTTTGGCAATCCTGCAACAATATTTTGGGCCTGCATTGATTTAAGTCGTTGTACATTAACATGACCAATGCGTTTATGCCAGATATCAATATCTGCAACTACACCGGTCCCATGTGCAAGCATTGCTGCACTCAATTCAGGCATGTCTGCATCCAATGTAAACATTCTGCCCTTCTTCTTTCCTTTTGCTATCAAGCGACCTTTATTTTTCATATCCTCAACAAAGCATCCATGTGAATTAAATCTAACCTGCAAGCCCTGCTCAACAATTTGACCAACAAAAACCAGGTTCTTGGTGATATTCACAACATGAAATACATCCGAGAGGTATTTCTTTTTCCCATCCTACATAGACAAAGGAATATTTTCAATCTTCACAATAGAATGTGCAGTATCATCACCAGTCTCCACAAATCCTGGTTTTTTCATTTTCCTTGCATCCTGCATCCATTCTGCATGACCTGTCATGTGGTTTGATGCACCTGAGTCAACATACCACACATTGTTACTTTCTTCGTCACTTGTCACAGAATTGGTCATGTGCTTCACCATAAACAAATGCTCATTTATGTCATCACCCTGTCTACTAGAAGATGCATAGTTCCCTTGTTGCAGTTTTCCATTCATGATGTCATTCTGCTTTTTATAGCAGTCTTTAGCCATATGACCCATTTTACCATAGTAGTAGCATTCGATATCGCTGTTAGCATTTTGCCCTCTTTGCCATCCACCACGACCTCTTTGGCTCCCCCTGCCTCTAGAGTTACCACATCCTCCTCCATATGACTGGTTTTCTTGAGTTTGCTGCATATTCTGATTTCTACCACGGCCTCCAGATCGGCCTCCTCTACCTTTGCATCTATCTCTTCCACCATTTGAGTAGAAGACTGCTTCTTTTGAAGTTCCTCCTGAAGAAGATGCACCACCATTTCTCTGCTCCTCAGAAATTAGAAGAGCAATCAACTCCTCAAAATCAGAAAATCTTTCACGGACCGAAATGGATGTTCGAGACTGTGCATAATCCTTTCCTAGACCATTCAAGGTCACAAAAACTAAATCATCATCTTCCACTAGTGACCCAATGGAAGCAATTGCATCTACAATCTTCTTCACCTTCATGTGATAGTCATTGATGCTCATACTTTCTCTTTGCATATTGTCCAACTCTTGCTTGAGCTGCATTTTCCTGGCTTGCGTATTTGTGTTATACATTTTTTACAAAGTATCCCGTGCCTCCTTTGGCATACTTGCATCCTGAATATGCACAAGCATAGAGTTTGAAATGCTGATAGACAGCCAATACATAACTTTCCTGGCTCTCTCATGCCATGCTTTAAATGCCTGCATTTGCTGTTGATTGGGAACATCAAGAAGAACTGGTTCTTCTTCATTTCCTGCAACAAATTCCCAATATCCTTTTCCCATAAGGAAATTCGTCATTCTAAACTTCCATGCTTGGAAGTTGTTCTTGTCAAGCTTTTCAGTGACAATCTGTGAGAGAGAATCTGCAAAACTGACGAAAGTGGTATTTGACCACACAGTCACTTCCTAGTGACGATTTTGCATCAACAGGCAACAAGGATGATTCTGTAACTCCCAATGTCTCTGCGCACAGGCATACGATGTAATTTTTACAGTAACTTTTCATCGACCTGTAGAACAGTGGTCGCACAACATAAAACTGGGCCTTTTCTTGAGTGCGTGCAGAAAACTTCCGCCTCCAAAACAGGCCCCGAAATGGCCTCAAATAAAAAAAAACAGGGTCTATTGCTTCACTGCCCTGTTTCTTCACCGCGAAGGGCATCTAAACCTGAGACAATGCACTCTTGCACTTTCCGGCTGTGCTACGTGCAGAGACGTGCTCCCAAAACAGAAGAATGAAAGCAACACTGGTCCGCGAACTTGGCTTGCTTTCTTGAGCTCCTTACCACGAACAAGGCTCTGATACCATGTCAAGATTGTGGGAGAGAAGGAAGGAGTCTCACTTGTAGCTTTCTTGCTTGCACAATGGGGGAAAACACACAAGGGTGGAGGCTGAAAACAGTTTTCCTCTTCTTAGTTGTGTAAGCCAAAAGAACTCTAGTACAAAAGAAATAGAAGAACCCTATATATAGGTCTCAAACCAAACTCAACTAACTAAGGTGGTATACTAACTGAGCCACGAACTAGAGTAGATAAGGATAGCTATCATCTAGCTATTATTCATGGGCGGTGTACCAACCGCATCTGCAACTGTCAAGTCGGTGGCATAAATGCACAACGATCACCCTGGCATATCACGAGTGGAGCTCATATCTCAACACAAACTAGGGATACACTTGCGAGTGTTCAGATTAGACTACTGATGCATAAAAGCAAGGTGCTAGCAAAAATGAGCTACAATACGTACAAAGGTATCCTCAAAATGAGTGTGCACCCAAGCAAAATAAAGGTAAGAGTTCGAACATGCTGCAGAGTTCGAACATTGTTTTGGCACAAGAGGATCTCACAAATTGAATGGAAGTAAGAGCTTTGAGGACGAAGACTACTTTAGTGGTCTGTAAGTTTTTGTTAGAGGATGTTATTTGCACATATGGCTACATTGGGAAAATTATAGTAGATAGAGGTGAGTTGGATGTTGATGAGGCTAGGGAGTTTTTATCTTGCCTTGGTATTAAACTTACTTTGACTTCAACATATAATCCAGAAGGCAATGGGAAAAGTGAGAGAGGCCATCGGCCGATTGTAAAAGCCTTGGCCAAAGCATGCAGTGGAACACAATATTAGTGAGTTTGGGAACCTCCCAATTCCCATTTTTTGAATACTAAAAAGGTGGCATGGGGGTAACATGCCCGTAAGTTTCTCAAAACCATATGATGTGACCTATCATTGAAAAGCGGTTGAAAATTTGAATCTACTGAGCTATAGAGTGCTCGATTTGGAGTTATAGTGTTCAAGTTATGACAAATCCAAAGATTTGACCATATGTCCCAAACTTATGGAAAATTTCCATATTCCCTAATATGGTGTTGTGGACGGGTCAGAAGGTAGCCTAGATTGTTGCCTTACGCCATATGGGTTGATTGCATTACACACAATGTGACCATAGGTTATATGCCTGCCGAGTTGATGCATCGACAGAAACCAGTCATGCCTACAGAGAGTTGCACACTCACTTGGAATGCTTTACCGTGGTAACATGATGATATGACTAGAGAGGATCTTTTGGCTCTTTATATTTGTCAGTTGGAGAGGAGATTTGAGTATATTAAGAGAGTTGTTTAGAAGCTCAAAGAGGCCAGAATTCATAGCAAAGTCTGATTTGATAGTAGACACAAATTGAGACCTAGAGAGATTGAGGAGGAAGATTGGGTGTTGGTCTATGATAGCAATCTAGACAACCACCACAATGCTATCCACAAGGTTTCAGGATGATGGTTTGGGCCTTATTTGGTGTAGCATGTCCATGACTTCATGGAAGGACTGTTGCATGGATATGAGAGCTATCATATGATTTTGAGGGTGGAATATGTGTTGAAGAAGCCAAGGGACTATAATATTTTGGGAGGCAAAATAGCCACTACTTTTTGATTGAGTGGGAAGCATGATTTGCTCGTTTCCATGTCATGCTGCAATTTAATGGGGAGATAGTCATCATTTTCACGAGTCTAGTCACCATGATTTGAGGGGCTAGACTCAATGATCACACTGCTCATGAGAGGATGGCACTTACTGCGGTAGCCTACAATCATGTAGATGTTGAAGAGATGGGGATCCCAGTGCCAGCACTTGGCATCCTCCATTGCATTGGTGATTCTATGCTACATAGCCAGCACGATAGGTCGGCCTTTTCAATAGCCATTTGAGATGCAGTGATTGTCCTTCTTCTCCTCAAAGGAGGATGGGATGATTTTGATATTTACCGATGCTCCACGGATGAAGGGCCACAAGTAGTAAAATTGCAACTAGATGGGCCATCTTGATATCTAGCTCAGCATGCTATAGAAATTACCGACATCAAGCTAATGTTTGCCATGACTTTCAAGTACTGAAATGAGGTGGTCTCAAGGACAAAAACATTATTGTCTTCATGTATGATGACATTGTGGATAACAAGTATAATCCATGCCCTAGTATAATCATTAATAGTTCTACATGCGATGATGTTTATGCTGGAGTGTTCTTTGCCGTGCTTTTGGGAAACCGAAGTGCCCTGACTGGAGACAGTGGAAAGGTAGTCCATAGTGGCCCTAATGATCATATTTTCATATTCTATTTGGATCATGGGGGTCCTAGAGTTCTTAGAATGCCTACAAACCCAAACCTTTATGCAAGTGATTTCAAAGAGGCTTTGCAAATGAAGCATGATGCTGGAGGTTATAGATAAATGTAGATTTATATTGAAGACATGATGTGGTAGCAATGGTAGATAGAATTCAGACTGGAACTAGAGGAGGTGGCAATCAATTTGTCATGACAATACCCATGTGATAACAAGCATGTTTGTAGGAGATACCCTACTAGTGCAGTTGGTAACATCGTTAATTTGTCACAACATCATCTAAGAGTGCGACTATAGCACTTCAGTAGCCATCAATTGGGTAGGAGTAAGAGATAATGATTGTCACCTTCACACAGATAAACAAAGGGCATGAAGATGACATAAGGCCTCAACAAGACCAAGGCTTTAGCAAGTTCATAACTTTCACCAAAGCATTAAAAAAAGGATGCTTAATCATTGTACTAATCATCCAATTTATGTATAAAAAATTGCTCTCATGTACTTACCACATCTCATCTTACAATTGTGATATCCTCTATCCACACCTTGTCCATAATACCACTTTACTTCTACATTTTAGTGCTTATACCATGGAGTGGATCTCTTACCTTGGAAGATCATTTCTTTGTATCTTGATCCTGAATATAAAGTAAGCTTAAATGTATACATGAATTTCTCTATCTTACCTTGCCCACATATGTATTTGATTGAATGTGAAACCTAACCATTCTTCTTACTCCATGTATTTTCCTTGAATTGATTACTCTTCATCATCCTTTGCCCCATATCGCAAAGTGTCCCTCCTGTGAGTGACTTTCACGAACTCCTACCCATATTCCGTGTGACAGTGTTTGTTGATATCTTGGAGATATACACTCATGTCTTGGTATTCAAATTCAATGCTATGGGGAAAAGGGTGTTTTATTACTGCTTCAAACAAAGTTACTTAAAGATATTATTCAAAAGTTTGGTTTGGGTTTTGCACATCCTACTAGTACTCTTATCTTGTGAGCTCTACTAAAAACTGTCTTTTTGCAAAATGATGGACAATTAGCATTACATCAACCTTGTGCTAATCTTGTTGGCTTAAATTCTCACCCTGACATTCTTTTTGCTACAAATTTTCTTGAATAACATCTTAGTTCTCCATGCCTTAAACATTGGACTAAAGCTAAACAAGTTTTGAAGCATTTGAAAGACAATAAAGATTTTGGGTTGGTTTATTGGCATGAACAAAACTTTGATTCTCTACATTCACTTCAACTTCTAGGTTATACAGATGCAAACTAGGCAAGCTCTCACTTATCTATGCACTCTACAGGTGGAAGTTGTTTCTTTATCATGGTTGTCTTGTTTCATGGACTAGTAAGAAACAATGTTGTGTTGTTATTTCCACTACTACAGAGGCTGAATATGTAGCTGCATCTTTAGCTGCTCAAGAGTTAGTATGGCTTCAACAAGCTCTATCATATATTGGCCATCCTCCTCTCTCGAGCACACCACTTTGATATGATAACCAAAATGTTATTAGTCTTGTTAAATTCTATATTCAATATAACAAGTCTAGACATATTGCAGTGCATTATCATTATGTTCAATATGAAGTAAAGAAAGGTACAATCATGATTGAACATTGTCCAAGTGATCAAATGACTACATATATATTCAGCAAAGGACTCAATGAAGCATACTTCACTCTGTTGTGCTCAGAACTTGGAGTTGTCGCAAATTCAATATTTGGGGATTAATATATTATGACATTGTAGTGCCATTGTACGTACTCCTTGTAGGCACCAAACACTTCACATATGCACATAAACCTCACACATGTTGGTAATCTTTGTACATACATATTCAGTTTCACTTCACATGCACGGATTCACTTTACATGTACACAATAATCCTTCTTGATCACGTTTATACATTTGTATATAGGAGCTCAATTTTTTCCCTTGTGCTCCCCAAGGGTTTTTTTCATCCACAACTAAAGACCTTTGTTTGAGTGGGGGTGTTGGATCTATATATAGCTCACCTTATCTAGACTAGGTGTCACCTATATACATGTAGATTGTGATCAATATTATATAGTCTTTGGGAGTGTATATGGTGTGTCTCTTCTCTCTCTATCGCGTCACTACATATCTTCTCTCTCTACATTTCAACACATATATATTGGAGCTATATATAGCTCACACTATCTAGGTTTTGACATATAGTAGAAAAAAAAATTATAATGGCTAATATATTGTCTTGAGCAAGGTGTATGATGAAGCAAATATGATGGCTAATGATGAAGAGGCTAAAATTATATGTATAACACTTGATCATGAATGTTTTGTTTCTTTGATAGAAACTTTTTCAAAAGAGTTATATGATGGGTAATGGCTGCAAATTGGGAAATATTTGAGTACCTTGACAAGAAGAGGAGAATGAGATAATGAGTTAAGAGAATTTAGCAAAATGTAGTACATTGATGTCTTATACTTTGTTGAGACTTGCAGTACATTTGTTAGATGTCTTAGGCTTTAATGTCTTATACTTTTCTGAGACTTGCACCATATGTTAGATATATTCTTCTGTGGACACTATGATGGTTTGCATCCTACTTATTCTCTTTCTATTCATTACAAACAGGTTGTGGACTTAGTGCCTATGCCTATGGGATAATGGCAAACAAGATATATCATGCTTCCATAAGAGGATCATACAAATCAATTTAAAGGCCAAAATTTGAGAACAAAATCTACTAGTACTATATATAAGTTCTTATTAGAGGATGTGATATATCATTGTAAAACTATTTCTTCTCTAACTTGGAGATCAAGCTTGCACTTTCATTAGCATATAATCCTAATGACAATGGGAAGAATGATAGGAGACATCCATCGACTATCATGGCAGATCTTTCATCTGCCGATTTGCAAGGCATTAGCAAAGGTATGTAGAGAAAAAATATGAGAGTAGCCATAATTACTCCCATATGCCCTATGGATTGGTTGCATTATTCATAGTGCTACAATAGGATATATGCATGTAGACTTGATGGATGTAGAAGCCAATCATTCCAATGTAGAAGGTAAGTACTACCTGAAACATGTTGCCATGGGATGAAGGGATCAACAGAGAAGAGTTGCTAGCTTGAAGGATTCATCAGTTGGAGAGGAGACTAGAAGATATAGTGCTTGTAGTACAAAGATTGAAAAAAGACAAGTTAAGAAACAAAGAAAATTTTGACAAGAAGCTCATATTTTGACCTATAGCTATAGAATAAGAAGAGAAAATACTTGTTGATGACAATAATTTGGATAGTTAGCATAGTACCATCAAGAAGGTCTCTAAGAGATGGTTTGGTCCTTAGATCATGAGACATGCATATGATAATGCTACATACTCTCTTTGCAATCTTATGGGATAGAGTTGAAGATACCCATAGCTATTTAAGAAGAGGTACCCTATCACTTATAAAAAAGAAGAGGATGAAAATTAGATTGCTCATGAAAACATAGAGGAAGAAAAAGATAATGAAGAGAAAGTGAATGATTTTGATCATGATGAAAACTAAGAAATGTGGAACATGCTAGATGATCTATAGTTTTAGAGTAGGTGAATGACATGTGGTAATATGTACCATGGCTCAAAACTTGAAGAATTCTCACAGTGATAGTATTTTACATGTGTATCTATGGGATTAATCTATCACTATTCATGCTCTATACACACTATTTGTTTATATCAATTAGGAAGTTGAAGTGGACTAAGCGAATGATATCGTACCTTGTTGGAGGTTAGGGGACCTCCCATTGTCAAAGTGCAACTCGGAAATCATCAAAGTAATGAGATATATATATATGCAGAACTTCTCAGTGTGTTCGGTCCTTTTGCAAAAGTCACTGAAGAGATGATCCTTCTTGCCTTTGTACCTATTGCCAACATATAATGCATGCTCATCACTAGAGGTACTTGGTTCTTCCTTAGATTTTAGCTTCTTTTCCTCTTCTAACAATGATGCCTGGATATCAACAAGTTCAGGATTTGGTATGTTGATTAAAGTTGTTGATACATTATTATATTCAGGAGGCAAACTCTTAAGTAGAACACTGATGCAAACATCTTCTTCCATTTTAATGTTGATTCCTGCAAGTTGGGTTAGAAGTCCTTCCACGTAATTTAGATGTGTGGCAAGTGATGTGCTGGACTTCATTTCAAGCCTAAAAAACTCAATCAAGAGACCATACTTTGATGATTTAGACTGTGCACCGAACAAGGTGTCAAGTCTCTTCCATGTATCCTTGAGGTCTCACAATTATACACATGGTGGATATAGCTATCGTCTAGCTCCAGTTAAATAATGTCCTAGGCCTTATCATCATTCTTTTGCCAAGTTACAGCAAGATCCTCATCACGAGGCTTCTTTTCTTTTCTAGTGGTAATGGCCTAGAGGCCCTTCTTCATCAGGATGAGTTTGATGCGGGCCTGCTAGGTGTGAAACCCAACTCCTTTGAAACGAGCAGTTGGAGAGTCTTTGCCCATGTTAGACTTATGGAAACAGTAGCAAATCAACTTCAAAATTTTGAGATTTATCAGTGGAAGAGTAGATTACAATGTGTCAAGAGACACAAGTAATGACAGTGTGAAAAGACACTATGCAGAGACTATGTTTGTGTTGATGTTGAGCTTGAATCTTCTTTGTTCGGGGTTGTTAATCCTTCTTCAATCTTTCCAAGTTATTCTCCTCCTTGATTTGATGCTGGGACAATAGGTCAAAGTGGCAGTGTATTGCTTCAAGTGGCATGAGAGAGAAAATAATGAGATTTTTGAGCTTGAGTGAAAAATTGGCTATAGTGGATTTTAGGGTTTCATCATAAGGGCCTGGTTTTTTTATTATTGCAGGAGCTATGGTGGATCATTTTCAAAACTTTTTTTATGGAAATGTAGCTCTTTTCAAGGCCTATCAAAGCTCTATGATCCTCATCCAGATCGCGGCCTGTAGCGATGGCGACAACAACTCGAACGTCAATAGGCGCAGTTCAGCAAGATTCTCGCGATTTCGTGAATGTTGGAGCAGAGGGTGATCAATGGCATGTTATGTTGTGCCATAATGATGCGGCTGAAGTTGGGGAACAGCTTTTTAGAAGACAATTTGAAGAGTTATGCCTGGCAGGGTCTATCTGGCTATGGCAGACACACAGGGCAGCAACTGTGTAGACTCATAACGCTGAGCTTGAAATGGCCTAATGTTGAGCTCTGAGGTGATAGAGAGGAGCTCCAAGAGCAGGGCTACAATTCTCCAGAAGAAAGCTTGATATTTTCTGGTTGAAGAGATCTAAGAGCTTGAAGCAGGATAGGTGCATAGTGGCTATGGCTGTCACAAGGTCAAATGGAGAAGGAGTAGAAGATGAGCGCCTAGACTTAACCTAAGCGAAATTGAGCTCAAGTTGAGCTAGATGAGAGTACAATGGAGCTGGAGCAGTAGTGCCATGCCCAACTGGGCTCTAATACCATGTAAAAGATGTAGGATCTAGAGCATGGCAAAGGTGGAAGCTATGGAGGATGGAAGATAAAGACACAACTCATGTTGACATGACAATGTAGACAACTGCTACACAAGTGAATTAGGTTTCAATATTGAGACTTGAACTCATAAACACAATCTTGTATATGGACAACAATGACATAGAAACTTGACAAAAAGAGACAAGTACTATTTCATTATCATCATATGAAAGTGATAGTTCAAGTACATCATTATATAGAGTTCTTTGGTAGCACTTAACATCCACTGTGCATATGGGATCTATCTCTCTTCCTAGAATGGACTACATCTTCCTAGCCTAGCTGTCCTATACAAAGGGACTAAAGTAGGTGTGATTGCAAATATCTTAACATGTGTGTGTGTGTTTGCAAGGAGAGTTAGAGGAAGAAGGAAGTTGACACCTTACAACACACTTGCGTAGGTCCCCAAGGCTCATTCTAGGACCACCACACATAGAGCACACTATCTCGAGCGGGTTCACCTCAAAAAATGTAAGTGTACCACGTGTGATCAATGGAAGGGTTGTTTTATTTCATAAAACTAACAAGATTACGTTTATAAAAGGGGTTTTTAATTTCAATTGAAAAAATATTATAAGTTTCTTAAAGGAAAGGGGGTTATTTTATTACCTTACATCATACAAGGAAAGGGTATTTTCTAATACCCTTTGAATGCACGTGATATTGATGGTTTATATATGGTGGCCTCCCCCCCCCCCCCAACCTACATCACACTACACAAGTACCCCATTCTAATATATGTGCTTTGAGCACAAGATACTTTAGTGTACTACATCTAGTGTATTGTCAGTAGCTCACTACACATAGATCAATAGATGAACTTGCACATAGCTTGGCACATAAGGCTACTATTGCATGACACCTATCCTTTACCATAGTAAACTACACCACGCACTATGGACCCACAAGTGCTCAGTACAAAGTTTATACACATTGGTGCATATGCTCAAGTGTAGCTCTAACCTCACATACCATGTTAGTGCACATGTGCATGGTGCAATAGTAGCAGCCCGTGCATAAGCTCACTTGATTGACTCATCTTGCAACTACTTGATAGACACCATTGTAGGACACCCTCTATTCGCACAGTTCTAATGTACTATATATAGTGCACCAATACATATGTCACTAGAACACAGTGCATACTACATAATGCATAGTGTGCACACATACATTGCACAAATGTACACATGCATATGTCTATTGTACCCCTAATCCATAGTACATCCACCTTTCATGCCCCCACATCTTAATCCCTTCACACTCATTTTATAGTACCCTAGTGCACCACATTGTGTACTAACCTGTCAGCTCTGTGCATAGTTTACATGCATTGGTTCATACATACACATGCATACCTACTAGTGAACAATGTACTACACATAGTGCACATACACACTAACATATCCCATCTTAGGCTATCTTAGGACATTCATTCGCACATACCTTGATCGTATTCAAACCATGTAGCCACCCTAATTCACCCTTTTATACATTGTTCACAATAGTGTATAGCGCATACATATAGTACACATTCACTAGCACGTAGTGCACACGTACACAATACACATGTGCATAGTGCACCCACCCCTCATACAACCATTTTCCACACCCTCCTACACACGACCCCTAGTGCATACTTGTTATGCACTAGTGTACCTAAAGACCACACCATCACATCCTAGTGCAAGTCTACTAAGCCAATGCACTAGTGCAATAGGGCATGACTCAAGTGCACTACCCCAATGTGTGACAACCCCCTGCACATGCAACTTAGAGTGTGTTCTTACATCATAATGCTAACCATTACACACCACCTCCATAGGCTCACATTCATTACACTTCAGGTAACATGCATAGAGTTGTGACATCTGTACATATTGCATGCTTGAGCTATTCTTCCAAGTTGAACGATCCTGATTTTGCTTTTTTCTCCTCTCTATATTCAAAACTTTACAGACACACATGAACAAATACACACATGTTTTTGCAAAACAAAAAGCATCAAACAACCGACAACAGTAGAGTCGAGACTCCTAGTCTAGGAACCACCTATAAAACTGATCGGGATTTGCAGTCCAGTTTTTAAATAGTTCAGACGGCTAGCTATAGCACCCTTGACAAGTTGACTCCTGTGGACAAAGAATCATGGCTGGAATGAAATAGGAGAAATACCAACTTCATGAATACTACAGTACCCCATGAAACAACATCTTTCTTCATACAACCGGATGAAGGCCGAAACATTTTGACCCTTAAACTTCTTCAATTCTTGTCCCACTGCTTGCAATGCATTCACAGCTAAGGAATCAATTCTTTTTTCTTCCTACCAAGTTTGCATATGTTGTTGTAACAAATGATGTTTTTTTTGTTGCTACAACAAAGCAATCATCTGTTCTAAAGCATTAGCACCACTTGAGCCTATAGAATCCCCCATCTTTACACACCTATTGCCAACTTTCATGTCGTTCATCACTGTCGGAGCGTTTGGGATCAAAAGTCTACCATGGGGGTAAGAGACAATATGGTGAAGGGAGATTCAGGGAGAGGCATAGACAGAAGAGAAGGGGTTTAAAGAAATAGGAGATGTAAAAGAATACTCATAGAGGTGAAGAATCCTGACAATTTATTTCTACATCCTAAGAAGGTAAATCTATTCTAGACCAAAAACATGCATTAAAAAATAGCTTCCTCTCTGTTGATCAGACCACCAATCTGATGCTTCCGTTGGCTCCAAAAGGGGGGTAAAATACCAAGACATCTAATAAGAATACTCCCACATCAATCCTTCTTCTTCCAGTTTGGAGTGTTGTCTGCTACCTAAAAGCTGTAATCGCGTAACAGCGATTTTGCCAATCCTTCCTTTTGCATAAAATCCCCCAAAAAAGGCTAAAAGCCACTTGCTTTTTTTTTACATGTTATCTTGTTCTAGAAGTTGTCTACAACTTTCGAATATTTACAATAAATAATATCTAAAATATAAAAAATGCTAACCTTTTCCAAAAATCTAGTATTTTTGAACTAGCCATACTACGGACACTGACAATAATGACTAATATGGCATTGACTCTCTAGATCAATAAGAAATCCAAATGACTCTAGAGTTTTTCACCCTTTGTCCGCATACCGGCATGACAACGTTTTCGTGCCACTGCACAGACACAGTGTGAAAAACTCTAGAGTGTATCATCATCTGACTTTCTTATTGATCAAGAGAGTCAATGTGATCAGAGTCATTAGTACTAGTGTGAGTGGTATGGATTATCCAAAAATACTAGATTTGTGGGTAATTTTTCCCTATTTTTTATATTATTTATTGTAAAAATTTGAAAAAGTTAAAAAAGCTTATGGATTAGGATGGCATGCAAAAAGCAAGTGGCTTTTTCAACCAACTATGGGACTTTTCATAAAAAAGAGAGATTGGCAAAATTGCGTGCGTCGTGATCGCTGTTGACAGATTGAAAACTACACTTTGAACTAGAAGAGGAAGGAGTGATCTGGGAGATCCCTAATCAAGTGTCTCATTTTTACCCACCTTCTGAAGCCAACAAAGCCATCAGAATTGGGTTTCGAGCAGCAGAGAAGGAGCTGTAATTTTGATGCACATTTTTTGTCTAGGAAGGAGCTTCAATATATCTCATGCCTGGAGATTGCTTCTGAGTAGAGATAGACAAAAGAATTCAGGTTCTGTCAATACATATTGATTCAATTCATTGTGCTTTGTCATTGTCGTGTTTATATCTTTTCTATTTTTTTTCTTCTCTTCCATCTCCTATCTCTACTTCCTTCTACCTCTGATCCTCGGTGGTTTCAACCTTTTGACAAAAAACCCTCCAACATTGGTGAACCAGACATGAAAGGTCATCTGAATAAGGAAAGGCAAGATGGGAGAACCTTCAAACACAATCTCCAGTGATGTTTTGCAACAGTTGGTGCAAAATATGAATATGCTTATATAGGTACAATAGCAACAATAGGTGATGCAGGCTTTTGCTCAAATAGAAAGTGTTGTGATGAATGCTCTGCAAGCAGTTGAGCATGAGATGAAGTTATTCAATGGAAAAAATGTATCTGCATATGTACATACCAATGCTCAAAAGATGGAACTCTTTGGGGTGGCTCAACCTGCATGGAGCCAGTATTTTGTACGTGTTACTGTACATAAACTGAAAGTGTGGATTACTGAATTATACTTGTAGGATGTTGACTGGGTAGCTTTCAAGAATACACTCATGGAAGAATTTTACATTGAGGATACCAATTTGATTACGCGCAAAAAATTTTAGGAGTGGGTTTTACAACCCAATAAGGATCTTGTGGCTACATAATTGTTAAGATAATTTGAAAGTCGATTTGAGCAGTTGGATCTTGCAAAACATCAAGCTCTTGCAAGCCAGAAATTTGAATTGTTTCTAAAAGCAGCTAATCCTGAGCTTAAAGAGAAGCTTGATGATTTGCTAGAGGATTAGACTATACAGAGACATGTCTGAAAATAGAGTGGAGACATGCTAAGGAAGCTCTTACTGCACTTCTGAAAAAGCATCAAAGAAGAGAAAGATTACATGTCTCTAGCTTGCCCACTGTTACGGGAAAAATAGTTGAAGTATCCAATAAGCCACCCACTTCTGTGGCTAACCTTATGGATGTACCTACTATTGTTCTCTCTATTAGGGATAATGTCTTAGATGAATTGGTCAAAGGGATGAAGGATCTTCAACTGAAGGTTGAAATATTAGATGAAAAAGGACAAGAGGAAAGGGGATGGGCAGGAGCCCCCTAAGCAAGGAAAGAGATGGATGTGGTGTGATAGTTTGCAGCATGAGAGAAAGGTTTGTGCTGCCTATCAAAAGGCCTTGGCATGACAATTCATCTTTTGGAAAGATGGCAAGATCCATACACAAGAAATGGGATTGCCTCTTGCTTTGAATTTTGGAAAGGGAGATATGCAAAATCTGTTGGAAGACTTGGCTGTTTGAAATGCTTATGCGGCGGTACATGCTTCTACTTTTGGTCTACAGTTGGATAGAATGCATGGCCAAGTGATGGTTGGTCCAAAGGCTGAAATATGGACACATGCTTTACATGAAGCTGAAAAGAAAAAGGTTACTGATTGTGAAATGTCTAATGCAGGGCAAAACATTCATGACATAATTGGTTGGGAATCACCAGTAGATGCATATTCAGTGTATGCATATTTAGCAAAGGTACAAAACACGAATGTACTTGTGGAAGAAAAATGCAAGAGAGATGAAGATAATGCAGGGACATCTAAAAGAATAACAAGAAGAAGTGTGGATCAACCTAAAGCTACAAATCAACCACCTCCTGAGCATGTTATGAAAGAGGTCAATTACGAGCAAAAACACGATAATAAACCAGAGGGCAAAAAGAAGGGCAAGCAGCCAGGGTATAAGCTACAGTATGATATTGAGATAGCGACAAATCTTAAGAAGTTTCTTGAAGAACGAATCCTAAATAGTCAAGTGGAATTCACCTTGGGAGAGGTTTCTGGCATTGCCAAGCAAGAATTTTATGATGAGATCATTGACATAATTAAGAGGAAGTGTCAGTTTCTTGGTGATACCACTAGTGCATTGCTGCAATTTGAAGAGAAAACTAGTTTGTTGAGTATTTTGGATGAATATGAGCATGAAGTAAGTACTGGATTATCTATGCAGGATGCTACTAATCAGTGTGGATAGCATGTGGAAAAGAGAAGAAAGTGGATGAAAATGCATTGTCTTGTAGCAATATGCCTGGTGGAGTAAGGTAAATGCAACAATATGGGGAAGAGACTCTAGGATTTATTCCTTGAAGTAACTACACAAGAAATCATTGGGCCAGGGCTACCACTGAGACGGTAGTGAAAATAGGGAAAGGTGAAACTCCTTGTGTTGCTTTACTTGACCATGGGTCAGCGATAAAGGTCATTGAGCGTGGACTGTATGAAAATGGTGCATGGCCTGTAGACATTGATCATGGTTGGCGTATGAGGGCTGCAAATAATTCTTCAGGAGAGTTCTATGTTGCATGTTCTAATGTAAAAGTGACAATTGGTGATGTACAAGAAAAGCAACACTTCTTTGTGCAAGATAATTCCTCATATGCAGTGATTTTGGGACAGCCCTATATTATAGGAGTGTGTATGGAAACAAAGGTGCTTGATGATGGTTCTGTATATACAAGAGTCAGAAGCAAGGATGGGAGGAAAGTAGTTCAATTTCTTACTATTTTTGTTAATCATCCTAGAAATCAGGCGCTTCAAGAATCTCCTTTGGCTCCAAATGCAAGGGAATTCAAAGACCTAGATTTGCATTAAGCATTGTTGTAATGCGGGGCTACAGTAGTGTTGTTTATATTGAGGTGGCAAGCTCAACACGTGTAGACATTGATGATGGACCGCCTGGCTAGATGGGTTCACACATC
The DNA here is from genome assembly GCF_053477565.2 of Lygodium microphyllum. Taxonomy (NCBI): domain Eukaryota; kingdom Viridiplantae; phylum Streptophyta; class Polypodiopsida; order Schizaeales; family Lygodiaceae; genus Lygodium; species Lygodium microphyllum. The sequence goes on along the minus strand of NC_141155.1, from coordinate 40,220,115 downwards.
TACACTTAGCACATTGGTGGCCATTATGATACTCACATGGCCACTCACTTATCACTTATTATATTTAATTTGTTACACCTACCTACAACTGGCAAAGACATAGCGCTAATCGATTAGTGTAGTCGATTATGCACTGTTTGACTTAGTAGGCCACTTTCCTTTATAGTGTATCTTATCTATACTTTGTGTACATTGTATAGTGTATGGAAGAAGAAGAAAAAACCTGCAAGAAAACGTTTTGGCCTCCATCTCTCTTCTTGTGTTCTTGAGTGAGCTTCCTCTTGTGTATACAGTGTGTGTTTGGCGCAGTAGCTCAAGCAAGTCCCCCCACCACGAAATTCTTGACATGGTATCAGAGCCGCGCCACTAAGAGAGGCTGATTTTGAAGATTGAAGTGAAGGAGAAGGAGGAAGGTTCGAGCAAGAAAGCAACGGGTAAGAGGCTCTCCCATTCTTCCACTCTCTCTCTTGGATAGTGCCTGTGGAGGCACCAGAAGCAGGGTCTAGTAAAAATCTCAAATTGCTGTGAGATTTGGTGTGCAAGCAGACCACTATATATTTTACAGATTATTTTTGGCGTCTGAGGCCATTTCAGGCCCTGTTTTAGAGCCGCAAGGTTGCGGACAGTAGTTTCAGGATACACTATGATTTCGGCTATATTGACCGAAAGTGGGTGCGCAGGTTATAGATTACAAATCTGTAATTTTTTAGGTGTTTGCAGGAAGCAAACATAAGGTTTATTTGCAAACAGGTTGCAGATTACATGTACTGTTGAGCAATCAGTGAAAAAAAAATGCTTGGTGTATTATTGTGCACATGTTGTGGAAGATTGCAAAAGACTAGCTTGCTATGTTATATCCTTATTTGTGATAATGGCAAAGAATAATGGAAATCCCATTATTGAGAAGCTCAACAATAACAACTACCCTTCATGGAAGTTTTGTGTGACGAACTTCCTCATTGGAAATGGCATTTATGAGTTTGTCTCGTGTAAAGAAAAGGAGTCATAGCTGGGTATCCCTCCGACTGCAGATGAGTTAAAAGCATGGAAAGAGTGGAATGCGAAAGACAAAAAGGTGATGTACTAGCTATCTGCAGTAATTGATAATACTATGTTGGGACATATCAGGAATGCAGAAACTTCACATGCAGCTTGGACAATTTTTGAGAGCATGTTTTTAGTAAATACAAAGGCACAAAAGAATCAACTCAAGCAAAAGTTGAATGCCTTGAAGAAAGGAAAAATGTTTGTCAATGAGTATGTGTTGAAGGTGAGGAGCATTGCAGATGCTCTAGCAACAATTGATGCAATGCTGGATGATGATGATTTGGTTTCATCTGCTCTGAGTGGCCTTAACAATGAGAAGGCATGGAAATCATTTGTTACTTCAGTATATGTACGGAAGCCATTTCCATATTTTGATGAGCTGATATCTCTCATGATTATTGAAGAGATCAATATGCAGGGTGATATGTCTGAAAGAAATGGTGAACAGGTCCAATCATTTTACTCGAGTTCAGAAAGGGGATGTGGTAGATCCTCTTTGAGAGGCCGTGGTATAGGACGTGTTGGCGATAATCAGCAAAACACGTTCAATCAATAGTTTGGTGAAATGCAAGTTTCTGGGGGCAGAGGAAACTTTAGAGATAGGGGGAGCTCTAGAGGAAGAGGTGAATGGCAGATTAGAGGTTCTGGAAATTCTGCTATTGTTTGCCATTATTGTGGCAAAACAGACCATATTGCAACCCATTGCTATGCAAAGAAGGATGATATTCGCAGTGGTAAATTGCAGCAAGGAAACTATGCATCGTCTTCACAAGAGAATAAAGATAAAAATGAGTGTTTGTTTGTTATGCAGCATATGGTGAATGCAGTTACAGGAAAGGGGACACATGATGATGTATGGTATGTCGATTAAAGTGCATCTAATCACATGACCAGTCATGTTGAATGGTTTGGAGAGATGCAAGACTTACAAAACCCAGGTTATGTGTAGATGGGTGATGATTCATGCCACCCAATTTCACACATTGGAAAGGTTCCCTTGTCCTTGTATGATGGCCAGACAAAGAGTCTAACAGATGTATTACATGTGCCATCAATTACAAGGAATCTAGTATCTATTGGCCAAATGGTAGAGCAAGGGTTGCAGGTCTGATTCAATGCAAAAGGTTGTTTTGTAGAAGACTTTAATGATAAGTGCAAGTTGGTCGCAGAAGGAAGTAGAGTTGGCCGAATGTTCACTTTAGATGCTGGAATTCCTGCAATGGATGCTCCTATGCATGCTAAAGGAAAAGGAGTAGTTGCAGATATTGAAATATGGCATAAACGTATTGGACATACAAATGTGCAAAGACTGAAATTAATGCAATCCAGAGGATTGGTTACAGGGTTGCCTTCTTTTAGAGTTGCAGAATTGCATAAAGTCTGTGAAGCACGCCAGTTTGGTAAGCAAGTGAGACAACCCTTCTCGCATGATAGAGAAGTGAGCAGAAACATATTTGATGTAGTACATACAGATGTCTGGGGGCCTACACAGAATGTATCTCTTGGTGGTAGCAAATACTTTGTCACATTTATTGATGATCGTTCAAGGAAGCTATGGGTATACTTCATGAAGGAAAAGAGTGATGTGTTTGAGCACTTCAAATCTTTTAAGGCAGCTGTTGAAACAGAAATAGGATTAAAAGTGAAGTGCTTGAGATCAGATGGAGGGGGAGAGAACCTCTCTAATGAGTTCAATGGCTTCTTGAGGACTCATGGGATAAAGAGGCAATTTACTTGCAGGTATACCCCACAGCAAAATGGTATTGCAGAAAGAAAAAATATGCATATTGCAGAGGTTGCATGGGCATTAATGGCTGAAAAGAATATGCCCAAAAAATTTTGGTCTGAGACTGTCCATACTACTGTTTACATTATGAACAGAACTCCCACAGCTGCAGTTCATGGGATGACTCCTGAAGAATGCTTTATTGGCAAGAAGCCCGATGTATCGCACTTGAAGGTATTTGGCTATGTTGCATACGTTCATGTGCTAGATGAGCTACGGAAGAAGCTTGATCCAAAGGCAGAAAAATGTATTTTTATTGGATACTCTTTAGAGTAGAAAGGGTATCGCTGTTATAACCCTGTCTCACAGGTGAGTTCAAAGTGAGCAAGGATGTTATCTTTGATGAGATGGGAAGTTGGTATACACCTGCTGGTGATGTTTTGGATGATAATAATGATCAGAACAGCTATGTATAGAAAGATAAACAAGAATCATAGAGTCTTAGTGCACCAGAAACATCATCTGGTACTACACCTATAGTGAGCCCTTGGTCTGGGAGACTAAGGAGTAGCCCCACATCGCAGGTGGATCTATAAGTGTTGCAAGGAAGGACAAAGGAAAGAAGAAAGTGTTGGATGGTTATGATGCATCTACCAATCATTTGGGATTGGATGGAGATTCTAGTGGTTCGGAGAGTTTGAATGATGAGCTTGGCATTCCTTCAATCAGGACGCCAGGTGTACAAAGAGTTCATAGTAATGTAAAGGCTCCATTGAGTGATCCGGGTACGCAGATCGAGCAAGGTCAGATACCCTATTAAAAGATTTGGTTTTGAAGGTTATGCAGCTCACCATTATGCTTATATGGTGAAACTAATTGAGGATGTTGAGCCCACTTGTTTTGAGGATGTTGTTGGTCATGCTCATTGGGATGCAACAATGGATGAGGAGATGGTTGCATTAGAAGCCAACAAGACTTGGGATTTGGTACCCTTGCCTAAGGGTAAGAAAGCTATTGGTTGTAAGTGGGTTCACAAAGTCAAGCATAATGTAGATGGCTCCATTAGCACGTATAAGGCTAGACTGGTTGCAAAAGGCTATGCTCAAACATATGGCATAGATTATGAAGAGACATTCAGTCCAATTGCTAGGATGGAAAATATTAGGTGTGTGATTGCCTTGGCAGCAGCCAATGGTTGGAGTTTGCAGAAAATGGATGTTAAGAATGCCTTCTTACATGGTGAATTGCAAGAAGAAGTGTACATGGAGCAGCTAGCAGGTTATGAGGATTTAGAGCATCGTACATATCTATGCAGGTTAAAGAAGGCGCTCTACGGGCTTAACCAAGCACCTAGAGCAAGGTCTGACAAGATTGGAGAGTATCTTGTCAATATTGGATTTTGTATTTGTGATGCCAACCACTCACTTAGAGGATCTACAAGTGGATTCATGTTTTCCCTTGGTAGTGCAACAGTTACATGGAGCAGCAAAAAGTAACCTACATTTGCTTTATCGAGTATGGAGGCTGAGTATAGAGGTGCTGCTATGGTAGCATGTGAGGTGGTATGGCTGCAAAAGTTATTAGGTGATTTGGATGTGCAGGGAGATGATCTAGTTGTCATTCATTGTGACAACATGGGCAACATACAGCTAGCTAGGAATCCAGTGTTCCATGCTAGGACAAAACACATTGAGGTGCACTACCACTTTGTGAGAGAGAATGTACTTGTAGGAGGAATTGACTTGGTATATATCAACACACACGATCAGATAGCTAACATTTTCACAAAGGCATTGGATGCAGAGAAGCTTCAAAAGTTCTGAAGCTTACTTGGAGTTGTAGAGATAGAGTTGGGCTTGAGGGGGAGTGTTGAGATGGCAAGCTCAACACGTGCGGACATTGATGATAAACCGCCTAGCTAGATGGGTCCGCACGTCTACACTTAGCACATTGGTGGTCATTATGATACTCACATGGCCACTCACTTATCACTTATTATATTTAGTTTGTTACACCTACCTACACCTGGAAAAGACATAGCGCTAGTCAATTAGTGTAGTCGGTTATGCACTATTTGACTTAGTAGGCAAATTTCCTTTATGTTGTATCTTATCTATACTTTGTGTACATTGTATAGTGTGTGGAAGAAGAATAAAAAATCAGCAAGAAAATGTTTTGGCCTCCATCTCTCTTCTTGTGATCTTGAGTGAGCTTCCTCTTGTGTGTACAGTGTGTGTTTGGCGCAGCAGCTCAAGCAAGTCCCCCCACCACATGATTCTTGACAGTTCAGAGGATGTACTCGCATCTTGATGGAATGAAGCATGTATTTACTATTGGTTATTCTCAGTTTATAACAAATAGTTCATGTTGGCTTAAGCCTATGAAAGCTATGTGCAAGGCTGAACGCATATCTATGAAATGGGCTACAAAGGAACTGAAAGCATTGGGACTGATAGTTTAAAATGAAGGCATTTCAGACATCTTTTATGGGCTGAATATTAATGACACTACGGCTGAAATTTCAGCAACTATACATGCAAAAAAATGAGGCTGAAAATAGAGTGTTGTCAGTATGTTCTTTGGACATGTATGATGTTATAGCATTGTTTGCTCAACAGGAAGGATTACAATGGGCTGAAGCACTTGTGGAGACAAACTATAAGATAGTTGACAAAAAGGTGAAACCAATTGCTTTCCCACTTCCACCAGAAAGTGAGAGTTTGTATGAAAAAGTGTCAAGGCAGCCAAGCTTACAGGATCCTAAAGATATAGGTCATTAGTTTATATCTTAAACATTACAGGAATTGAAAGTTGGTGCAGAAGGGTTTCTTTTGCATGTTGAAAGAGATTGTTTTATGCAAATGCTGGCTAGGCATGGAAATGCATTTGCATTTAGCCAACTGAAATAGGTTGTGTGGATCCAATTGTTGTCTCTCTTATGGTAATATTTACTGTGCCACATGTACCATGGAACTTGAGGCCTATTCCAGTTCCTAAAGCTTACTTGCCAAAGCTGATGGATTTGTTAAATGAAAAGATTCACATGAAGATCTTGGATCCCTCTTCAGCCCCGCACTCAAATCATTGGTTTGCTGTGCCCAAAAAGAATGGGGCTTTGAGATTTATTCAAGACATGCAACCGGTCAATAAAGTGACCATAAGAAATGTGGATGCAGGTCCTGTGGTTGATGAATTTGTAGAGGCTTTTGCAAGCAAAGAAATGTATTCTTTGGGTGATCTTTACTCAGTGTATGATCAATTTTAGCTTACAATTGAAAGTAGGGATATCACAACCATGAAGACTCCCTTGGGGTTAGTACGGATGTGTACTCTCCTATAGGGTGCAACAAATAGTGGCACACATGACAAATGCTATGAATAGGGTACTTAGGGATTTTATACCACAATTGACAATGCCTTTCTTGGATGATGCTCCATTCAAAGGGTGTGCAGTGGATGAAAAGAATGAAGAGATGGATGCTCATGGATGTAGACAGTTTGTTGTAGACCATATTGTGGATTGTGAGAGGATTTTGACGCATCTAGAAGAGGTGCATTTAACTATTTTTGGACAAAAGTCTTTGGAGTTGAAGACGTTTTGATTGTTGAGCATATGTGTGGGCCTTATGGGCAAAGACCATCACCAGCAAAAATAGATGGGATTGATAGAATGCAAGATGTAGGCACAAATGTATCAGAGGTACGTAGATTCTTGGGTGCATGTGTGTTCTATTTGATATGGATTCCTCACTTTGCACATGTAGTTGATGCTCTATATCATCTTCTAAGGAAAGGTCAGAGATTTCATTGGGAAAGGAAGCAACAGAAAGCAATTAAGAAATTGTAGCAACTCTTAAAATCTCCTCCTACATTGAGAAAGTTTGACTATTCACATGGAAAGCCTATCATTATTACTATTGATACAAGCCCAAGCAGAATTGGATGGGCAATTGGGCAAGATGATGAGGAAGGGCAAAGATATGCACTACGCTTTGGTGCTAAAGTATTGACAAAAAGACAAAGAAGGTATCCACATGTTAAAAGAGAATTATGGGGAATTGTGACAGCCCTTAAATGTGACAAGGAGTATTTTATGTGTGCTCATGTAATCATTGAGACCGATTGTTTTCCGGTATTGGGTATGATTAGTAGTTGTGCTACTTAGGACATTGCTATGCTCCGATGGATTGCATACATCAAATCTTTGAACCTTGAATTTCAACATATTACAGGAAGAGATAACCCAGTGAGACACACATGTTATCTCAAGCATGCTATGAGAATGAAGATGGGATGATGGATGAGGAGGAAGAATATGACTTTCTTGCAACTAAAAATGATGTTGTAAGAGTGAATTTAGCAATGCAAGGTATTGCTATAGCATTAACAAAATCTTAGACAACAAAGAGAAGACACTTTCGATGTTTTGCATCTTGTACAGAAGTGTTTCTGGGAGACAAATATGCAGGAGAGTGGCTAAGAATTGGTCAATACCTCAGTACATTAACAAAGAGAGATGAATGGTCAAATGAGGAGTTTAAGAAGATCAAGAGGAAAGCCTATGGGTTTTTCTTAAAAGATGGATACTTATGGAAACATGCTAAAAAGAAACGAGGTATGCCGTTGCGAGTTTTAGGTGATAGAGCTTCACAAGTAAATGTTATGCAAGAATTTCATGAAAACTTGTGGGCTGGCCATAGAGGTGTTTGGGGTACTTTTGTCAAATGTATTCATCTGTGAGACATCGGGATGGATTGCAGCCCACATATCCATTGTCTCTTCATTTTAAGTGGGTGGTGGATTTAGTGAGAGCTACATTTTAGGAGCTGACTTAAAATTTGATGTAGAAGCTATTCAAACTCGTTTTAAAGCATAAACATGGCTAGGACGAGTCAACAAGCCAATTTTCATGAAAAATCAAACGGTGGCAGATGGCTGAGCTGGAGTTTTCCTAGATGCATTTTGACATCAAGAATCCAACCCAAGTCTCAATTCGTCAATTAGAGGTCGTTTGACCCCCCATTTAATCCCTGCAAGTTTGGCGTTATAAAGCAACTACCGGATCAGGAAGTCGTAAAGTGCGTGGGAGAGGCTAGGTTGATGGAGTTTGACGCCACACGAAGTCTCCTGTCTTGTCGGATTGCAAATTGGAGTTCATTTGGCTTCTCAAAACCGAAATATCCACTTGCAAGATATTGCAAGATGGTGTGAACAGAAAAAGATGAACCAGTTATTTTAATGTTTTAACCCTTAAGCTTAATAAAATCCTTGAACCTAATGTAAAAACTGTCAAATAGAGGGAAGCATCAATGCACCTCCTCATTTTTGCTCAATGCCTCTCCGATTCAAACTCGTTTGGAGAGAGAGAGAGGGAGATTCTCGATCACGGCAGGGAGAGGAACAAGATGGCTAAGCTTGCTCATTTTAATGGAGGATTTAAAAATCTCATTTTTAGTCTTTCTCTCTTCTCCTCCCTCTCCCCTTAAGGGGCAATTCATGCACATGAAAAAGAATGAAGACCGGTTGATGGATGCTTGTTCAGCATGAACCAGATTGATCCAAGATCAAGAGGAGGCTAAGGGGAGATGTTTAGCATTGAAGATTTGTTGCTGATCAGTTCATTGGCAACCCGAGAAAATAATCAAACCCGCAACACACAAGTAAGTAGTATGCGTTATTTTTACAAAGGAAATTTGCTTCTTTTTTATGTTTGATGGTTGAAATGGAATTTGTATGGAACAAAAATTTGTTTCGAGCTTGTTTGCAATATGATTGAGGGTTGTGCATAAAAAAATGGCAGACGTGTAATGATAAATAGTCGTAATAATTAAATTATGGCCCGAAAAGTGCATTTTTAGTATAAAAATGAAGGTTTTATTGGTTTTGGGTGGGAAAAAGAGATGCGTATGGGATAAAATGCTGAGACAAAATATCTTTCAGCTATCATAATTGGTCACTAATCATAAATCAAAAAATAATCTATTTTTATGCATAAATAAATAGAGAAAAATAGCTAAAACTGGAAAAATTTAGGATTTTTGCATTATAAAAATCTAAAAAATTATGATTTGTGGTTGTGGCTATAAAACAAAGCTGAGGCATGAAGTTTTGCTTTAGTTTAACTTTTTTTATTTGTTATAGTTCATGTTTTTTCCATTTTATGCGAAAATTACATACAAAACAAAACCCTACACCTATGCAACGCAGCATAACCTAAATGTTAGAGGGAAAGAGTGATGTTAAGAGATTAAGAGGGTTGAGAGGGTTTGAATTTTTGAAACATTTGACTATGCATTCCATTTAGAATTGCAATAATTTAGTTTAAGGGGCTAGTAGCACGAGAAATCGGTGCTAGTCTGCATAAATCGAAGCATACGTTTAGTGAAAATCATGAAAGAGCTGTTTGTCCCACACCACAAAATGCTAATTTGATGAATATTTTTTGTGCACTAGGATCATATGCACTATGCATGATGCATGATATGGTATCAGTCCAAGATTGCATAGCGATTATCTTCCTAGGATATGACTTACATGCTGAGCGGAAAGGAACCTTTGCTATAGGTTAGTTGTACACTTTTCTTGGGACTTTTTGGTGAGGATCTATATATTCCTGGATCGTACAAAATAAGAAGAGAGTGGAGTTTGTGCGTTATGTTTTATATGTTGGAGCAACGCATGTTGGGGCCAATCCTTGAGGTGTAGGAGAGTCCTAGTGGAGCCGCGGCAATCAATCGAGGGGAGCTTCCTAATGTTCGTGTAGTGAGGGTGTAGTGAGGCACTATGCCTACATGTTATGGGATCTCCCTCTAAGGAGAAGGGAAGGTAAACGTTGGACTACATATCAACTACAAACGCATAATGAAGTTGATCTAGTGTACATTGGTGTATTACAGATGCTCCTGGCCCACAAGGCTATGTGGTGGGGTTGTTCGTTGTGTGCCTGAGGTCTAGCTAGTGCTATAGCAAGTGCCAGCCCATTATAGGCCCCATCAGTGGTGTGTTTGCCTGGAGCTTCTTAGAAGTGGCGGTTTTTGAATGTTGGTCATATACGGGACCTGTTAGCCTTATGCTTTAATTGAGAGCCGCCTTGAAGCATTGGATGTCAAGTTAGACACACTTTGGTCATCATTATGACAATTAATACAAGAAATCCCCAAAACGCAAAAGATATTTCGTCTATCGTGAATGGTCTAGTGGGATCTTGGACGCGTCATGGATTGACTATTTTAGCCTTTGCCCTGAAAGTGACACCATGCTTGAGTTTGGGTCACTATGGGAAAATATCCATGGAGCTACCTCTAAGATTAGCCCATGCGGATAAGAGAAACGAGAAAGTGAAAGTAATGCTAAGATGGCATAGTCATCTATGATCATTCATGATGATAATGTCATAGAAGAAAAGACTGTGACAACAATGGTCAATATGCACATAGGAGAACTAGGCTGACTATGATCTCAAGAAAGATCCGATGCTAGTGCCCGATGCAGTTGGGTATCATAGTGTGATTGCTAAGATCCATAAAGCATTTGATGATGTCTATGTGTGTGGAACACCATTGTTAGCACGGAAGACTTTTTTAGGATCAATCCTAAGTTTGAGCAAAGTGGGGGCAGATGAGAATAGGCTCACTAAAACACCACTAGCTGATGATGGGTAGATTCCATATCACATAGTGTTGGCCTCCCTAAACCACTTTATGAGTTGGCGAAAAGGGAAGTTCATGGAACCAATGACTTTTCAACACCAGTAAAAGTGGAAGTGGAAGAAATTAAAGACCCTAACATGTTGGTACTAGGTCAAGAGGAATACGAGGATTTTAATGGCCCAGTGATGATCCCAAAGGAAAGGACTAAATGCCCTCCTCCTTATAGGGATCTCCCAGTGTTTCATGGGCTGGTTAATGAGGATCCGATGGTGCATTTACGAGAATACGGCCTAACTTGCTTTGCAAGTGGGTTTGATAATATTCATCGAATGCTCGTATTCTCAAGTACCCTAAAATAGGGAGAGGCTAGAAAATGGTACTGGAGCCTCCCAAGGGGGTCTATTAAATCCTTTGAGGAGTTGAGTGATCGATTTTTAGATGAATATGAGAAGAAGGTGCCTATGACCCAAGTTTTAGGGCAGCTGATACAAATTAGGCAATAGTTCTATCCTTCTGTTAAAGAATATGCTAGAGCCTTTGATGATATTGTGAGGTTTTCGCCAAGAAGAGCTACTGCATTGCTAGGTGATGTGCTATGTGAGCTCTTTTTGAGTGGCTTAGAGATTAACATGCAAATCTAAGTGGGAATGCAGAATCCTAAGTCATTAAGGGAAGCAAAGATGCATGCCATTGATTATGAGGGACATATTCAGAGATGTTGGGAAATCTTTTGGAGTTTTTCCCGCTCAGTACAAGTGCACCCTAGCTTCCAGCCATTCCTACAAGGAGAGAGTTCACTTATTGATACCAAGGCAGCCTATGAGGGGAACCTTGGTAGCCCAAATCTCCAAGCAAAAAATGGTAATACTAGGGATAATATACCCCTTGGGGACAAAGAGATTCCAAGGTCAGTAATTCTCATCAAGGCTTTCAATGCTTCCATGAGAGATAGTTGTGATAGTAACATTGATAGAACCATTGGGCCTTTGAGTGTGGATAAGTATCCTATGGGAGGTTCTAGTTTTGCCAGTGGAAAGGCTCTAAAGAGACCTTTGCCATCTTTAAATGAGTCATGCTTTCGAGTAGATGTTGTTCCTATCAATAAGAGCATGGTTCCTATAAATAGGCAATTTCAGAGTGGACAAAGGCAAGTAAAGACATCTTGCGTAGAGAAGATCTGGCATGCCAAAGGAACACATGTACTAAGTAGAAGCACTAGGGATGTGAGGCCATCTGGCTATAGCAATAAGTCCACATTGAGTCCAGTAGACTAATGTGGCAAAATGAGATAGTCTAAAAATATGAAAAGGAATATGAGATGGGTTTGGAGACCCAAAATTTCTAAATGTATGGTTGGTGTGTTAGATGAAGGGCCAGGAATTGCATGTGGACATGCTTTGATGGACTCCCAAGAGGATGCAACTAAAGGCCATAATGCTGCATCTGACAATGGGGACCACCTTGAGATGCATCTATGTGATGTGCTTAGGCATTAAGCTCTACCTAGTTTGGGTTGTACCATTGATACATGTTATGATCCAAATAGGGAAGGGTTGAATGATCATAAATCCATGATTCTCCCTATAGGAGGAGTTACTGGAATGTTGGGACAAGCAATCCATTTGAATGATGACCAAGAATATGAGCTATATCAACCTAATGATGTCATTCATTTAGCTCATAGTACCCAAGAAGAGATGGCCCTTATTACTGAGATATAAGTAGAAAGACTTGGGCTAGTGGTTCTACAAAGGACCCGGATCAAGCTTTTAGCTGACTCGCATGAGTAGCATGGGGCTAGTCCTCCTATTGTGTGCTATCCTTAAGATGCAGTATATATGCCAAAAAGACCATCCATTAGATGTAGCCAAATGGGCTACTTTTGTTAGGCCAAGAGGGCTAGTTAGGTTGCTATGAAATGTTGGATCTCTTTAGGCCAAAAGGGCCATATGTCTATTTGGTGCATGTACATTTAATGGTTTTCTATTTTAGTGATTGCATCATACAGGTTGACGAAGTCACTGGAGGGAGCCTTTGCTTTGGAGGAGCTTCTTGTGGCCATTCCAGGTGGTTTCGTCCCCTTCCTGAGTCTTTTTTCTTAAGCCATGAATGATATATGTGTATGTAAGGGGTTACTTTCTTTTCATTTGTTGGGGACCGGCAATCAAGACATGAAGTCCCAGGTTTAGGTTAGAATGTCTAAGGGAGGTTTGAGTAGTCATTGCCTCCTGCAAAGGCATTGGTAGGCATTGAAAGACCTATTTTAGAATACAATCCTAGTGACCCTATTCTACTAACTTACTAGGCGGCCATTCTAGGAGGTCCTGTTAGTGTGAGGCAGTTAGAGAAGCCTCCTAAAAATAACCAAAAGAAAAAAAACCTAGAATATCTGAAAGAAAATATATGAATATACGGAGGTGTGTAAAAAGGGGGTTCTAACCCCTATAAAAATAGAAAAGGAAAGAAGGAAAAATCCTTGAGTAGTTGTTCATCGCCTTGCGAAGGCCTGGTAGGTTCATGGGACAAGTTCGATGCCTTGTCTTCCTAGGGGTGGCATCTAGCTGAAAATAAGAATAAGAGAAGGTTGCAGAAAAAATAAAAGTGAGCGTTAGAAAAGGATTATGTGTCGCCTTGCGAGGGCTTGGTAGGTTCTTAGGGACCAAGACAAGACCTAAGGCCGATGCCATGTTCTCCTTGGGTCACTACGCTCAGCTCCCTCCTTTTTACATGCCCGAGTATGGAAAATAAAGGCCTAAAAGGAAAATGTGCTGAAAGAAAACATTTCATGTTAGGCTATAGGATTCCTCACCTAGGAGGAGCTCCTAGTTGAGTTTTCTTGAGTTAGGTAGGTACTTCATACCACTGCTTAGATGACCGCTTTGATAGTTCTTTTTAGTGAGGCCGTGTGGTGGGGTTGGCTAATTGGAGTTTTCCCAGATGCATTTCAACATCAAGAATCCAATGCAAGTCTCAATTCGTCAATCGGAGGTCGTTTGACCCCCCATTTAATCCCTGCAAGGTTCAGTGTTATAAAGCAGCTACCAGATCAGGAAGCTGTAAAGTGTGTGGGAGAGGCTAGGTTGATGGAGTTCGACGCCATAAAGCTACCTGTCCAGTCGGATTGCAAATCGGAGTTCGTTTGTTGGCCCCTCAAAACCGAAATATCCACTTGCAGAATAGTGTGAACACAAAAAGATGAACCATTTATTTTAATGTTTTAAACCTTAGGCTTAATAAAAGCCTTGAAACTAATGCAAAAATTATCGAACAGAGGGAAGAGTGAATGCGCCTCCTCATTTTTGGTCGATGCCTCTCCGATTCAAACTCCTTTGGAGTGAGAGAGGAAGATTCTCGATCAGGGTAGGGAGAGGAACAAGATGGTTGTATGCTTGCCTGTTTTAATGTAGGACTTGAAAATCTCATTTTTAAGTCTTTCTCTCTCCTACCTCCCTCTCCCCTTAAGGGGCAGTTCATGCACATGAAAAAGAATGAAGACCGGTTGATGGATGCTTGTCTCGCATGAACCAGATTGATCTAAGATCAAGATGACACTGAGGGGAGATGTTTAGCATTGAAGATTTGTTGCTGGTCGGTTCGTTGGCAACCCGAGAAAATAATCAAAAAACCCGCAACATACAAGTAAGCGGTATGCGTTATTTTTACAAAGGAAATTTGCTTCTTTTTTATGTTTGATGGTTGAAATGAAATTCATATGGAATAAAAAAATTTCTGGAGCCTTTTTGCACTATGATTGAGGGTTTTGCATTAAAAAATTGCAGACCCTTAATGATAAATAGCCGTAATAATTAAATTATGGCCCGAAAAGTGCTTTTTTAGTATAAAAATGAAAGTTTTATTGGTTTCAGGTGGGGAAAAGAGATGCGTATGTGATAAAATGCTGAGACAAAACATCTTTCAGCTGTCATAATCAATCACTAATCATAAATAAAAAAAAATCTATTTTTATGCATAAATAAATAGAGAAAAGAGCTAAAAATAAAAAAATTTAGGATTTTTGCATTATAAAAATCTAAAAAATTATGATTCGTGGTTGTGGCTATAAAACAAAGCTGAGGCATGAAGTTTTTCTTTAGTTTGGCTTTGTTAATGTGTTATAGTTCATGCTTTTCCATTTTATGCGAAAAATACATACAAAACAAAACCCTACACCTATGCAACGCAGCATAACCTAAATGTTAGAGGGAAATGGTGATGTTAAGAGACTAAGAGGGCTGAGAGGGTTTGAATTTTTGAAAATTTTGATTGTGCATTCCATTTAGAATTGCAATAATTCAGTTTAAGGGGCTAGTAGCACGAGAAATCGGTGCTAGTCTCCATACACCAAAGCATACGTTTAGTGAAAATCATGAAAGGGTTGTTTTTCCCACACCACAAAATGTTGATTTGATAAATATTGTTTATGCACTAGCATCATATGCACTATGCACGATGCATGACATGGTGTTAGTCATCGATTGCATAGCAATTGTCTTCCTACTAGGACATGACTTACACGCTGAGTGGAAAGGAACCTTTGCTGTAGGACAGTTGTACGCTTTTCTTGGGACTGTTTGGTGAGGATCTATATATTCCTGGATCATACAAAACAAGAAGAGAGTGGAGTTTTTGCATTATGTTTTATATGTTGGAGTGATGCATCTTGGAGCCAATCCACAAGGTGTAGGAGAGTCCTAGTGGAGCCGCAGCAATCAGCCGAGGGGAGCTTCCTGATGTTTGTGTGGCAAGGCATTATGCCTACCTGTTATGAGATCTCCCTATGAGGATAAGGGAAGGTTAGCATTAGACTACATATCAGCTACAAATGCATAATGAATTCTATCTAGTGTACATCGGTGTATTACAGATGCTCTTGGCCTACGAGGCCATGTGATGGGGTTGTCTGTTGTGTGCATGAGGCCCGACTAGTGCCATAGCCAGTGCTGGCCCATTTTAGGTCCCATCATTTAGTCACAACGCCTACAGGTCTTTGGAAAATGAGATATCTTATACTTGCCTATGAAGACTTGACTAATCAAGTGGAAGGGACAGCTCTACATACTAAGACAACAAATGATGTGTGTACTTTTCTCTTAGAAGACATATTTTGTCGATATGGCTATGTGCAAAAAATTACTGCAAATAGGGGTGAGTTGGATGCAAATGAAGCTCATGATTTCTTTGCACGGTTGGGGATAAAGTTTGCTTTAACTCTAGCCTATAACCCTAAAGGAAATGGCAAAAGTGAAAGAGGTCATCCACCTATGGTGAAGGCATTGGCAAAAGCATATGGAGAGAAGGTAAAAGAGTGGCCATGATTGCTCCCTTATGCCTTGTGGGCTGACGGAATGACGCACAATGTTGTTACAGGATATATGCCTGCACAGTTGATGTATGGTCAAAAACCTATCATGCCGATAGAAGAGATGACAGTCACTTGGAGTGTGCTACCTTGGGAGGAGGAGTTGAATCAAGAGGAGTTGTTGGCCTTACGCATTAGACATTTGGAAAGAAAGTCAGAAGACATAAATGCAGTCATTGCAAAATTAAGGGTAGCAAGGATACAGAATAAGAAATGGTTTGACAAAAGACATAGACTGAGACCAAGAATCATACAAGATGGGGATTGGGTATTGGTTTATGATAGCAGTTTAGACAACCAGCATAGTGCCATGCGTAAAGTTTTCAAAAGATGGTTTGGACCCTATGTGGTAAGATAGGTGTTTGATAATGCTACTTATGCATTAAATGAGCTAGATGGGATAGCCATAAAACTTTCGGGTAGCAAGGAAAAGAATAAAATTATTTAAGAGGCGGGAATCTAATGCCTATGAGTTGCTAGAATTGGAAGAAAATAGTGGCCATGATACAAGGGCTAGCCAATAAGATATGGAAGATGAAGAAACAAAGGATATGGATGCACAGGATGAGGAGGACTCAGAATTAGGTGACAACTAGGATTTTGGCACGCACCGGAGGATGTACAGATTCAGAGGGGGTGGATGTCATGATGCTATGCAAACACAATATAAAAAAGCATGGAATGCATCATCTGAGTTTCTTATTGATGTAGAGAGTCAAAGTGATCTGAGTCATTACTAGTATGAATGGCATGAATAGTCCAAAAATACTAGATTTTTTGACAATTTTAGTCTATTTTTTATATTATTTATTGTTAAAATATGAAAAAGTTAGAAAAGCTTCTAGATTAGGATGGCATACAAAAATCAAGTTACTTTTTTAGCCAGTTATTTTTCATAAAAAAGTGAGATGGGTGAAACCACAGTATTGACAGGCTGAAAAATGCATTTTAAACTAAAAGAGGAGTGAACTAGGAGATTCTAGGCTAGATGTGTCCTAGGGTTTTACCCCACTTCCAAAGCCAACTAAGCCATTAGATTTGGATTCCGAGCAACAGAGGAGTTGTAATTTTGTATCCACACTTTTGGTCTACGAAGGAGCTTCAAAAGATCTAATGCTTGGAGATTACTTCTGAGTAGAGCCAAACAAAAGAATTTGGGTTCTTTCAATACATATTGATCCAATTCATTATGCTTTGTCTTTGTCCTGTTTACCTCTTGTCTATTCTTTTTCTTCTCTCCCATATCCTATCTCTACTTCCTTCTACCTTTGATCCCTGGTGGATTCGACCTTTTGACAAAAACCCCTTCGACAATGTTGTATCACAAGCAACGATCGTGGAAAACCCTGTCACACAACCCAAGATACTAGAGAAAAAGGAGCACCATTATGAATTTGTGACTTTGTCTAGATGCTAAACTCAACTAGAAACTCTAATAATATTCGACCAAACACTAGTAAACTCAATCCACCAAACAACTACATAGCCTCTCATAGCCTCTCAAACACCCAAAAAATAGAGCATCCCCTAATACATAGTGAAATTGAAAGGTCTTGAGTCGATTTCCTTTGCACAACACCTACCAATGAGAAACAAAATAACCAAAAGAATCCCTCTTGTAACTCATGTAGCATCAAAAGCATCCAAGTAAACTCTTTTTTCAAATACTCAATCATTAAGACTACCATCAACCCAAAAAATAACTATTAGTGAGCAAAGCATACTAACCAATCAATCCCAAGCAACTACCAAAAAATAACTCTTCTTTCATGATTATATCATCTAAACATTGACTATTGTAGCCTTTGGCTTGATCTCACATGGATTCTTGAGTACACACCCTAATAATGAGCTCAACATTCATTATGACTATTTAAACATGAACACAGGTTAGCTCTAATGATGTCAACAAGCATCCATCTTCAATTTCCCCTACAGCATGCTACTATCCTTTGTCACACACCTTCCACAATTTGATCCTATCTCTCTTTTCCAAAACCATGCAAGTTGCTATGGTACAGTATAATTATCACCTTTTTAGTATCAGTGTTGCACCTCCAAGGACGTGCCGGTAGGTCTCCACCAACCATGCTGAAATTTCCCTTATGAAGAAACACAATCCGTAGGTCAATCCACATCAATTACAAGATCTCCTTCATAATATGATGCCTTAAAAATGTTAATTGGTCCTCTTTAATTCCTATTTTTTTCTAGAGTAACTCACACTTTTATGTTATTTTTGTCATTTTTTAAAAGCTTGATGAGCTATCTTCTTATAGGCTTTAAATTTTTGCCAGAATTGGATGGTCTGATTATTCCTTCAATTGTTACTATTGAATACTCCTCGACTTTTGCACCTCTTGATTTTCTAATCTTTGGCTTCCCTCAGTGTACTCCAATAGCTTGTCGTTTCCCACTTATTGTGGCATCTTTGCAAAATGGTTAACAAAGGTAAAGGCAATATAGCAATAAATATAAAATGTTCAACTCAAAAATTTTGATGGGCCAACATTGTAAAATATTCGAGAAAACCTTTAAGTGAGAGGCTATTGAGGCAAACCCATTCACATATCCAACCCCAAAGCATTCAATCAACAAATCTTCTAATTGTCTTAACCACAATAAACTAAGAAAGCATGTTTGTAACCACTTCACTAGAATTAGGGGCCTCTTTTTCATCAAGAATAAAGTCATTAGCACAAGATTTGGAGCTTAGAGGACAATATTCTAGGCCTACATGAATTTTATTTGGTGACACATAACACATCTATCATTCACAAACACAAGCAATCATACCATATCCATTAGTAGGCCAAACAACAAACATATTGCCACAATGGTTATTTACTTTAACTCTAGGATTTGATAGGTTATAATTTAGTGTAAATAATCACTAATGTTTATAGATGAAGTATCAAAATTTTCCAACTCAGCTCTTGTATCACTATAATTCTTCTACATATTAATCATTTTCAATAGGTACATGTTTCATGTTGAAAATATAGCATAGATATTATGTGAAAATGATATTGAAGCAGAAGTTTGAGATAAAGGATTTGGGAGAGCTGCATTATTTCTTGGGCATTGAGGTGATTAGATCACCAAGTGGGATACGGCTCTTGCAGAGGCAGTATGGATTGGACATGCTGTCCAAATATGGAATGACAAGCTGTAAGCCTATTTTAGTTCCTTTGGAGCAGATTGTGAAGCTGAGCACAGATGCAGGTGAGCTTCTGGAAGACCCTACTATGTACAGATGCATGGTAAGAACTTTGATTTATATGACTATTACCAAGCCATATTTGAGCTATGCTGTTGGATTAGTAAGTCAGTTTATGCAGGCTCCAAGGAAACCGCATTTGGATGCGGCCAGACGCATACTCAGGTATGTGAAGTCCACATTGTAGTATGGACTATTTTATGAGACTGGGGTTCAGATACAGTTGCGTTGGATACACTGATGTTGATTGGGCTGGTAGTATTTCTTATAGACGATCTACCAATGGATATGTGTTCTCTTTTGAAAGTGGTGCAATCACTTGGAGTAGCAAGAAACAGCCTACAGTTTCCTTGTCGAGCACAGAGGCTAAGTACAGGGGTGCAGTAATGGTTGCATGTGAGGTAGCTTGGTTGCATAAGCTACTTTATGATATGCATCATCCTACAGATGGGCCAGTTGTCATTTATTGTGATAACATGAGTAGTATACACTTGGCAAATAACCCAGGCTATCATGTTAGAACGAAACACATTGAGGTGCATTATCACTATGTGCAGGAGAGGGTTTTACTAGGTCTTATTGATCTAGTTTATGTCAGCACAGAGGATCAGGTAGCTGACATATTTACGAAGGCATTGGGTGCAGAGAAGCTGCGCAAGTTCAGAGACCTGCTTGGTGTGCAGGAATTGGGATTGAGCTCGAGGGGGAGTGTTGAGATATTGAGCTCCACTCGTGATATGCCAGGGTGACCGTTGTGCATTTATGTCACCAACTTGTCAGTTGTTGCAGATGCGGTTGGTACACAGCCCATGAATAATAGCTAGATGATAGCTATCCTTATCTACTCTAGTTCGTGGCTTAGTTAGTATGCCACCTTAGTTAGTTGAGTTTGGTTTGAGACCCATATATAGGGTTCTTCTATGTCTTTTGTACTAGAGTTCTTTTGGCTTACACAACTAAGAAGAGGAAAATAATTTTCAGCCTCCACCCTTGTGTGTATTCCCCCATTGTGCAAGAAAGAAAGCTACAAGTGAGGCTCCTTCCTTCTCTCCCACAATCTTGATAGTTTGATCATCAATCTGAATGTGGATGTGGCTACTGCTCTCAGATGGATATTCTGTATTACTTTGCACAAGCTTTCCCTACCAGGTTTATTATTTTGCTAGAAATGATATGTTGTATACAATTCCTCCAGAATGTGCCTTTGCATTTTGTAGATGAGAGTAAAACTCTAGAGCGTCTCAAGTCTAGCACGAAGTTTAAGAAGAAGTGTCTCCATCCTGCTCAGCAGTGGAGTTCTTTTTGGATGTATCAATTCTTTTTCTTTAATGGAAATCTTTTTCTGTGCTCTCCATTTTTTGGGGACATGTGCCATTCAGATTACCTGGTGTTGTGTCTATGTGAGTTGTATATGTGGTATGTATATATTGTTTATCTTTGTTGGATGGAGCTGAAGTTGAAGCTGGATTGATGAAGAAGATATTGGACTACAAGCTAGCAGAAGATCATGTTGATTCAAAGAAAACTCTTATATCCTTTATGACTTTCTGTTGCTAACCATTTAAAAAAAATGGAGATAATATCCAAAAGGGTGTTTTCCTTTTGTTGTAGTATTATCATATATACAAGTGATAAGTTGGGGTCATGGTGGAGTGATTGTTGAAGATACTAAAGAAGATCAAATTGAGCTCTTTACTGAACTTACATTCTTCTTTTCCTTAGATTGCGAGGATGATTCCTTAGATACTAAAGAAGATCAAATTGGGAGGGGAAGGAAATGAGAGAGGGAGAGAAAGAAAAAGAGAGAGAGAGTGCATTGTCTCTCTCCCTCTCCCTTTTGTTTGTTTAATGTTTAGATCACTTTATTTTTTGCTTGTTTAGGAAATGAGAGAGAAAGAGAGATAGAGAGGGAGAGAAAGAGAAAGAGAGGGAGAGGGAGGGGAAGGAAAAGGGAGAGGAAGAGAAAGAGAAAGAGAGGGAGAGGGAGAGGGAGAGAAAGAGAAAGAGAAAGAGAAAGAGAGGGAGAGTGCATTCTCTCTCTCCCTCTCCCTTTTGCTTGTTTAATGTTTAAATCACTTTCTTTTTTGCTTGTTTAGGAGAGGAAATGAGAGAATAAGAGAGAAAGAGAAGGAGAGGGAGAGGGAGAGGGAGAGGGAGGGGAAGGAAATTTAAGATAATATACTTATCGATAATGGTATGCAATGTGCTTTACCATGGGCCACGTACATTGGTGACTCTTTAAGATGGTTTAAAAATGGTCAATTCCTTCATAATGTCCAAGTAGGGGATCTAATTGTGATATGCATCAATCATTGTTTTTGTATTAACTTTATAGGCATACCAAATTAGAAATCATGCCAACTAGTCAATGGAAGGACTAAAAGAAAATGATACCCTAGCTAATGGTCATTACGATACTTCATCAAAATGAACCCAAAAGTATTGTTATAGAAGAAGAAACCCTTAAATTGAGTATAGGATATTTTCTCTCAGGTTTTATGACTATGAGTAGAATTGATTGAAATAAATTTTATTACTATGGTTATTAAATTTCATAGATGGTGCGCATTAATTTTAAAATGGATTACTTATACTCAAAGCCGAGATATAACAAATAATTATCTACCGGGACAAACAAATCCTTGAGCATGATACAAGGCCGAGATATAGCATCGAAAAATCTCTCACCTACTATATACAATGCAAGATTTATAGTCAACTTGCAACTTGACGTACATTTCCATAAAGCTACCCATTTAAGCCTCGTTTGCTGTAATTTAGATAAGATGGAAAACGAAGAAGGTCTTATTGTTCAAGACCGCGAGACGTATCTTAATCAGCGTGTCCCATGTCCTTGCTCTCAATGCAAGTTGGCAATTAGACCTTCCATAAAGGTAGATAAGATATGCATTTTAAGAGGGATTTTTCAAAAATGATTTATATTACTGTGCTTTGTATAGTTTAAATTGATTATTCTAACATCATTTTTTATCTGTGCAGGTGACATTTTCAGGATGAGTCGAGGGATGAGCGATGAGGAGTTTCAGGACATGATGGCACATATGTCTCCAGATCAGCTCGCGAGATTCAGAGAGATGGCAGACCAGGAGCTATCTCGTTCTTCGTCAGGGCGCTCTACTAGATCTGCTTAAGCGCGATCAGATGCTTCAGCTTCGAGCAGATGATCTCGACGCTCACGACTTGGGCCAGAGGGAGGGACTGCAGGAGGATCAGGGGGGTGCTACTGTGGAGACACGGATGTGGTGTCTCCGTCTCGTCGTTTAGCTTGAGCTGCGTCACCTCCAGGATTTGTCACACTTGTGGGGACGTCTACTCTAGTTACTCCGGCTTTTGCACAGCCGTTGGTAGGTGGCACGCCTTTTGGTGGCACCCCCTTTGTTGGCACCCCTTTGAGTGGCACTCCGGGAGAGGGTACCCCCGTCGGTACACCGGATGTACATGGGTCTCCTGGATATGCCCAGGAGCGTGGATAGAGATGGGAGAGGGCCCATCTTAGGCAGACTCCTAGGGGTTATAGATACCTAGTGGATAGTAGGTCAGGAGCCATCATCATGAATGATGAGGGGAGGAGGGTGATGGCTTGCATGAGGGAGTTGTGCCAACAAGTTTTTCGGCACAACGTCCTGGATCATTGGAGGAACATACCGGAGGGGAGCAAGGACTACATAGTAGCATCCTTGAACGAGGAGTTCCCGGTGCCAGCTGCAGTAGATAGATTCTCTACGGGCTGGATGATGGATTGCATGCGTGCATACATGTCACATAGACAATCCTACGCACGCAAGGCAATCAAGAGTGGGGCTCCAAAGCCAGAGTGGTTAGATGCAGATGATTGGCGCCGACTGAGGGAGGATGCTATAGATTCGCCAGGACGTTGACGCCAATCGTCTACATCCAATCGAGGCGACGAGGGCACGAATCGAGGCCGGATCGGTGCATCATCTTGGGAGTGGCGGCCACAGGATATATTTGGAGGACTTTGTAAGTTTCTCTTTTGTTTTGCTTATTTGTTTTTTTGAGATATTCTTTGTACTGACAATCATGTTTCTAACAGTTAGCATTTTGTTTTCTTTGCATTACTCCATTACAAATCACAATCCGCAAGGCCTTGAGACTCGATATGCAGAGAGGCACGGTCTCAGGGCATTGATCGACCGATTGTATAGATGCGGCGGCCCTGTAAGTTACTCATCTTTCTTGTCCGTAGTTACCATGAGATATTTGAATGCATTATTGTATGGTGGATTGATATGTTGTTTCTTTTTCTGCAGAATGCGTTTGATGCTCCTTTGCGGCGTGACGAGCTTTCGGGGGACGAGGATTTGTAGCTCACCCTTGGATCCTTAGAGCTCACACACCTTTAGTTTTTAGTCGCCTGATCTATGTAGACATTTTCTATGTATTAGTGATATCGTTTCATGATTGTACCAATTGCATTTTATGCGATCATGTATTTATTTCATGTATCAGTTTTATGATTTCAATATACATTATTTTTGTTTGCAAGCGCTTTGTATGCCGTAGTGCAGAAACTATTTTGTATGGCTCTCATACAGCACATAGTGCTATATGTGGCAGGGCAGCTTGTTTACTGCTCGTGTCGCTATTGGCATCGCTATGAGCGTCGCAAATTCTCTGTAACCGTCGCTATCTGCGACGCAGATAGCGACGCATATAGCGATGATTCTATGGTGTCGTCAATAACGACGCTTTTTGCGATGACGGGGGCAAATTTTGTTGTTTGTATTTTCGTCGCTTTAAACGTCGGTATAAGGTCTATATCTTGTAGTGTTGGAAGTTCATGATGATTCTTAGTAAAAATATGAGGCTCTGTGATGTTTTGATAGGTTTTGTTAAGGTTCTGATTGGTTCTGATACCTTCTGTATAGCTTCTGTTTTGTTCTGATTTTCTTTTGTATGAAGCATGGATTGATGATTGAAGAAGGATGAGGTCTTTTGAAAGCTTATTGAATAGTTTTTGATAGTTTGGAAGGGTTTTAGTATGAGTTATAAGGTTTTGAGGTCTCTTGGGGCTCCATGTCGATAAATTGGGGAGGGGGGGGTGGGGAGATAAATGGGAGGTGGTAGTAAATGAGGGGTGGAGGGGAAGGATGGAGGCGTGGGAGGAGGAGGGTGGAGGAAGAGGAAGAGGAGGAGTTGGAAGGAGGGGAGGGAGAGAGCAGCGGTGGCAGCGCTGCGGATGATGGATGGCGCTGGCAGCGCAACGGTGCACGGGCGGTGGCAGGGAGAGAAAGGGGAGGAAGAAGAAGAAGAGAAGCAAGAGGAGGGGAGGGAGGTGGGAGAAGAAGAGGGAGGGGGAAGGAAAAGGGAAGGAGGAGGAGGGAAGAAGGGGAAGGGAGGGAGAAGAAGGAGAGAAGAGAAGGAGAAGAGCAGGGGAGGAGGAGGAGGGAAGAAGAGAAAGGGAGGGAGAAGAAGGAGAGAAGGGAAGGAGAAGAGTAGGGGAGGAGGAGAAGGGAGGGAGAAGAAGGGAGGAGAGAAGAGTAGGGGAGGAGGAGGAAAAGAAGAAGTCGGGGAGAGAGAAAGACAAGGAGAGAGAAGGAAGAAGAGAGAGAGAAGAAGGGAAAAAAACCGTCGGATGGGGAGGGGGAGAAATTTATTTTTTTGTTTAAAAAATGTTATTTTTTTATTTTCATTTCTTTTGTTTTTTTTCTGTTTTTGTTTTTTGTTTTTTGTGTGCGTTTGGGTTGGTTTGGTTTTAAAAAAAACTAAAAAGAAATAAAAAGAAAAGAAAGAAAGAAGGGATGGATGCCGTCCCCGTCTCGTGCGCGTGTGTGGGGCGGGGGTAAAAAAATTTACAGTGACGAGATTGAACACGGTCGCGACGTCGAGACGAAAAGGAGCGAAGGTGATGGGGTATAGGGAGGCACATAATTTCAAAAATGCACGCATTCACACGTGACGCAAAGCACGCGAAAACTTGGGCAAAACAAAGAAAAATTAATAATGCACAAACTGGGCATCAAAACACAATGACGTAAAAAGGACAACTAAGCCGAAAGGCGAGGAGGAGACTGCGAAAAAGTACAACGGGGTGTTCGGGATCAAATCAAGGCATTCCCATGGAAAAAATGAAAAAACAGGCTCGAAAACCCATACAACAATGAATATCAAAGAATCCATTCACTGAAATGAAACAGAAGAAAAAGAAAATTGGTGAGGAAAGTTATATCAGACAGGCCTAGAATGTCAGAACATAGTTCCGATGAAGATAAGACCCATTCACATGGAAAAAACCCCAAAAATAGCCCTGATATAAGATACAAAAATTAATATAAAAAGAATGGGGCACTGGAACGAAGGGCAGTAAAAAGGAAAAATATGTACACGAAGGGGATTTGCATGGTTGGCACATCAAATAGCACTTCTGGTGGAGTTAGAAGGGATTCACATGCAAAAAACACAAAAAATAGAACAAAAAATATATTGAAAAATTAATAACGAAAAATACAAAGGTTGAAATAGGGCAAAGAAAAAAGAAAAAATATAGGGAAAGGCTGGCGAGATACAATAGTCAAATGAAACTGGAATTTCGATGAAAATAGGGCATGTTCACGTGAAAAAATGTTAAAAATATGCACGAAAACGGCCCGAAAACGTGCAAAAATTAATATCGAATGAACCGTGCATCGGAAGAACATGCAGCAAAATGAAAAATGCCAGGAGGAAGATTGGAGGACAGGGCTGTCATGCCAGATTGTTGTTCACAAGAAATAAAGATGCGTTCATATGGAAAACCATCCAATTTACGAGAAATGCTTCACAAATTAATAACATGCAGGATTAAAGTGAGGCATATGCAGGGGGTATACATCATAGATGCCCAAGGACTCATCCCCACACTTAAAACCTTAACGGATAGGGTTAAATGCATCAACACAACCTAGGACTTGTCAAGCGACTGGAATCTGGCATCCCCACACTTAAAACATAATGTACACTTGCAATCATAAGGATAAGGTTAGAAAGACTTGGCCCGATTTGTGTATGGTCGAAGGAACCATCACTGCTATAGAAGAATTGGAGTCGGCTACAGGAGGTACCACGGCTCACTCCAGCATTCAGCCAGCATGGCAGGGACCATGCAGCAATACTCAGGGAGGTAGCTAGTTGATGAAGCCCACCGGGGGAGGTGTGGTTTAACGAAGGATAGCCATTCAACTCATGGGCACTCAGATGAGATGAGAGAACAGTCACTCGCCCCATAACTGACATCACTCGAGATAGTATTGATGGTAATCGAGATCTCACACCTGATTTAGAAATCGACAAGGGAAATGGTGTAGAGGGAGTATGCCAGGATGCACAGTTGATGGTGTATCAGTGCATCCAACCCTATTTGGCATAGGTGCAAGCAGGAAGGCCAGGGAGCCTTGCAGTGCAATGTATAGAACAGAGTGATGTGTCATGTGTTGATGGCAGAGACCCATCTCGTGTGTGCATAAGGAAATGAGAACGTATGTTATTCAAATTTTCGTAACGTTCCTCAATTCTCACTGCTCAATACTTGATTGAAGAAATACCAGTCACACTACTCAACCCACCCTTTGTCTCACTCTCTATTGAAAGATACAAGAGGGCAACCCATTCCTGAAACCCATTGATGTTGATCCGGGTTTTTTACAACCCGGATCATTACCACAAAATTTGGCCAAAGCCCCTATCAAGAGCTTACCATATCACTTTAGGTTTACTCTTCAAGCACTAGGTATGCTACATTGCTTCTCGATTATGATAACTCTAGCAAATGGGGGGAACAAGTTCTTAGAAGGCATGTCAATGTAAAGGGTAAATGGGATGGTTATCTTAGTGAAGATGAAAATGGATTACACCTAGGAGTTGAGTGAATGCATAGATTTTTCAAAGGACTAGCCTCCAACTACATATGGGCTCCGTCTGCATCACTAAGATTTGGAATCTATCACCATCATTAGAGGACACCTCACCCTTGCACACAAGTCAATATCCACATCATGGTGTCATTTGGATCTTGCACAAAAGCTTACAAGCATGGACCCCTTTTGTCACATGCTTATATGTATTTATATACATATGGGATACTAAAGTCAAAGCAACTTTTGGAAGCTCTTTTTTATAATCTCAATAACTCCCAAGAAAAAGCGAATTTCAAGAAAATTCCCGCGAAGGCCGATTGGTTTTAATCTGGTCTACAAAGTTGCAGAAGAAACTTTTTCCAAACTCCTCACGGATTTGAAGTTACGAAGGCGCAGACTGCTGGCTATATGCAATTTTCTTCTCTCTTTCACCACACCAACTTTCCACTCTATCCTTCTTGTAAATATATTATAATAATGTGCTTTGGGCACCCACCTCTTGTAATCTAGCTCCATTTCTCTATTTTGTCTACCACCACCCTTGGTTTCTTGCATGATGACCAAGGTGGGGACTTGTCCCATCCACTACTCTCCATATTTTCAAAGATGCCATACATCATCTAGGATTATGTTAATCAAGAAGATTAGCTTAATCTAATCCCTCATGAAGGCTATATAAAGAGCCCATGGAGAATGAAGAAGGAAGGGGGAGGAGGGAGAATGACAAGTCCATGAGAGCACTCTACAATACCCTCATCTCTTTGAGGTAAGCTATGAGTGAGTTCTTTTATTATGTAGTATAATGGCAAGCTTCCTCTACCTCTTCTCCTATTATCTCCATCTCTTCTCATCTTCTCATTCCATGTAGCATAATGGCAAGCTTCCTCTACCTCTTCTCCTCTTGTCTCCCTCTCCTCTCATCTCTCTCTCTTATATTCCAATGTGGTGTTTAGCACATATATTCTCTCTTGTAAATTTGTGTCTTGGCTCTCTTGATTCTCTTTGAGCATAGGGATGTCCTAGCCCATCCTCTCTTTGGCTAGGTGGTGCCCCTCTTTAGTTCTCTTAGTGAGGATTGGAGGTTGGATGGGTAAGAGGCAACCCGTTCATCATTTCAGCCCTCAATGTAATCCTCACTATCACTTGTGCAGAAGTTGTATGCCTCGTGCACATTTGATGGTGCAATAGTGCATCCCGCCCTGTGTTCGCATACAATGCAAGAAGGAAGGCCAGAGAGCCTTATGGTGTAGTGCATATGAACAAATTATGCATTGTGCATTGAGAGGCCCAACATGTGCGTGCAACACTCCGTTCACACATCTCACTTCTCATTTGATTTGAAGTGAAAGACTGGTCACTCAGCCCACCCTCTGTCTCACACTCTGTTAATAGATACAAAGGGAAACCCATACTCACATCCCCATCTTGTTAGGATGAAAGCTCGCATTACTAAAGGGGTTAGTGATGAAGATCATATTGGTTGTTGTTGTCATCAGGATATTGAAAATGAGGCGTACCTAGGGAGGCAGCCAACAAGTCTCGTACTTCAATGATTTGTACGAAAGATTGTATGTTAAGAAAGGCAGACAGACTGATATTGCAGAGATAGCGCACCAAGGGAGGTGGCTTCAAATTACTTGCTGGAAAGGTTTTGCTGGTGAGGCAGCTATCCTGAAGTGCGGGGTGTTACCACCTTTTCCACAGTTAGCTTCTCGCCCAAGGGCGTTTCCACCTTTTCTTGGAATGAGGCCTATTATGATAGGGAATTTCTTCCTTTTCTCCCATAACTGCTTTGTCTGTTTTGTTTTTTGTTATTGTTTTTTTTCTTTTTTTTCTTTTTTTTCATTAAGAAAGAGAATGGTAGAAATACCATGTGTCATGACCAACCTCGCCCCCGTTGCTGAATTAGACAAGAAGAGAACAAGGTAGGGTTGAGAGGTATCTGCGAGGGGCTAGTATAACGAGACCGCCTTATGAGGAGAATCATAAGGGCTATTAGAAGCATGAAGAGAATGATAGTGCGACGCCCAAAAGGGAGAGGGTAGGTTGACTGTGATTGTCAAGATCCCCAAACAGGGAAGTACATCTTCAGATGATAGCCATTTATAAAAAAAGGATCATCAGAGGCATCAATGGTCTGCACCTGAACAAAGCCATTAGGATTGACAGCAAGTACATTGTACAGGTCCATCCACCATTGTTAAAGATTGCTAGGAAACTTGCCAAATCTCGAATCATAGGCCAAGATAAAATCACCTTCTTTGAATTCCTTGTGCTTGATGAAACTGTCATGATAGGCCTTGTATCGCACTTGAGTGGTTTTCATACACTGTAGGGCCATCCGCCATATCTCATCCAAACATTCCAAGTGTAGGAGAGGCGGCGTTGCAGTGACTCATCATCTCCCAAGCGTTCTTTAACTGCTACTCACAAAGAGGGCAAGTCCAGTTCAACAGGGAAGACGACTCTGTACCATACACTAGCTGCTTTCCTGTAGCAGCTTTATGGGAGGTTCTGTACGCCTAGAGGGTCTCTATAAGTCAATCGTCCCAGTCGCGACGATGTGCGGCAATCGTTTTGGTCAAGAACGAGCAGAGGATGCGGTTGGTGACTTCAACTTGGCCGTTGGCTCTAGGGTAGTAAGGAGTATACTTGCGATGGTAGATCTTATACAGCTCCATCAGTTTCTCCATGGTTTTGTTAAGGAAATGAGTACCTCTGTTTCTTACTAGCTCAAGGGGACTACCAAAATGGGCAATAATATTCTCATACATGAACAGAACTATGTTGTTACCATCATCCCACTTTAGAGCTTTAGCTTCACATGACTTTGTGACATAATCCGTATATACTAAGATGTATCTATTCTACTTCCGTCTGGTAGGTGGATCAATGGGTCCCATGAAATCAATCCCCTACTTCTCGAATGGATTTAGGGGAAGAATGGGTTGCAGTGGCATGATACTTGTTTTGGTGGGTTTTTCCATTCGCTGACAAACATCACATCTCTTGCAGTAGTCATATGCATCCTTGTGGAGGGTCATCCACCACCAGTATCTTGCTAACAGAGGCTTCCTAGTTGTTTCTTCTCCTACGAAGTGTCCACCACATGGTTCGTCATGGCATGCTTTCAATACTATGCCAATTTCATCCCCTGCAACACATCTTCTCAGCACTTCATCTTTGTCTCTCTTGTACAGTGCACTGCCTAACAAAGTGTAGGGGGCTGATTCTAACAGAAGCTTCTTCTTCTCACGGCTTGAGATGCTAGTAGGATACTATTAAGTTGCGGGGAGGTTGGCTACATCTATATACCAGGGAGTAACTATTTCAACTAGAAACAAGGAAGTATGAGGAAGGTCTAGATCATCCTGTTCCTCTTCTATAGTTTGAGGGATCCGTGATAAATGATCAGCTAGGACATGGGAATGGCCAGGCTTAGTGACCACTTCAAAATCAAACTCCTGGAATAGGAGTAACCATCTCATCAGTCGTTCTTTAACATATGATTTGTTCATCAAGAAGGACAGGGCTTCATGATCCACGTAGAACTTGAAATGCGTTGACAATAGATAGTGTCGAAACTTCTCCAGTGCAAACACCATTTCCAAGCACTCAAGCTTTGTCACTGTGTAGTTCCATTTCCTATCAATGATCTTTTGGCTTGCATAACATATTGCTTGATCTAATTTAGAAGGGCCCTTTTGACATAGGATAGCACCTAGCCCTTCAACTGATGCATCTGTGTGCACATGAAACTCCTTCGTCCAATCAGGAGGCTGCAAGATAGGTGCTTGGATATTGCACTATTTTAAGGTATTAAAAGCTTCTTCGCAGTCATCAATCCAAAGAAACTCCACATCTTTCCTTAGGAGCTTGTGCAGAGGGGCTGCCTTGGTTGCAAAATGTGCAATAAATCTTCTATAGTAGCCCACATGGCCAAGAAATCCTAGCAATTCCTTGAGGTTTGTTGGTGCTGCCAAGGCGGCAATCTTTTGTATCTTCATCGGGTCTGTTGCAATCCCTTGTGGAGAGACAATATGATCCAAAAGAACTTCTGATGAAATGCCAAAGACCCACTTTTAGGTGATGTTCAGTACTGTCAGTATCCAAGAACGTCACTTGCCTTTCACCTTCCACTTCGCGGATAGATGTCCCACGGTTTGCTTTTGGATAGAGGTCTGACTCTTTCAAGGGAGTAGTGTCATCGTCTGATGTTCCACTAGAACCAGTGTTCTTCTTCTAAACAGATAACTCATTTGTATGTTGAGATTGCTGGAAGGGTATCAGAGCTTTGTTTGCTTCTGTGCGAGTGGTGACTTCTTCTAGACTTAGGGATTCATCTTAGAGGATGCATCCAGGAATTCCACATAGCACGGATCTTCTAGAAGCCATGGCTCTAATGGCTCTGGCTTTTGTTGACAGGGGGCATCATCATTCTCTTTTCTCCAAAATGAATGGTCAGGGCAATAGGAGCCACTGGTGAACTTAATTTCTATGTCTCTGATCCATTGCTTATGCAGATTCTACATACTTTGTGGTCCATTGGTCAACCCAAATGGAACCATGGTCATTCCATCCAACACCCCCAGATCTTTGGCCTCTAAGGTCTCTGTAGGGATATCAACAAGATTGTCCACTATTAGAGGATCTTATTCAACTGCACTTTCATAACCTGCTTCATTTTATTCCTCATCATTTTCATCATCTTCCTCTAGAGGCTGTGTCTCTGCTTCTGTAGAGGGTCTGTAGGAGAAGAACATATCCTCTACCTCTGTGTCTGTTTCTGCTTCTGCTTCTGTCTTTGACTCTGTCTCTGCTACTGTCTCTACGATTGCCATGTAACAGGGAGAAAAATACATCCATGCTTCTATTTCACTGTTAGAGGTGATTTCAGAAGTCAATTCTAGTTGAGGTAGGAGATATTCTCCCATAGACAAAGACTTGGCTTCCTTTGTTGGTAGTTGGCTTATAGTGTCCACTATTAGGGATTGTGCCTCTGTTTTGTTGGGAAAATTTTGTTTAAAAGTCTCTTCGTCTCTTGATGTACCATCTGTTAATTCTTTCGAGGAGTTAGTTATGACTTCGATGGATGTGGATCCATTGCCTTTTTGCGATCCATATAATTTTAACACCACTTTGTTGGATCCTCTGCCTAGGGTTAGGATTCCTTTGAACCAGTCTGTCTTGGCTCTTGATTCAAAAAGCCAAGTCTTTCCAACAACAGAGGGTATGAGGTCTCGTAAGAATTTTGTTTGAGCACCAGATAGGTCTGTTGAGATATCGAGCTCCACTCGTGATATGCCACGGTGACCATTGTGCATTTATGTCACCAACTTGTCACTTGCAGATGCGGTTGGTACACCACCCGTCAATAATAGCTAGATGACAACTATCCTTATCTACTCTAGTTCGTGGCTCAGTTAGTATGCCACCTTAGTTAGTTGAGTTTGGTTTGAGACCCATATATAGGGTTCTTCTATTTCTTTTGTACTAGAGTTCTTTTGGCTTACACAACTAAGAAGAGGAAAATTGTTTTCAGCCTCCACCCTTGTGTGTATTCCCCCATTGTGCAAGCAAGAAAGCTACAAGTGAGACTCCTTCCTTCTCTCCCACAATCTGGACATGGTATCAAAGCCTTGTTCATGGTAAGGAGCTCAAGAAAGCAAGCCAAGTTCGCGGTGTTCTGGTAAGAGGACCAGTGTTGCTTTCATTCTTGCATAAGTGTACGGCCCTTTCTACTATAGAGGCCGGTATATTGTAGCCACAGAGGCTTGCAAAGAGGCTATCTGGTTAGGTTGTTTGATTACAAACCTTGGTATGACAGATGCTATGCCTACAATGCATTTGGATTCTATGAGTGCCATTCAATTGGCCAAGAATCTGGCCAAGAATCCAGTCTTTCATGCGAAGACGAAACATATTGAGGTGAGGTATCACTTCATTCATGAGGCCATTGAGGACAGGTCTATTGACCTTGTTAAGATTCCAACTGATTAGAATCCTATAGACTTGCTCACGAAGAGCCTCACTACTGAGTGCTTTGCCTTCCTCAGGAGATTGATGGGCATTGGATGAGATGGCGTCTTTTCCTCATCATGTTGTACATGTGTACATGTTGTACTATCTTTTCTTTTTTCTCTCTCTTGTGTGGCAGATTTTCCTTTAACTGGGAGGTTGTTGGGGGTAAAGGCGCCTCTGCCTAGCCACCCAAGTATTACTACATTGATAGTACCCGCCACTGCACATTAGAGGTGGCGGGTGCCCATCACAGTCAGTTATTCTTTATTCTTTTAGTGGCAGTTTGAATAAAGGAAGGCTCGACCACACATTGTGGTTGTTGGAGTTCCCATTTCTTGTCTCTCTTTCTTGTTCTTGCTCTCCCGCCATAGCTCTCACATGTGCAAGCTTCGATCCTTCTCACCTTTCATGGGTTTCCCCATTTCCTAGCCAATTAGAGAAGCTTATGGATCCTATTAAAGAATATGACTTGGTCAAAGATCTAGACACCTTCAAATCAAACCTAACATTCTAACAATGAATGCATAGATCATCAACAAGCACCTCCAATTATTGCCTAAGCATGTCTTTGAAGATATTACACATGAGGTGTTGAAAGGTAGCTTGTGCATTTGTAAACTCAAATAGCATGACTATGTAGCCAAACATGCCCCATTGCACTACAAACATTATCTTATGCCTATCATCAAGGTATACTTGCACTTGATTATAACCTAAGAAGCTATTGAAGAAACTACAAACCTCTTTTTCTGCTTCTCTCTCAAACATGTGCTTCATGTAGGATAGTGGGTAGTTATCTCTCTTTGTGGTAGCATTGACATTTTTATAGTTTTTATACACTCAAAATTTTCCATTCTTTTTCAAGACAATCTCTATGGGTGATACCCAATCCATGTGCTCAATTTCATAGACAAGTCTGACCTTCAACAACTTATCTATCTCCTCCTTGACAGTGTGTGTGTGCTTTGGATTCATTGGGTATGGCCACTATTTAATGGGTATTGTAGTAACTGTCATTGGGATGCTATGGGTCATGACCATTGGATTGAATCCTTTGAACTCATCTAAAGATCACATGAATACATCTATGTACTCTTGCAAGAGAGTGATGAGATCAATCTCCTCTTGCTCACTTAGGTCATTAGCTATGAACATGGGTCTAGGCTTTTGCCCTCCCTCTTCCACATTGGCTTGCTTGACCTTAGTAGGCCCTTCTTTTGGTTCATTTGCTTGTATGTTTCTCTATGCTCCTAAAAGATCACTACTCTATCACCCTTTTCTAACTTCATAAAGTGCCTAGGTAGATCTTGGGGCTTCTATTGTTCTTTGGCTTTTGATCCCCTTTGCTGCTCCCTCTTGTCCTCCTTGAATCATCTCTACCTTAGATGGACTAGTAGGTCCCTTTTGGTGCATTTGGTTTTAGGTAGTTGGGATATTTTTGAGTCGCTTTCAGAGCTAACTTCTTCTCACTTTGAGGTTAAACTCACAACCTTTGCTAGAAGAAGGAGTTTCCCTTGGCGGTTGTAGCTCCTCTGAATTTGATTCCATTCTAAGAAGTGATGTAGTACTTTTGGTTGAACTAATCTATCATGCTTGTAGTCTATTACTCCTAGGTACTTCAACCAAGTATGGTCACATTCCATTCTAAGTATTCCTCTTTTGATACTAAAGACATTGGCTTTCCATGGCTTGGAGTCTACTTGTATATATTCAATCATTAAGCTGCTCATGTCATACTCTATTATCTCGATCTCTTTCACTTTCCTCATTTGTAGAGTAGTAGTCTTCATACTCCTCGTCCTTATTGTTACCTTTGACTACTCATCAACTCGTAGGTTTCTATTCTCAACCTTCTTTGCGTCTCCGATCAGTGCCCAATTGTACATAAGGTTTAAGTCATGCACTTTTTCCCACTCTCACTTCAGCTCGTCCATGATTTTCTTGAGGGGTTTGAGATTGGTAGCTGGATTACCGACTAGCCCTCTTGTCAAGTATTCAAGAATCCCCTAGAGTCCGATTATGTTTGATGGAATTGGGAAAAGGGCAGGTGTTGGTTGTCTGCTAGAGTTCTTGGTCATCATGCAAAGTGGTACTAAGGACAGGGTCATATCCTTAGGTAGCTAAGAGGTTGTGGCTTCATGGACTCAATGGTTTTCCTTGCAGTATGCTTATGATTCTCTTCATTATTTGAGAATCACAGGTTGATTGAGGCTAGCACATACATCCAATCTTAATCGTCCTCTCGAGGCAAGGAATCTATGAGTCTTCTTTCAAGATAGCCGAGATGGCATCTAGGTCAATCTGCATGGTCTTCTACGTGTCCATCTCGACTCTTATAGCCTCTGATCTATTGCCCAAGAACATGAGACCGTTGTCCCAATCTTCTTTCACTCATGCATTTCGCATCCAAGATTGACATAACAAGATGTTATAGTCCACTCCCTTCATGACTATGAAGTTTAGTGAGAATTGGACTCCTGCTATCTTCAAGGGCCAGTCTTTCAACATCCCAAATGGCCTAACTTTCGTTCCGTTGGCTAGTGTGGCATTAAACCTTGCATTCTCCACATGTGGGTTACCTAGGCCTTTAAGAATGCATGGCTGAGTACAATGATTCTTGCTCCTATGTCTACAATCCCCCTTGTTGTGGCATCCCCTAATGCTATGCTAGATAAGACTACATGCATTTTCATGCCTTCCTAGAAGGCATTTACATGTAAGGACATAGGCACTGAGTTAAGAGTAAAGCTAGGTATCTACACGGTTACTTCATGGTCAGGCATGTCGCTTGCTCCAAGCTCATTTTGTTCCTTCTACCCATTGCTTTATTAGCAACATGAGCAAATTTCCAACCACCTACTTTTCGTTAGGTTCTACACTCTTCTATGATAATCTTGGCCAATCTGCCTACCTATGGCATGTAGGCTTTGTCTATGTGATGCTACCTGGGGAGTGGATGTGTCTCTTGATTTGAACTCAATGGGGGAGACCAGCGTGCTCACACTAGAGAGCCTATCCATCTCATCTTTGATAATGGGTTCCGCATCTGGCTTTTCTTTGCTATTGAATTTGCATCAAGGTTTCTAGGTCTGGGTAATGAAATATTGGCCTGCTTTGCATGTGCTTGGATCATGACATTCAACGGAATTCATATAGCTTTGCTATCAAGTGTTTTAACTCCAAAAAATCTCAATGGTACGGATGGCATGATAGCTGCACTAGAGGAAGGTTTTTGCCTACTACAACACTCGATGTACAAGTGTGTGATCCCATACTCAAGGCATCTTAGGTTGGCCTTGTCTCAATTGGCTTGTTCTTTTCTGGGGCATCGAGATGAGATATGTCTTGGGTAACTGCATGTCCAACATGCAATGGGTTCCTAGTTCTGCCTTGGGTAACTGCAAGTCCATCTGGGGCATCGAGATGAGACGTGTCTTGGGTAACTGCAAGTCCAACATGCGCTGGGTTCCTAGTTCTATCCTCCTAGCCCTCTGCCTCTTCCCTTGCAAAATGCCATTACTAGCAATGGTCTAAAGTTTGAAGTCCATCAAGATGGGATTGCCCGCTTTGTCAGACAAGACATGAGGGTTTACTTATGTTTTTCCCTTATTTGGCTCCTCTATGTAATGTATTGGAGTATCACTCAATGGATGGGTCACGATGGGTTGAGGTTTTCTGGATATCCCTATGGGGTTCATATCAATCCTAGGGATGAGTATCTTTTAATCATTGGGTGTTGGGAGAGCCAATGGAACCCCCTTTCAAAAATGTTGTGATCTATTCTCTAGGTAGTAGTAAGCAACATTGTATAGCTGTCAGTATGGCAATCACCTCGGTAGTTGACAATGTAGTGCATCATAGCCAAACTTGACACAATTAGAAGAGGGTCTAGATCTAGGATCCATACACTCAATCAAAAGGTGGTTTCCTTCGCAATGCACACCTAGCCAACTAGAACTTCACGTATGCTAACTCTTGACACTCTTTCCCTTGTCTTGGGTGCTTTAGCTAGATCTTTCACTAACTGTCATAGCTCTTTCTAAGGTTCTAGAGGCAATCTTGTCTTAGTTTGTGATTCTTGAGCTCCTCTCCTTGGGTAGGTCATCCATTCGTATGACTTCTCCAAAGAACCTAGCTAGCATGTCCCTTTGCACGGTTAAGTTGATCACCAAAACCTTATAAAGCTCTTCAATTTAGATTCTGCTTATGAGCACACAAGAGATTGCTGATTTTCTAGGTTGCTCTGCAGTTGTGATTCTCTTAAAGAGACTCTGCACATGGTTAGTGCAATCTCTGATATCCTCCTTGTCTTGTTGATTGACATTCATCAACCTAACAATGAGGTTGTCAAAGTATCTTGCCTCAGAGAATCTATTGATGAAGAGACTCTTGAGGTTATTGAAGTTATTGCATTTGGCATTGTCGAGACTAGTGTATCATATCCATCCTTATATCCATCCTTTGTCTCCTAACAAAATATTAGTGAGTTTGGGAATCTCCCAATTCCCATTTTTTGAATACTAAAAAGGTGGCACGCAGATAACATGCCCATAAGTTTCTCAAAACCATATGATGTGACATATCATTGGAAAGAGCTTGAAAAATGGAATCTACTGAGCTATAAACCGCTCGATTTGGAGTTATAG
The DNA here is from genome assembly GCF_053477565.2 of Lygodium microphyllum. Classification (NCBI taxonomy): domain Eukaryota; kingdom Viridiplantae; phylum Streptophyta; class Polypodiopsida; order Schizaeales; family Lygodiaceae; genus Lygodium; species Lygodium microphyllum. Next base: position 40,182,573 of record NC_141155.1, on the reverse strand, counting down.
TGTTCAAGTTATGATAAATCCAAAGATTTGACCACATGTCCCAAACTTATGGGAAATTCCCATATTCTCCAATATGGTATTTCCTAGAAAAAATCCAAAAGCTTGTGCACGTTGAGCAAGGTTCATGAGGCCATTCGCCTTGCATACTTGCTCAAACTGTTCCACAAAGCTCTAGGGGTGGTTATCAGGTTTATACTTGTCAAGTTGCTCAGTAACCACATGTATCTTGGTCTGGCTTTTCGAATTTTGGGTTATTCCTAGTCCTCCTAGCAATAAGGTTACTTGGGCTACTCCACTCTATTCTATAGTCATGTTGTCTAAGAGATACTTCGTGAGTAGCTCACTTAGTGTAAGCTCAACCTCTAGTACTCTCTCTCTCTCTGCATTTGGTCTTGTTCTATTTTGGCTTACGTGCTCAAAGACGTGTTGGACCTTATATATTTCTATATTTTGCCTCAACTTTTGAGATCACTGCTCTTGATTGTAGGTAACTATACTGTGTAATGCTTTCCTTGCCAACTTCCACTCTTTCTTAAGATTGGCTATGATGTGCTTGGTGGGTCTACCGCGAAGCTCCATTTTGGTTTGTAGGTCATATTACCAGGTTATCATTTGTTGGATGTCGATTGGAAATTCTCCCAATTCAAGCTTCTGGGTTGGTGCTAGCTCGTGATATGTTGCCAGTTTATTTGAGTGACTAGGGCATCGATTTGATTGATTAGATTGGGTAGAGTTGTGGATCCCTGCTCATGCCTATTGCTGTTGCTCCCCAAGTAGCTCAACAATTCAAATCTCTCAATGTTCAGTGATTGGTGTCCTTGGCCGTTATTTGCTATTTGGGGTCTCCTCCTACTAGTGGGTTTGTTCATCTTATATTATCTTATCTTGTATCAATTCCTTCTTATTTAAAATAATCCCCAATGTTACGAGCACTTAGATGCTAGTGGGATACTCCTTAATGTGTGCCATGTGAAATCAAGCTTTCATATTTTCTTTTGTACGTCAAATGCTTAATTGATGTAGTATGGAAACTCAACGAAAACAATACAGTGCCGATCACACTCTTTGGAATTAGTTTCCACTAGCTAGAGATTCTTCATGTGGATGATAGCCACTCTCGGTTTTAGTCTCTACGACATTCTAGATGTGTGGTCTAAGGGATAGCAGGTCTGGTTAGTTAGTTTGGGTCTCTAGAGGGATAAGTGACTAATGGTCAGTGACCATAGTCATTCCTGAATCATTAGATCACAATTCTTGAGTTAGTCGGCTCTATGAGCCATTCTACATGTCTATAGGTCTACTAGGGTTTTGGCTAGCTTGGGCTTAGGCTCTCCCTCCTCATTGAGGTAGGTCTAATTTTATGGAATCTGGATTCTATATAATCTCTCTGAGTGCTAGTATCCAAGTGACAGTGTTCGAGTGTCTCACTTAGACTATCCAAGTATGAGCATTTTGAATGAATGGGTGCTCGGATTCCTTTTGAGTGTCCAAATTTGGTCATCTGAGGTCGAGGTCAATTGTTTGAGTTTGAGTGGCTATCCAAGGCCGATTAATATTTTTCGAGTCTGTCTAGGACTCCGATTGGTATGTTTTAGCCAATAGATTAGGGATTCAAATTATCCTAGTTGTGGCGGGACTTGGACAACTATGAATCTGTTCGAGCACAATGCCGAAAGTTTTGGAATGAAAAAAACCTTGCCAAATCTCGCACATGCCTTGTTCAATTCTTTAACTATGATCTTGGGAACAATCATCCAACACGAAGGCACACTCACAGCTTACTTGCACAGCTCAAAGACATAGTGGTGAAGATCACCAATCACGAAATGGTTTCTAACCCTGTATCTCTCTCTCTCTCTCTCTCTCTCTCTCTCTCTCTCTCTCTCTCTCTCTCTCTCTCTCTCTCTCTCTCTCTTTCTCTCTCTCAAGCTCTCCCCCTTGACTGAATGCAAAAAAATGAGCTCTCTCTTTGCCTTCTTCGCTTCTTAAACCCCTTCTCTCTTGCTTCATTACTTCCCCCTTCTCTCTCTTTGTTGTCTTAATGCCTTAAAGCTCCCTTTTCCTTGTTTCTTCCCTACTTTGGGCCTCCTATTACAATAGAAACCTTGCTATGTGCTTATCTATTTTCCTTAATTTTTTTCACCTAAATCCATCCAAATCATAAGCAACCACTTACACTAATCGAGCATACTTACCTAAATCCACAAAACGAGAAAAACTTACTTGCAAAGGAGATCAAATACTTGTTCAACTCCCTCACTTCCTACCTATCTTAAGCATCGGTTTGGAGCAAACCCTACTTGAATACTCAATTCAGAGTGCGACGAAAGCACTCATAGCTTGAATCCATTTTTCTTGGCAATGGAGCCAAAATGTGGGAGCACTCCCTCAACCTCCAAGACCCACGGACCACTTATTGCTTAAAGTGTTTCAACCCAAGTGAAATGGCTACCTCTCACATAGTCATCGTGCGTACTCTCACATCTACAAGTGTAGTGAGCTTACCTTCATGCTTAATTGATTTGCCTCCTCCCACAAGCTGTCTCGTAGCTCCATGACCTAAGGTGCAATCTCAAGCAAGCTTGATCCAAGTTCCATTGCCACGCGCGAGATAAGAGAAGAAGAAGAGAGGAGAAGATGGAGAGCTTCTCTACCATAGTCCCTCACCCTCACATACTCACTCCCTCACACTCCCTCTCTCAAGCACAAGCTCAAGCAAGAACAAGAAGAAGGAGAAGAAGAGGCGAGTTAGTTTTTGCCACACACAAGAATGAGCTTTTTCATTCAATTTTGTCTTTTATACAAGCCCTAATCCCCTTCGGGCACCCATCCCTTTTTTACATGAAAGGCCATTTTAGCCTAGGTCCTCTTTCCCTATTCCCTTCCCATCTACATCCCATCTACATTGTGCCTTCATCCATGCCCATCTACATTTACAAATTGCACAAGAGAGAGCCTGGTACTCTTACATAAAATCAAGGTGTACCGTTTCATTTAAAAATTACCCTTCCTGATTTGCACTTTTCCTGAACTTTTAAGGTTGTCCTTGCACTTTTGGCCTTTTTTCCTCCTATTTCTTTAGTCGGTCCACCTTTTTTTGCTTTGCCCTACGTCCTTTTAATTTTATTTTTGCTTTCTTTCCATAGGGGTTAAAATGTGCTTTCAAGGCCTACTTAACAGTATCATTAATTTTCTTTAAATAAAAAACATCAATTTTTTGTTCAATTTATGAATAACCCCTTTACATGCTATCCTTATGTGTGTAAAAATGTAATTTTTAAAATCCTTTATTTTAAATCTGTGTGGTATGCTTGGTACTCTCTTACATAAAATCAAGGTGCACCTTTTCATTTAAAACTTATCTTTCTTGATTTGTACATTCCCTGAACTTTTAAGGTTGTCCTTGTGCTTTTGGCCCTTTTTCCTCCTATTTCTTTAGTTGGTCCAGATTTTTTTGCTTTGCCCTACGTCTTTTTTTTTTCTTTCTTTCTTTCCATAAGGGTTAAAATGTGCTTTCAAGGCCTACTTAAGAGTATCATTAATTTTCTCTAAATAAAAAAATCCCTTTTTTGTTCAATTTGTGAATAACCCCTTTGTATGCTATCCTTATGTGTGTAAAAATGTGTAAAAATGCCATTTTTAGAATCCTTTATTTTAAACCTGTGTGGTATGCTTATATATTTTTTAGTAACCTACTATGCACCTTAAAGCTATATATATCCTCAAGTAGTGGGTTGGTAGGGTATTTGCTCCTTCTATTTGGGGATCCTTGTGTGTATTTATGGACGACTTTTACATAAAGAGCTCTATAGTTTTGCATGCTGAAAATCTTGATGATATTTTTTGGCAAACTAGATCAAGATGGATGATAATTAAACCTTGATAAATACAAAATAGTAAGAAGTAAAGTGATACTTTTGGACCATGAAGTGACTGCTAATGATATTTCACTTGAACCTAGTAAAGTTAAGGCTTTGCTTCTTATGGATTCTCCAAAAATTGTAAAAGAATTAATGAGCTTTGTTTAGAAACACACACAAAGAAAGAGAGAGAGAGAGAGAGAGAGAGAGAGAGAGAGAGAGAGAGAGAGAGAGGTTTACTTTTTGCAGAAAGAGCGAGACAAAAATACATATAGAGAGAAGAGAGAGAATTAGTTGATGGTTTGGTGAAGACTAAGGAAGCTCAATGCAAATTTTTCTCAAGATATGGGGAAGACTGAGAAGAGCGATCTCTATGTAGTGCAAGGGAGAAGAGAAGATGAAGAAATAAGATCAGACGAAAAATTTCTATATTTTTCTTCTATCCTTTTGCATCCAATGCCTTGAAATTTATTTTTTTTCTCTTCAAATGAAATGATGTCAAATTAAAATATCAATGTCCACTCCATATCCTAGGAATGGTCAATTTATTATAATCATAGTTATATATATTATTTAATATCATTTATATAATATATAACATTACATTTATATATACTATTTATCATATATATATATATATATATAAAACTATTTAACTCTATTAAATTTGTTTAATATTTATTATTTCAAATAATTTAATATTTATTGTTTAAATTTTTTAAAAGAAATCATTCAATTTTCTTTACTTTTTTTTTCTAATAATAGTTCATTTCATATAAACCTTAAATTCATTTAATATTACTGAATAATTATTGTTTAATTGGACTTATTTTTAATAATTGATTTTCAATTTTGTTTACTTTATCTCTTTAAATTTTTATGTAATATTAACATTTATTTTTTACTTCATTTTAAAAAAATCATTCATTTTGATTCATCTACATTATTATTATTATTATTTAATATTAACCTTTAATATTTTTTAAATAATATTATTTAAGAAAAATTCAACTTAAAGCTAAACTAGATGTTGAGGCACTCATAAGTTCAATTTTGATACTCTGGAGAATAAGGATGTGTGGTACATGAAGGTGGCAGAATGCTCATGATCGATGGTGAAATTGCCCAGGCATTTGATAGGTTTCTTTTCAAGATTGTCGAGTATCCACTACATGAAAGGGACATGGTTGCCAATTTAAAAAATGAATTGTTAACTGTAATCACTTTAAGGATACCAATGGGGAAGATGCTTCTATTTGATTGGCTTTTTACTATGCCTAACTTGGGCTATCTTGTGAGGAGGATGAAAACTAGCAAAGTGCTCAGACTACATGGAGTGTTGATTGAATCATTTTAGGGCCAAAAAAGTAGTTTCCAAACAATTTAGAAAATTCTTAGCCAAATTAATTCCCAAATGTGCTAGCAACCTAAAGGTAAGTAACTCGAAACCTTCAAAAATGTCTAATATGTGTTACAAAGTAATGATACACATGCATTATGTTAGAGGACTCATTTAGGGGGCATGAAATTTCTTTTAACTAATCTTGTCCATTTAGTTAGAGGACTCATTATGTTAGAGGACTCATTATATTAGAGGACTCATTTAGGGGGCATGAAATTTCTTTTAACTAATCTTGTCCATGAAAGATGACCTAGACTCATTTAGGGGTAGAATATTTAGGATCCCATCCTCAACTTAGTCATACTGATAAATTGGGAAATGGCAGAGGTGTAACAAATTACATGGTGCATCGAATAGAATCTGAGAAAGCGATAGAGATAGAGAGTACACAACAGATAAGAGGAGAATTAGAAACTTTATTTAGCTCCAAACAACTAATACAAAGATGGCTCTATCCACCAGTATGCTTCCACTGTGAACCTTAGATGGCTCTGTCCACCCGTATGCTTCCGCTATGAACCTTAGATGGTGATCTAGACAGAAGATAGGTAAAGAGCTTAAGGCTAGCTGGAACAACTCTGGATGGGTGAAAGATAGATTATCAATGATTGTGAAGGGTTTAGCTTTTATAGCCTGCGAAGGCGGTTAGGTCGGCCTGATCGACCTACCATATGAGCCTCCACTAGTCGACCAATGAATATTTTAGGGGTCCCTTTTAAGTCTCTTACCCCACAACTCAATGCAATGTGCCTCGAGTTGATACCAGCTTAACTACTCAGTCCAACCCAAAGATTAGGCCCACAATGGTCAGCTTTTTGCCAGCTGGTCACATAGACCTCATCTGATATACAAGTGAGCGGGTTCACATTTGGCTTCTCCTCATAATGGGAGCCTTACAACTTTGAGCACCATGGATCATTGGTGGCACCTTATGAGGGTGGGGCATTGAGCATATCTAACACCCCCCCTCAATGTCCACCCATAGGTGAATTATCTCCTCAGCCCAATGCCAAGTCTCTGAAGATGAACTTGAAGCAGATCCTATTGAGATATCGAGCTCCACTCGTGATATGCCAGGGTGACCATTGTGCATTTATGTCACCGACTTGTCATTTGTAGATGCGGTTGGTACACCGCCCATGAATAATAGCTAGATGACAGCTATCCTTATCTACTCTAGTTTGTGGCTCAATTAGTATGCCACCTTAGTTAGTTGAGTTTGGTTTAAGACCCATATATAGCGGTCGTCTATTTCTATGTACTTGAGTTCTTTTGGCTTACACAACTAAGAAGAGGAAAACTGTTTTCAGCCTCCACCTTTGTGTGTATTCCCCCATTGTGCAAGCAAGAAAGCTACAAGTGAGACTCCTTCCTTCTCTCCCACAATCTTGACATGGTATCAGAGCCTTGTTCGTGGTAAGGAGCTCAAGAAAGCAAACCAAGTTCGCGGTGTTCTGGTAAGAGGTGATGCCAGGAGGCATATTCCACGGTGGATTCCGTGAGGTTTTACGGTGGATTCCGTAAACTTAGATGACCGGGGCTCATACGCAAAGAGGATTCTTTGTGCGAGAAGTTGATGGGGACGCCTGTCCTTTTCGGGTGTTTCATTAATTTAGTGTGTACATGGGTGATTCCATAGCGGCTGATTCCGCAAAATGCATATTAAATTAATAAACGTTTATGAGTTTAGAGTGCGCACTCATAATAAATTAAGGTTAGGATTTATTTCTAACCAGTTGATTTATTTATGTAGCTGAAGACTGCTAGGTATTCACTTTTGTCGGTTTAATTGTGTTATTTTACTAACGATTGTGAATGCTTCAGTTGATGTGTAGAGATAGCAGCAGTGGCGGAGGAAAGCATTGGAGTCTAGCGGGTTTTCGACCTTTGGACTATATTTTGATAGGCGCCACACCTATATTTTATTATGTCTATTGAGACATCGATTATTTATTATTATTTTGTATGCGCTTATGCGCCTGGATATATCATTTCTATTTGGACATTGAGATTGGGCGTGCCAGACTCTATGGGCACCGTCCATTAGCTTTATTTTCTTATTTTTGGTAGAAAGCAAACTCAAAAGCTAAAAGCTTGTTATATTTTTGTAATTGGGCTATTTTTGAGCATGAAGATTGGAAATATACATTAAATACATGCTTTGTGAAGCGCTCACACAAGGCATGGGGGAGATTGAACCCAATTTGTCTCTTGCTTCATGTCGTGCTTGCTTTTACATGGGTTTTTGTGCTAAAAAGTAGAGTACTTTGTTCTTGGGGACCTTCCGGGATTCACCACGTGAGCTATCTGCGACCGATCTGCGCACCAAGAGGACTAGTGTTGCTTTCATTTTTCTATTTTGGGAGCAAGTCTCTGCAGCAGGTAGCACAACCGAAAAGTGCAAGAGTACATTGTCTCAGGTTGAGACGCCCTTCGCTGTGTAGCAAGAGGGCAGTATATGTTGCGGGATAGGGCTTTAGCCCTTGGTTGCTCTGTTTTTTTGATATGAGGCCATTTCGAGGCCTCTTTTGGAGGCGGAAGTTTTCTGCACGCACTCAGGAAAAGGCCCAGTTTTATGCTGTGTGACCACTGTTCTACAGGTCGGTGAAAAGTTACTGTAGAAATTGCATCGAATGCCAATGCGTAGAGACATTGGGAGTCACAGAATCATCCTTGTTGCCTGTTGATGCAAAATCGTCACTAGGAAGTGACTGTGTGGTCAAATACCACTTTCGTCACTTTTACAAATTTTCCCTTGTGAGGCTGAAGCTGTGTTCTTTGCAGTGACAGAATTTTTTACAGTGTTCTGTAATGGCCTCTGATTCTCTTTCATAGATTGTCACTGAAAAGCTTGACAAGAAAAACTTCCAAGCATGGAAGTTCAGAATGACAAATTTCCTTATGGGAAAAGGATATTGGGAATTCGTTGCAGGAAATGAAGAAGAACCAGTTCTTCTTGATATTCCCAATCAACAGCAAATGCAAGCATTTAAAGCATTGCATGAGAGAGCCACGAAAGTTATGTACTGGCTGTCTATCAGCATTTCAGACTCTATGATTGTGCATATTCAAGATGCAAGTACGCCAAAGGAGGCATGGGATACTTTGTAAAAAATGTATAGCACAAATACGCAAGCCAGGAAAATGCAACTCAAGCAAGAGTTACACAATGTGCAAGGAGAAAGTATGAGCATCAATGACTACCACATGAAGGTGAAGAAGATTGCAGATGCACTTGCTTCCATTGGGTCCAGGGGAAGATGATGATCTAGTTTCTGTGACCTTGAATGGTCTAGGAAAGGATTATGCACAGTTCCGAACATCCATTTCCGTCCGTGAAAGATTTCCTGATTTTGAGGAGTTGATTGCTCTTCTAATTTCTGAGGAGCAGAGAAATGGTGGTGCATCTTCTTCAGGAGGAACTTCAAAAGAAGCTGTCTTCTACTCAAATGCTGGAAGAGGTAGAGGCAGAGATAGAGGAGGCCGATCTGGAGGCCATGGTAGAAATCAAAATATGCTCAAGAAAACCAGTCCTATGGAGGAGGACGTGGTAACTCTAGAGGCAGGGGGAGCCAAAGACGTCGTGGTGGATGGCAAAGAGGCCGAAATGCAAACAACAATGTTGAATGCTACTACTGTGGTAAAATGGGTCATATGACTAAAGACTGCTATAAAAAGAAGAATGACATCATGAATGGAAAATTGCAACAAGGGAATTATGCATCTTCTAGTAGACAGGGTGATGACAGAAATGAGCATTTATTTATGGTGCAGCACATGACCAATTCTATGACAAGTGTAGAAGAAAGCAAGAATGTGTGGTATGTTGACTCAGGTGCATCAAACCACATGACAGGTCATGCAGAATGGATGGAGGATGCAAGGAAAATGAAAAAAACCAGGATTTGTGGAGACTAGTGATGATACTGCACATCCTATTGTGCAAATTGGAAAATTTCCTTTGTCTATGCAGGATGGGAAAAAGAAATACCTGTCAGATGTATTTCATGTCCCGAATATCACAAAGAATCTGGTTTCTGTTGATCAAATGGTTAAGCAGGGCTTGCAGGTCAGATTTAATCCTCATGGATGCTTTGTTGAGGATATGGAAAATAAAGGTCGCTTGATAGCAAAAGGAAAGAAGAAGGGCAGAATGTTTACGTTGGATGCAGACATGCCTGAATTGAGTACAGCAATGTTTGCACATGGGATCGGTGTAGTTGCAGATATTGATATCTGGCATAAACGCATTGGTCATGTTAATGTACAGTGACTTAAACCAATGCAAGCCCAAAATATTGTTGCAAGATTGCCAAAATTCAAGGTTGTAGAAATGCATAAGGTATGTGAAGCCTGTCAGTTTGGAAAACATGCAAGGAAACCATTCCCTAGACATGTTCAAGAGAGTAAGAAGCCATTGGAATTAATCCACTCTGATGTGTGAACTACTAAAGCTACATCTCTTGGAGGCTGTCATTATTTTGTCACTTTTATTGATGACTATAGTAGAAATTTTTGGGTGTATTTTATGCAAAAGAAAAGTGAAGTTTTTGGGTATTTCAAAATTCTTAAAGTTGTGGTTGAAAAAGAAACAGGTCTGCAAATAAAATGCCTAAGGTCAGATGGAGGGGGAGAGTACCTCTCAAATGAGTTTGCGAGGTTCCTGCAGGAGCGTGGCATAAAGCAGCAATATTCATGCAGTCATACCCCACAACAAAATGGAATTGCAGAAAGGAAAAACAGGCATATTGGAGAGGTAACTCGTGCCATGCTCAACGAAAAAGACTTGCCAGATTTTTACTAGGCTAAAGCAGTTGCTACAACAGTCTACATAATGAACAAGACTCCCACTACAGCAATACATGGCATGACTCCAGAGGAAAGGTATACTGGTAGGAAACTAGATATTTCTCATTTGAAGATTTTTGGTTGCATTGCCTATGTTCATGTGCCAGATGAGTTGAGATCCAAGTTGGATCCAAAAGCTTAGAAGTGCATCTTTATTGGTTACTCTCTGCAGCAGAAAGGGTATAGATGCTATAACCCTTCTACTCGTAAGTTTACAGTGAGTAGAGATGTTTTTTTTAATGAGATGAGTAGCTGGTATAAACCAGTAAATGTGATTGATGATGTAGATGCACAAAATGGTAATGCTGCACATAATTCACAACAGCAGTCACAAAATATTAGTGGACCTGGAGTGTCCTTTAGCAGTGGTTCACATTCTTCGCCATGGAAAGGTAGATTGAGATCAGGAGAATTTCCTCAAACCAATGCAGATAGTGGTATGCAGGTTTCACGAAAAGGAAAAGAGAAGGTAGATCAGCCCATGTTTGATGTGAATGCAGGTCACTCTTATGTGGATGGTGGGCTCAGAACAGAGCATTGATGATGAGTTGGGTATTCCTTCTATTGTTACACCTGGAGTAAGGAAGACCAGGGATGTTTTGAGAGCACCTAGGAGTGAACCTACTTTGTGCAGGTCTACCAGAGCTAGGTATCCTATGGATAGGCTGAAATATGATGGATTTATAGCCATTTACTATGCATATATGGTCAAAGTGATACAAGAACCAGAACCCACTTCTTTTGAGCAAGCCATGGGAAAAGAAAAATGGGAGAAAGCCATGGATGAAGAAATGGATGCCTTGGAAGCAAATGCTACATGGGAATATGCACAAACATATGGCATTGATTATGAAGAAACATTCAGTCCGGTTGCAAGGATGGAAATCGTAAGAGCAGTCATTGCTATCGCTGCATCAAAGTGATGGTCTTTACATCAGATGGATGTAAAGAATGCCTTCTTGCATGGTGATTTACAAGAAGAGGTCTATATGGAGCAGCCACCAGGTTATGTGCATGCTGTTCATCCTGAGTTTGTTTGCAGGTTGAAGAAAGCATTGTATGGCTTGAAGCAAGCACCTAGAGCATGGTCTGACAAGATAGGATAGTATCTTTTCACCATTGGCTTTTAGATTTCCAAGGAAGATTTCTCACTTTATGTGAGAAAAACAGAGAAAGATATTATGCTACTTGTCATTTATGTTGATGATTCGATTATGACAGGTGACCGTGATGAAGATATCCTTCATGTGAAAATGCTGTTGAAGCAGAAGTTTGAGAAAAAGGATTTGGGAGAGCTGCGTTATTTCTTGGGCATTGAGGTGATTAGATCACCAAGTGGGATATGGCTCTTGCAGAGGCAGTATGGATTGGACATGCTGTCCAAATATGGGATGACAGGCTGTAATCCTATTTCAGTTCCTTTGGAGCAAAATGTGAAGCTGAGTGCAGATGCATGTGAGCTTTTGGAAGACCCTACTATGTGTTTGTACATAGTAGGAAGTTTGATTTATATGACTATTACCAGGCCAAATTTGAGCTATGCTGTTGGATTGGTAAGTCAGTTTATGCAGGCTCCAAGGAAACCGCATTTGGATGCGGCTAGACACATACTCAGGTATGTGAAGTCCACATTGCAGTATGGACTATTTTATGAAATTGGGATTCAGATACAGTTGCATGGATACACTGATGCTGATTGGGCTGGTAGTATTTCTGATAGACGATCTACCAGTGGATATGTGTTCTCTTTTAGGAGTGCTGCAGTCACTTGGAGCAGCAAGAAACAGCCTACAGTTGCCTTGTCGAGCACAGAGGCTGAGTACAGGGGTGCAGCAATGGCTGCATGTGAGGTAGCTTGGTTGCATAAGCTACTTTATGATATGCATCAGCCTACAAATGGGCCAGTTGTCATTTATTGTGACAACATGACTAGTATACACTTGGCAAATAACCTAGTCTATCATGGTAGAAATAAAGCACATTGAGGTGCATTATCACTATGTACGGGAGAGGGTTTTACTAGGTCTTATTGATCTAGTTTATGTCAGCACAGAGGATCAGATAGTTGACATATTTACGAAGGCATTGGGCGTAGAGAAGATGCGCAAGTTCAGAGACCTGCTTGGTGTGCAGGAATTGGGATTGAGCTTGAGGGGGAGTGTTGAGATATCGAGCTCCACTCGTGATATGCCAGGGTGATCGTTGTGCATTTATGTCACCGACTTGTCAGTTGGCAGATGCGGTTGGTACACTGCCCATGAATAATAGCTAGATGACAGTTATCCTTATCTACTCTAGCTTGTGGCTCAGTGCACCTAGCTGTACACATTTCACTATTAGGATAGCCCCATTACATTGCATTTTGTACTAGTACAAATGATCTATTCACCCATTGTATATTAAGCTTCCTTAGTGCACATGTGTATACATGCATATCTCCCTGCACGTAGAGGGGACACTAACTTGCACACATATTTATTCTCTATGTGTGTGTGTGTGTGTGTGTATTTGCAAGGAGAGTTAGAGGAATAAGGAAGTTGACACCTTATGACACACTTGCGCAGGTCCCCAAGGCTCATTCTAGGAACATCACACATAGAGCACACTACCTCGAGGCGGTTCACCTCAAAAAATATAAGTGTACCACGTGTGATCAATGGAAGGGTTGTTTTATTTCATAAAACTTACAAGATTACGCTTGTAAAAGGGGTTTTTAATTTCAATTGAAAAAATAATTATAAGTTTCTTAAAGGAAAGGGGGCTATTTTATTACCTTACATCATACAAGAAAAGAGTATTTTCTAATACCCTTTGAATGCACGTGATATAAATGGTTTATATATGGTGGCCTCCCCCACCCCAACCTTCATCCCACTATACAAGTACCCCATTCTAATATATGTGCTTTGTGTACAAGATACTTTAGTGTACTACATCTAGTGTATTGTCAATAGCTCACTACACATAGATCAATAGATGAATTTGCACATAGCCTGGCACATAAGGCTACTATTGCATTACACCTATCCTTTACCATAGTATACTACACCATGCACTATGGACCAACAAGTGCTCAGTGCATAGTGTATACACATTGGTGCATATGCTCAAGTCTAGCTCTAACCTCACATACAACGTTAGTGCACATGTGCATGGTGCAATAGTAGTAGCCCATGCATAAGCTCACTTGATTGACTCATCTTGCACCTACTTGGTAGACACCATTGTAGGACACTCTCTACTCGCACAATTCTAATGTATTATATATAGTGCACCAATACATATGTCACTAGCACACAGTGCATACTACATAATGTATAGTGTGCACACATACAATGCACAAATGTACACATGTATATGTCTTTTGTACCCCTAATCCATAGTACACCCACCTTTCATGCCCCCACATCTTGATCCCTTCACACTCATTTTATAGTACCCTAGTGCACTACATTGTGTACTAACCTGTCACCTATGTGCATAGTTTACATGCATTGGTCCATACATACGCATGCATACCTGCTAGTGTACAATGCACTACACAGTGTGGACATACACACTAGCATATCCCATCTTAGGCTATCTTAGGACATTCATCCCCACATACCTTGATCGTATTCAAACCATGTAGCCACCCTAATTCACCCTTTTATACATTGTTCACAATAGTGTATAGCGCATACATATAGTACACATGCACTAGCACGTAGTGCACATGTACACAATACACATGTGCATAGAGCAACCACCCCTCATACAACCATTTTCCACACCCTCCTACACACAACCCCTGGTGCATACTTGTTATGCACTAGTGTACCTAAAGACCACACCATCACATCCTAGTGCAAGTCTACTAAGGGTGGTTACACACCGGTCTGCGGCCGCCCAAGCATTTGTAATCTGGCCAATAAGAAGGCTGGATTTTGAAAAGTGGGTGCCCCCCTCTTACACACTAGGGGCGCTCGGCGTGTCACCCTTTCGAGGGTCTTCAATGCTCCCCCCACCCCCTTTCTGCGTTCCGCAGGGTGGGGGAGCTCCCCTATCTTGTTTCGTCCTCGCTTCATCTCACCGATTGATTGGCCTCTCCTCTGTTGGCCTATGGTGGACTCTAGGACAGAGAGAGGGCTTCCCGTTGCCCAGGTTCTCGTTGCTGTAGCAGCCCATTCCCGTTGCCCATTTCCGTTGCTGCAGCCCATTTGGCTCCACCTTCTATGATGATCTCTCCGGCCGCCATGCTCATCAGAGCTTTGTTTTCTGCCCACATGAGTGGGCTCCAGGTAGGTGCACCCTGTGGCCGTTGACACACAGGTAGCCGTTGATACACAGGAGCTTCCATGTGTTGCTCGTTTCACCACATGCATAAATGTAGACATCGTGAAGGTTCATCTCTCTGTGTTTTTCTGGATTCATCATCCCTCTCTTCGCATGAAAATATACACATCGTGAAGGTGGGAAGGCATATTTGATGATGATGCATCTAGCCAGGTCTCTCTCTCTTGCAGAAACAAGTTCAGGGTTTAATCATGGCCAATTGCTTGCATGTAATTTATCCAGTTCAGGGTTTAATCATGGCCAATTGCTTGCATGTAATTTGTAGGCTTCACAGGTGATTCGCAAGCTTCAACAGAGGGTTTTATCAGAGCTCTGGCTCGGAGGCAGAGGTCTTTATCAGATCAGAACTTCACAGCCTTCACATGTATGCTCTCTCTCTCTCTCTCTCTCTCTCTCTCTCTTTTATTACCCTGGTAATGTTTTCACAGGTGATTCTATTGACCTTGACTGATGAGTTTGTAGCTAACCCATGATTTGCCTTATAAGCAAGTGTTAATCATTCAAAAACATTAATTGGGCTATATGGTCATATCGTGTCTTGCCTGTTGTGCATGCAACATTTCAAACCTGTGTTTCAAGCCTGCAACATTTCAGCATGCCTGTGATTCTACCTCCATGTACTGCTGCCCCACTGTCTTTGGCTTCTCCCAATTTCTGATACATATGAGATTGCTATTCATCTCTGATAACAATTTCTGATAGCTATTCATCTCTGATAGCAATCATTGCAGGAATCATCAATCAAGCTTCAATTAAGAATAATGTTATGGAGAATTGTATGAACATAAATGAATATCATTTATGTACTCACTAAAGTAGAACACTTGCTGACTGCCTGTTTTATTATTAGTTGAAATTTAGAATTCCTTGCTGACTACCTGTTTTATTTAGGTTCATAATTTCTGCACCAACGCCTTTGGAACACCACAATATCTTGAAACTTTTTGAGTGGACCCTCATTACAACTGCTGTTCTACCAATTAATTTATTTAATTGTATTTGTAGGAATGTATTATTGTAAATTTTGAGTATCCTAAACTCTTGCTATGTGGTCTAGTTTCAATTTGACTTAGGTTTTATTTGAGGGTTTTTGTTTGCTTAGCAGTATTTCATCGTTGCAATGAATCCTTTCTTAGTTTCGCTATATATGTTTGGCATCTATTACAGGTTGACAATGGCTAAAACTTCTTGTCTATACATACATCCCATCATTTTGTTTGAATCAATGTATATGTATAACATTTCCTTTTCTTTATTGTTCTTTAACCATATTGTTTGATATATGTTCATCGTTGCAATGAATCCTTTCTTAGTTCTGCTATATATGTTTGGCATCTATTACAGGTTGACAATGGCTAAAACTTCTTGTCTATACATACATCCCATCATTTTGTTTGAATTAATGTATCTGTATAACATTTCCTTTTCTTGATTGTTCTTTAACCATATTGTTTGATATATGTTCATCGTTGCAATGAATCCTTTCTTAGTTCCGCTATATATGTTTGGCATCTATAACAAGTTGACAATGGCTAAAACTTCTTGTCTATACATACATCCCATCATTTTGTTTGAATCAATGTATCTGTATAACATTTCCTTTTCTTTATTGTTCTTTAACCATATTGTTTTCTAATTGTAAGATAAATTGCAATGTAATCGGAGTTATCCTATAGTTGTTACCTTACAATCAATTATTGAAATGTAAATAAAAAAAATGGAGTGCATTATGTAAAGAATAATAAACTTGTTTGTCCATTCACATATTGTAAATGATGAATCAAGTTTCATGCGTAAGGTGGACGATTAGAATGGATTCTCAAGAGAGCACTCCCATGGAGGAGTTTCACCAGTTCGTGTCTCAAATGAGCCAAGATGCAATATGCAATAATGACTTCATGTACTTTTCGAGCCAAAGTGTGGGTGTTCCAAACCACATGCCAAGCCACACTGCCGTTGGCAATATCCCTGTAAATGTGTTTCCAAACCACCCTCCTTTGATCAATCCCTGTCCTCCTCAATTCATACCTTTCGAACAACCAAGACAATTAGGTATAGAGAGAACCACAACAGTACACAATAATGTAATTCTTCGTCCAGTTGCACATAGACCTCAACATGGTCCCTCGGCACCACGAAAACAAGAACCACAAGCAATAAGTTCTTGTGATACCAACCAGGACTCATGTGAAGAGGTTAACTTGGTTCAAGCTCAAGAACCAATGGTGCCATCTTCCGAGAATGCCACCAAACAACGTCCACGATGAACATCATCAAAGTCTGATGCTCCTAAACCTCCTAAACCAAAGAGGGCACGGAAAGGAAAGAATCAGAATGACGGTCCTGAGACACAAGATCATACAATAGCCACAAAAAAACCGTTTCCACAATGGAAGGATGCATGGACAATACAACTCATTCACATCCGAGGATCCATGAGTGTGGAGTTCTCAAAGCCACCAAAGGAAGGAGTGGATATATGGTCCAAGGTTGCCACCCAACTAGCATCGCTATTTCTAGAGTTTGACAAAGATGGTGAGGCATGCAGAAAATGTTGGGGATGCGTTTATGAGTCATATAGAAAGGATAAGGCTCACAATGCCATATCAGGCAATGATCGTAGAATCATTTGTCAGTGATATGATATTGTGGATGAATATATGTGGAATCGTGCCAATGTTGTTAGCGATGCACATGCCTCATCTGTTGGTGGGTTGTCTTCGTCAGAAGACAATAATACATCAGTCTCCAATGATCAGGGTGACCACACCCAAGAAGACATTGGCTCCAATGAGCCTTCAAAGATCGTACATGATCAAATAACCAACCAAGAAGCACGCAATAAAAAGGGTAGAAAGATAGAGGAGTCTCTCAGTGACATGGCTAGCACCGCCCGATCAATGTTAGCCAACCAAAAATCAAACCTAGAGGAAAAAAAATCATTTGAAGAGCGCAAGCTCGTTATCATGGATACACTTGCCTCCTCGGTATCTGGTCTATTAGATGTAATCAAAAGTCTTAAAAAGGAATGATGAATTCAACTGTAGATGAATTTGGAACTTATAAAAAAACAAGTTTTTTATTCTACCTTTACATCTCTCTTCAAGTGTCTCATAAAGTTTCGTCAAATCTTTTGACAGGTGAATGGACGATGAAAGTCTTTTGATAATGTTTGTCATCGGTGTTGTAGTTGCTGTCATAGCAATGTTTCAACTTTTTTTGAGTGATTTGGATGACAGGGACGATGACAGCATGCTATTGCATACTTTGATGGAGTGCATGGCTCGAGGTTATGTTGCACGTCGAGCCAGGATAGGTCAGCGAAGACACGATCGACGATCATGTTGGGCCTATCCAAGACCACAAACTTTTATGGAGTAGGGGCTTCTAGGGAATTATACAAACTGAATGTTTAAAAGCAGGTTACGAGTTAGCAGGAGTACATTTGAATATCTTGTCGCGAAATTAGTACCACAAATGCGACGCAAGAATACGAACTATAGAAGGGTAGTACCTGTGGAGAAGCGGGTCAGTGTGGCTCTGCATCGCTTGGCAAGCGGCTCAAGTTTGGGACTAATAGCCGATTTGTACGGAGTCTCAACTTCGTTTACACAACTGGCTGTTTTGGACTTTTGTGATGCACTGGGTGCTTTTGGATTGCATATTATGTATGTAAAGTGGCCTTCCCCACAAAAAATGCAAAAATATGCTGGTGCATTTCAAGCCCTTCGAGGCATACCGTATGTTATTGGTGCAGTAGATGGTAGTCATATACCCATCATTACCCCAAGGGAGAACCATGAAGATTATTTTAATAGGAAGGGCTTCCACTCTATTATTCTACAGATAAGCGTGGCAGCCAATTGTGTTGTTTGGGACTATGACGTTGGCTGGGCAGGTTCTATGCACGATTGGAATGTTTTTCAACGTTCAGACCTAGGAAAACGATGCACAAACAAAGCTCTGGGATAATACTGTCTACTAGGCGATTGTGCTTATCCTGCACGCTTTTGGATGCTTCCTCCTTCAAGGGTAGTAAGGATAAGCTATCTCCGGAACGTTATTATTGGAATTACATACAATCAAGTACTCGTATGCTAGTTGAAAGGGCATTTGGCATCCTTAAAGCGCGATTTCATATATTGTTAAAGAGATGTGACATGCTTTTACAAAATGTCCCAAAGATGGTGGCAGCATGCATTGTTCTACATAATATATGCATTGTGCATGGAGATGGTTTTGATGATGCATGGATACATGAAGCGACAACAGAACTTGATAGAGAAAGTAATGCTGCTCATCAAGACATGGACCAGCAAAATAGTTCGAGGAATGGATTAGCAGAGGTTGCTATGCTAACTAACACATGTACCACATAAGGAATACAAAGAGCTCAAGCAGCGGAGCCAACACAAGAGGCAATCCATCTTGGGGGGGCATCTCAAAGAGATAACATTGCTCGAGCCATGTATCGAGAGAGGGAGAGCGCAAATGTGAGAACAATATTTGGTGATTCTGACTCTGCGGAGGAGATGGACGACGAAGACAATGGTGAGTAAACACAATCACATCCAAGTAAGTAATTTTCAGCGCATACTGTTAAGCACAATCACATCCAAGTAAGTAATTTTCAGCCATCATTGCATGATTTTTTAAAGTTTTCAGTCATCCTTGCATCTGCAGCGCAGGTGGAAAGAGGGGTGGTGTGCTAAAGAAATTTCCCTCTTTCCACCTTTCCGCAGAGAGCTCGGTAGAGCCATGCCTCAACAACATGGCGAAGGGGTTCAACTCCCCTGCTCTCTTGGAAGTGAATGAGCTTCCAAAAGCATGAATAGTAGTCACCATAGAAACAAATATATTGGCGCAGAAAGCAACGACGCAATAAGGTCATAATCTTGGAGTTCTTTGGTAGGAAAAACTTCAAATTCATGCTTTTAGTTTTATTGGTGACTTTTTTTAAAGGTTTATTAGTCGGTTTAAAGTGTTTAATCAAGTATTCTAAAAATAATTATTATGAGAATGATGATCAACATCCGTAGCGTCCCTTCATTCACATGCGATTCAGGAAGTGTCCGGTGGTAGGTGGTGGCCGGTGTGTAAACTATTGTGGACGGAAGATGGACGGACACTTATTGATAACGAAAAGTGTCCACTGCCCAATGTGTAAGCAAGTGGCAGACAAGTGACCGCCCGAGTCAACTTTTCCAGTGCCCACAAATTGGGCACAGATTGGGCGGGCAATGGCGGTGTGTAACCACCCTAAGCCAATGCACTAGTGCACTAGGGCATGACTCAAGTGCACTACCCAAATGTGCGACAACCCCTTGCACACGCAACTTAGAGTGTGTTTTTACATCATAATGCTAACCATTGCACACCACCTCCATAGGCTCACATTCATTACACTTCAGGTAACATGCATAGAGTTGTAACATTTGTACATCTGGCATGCTTGAGCTATTCTTCCAAGTCCTGATTTTACTTTTTTCTCCTCTCTATATTCAGAACTTTACTATACACACACACGTAAACAAATACATATATTTTCGCAAAACGAAAAGCATCAAACGACCGACAACGGCAGAGTCGGGACTCCTAGTCCAGACACCGCCCATAAAACCGATCGGGATTTGCAGTCCGCTTTTTAAATAGTTCGGACGGCTAGCTACAGCATCCGTGACAAGCTGACTCCCGTGGACGAAGAATCATGGCTGGAATGAATATCGATGTTACGACGACTGTACGACGTGGTCTCGGCAGCGGTGCCCGTGGGCTGTGCTTAGTACTGCTGATGATGCAGCTGGTTTTCCTTGCTTCATTGACCTGCACTACCGGGAGCGCCAGTGCTACTCCTGATGATCAGTATGGAGCTGGTGATTTGCCGTTATCAGTTAGCAGTTACGAGCCCGAAGATCTGATGTCGGAGGAGCGCCTGTGGAGACTGTTCGAAGAGTGGGCACTGAAGCACTCCAGGAACTACAGCGCGTACGAGGGAGAGAAGCAGGATCGCTACCAGCTGTTCCAGCAGAACCTCTTCTATATCCATAACCACAACAGCAGGCGCTTGATAGAAGGCGTCCGCAGCAGCGTGGGGCATTCGAGGGGGCACACGCTAGGCTTGAACCAGTTTGCCGACCTGGGCCTGGAAGAGTTCAAGCTCAAGCACCTGCGACGAGGCTTTCGATCAAGTCTAGAAGCTGCTGCTCGTGCCAGGAAGAAGATCGCCCGAGAGCTTTACGCTTCATGCGACCAAGCTGCTGCTCTACCCAAATCAGTGGACTGGAGAGAGAAGGGCGCAGTCACAGCTGTCAAAGACCAGGGGCGATGCGGTAAGGCTCAGACCTCAAAATATAAGGTGTTTATTTACGTCATTCTTTAATGACGCCAGTTCCGGCCTCATCTTTTTTCATGAACAGCACTCTCTAGCTGGGGTTTGCTTCTTTCTTCCGACTTCTGCGACAGTTGCACAGCTAGCTCTCGGTGCTTGCCTAAAAATTGCTAACTTGCTCGGTCTTCCTTAATAATCCGTATACATGACTACAGGTAGTTGCTGGGCATTCTCTACCACAGGTGCCATCGAAGGTGCCCATGCCATTGGGACAGGCGAGCTCGTCAGCCTCTCTGAGCAGGAGCTTGTGAGCTGCTCCAAGAATAACTATGGTTGCAATGGTGGACTTATGGACAGTGCCTTCCAGTGGGTCTTGGAGAACGGCGGTATCAACTCAGAGCAAGAGTACCCCTACGTCAGTGGCAATGGATATGCAAGGGCTTGCAACTGGCATCTGGTAAATCTTCACTAGCTCCCATGCTGATCATGCATGCTCCGTAGACCTTATAAATTGTTGATGTCACGTCTTGTCATTATTTGCAGAAACAAGGAATCGTTGCGACTATTGATTCCTACGAAGATGTCATGCCCGACGATGAGAGTGCACTCATGTGTGCGGTGGCGCGACAGCCCGTCAGTGTTTATGTGCCTTTGAATTTTATTGTACATCTCGCCTGATCATAATACGCCCTGGCAGCCCGCAGACTACTCGACGTATAAGGGTTAAGGGTTTAGCTGTGGATGAAAAAGACCCTTGGGGAGCACAAGGGAAAAACCTAGCTCCTATATACAAATGTATAAACATCATCAAGAAGGATTATTCTTTACATGTAAAGTGAATCCGCGTATGTGAAGTGAAATTGAATATGTATGTACAAAGATGACCCAGAGGCGTGAGGCTTATGTGCGTATGTGAAGTGTATGGTGCCTACAAGGAATATATATAGTGGCACTACAATGTCATAATATATTAATTTCCAAATATTGAAGTTGGGACAACTCCAAGTTCTGAGCACAACAGAGTGAAGTATGCCCCATTGAGTCCTTTGTTGAATATATATATTGTAGTCATTTGATCACTTGGACAATGTTCAATCATGATTGTACCTTTCTTTACTTCATATTGAACATAATCATGATAATGCACTGCAATATGTCTAGTCTTGTTATATTGAATATAGACTTTAACAAGACTAATAACATTTTGGTTATCACATCAAAGTGGTATGCTCGAGAGAGGAGAATGGCCAATATATGATAGAACTTGTTGAAGCCATACTAACTCTTGAGCCGCTAAAGATGTAGCTACATATTTAGCCTCTGTAGTGGAAATAGCAACACAACGCTATTTCTTGCTAGTCCATGAAACAAAAGACAACCATGATAAACAAACAACTTCCACTTCTAAAATGCATAGATAAGTGAGAGCTTGCCTAGTTTGGATCAGTATAACCTAGAAGTTGAAGTGAATGTAGAGAATCAAAGTTTTGTTTGTGCCAATAAACCAGCCCAAAATCTTTATTGCCTTTCAAATACTTCAAAACTTATTTAGCTTTAGTCCAATGTTTAAGGCATGGAGAACTAAGATGTTATTCAAGAAAATTTGTAGCAAAAAGAATGTGAAGGTGAGAATTTAAGCCAACAAGATTAGCACAAGGTTGATGTAATGTTAATTGTCTATCAATTTGCAAAAAGTGAGAGTTTTTTATAGAGCTCAGAAGATAAGGAGTACTAGTAGGATGTAGAAAACCCAAACCAAACTTTTGAATAATATCTTTAAGTAACTTTCTTTGACGCAACAATAAAACACCCTTTTTCCCATAGCACTGAATTTGAATACCAAGACATGAGTGTATATCTCCAAGATATCAACAAATGCAGTCACACAGAATACAGGTAGGAGTTCATGAAAGTCACTTGTTGGAGGGACGCTTTGCGATATGGGAGCAAAGAATGATGAAGAATACTCAACTCAAGGCAAATACATGGAGTAAGAAGAATGGTTAGGTTTCACATTCACTCAAATACATATGTGGGCAGGGTAAGATAAAGAAATTCATGTATACATTTAAACTTACTTTAAATTCAGGATCAAGATACAAAAAAATGATCTTCCAAGGTAAGAGATCCACTCCATGGTATAAGTACTAAAATGTAGAAATAAAGTGGTATTATGGAGAAGGTGTGGATAGAGGATATCACAATTGTAACATGAGATGTGGTGAGTACGTGAGATCAATTTGTTATGCATCAATTGGATGATTAGTACAATGATTAAGCATCCTTGTTTTAATGCTTTGGTGAAAGTTATGAACTTGTTGAAGCCTTGGTCTTGTTGAAGCCTTATGTCATTTTCATGTCCTTTTTTTATCTCTGCGAAGGTGACAATCAATAGCTCTTGCTCCTACCCTACTGACGGTTTTGCTGAAATGCTGCAGTCACACTCTTAGATGATGTTGTTACAAATTAACGATGCTACCAACTCCACTAGCAGGCTATCTCCTACAAACATTCTTGTTATCACATGGCTATTGTCATGACCAATTGATCGCCACCTCCTCTAGTTTCAGTCTGAATTCTATATGATATTGCTACCACATCATGTCTTCAATATAAATCTACATTTCTCTATAACCTCCAGCATCATGCTTCATCTGCAAAGCCTCTTTGAAATCATTTGCATAAAGGTTTAGGTTGGTAGGCATTCTAAGAACTCTAGAACCCCCATGAGTCGAATAGAATATGAGAATATGATCGTTGGGGCCACTATCGACTACCTTTGCACACTGCCTCCAGTCAAGGCACTTCGGCTTCACAAAAGCACGGCAAAGAAATTGTCAATTGTAACATTTGACCCTATATAATCCTTAGGACTTCAACATAAATATCATCACATGTAGGACTATTAATGATTATAGTAGGGCATGGATTATACTTGTTATCCACAATGTCATCATACATGAAGACAATAATGTTTTCATGCTTGAGACCACCTCATTTCAGTACTTGAAAGGCTTGGCAAACATCAGCTTGATGTCGGTAATTTCTATAACGTGCCGAGCTAGCTATCAAGATGGCCCATCGAGTTCCATTTTCACTACATGTGGTCCTCCATTCGTGGAGCATCGATAGATATCAAAATCATCCCGTCCTCCTTTGAGGAGAAGGAGGACGATCACTACGTCTAAAATGGCTGTTGAAAAGGCCGACCTGTCGCACTGGCTATGTAGCATAGAATCACCAATGCAATGGAGGATGTCAAGTGCTAGCATTGGGATCCCCGTCTCTTCAACATCTACATGATTGTAGGCTACTGCAATAACTGCCATCCTCTCATGAGCAGTGTGATCATTGAGTATAGCCCCTCAAATCATAGTGACTAGACTCGTGAAAATGATGACTATCTCCCCATTAAGTTGCAGCATGATGAACATGGAAACAAGAAAATCATACTTCCCACTCAATGAAAAAGTGGTGGCTATTCTGCCTCCCAAAATATTATAGTCCCTTGGCTTCTGCAGCACATATTCCACCCTCAAAATCACATGATAGCTCTCATATCCACACAACAGTCCTTCCATGAAGTCTTGGACATGCTACACCAAATGAGGCCCAAACCATCATCTTGAAACCTTGCGGATAGCATTGTACAGGTTGTCTAGATTGCTATCATAGACCAACACCCAATCTTCCTCCTCAATCTCTCTAGGTCTCAATCTGTGTTTGCTATCAAATCGGACTTTGCTACAAATTCTGGCCTCTTTGAGCTTCTAAACATCTCTCTTAGTATCCTTAGATCTCCTCTCCAACTAACAAATATAAAGAGCCAAAAGATCCTCTCTAGTCATATCATCATGCTGCCATCATGGTAAAGCATTCCAAGTGAGTGTGCAAGTCTCTATAGGCATGACTAGTTTCTGTTGATGCGTCAACTCGGCAAGCATATAATCTATGGTTACACTCTGGGTAATGAGATCAACCCATATGGCGTAAGGCAACAATCTAGGCTACTCCCTGACCCGTCCACCATATGCTTTGGCCAAGGCTTTCACAATTGGCAGATGGCCTCTCTCGCTCTTCCCATTGCCTTCTGGATTATATGTTGAAGTCAAAGTAAGTTTAATACCAAGGCAAGAGAACCTAGCCTCATCAACTTCCAACTCACTTCTATCTACTACAATTTTCCCAATGTAGCCATATGTGTAAATAACATCCTCTAACAAAAACTTACAGACGACTAAAGTAGTCTTCATCCTCAATGCTCTTACTTCCACCTGATTCATGAGATCCTCTCATGCCAAAACAATGTAACACATCTACCACAATCCAATAGGTAGAGTAATCAAATCAAGAACCCACTTTTAGTTAACACATAGCGGGTAAGTAGGGTGAAGCTCATCTCTATGCCTCACTAAAGAAAACAATTGACAATCAGTGTACGTCTTAAAAAACTATGAGATATCTTTGTACATGCCTCTCCACTAGTAGCGCTCTTTAATCTTCTCATAGGTCACCCAAACAGCTCTATGTCATGCCCAAAGACTTCATGAAACTCTCTCATGATTCACACTTGTGAAGCTTTATCACAAACGACTCAATGGTTGTGTTCCTCATTTCCATGGATGCTTCCAAAGCATCCCACTCCGCAAGAAGAAACCATAAGCTTTCCTTCTGGCCTTCTTGAAGTTGGCATCAGTCCATCCATCCTGTCTAGACAGGTTACTCAAATAATGGCCAATCTACAAATACTCTCTTGTATACAAAGACTCATCAAAGCTCCCCAAAGCAAATACATCACAACTATGATTAGCATGCATGGTTGAAAGATCAGCCACATCATCAACATCATCAGTGTAAGAAGAACCCATATGATCATACATTGCTCATAAAAGCATATCGACTACTTGGTTATCTTTACCTACTATGTGCTTGAACTCAGGATTCATGGATTTTATGTATCCAATCCACGTAAGTATGGCAATGTTTGGCATAGAACAACTCGTGATCATACCTAGAAGAGGCAAGCAATCAGTCTTGACCACTGTAGCAGTACCAATGAAGTACTCTTTATCATTCTTGAGAGCCGTGACAACTCCTAAGAGCTCCTTGTTCATCTGTAGATACCTGTGCTACCGCTCGTTTAGGACTTTCACCCCAAATCGAATGGTATACCTATTCCCATCTACATCTTCCTGCCAAGAGCCCATTCAATGCTGATAGGATTAGTATCAATAGTGAGTACAATAGGACTCCCACAATCATAATCTTCTTCTTGAAGAGTAGGAGCAACTTTCAACAATCTCTTCAGCTTCTACATAGCTCTAGTGTGTCTCATGTCCCAAGCAAACCCTTGCCCTTTCCTCAAGACTTGGTATAGATCATATGCAATATGAGTGAAATGAGGAATCCAAATAGGATAAAATACACAAGCTCCAAGAAACCTGAGAACCTGCAAAGTAGAAGAGCAAGTCTATGCAATCTTCTCTATGGCATCAATCTTCGCAGGGAAGGCCTCCTACCATAATAACCACACATATGCCCAACAATCAAAACCTCTCAGGAACCAAAAAAAAACTTCAGCCTTAACAAGGTTAAATTCACTTCCTCTAGCCTACAAAGAATCCTTTCAACATCTCTAATATGTGCGGCCACAAAGTACCTACATCCATGATCATCTAAAGTCTCATCCTTCTCTTTCTCCAAACAACCCTTGATAGGTAGATCATCAATGAAAGGGATGGTAAGCTTTGGAATAAAATCCCGTAAGACCTCGTTCATTCCATTTATCATATGGGCAATGGAATTAGTAGCTCCATATGGAAGCATACACATCCAGACAAGACCTAAAGGTGTCTTCATTGTAGTGAAATGTCTACTCTAAAGGGAAAGTTGGAATTGGTCATAGCCTAAATTAAGATCACCAAGTGAATAGACAGCATGTCCAAGAAAAGCCTCTATGAACTCATCCACAATAGGTCTTGCACCAACATTGCATATAGTGACCATGTTCATCGATTGTAAGTCCTATATGAATTTGAGTGTCCCATTCTTCTTGGGAGCTACGAACCATCTATTAGAATATAGAGCTGAAGATGGTTCTAGAATCCCCATTGTGATCTAGTCATTCAAAATCTCTACCAATTTAGGCAAGTGAGTCCTAGGCATAAGAATAGGCCGTAGATTCCAACGGGCATGTAGAATGGTAAAAATAACCATAGGCATCACAACCATAGGATCAACACATCCAATCTCATGCGTAGAAGAGGCAAAGGCTCTCCCATATCAACTCAACATCTCCTCAAAATATTTCACCTCTTCTAGAAGTAAAAAATCTCCAGTCCCAATCTTCATCTCTTTTACTATCTTGGCTGAAAACCTGTGTCTAATACTTGCAAAACCTCGTAAAGGAGGCTGCATAGTTGCTCTTCTAATAATCTCATCATCGTCCAAAGGTAGCGGTCCTGCGATTGGTCTGACCTTCTTATCAAGTGTCTTATATTTTGTTTGTACTCTAGCTTCTTTGCTACAACCTGCAAATTTCAGCCCTTGTTGTAAATACCAAGGTAAACAAAAATTTTGATGTGTATAAGCAGTACCATGTAAATTTTTTTGCTGAAATATTTTGGCAAAGAACACTTTTTGCTGAGAGCTCTCAACACCCAAATTTTCTTGCAACATGAAATTAGCAATTTTGGAATACATTACCACAGAATGGACTTGTAAGGCATATGACAACTCTTGCTTTTTAGTCTTCAGCAATTCTAAAAGATCCTCTATAGTATCCAAGCATGATAGCCCGTCAAAGAAATCATCTACTCTGTCTTCATCATATAAAAGACCTGCAAGCTTTAATTATTGTTCTTTTCTCTTCAAGTACTGCATGACAGCTCTAGGTATATTGGTAATGTGCTAAAAACACAAAGTACTTTCACTAGACACACCATGAACTCCTGAGGAAAAAGTACCACTGCTAGGAGGCGAGAGCTTTCCCTATCTCATACCATTGTTGTCTCACAAGACAGTAAACAACTGCATCACCAAAAGTTTTCCCTATTTTCGATTCCAAATAATAGTCAGCTACTTGTATAATATCATCTTCAAAATCTATCCAACGGTTTTGATATACTCTATTCAAATCATGTATTAGCTCATGCAAATCTAGAATCACTAATTATTTAAGTTCTTTGATCATGCGTTCATCTAGGACACCTCTATGTTTAATCTTTGACTTATAGCATGTAAGATAACCTTTAGCATCATATCCATCAAATACACACCTTTCCTCATATATTGTATCTAGTGCATCTTCCACTACTTCATCCATTTGCTTTTTCTAGTTCATCGATTCATGTTGCCCTCACATCTCCTTCATTGCAATCTGAGTTTTGACCTTCACATCAGATTCACTAGATTTTGCATGAAATACACTCAGGAGTTCTTTAAAGTCACTCGCCGTAGGGATGGTTTGTGAGATAGGAGCAAAGGATTATGAAGAGTACTCAACTCAAGGCAAATACATGGAGTAAGAAGAATGGTTAGGTTTCATATTCAATCAAATACATATGTGGGCAAGGTAAGACAGAAGAAGTCATATATGCATTCAAACTTGCTTTACATTCAGGATCAAGATACAAAGAAATGATCTTCGAAGGTAAGAGATCCACTCCATGGTATTAACACTAAAAGGTAGAAGTAAAGTGGTATTATGGAGAGGGTGTGGATAGAGGATATCACAATTGTAAGATGAGATGTGGTGAGTATGGGAGAGAAATTTTTTATGCGTCAATTGGACAATTAGTACAATCATGAAGCATCCTTGTTTTAATGCTTTGGTGAAAGTTATGAGCTTGTTGAAGCCTTGGTCTTGTTGAGGCCTTATGTCCTCTTCATGCCATTCGTTTTTCTCTACGAAGGTGACAATTGATAGCTCTTACTCTTGCCCGATTGATGGCTATTGAAATGCTGTAGTCACACTCCTAGAAGATATGCGACAGATTAACGATGCTACTAGCTCCACTAGTAGGCAATCTCCTACAAACATGCTTGTTATCACATGGCTATTATCATGATGAATTGATCGCCACCTCCTTTATTTTCAGCTTGAATTCTATATTCTATTGCTACCACATCATGTCTTCAATATAAATCACCATTTCTCTATAACCTCCAACATCATGCTTCATCTGCAAAGCCTCTTTGAAATCACTTGCATAAAGATTTGGGTTGGTAGGTATTCCAAGAACTCCAAGACCCCCATGATCTGAATCAAATATGAAAATATGATCTTTGGGGCCACTATCGACTATCTTGCCACTGCATTCAGTCACGACACTTCCATTTTCTAAAAGCACAACAAAGAAATTGTCAACTGTAACATTTGACCGTGTATAATCCTTAGGAATCCATCATAAACATCATCAACAATAGGACTATCAATGATTATACAAGGGCATAGATTATACTCATTATCCACAATGTCATTATACATGAAGACAATAATCTTGTCGTCTCTGAGAGCACCTCATTTCCATACTTGAAAGGCATGGCAAACATCTGCTTGATGACAGTAATTTCCATAGCCTACTAAGCCAGCTATCAAGATGGCCCTTCGAGTTCCAGTTTCACTGCGTTGGTCCTCCATCCATTTGGAGCATCGATGGGTATCAGAATCATCCCATCCTCCTTTGAGGAGGAGAATGATCACTGCATCTCAAACAACTAAGGCCAAGCTATTATGCTAGCTATGCAACTTAGAATCACCAATGCAATGGATGCTATAATCGATAGCATTAGGATCCCCGTCTCTTCAACATCTACATGACTATAGGATGCTGTAGTAAGTGTCACCCTCTCATGAGTGATGTGATCACTGAGTATAGCACCTCAAATCATGGTGAGTAGACTCCTGAAAATGACAACTACCTCCCCATTACATTGCAAGATGATGAACATGGGAACCAACAAATCATGCTTTCCACTCAATGAAAAAGCGGTGGCTATTCCACCTCCCAAAAGATTATAGTCCCTTGCCTTATTCAACACGTATTCCACCCTAAAATCATAAGATAGCTCTCGTATTCACGCAGCAATCCTTCCATGAAGTCATGTCCATCCCAGTCTTCTCCCTTTCCTCTTGCATACTTGAGCACCTGAAAAAGCATGTAGCTTTCTCAATTTAGCTTTTCTTTTACAAAACTTTGCGATCCCATCTCCAATCTTGGGAAAACACTACTTTTCTTAGCTTGTTCTGCATATGAATGATATTAGTGTAGAAACCATTCAAAAAATCTTGAAAATGAGATACTACAACAAGAATGTGCTCAAAGCTCTTCACAGTTTCTTCCAACTAGACACAGGCTTCAAGATCCAAATTATTGGTTGGTTTATCAAGTAGTAAAATCATGGGGTTCATAAACAAGGCTCGAGCAAGGGCTATTCTCATGCGCCAACCATGCGAAAAATCACGAGTCTTCTTGGCTTGCATACTTTTTGTAAAACCCAATCCATGGAGAATCTCAGCTTCCATCTGCCCTCCAATTACCGCATCTATTGCCTCTAGTTGCTCATAAATTCCATATAAAACCTCACCCAAAATATGATAATCAATGTGATAACTTTGGACTAGATCCTCAATAATAGAACAAAGAAGCGCTCATATGAGCTACCACACACACAGACATACATGTCGATATTTACACCTGAGTACTACTCAGCGAATACCAAAAAATTAGGATGGAAGCAAGCAATTGAATTTTTAAACCTGCAATTCAAACTAAATGGCAAACAAAAGACACACACAAAAAAAAAAACCTAATGAAGCTGACTAATGAGTTCAAATTCCTGGCAAAAAACTCCGCCCTCAGGTTCACAATGGCAAACGCACAATGTCACGACAACACAGAAGATAAAACCTTTTTTACTTGTTGAAGGAAGTTGAGATTGTTAGAAACAAGTATTATATCATCCACATATAGAGCAAGAATAACAAAACTATCATTGTAGTGCTTGACATATAAGTTAGGATCTAAAGAACAAGACATAAAACCTTGTTTTGTGAGAAAGAGATCAATCTTTTGATACCAAGCTCGTGAAGATTGTTTGAAACCATAGAGTGCCAATGAAGTAAAAACTAAAATTTCTCTTATGTTTGACTAGAAATCCCTCTGGTTGCTCCATGTATATCTCTTTCTTTTAATCACAATTAAGAAAAGTAGTTCTTACATCCATTTGGAGAACCTCCAAATCAAACTCAACAAAAAAAAACTAACAAGACCCAAATACTAGTAATACGAACAACATGTGAGAAAGCTTCTTGATAATCAACTCTTGCAAATTGTGAGAAACCTTAGGCAACTAGCCTTGCTTTGAATTTGTTAAATTTTCCATCTACTTTTGTTTCATTCTTATAAACCCACTTGCAATTAATAGCAGTACATCCAGGTGGTAACTAAGTTAGAACCCATGTACCTTTAGAGAGAAGAGATTCATACCCAACTTCAATGGCCTCCTGCCATTCTTCCTTTTGTGAGGATGACATGGCATCACTATAAGAGACATGGTCTTCACAAATATTGAGAGCATTCTCAAGAATATTAGCATCATAAACGTGACAAGTACCTATTATCAATAGCAATAATAGGTACAAGTTGTGAATCCTGATTTGAAGAGTCAATATTATCCCTTGAAGGAGGTTTATCATCATATAGAAAAGGAAAAGAAATGAGTAATGACTTTGTATCATCAACATCTTCTAGTGACCACGTCCAACTAGCATCGTCCTAATACCATGTGCTACCCATAAGTTCCTGATTGAGAATAGCATCACGACTTATGATTACTTTATGGGAAGATGGATAATAAAATGTGCATCCCTCAGAAAAAAATTGAATATCCAATGAAAATAACTTTCAAACAAAGAGGATCAAGTTTTCTACGAGTCTCTTTGTGTACATGAATATAAGAAACACATCCAAAAGCGTGAAAAATGAAACAAAAAGAGTTTCACTTGTCCAAGTAGTAATCAATATTTTACCAGAAGGAGTAGTTATAGGAAGACGATTTTGCACAAATACTACCATTAAGACTGCTTAAGCCCAAAACATTGAGATAAGCTAGAATAAATGAGCATACATCACATGGCATTGAGAATAGTCCTATTTTTACATTCACTAATACCATTTTGTTGAGGAGAGTAGGGAACCATATATTCATGATGAATACCCTCATTATTACAATAATCATCAAAACCATTTGAAATGTATTCTCTACCATTATGAGTCTGAAGTTTCTTGATGCAATTACTAGTATGAAGTTCTACAATTTTTTGATATTGCCTAAAAGATAATAAATATTATCATTTGTTTTGCAAGAGAAAAATAGTGGTGTATCTTGAGAAGTCATCGATAAAAGTCATGAAATATCTATATTGAGATTTTGATGGACGAAAAGGTCCACAAATATCAGTGTGAATAGGATCAAGCAAATATCTAGAATGAGTTGTGGTGGAAATGAAAAAGGGTTTGTAAAAATGCTTTCCAAGTGCATAATATTTACAAATACCCATATGAACATGAGCTTTGAATTTCATACCTTGAACAAGGTCACACAGATAAGGATTGACAAGCTTAGAAAAATTAGAGTGAAAAAAGTGATGATGCCATATTTTACTATTAAGATTTCTAGGAGCTGTAACAACATTTGCAACATTTTCATTTAAAGATAACTAAAAAAGATTACCATTTTGAGGAGCAACAGCTATGGTTTGGTTGTCTTTGTCAATGCGATACTTTATATGGTCAAAACTGAAAAAGAGATCCAGATCCACAAGTCTTGCAATTGAAAGAAAATTCATTTGTAGATTTGGGACATGTAAAAATCCATGCAGAATTCTTGTTGAAGAAAGAGTACCGAGATATAAATCACCTATACCTTTGACTTGACAGGTTGTATTATATCGGCAAGATAAACCAATTTCTTGATAGGAATAGAATGACAATTCTGTAACCATTGGCACTGAGATGTCATGTTTCCTAGAGCACCATAATCAATAATAAAAAGAGATCCATCATGAACATGAAGTATCCTTTTTGGAGAGATACAATAACTCACACAGTTTACTTCTTCAATAGTGTTGTCATGTGTAGCAACATATGCTCTATTATGATTTGAATCAAAACGCCTCTTGAAACATAGATGGGTTGGATTATAACTCTTTCTGCAGTAGCCACAAGGAGAATAATCTCTAGATAAACATGGTTATTTATTTTTAATACCATGTTCTTTATCATATTGTTTTGCCCAACAAAATCATCTGTAGTGTGACCATTTCTATCGCAATAAGAACAATATCTATTAGGAAAATTGAGACAAGAGAAGTTACCACCACCACGACTCCTATGTATAGAGTATGGAAAGGGATGCCTTCGAGCAAGTAAATCTTGGTCGATTGTTCTTCTAACTATATATCCTCTTGTGAGATCATGACTATTTCTTGATTTATGTGTCATCGTTCATGTCATTGTGAATATTCAATGAAAGATATACAAGCTTGATCAAAATTGATCCCATCTTTGTAAGATAATATGATAACAATATTATCATAAGCAGGAATATTTATAGTGTCAAGAAGTTGTGTTACCAATTGCTTTGATGAATGATTCGATATGTGTTGTCAAAGAAGTTTTTATGTAGTATTGTAATTTAGTGAGCTGACTACGAGGATAAAGTATTTCTATAATAGATTTCTTCTCAAAATTTGCTATCAAATACTCCCATATAGCTTGTGATACTGAAAGATTACATACATCAAGCATAAGAGGTTTTTGAAGAGTAGAAAGAATATACCGACGAGCTACTTTGTCACTTTTGACCCAGTCATTTATATAGTTTGCCATTTTTCCAAGATAGGTCCTTTAATTACAAGGGTATTTTCATGAACTTGATCAACCTATATAGGTATACTTCCTGATTGTCTTCTTCAAGGAATTGGTTGTAGTCCATCGTGATAGCTTTGATACCATTTTGAAATATAGAGAGAAGATATTTTGATTCATGATGGAGAGAGAAGGGACACACCATATACACTCGCAAAGACTATATAATATTGATCACAATCTACATATATAGAGATGAGACCTAGTCTAGATAGGGTGAGCTATATATAGCTTCAACAAATAACAACTCCCATATCTCTCTCTTAATATTTGGATGCTTTTATTAAAAGTGATAATAATGGATGGACCACACATATGTCTCACAATGAAAATCTCATTCATCCTAAGTATTGACTTCTATCCTCAACTGA
This sequence comes from Lygodium microphyllum, assembly GCF_053477565.2. Taxonomy (NCBI): domain Eukaryota; kingdom Viridiplantae; phylum Streptophyta; class Polypodiopsida; order Schizaeales; family Lygodiaceae; genus Lygodium; species Lygodium microphyllum. The sequence continues at coordinate 40,148,497 of NC_141155.1, read as the reverse complement.
GTAAGATGCACCTCTTCTAACATAGTTAGGACCTTTTCATAATCAATAATGTGTTTAATAACAAAACTCCTCCATCTTTAAATCTTTATATTTATCTAACTCTATGCACCCTTTTATCAAAATGTCATCTAGAGAAGGAATAGTAAGATGTGGTATTATGTAATCTTCCTATAATTTATTCATTGAATTCATTATGTATGCAATAGAAATCCTAGCGCCTTGTGGTAAAGTTCACACTGTGAAATAATGCCAGTGGTGTCTTCATTGTAGTGATATCCATGCTTTCAATTACCAAAATTGGAACTAATCACAACCCTGAATCTAAGTCACCCAAAGATTTATGTCTCTCCCAAAAAAAGGCTTTGCAAATTAGTCCACAATGAGGCATGCTTCTATAATCAAAGAAGCTGAGAGGAGAGAGAAAGAGAGCAAGAAGAAGAAGAAGGAAGAAGACTAGAAGAAGAGAGAAAAAGAGAGAAAAGAGGAGAGAAGGAAGGAGGAAGCTGGAGATGAAGGTGAAGAGTATGATCTCGATAATAACTAGTTGCCCTAATTTGGGGCTCTTATGCCTTAAATACCTCGGTTAGTGTGACAGGATGTCTAAACCCTAGTCAGTGTGTATCCCGCTTGTTACAATCCATCTCCACGCGGAAGGTTTTTTCCCTAAAAAACAAGGAGAAATAGAGGGGAGTGATGAGTGGGCTAAGGGAGGGTTGCAAAGTACTACTCAGAGCCCTTTGACAATGAAAATTAGGTGTATAGAGAGGAAGGACACCATGCAATTCGGGACCGGTCTGTTGAAGTAAACAGGTCATAACTTTTGATAGGCTACTTCAAATCGGGTGTACCACATGTCGAAACGGAGCTTATGACAAGTACTTTCAGCCTAGAATGCAGATGCTTGTGAGTTGAGTAAGTACAAAACTGTTCTAAAATAGTGTGCAATCTGTGGGCAGAGGGTGGTCAATTAGGGCATGACCGGCTAGCCTTCCAGCCGTTGGGCCTCACGGAGGTAGGAAAACTCATTGATGATGGTTGTTGGGCACCAATAGATTTCTTCCAAGGGTAGGCCTTGCCATTTGATGAGGTATTCTTTGATGGATTTCGACAATAAGAGCTTATCTTGCTACCCAATGATTGCTTCAGGGACATATTGAGTGATGCCCTCTTCATATATGGGGGGAAGTTCTTCCACATAGTCCACTGAGGAGCCTACAAATGGTTTCAGTTGCTTGACATGAAACACATTATGGATTTTGGTGGTAGGGGATAGTTCTAACTCGTAGGCCAAGTCACCAAATCTCTTCAGGATTTGGTATGGGCCATAGAAGCGGTTGACCAACTTGTTATTGCTGCCCTCTTTGAGAGTTGAGTAGCAGGACTTAGGCACTTTCAAAAGAACCAATTCCCCTTCTTGGAATTCCAAATGCCTTCATTTTTCATCAGCATAGAGTTTCATGTGTGTTTAGGCCTTTTGAAGGTTCATTTTGCATTGTTGAAGTAAAGCTTGCATGCAATCCAATTCAGCCTGACTTTGAGGATTGATCTTATCATTAAATAAGACTGTGGGGAGGGAAACCTTATACACATATAAGGCCTCAAAAGGGGAAACTCCAATGCTAGAGTGTGTGGAGTTATTATATGCAAGCTTAGTCAAGTGAAACCGTGTATCCCAACTGTGTTGAACATCATGGCAAAAGTGCCTGAAATATGTCTCAAGCCATTTATTCACTCTTTCAGTAGCCTGGCCCCCATCAATCTGAGGGTGGTATGTAGTGGATGGAGAAAGCTTGGTTCCCATGGAGGTAAAAAGTGTTCATAAACTTTGTTTCCCGATCATGTACTATGACCTGTGGCAAGCCATGCACCTTGAAGACATTTTCCATAAACTGAGTGGCCACTTGGGAGGCAGTGTATTGGATCTTAGTGGGGATAAAGTGGGCAGCATTGGTCAATGACCACATAGATACTATTCCAACCTTTCTTAGTCACAGGAAGGCCAATGATAAAGTCCATTGTGATGTGAGTCCATTTCCCTTCAGGGATAAGGAGGGGCTGTAAGAGGGCAACAGGCCTGAGTATACTATCCTTGTTATATTTGCATGGAACACATTTGGTCACAAAGTCCTTGACATCCCTCCATAAGCCTTTCCAATGAAAGCTTTTAGCAATCATGTCATATGTTTTGAAAACACCCAAGTGACTAGTAGTGGGGCCCATGCATCTCTTCCATGATCTTCTATGTGAAGGGGGAAGTGTGGGGGATGACAATCTTGCCATGGGACCAAATAAGGCCTTGCTTAAGCTGATATTGGGAGTTTTCAGTCATGACTCCATGCTGTAATTTTTGAAATGTGTGGCTGAAGTGATAATCTAACAAGTCTCTTGAAGCTCTTCAACCCAATCATTGTGCAATTTTGAGATAGAGGATAGTGTGCATGCCCACATTTGAGAGAGTGAATCCTCCACAATATTATCCTTGCCCCGAGTGTGTGAAATATCAAAGTCATAGTTTTTTAAGGTTGCCACCTATCACCGTTGTCGTAGATTTCGTGTAAGGGCTGTTGAACACAGAGTTCAAGTTGCAACAAGGAAAGAGACTAACAAGAAGAAATCGAATTTTTGATGCCAAAGTTCACTATATTCCTTGTCAAGTAAATTACATGAGGTCCATGTTCAGAAAAAATCTGTAGTATCTCATAAACTATTATGCATTCAGGTGTTTGAAGACAGTTGTGCCTTTGGCACATAGGCTTGAGGAGACTTGAAGAGTTCTGCTGGAATGAGTTCTGTTGGGCAACAATTCTGAGCTTTTTCTCAATTTAAACATTGAGCAATCAACCCATAAATCTGCCCAACATTCAGCACCAGTTCAAGGCTGTTTTCAGCATTCAAATTTCAGCAAGTCTGTGTGAAGGAAGGACACTGATGTCTTTGTAATGACGAAACTCGAGATCATCAGCACAAACAGCTATGATTGTGTCATCTTTTTCACCCTAATCTCTTTATTGTTTAACCATTTGATTTATTCACTACCAAACTAGTTGTACAAAAAGATCACTGTTTTGAAACAGAGAGGTTTCTTTGCAAGTAACTTTGAACAATGGCCTGCTTGCATCAAGTCCATGCTAACACCCAAGACATTGAACCGTTGTAGGATCTTTTGCTGTCTAAACTTAGTTTGTAATTGATGTTCAGCATAACTCTGAAGTACTACCATCTCTGTTATGTTGCAATCACACCTTAAAGTTCCACAATACTTGCAAACATTTGGTTCATCGGAATCAAGACAAATAAACTCCACCGGATGACCAAGAGCTGGATCTGGGCCCCCTATGCTTGCCACAACCCGTCCTCCCACAGGTATGGGGGTACTTCACTGATATATTCCATCTGTGATTTTCTATCTAGTTTCTACATCCACTTGGTTGTGTGTTTTCCGATCCAAGGTAGAGGCTTCAGTGATGAAGACGACGAATTGGAAGTCGACGCGTTTCGTGTAATGATCATGTTCTCAGATAAGGCGATAGACCATTCCACAGAAATGCCATGAGAAGGCCTAATGAAAGGTAAGCGTAGGCACAAACTCTTCGAAGGAAGCTCCGAGCCATAGTCCCTTCACACGTCTCTCTATACTTCTATACTACCAATTCTCATTTTTCCAATAGATATCTAGGAGCTAGAAGGCGGAAAAAGGGACGATGCCGATGCCAGGGCTGAGGAGAGAGGCGACCAAGTCGACCACGTGGTGTCTGAGGGGAGAAGGATATGGAACAGTGAGTAACAGAGCTAGCAGAGCTTCAGCAGTCGCGACAACACCTAGCATCACCCATTGCTATGCCATGGAATCTCTCTCTCTCTCTTCCTCTGTCTGAGTTTGTCTGTGACTGAAGTAAAGTCCCAGCAGCATGCCTTGATCTCGTCTACATCAGTCGAGAGCTCCTATCATGCTCAATGATTGCCAGAGCTTGATGAATTGGAATGTGGCCCCCAAAACTCCATGTCCAACACACCTCGTGATGCCAAAAGTCATGAGGAGAAGGCGAGTGTCGTTCTGAGATAGGACTTTTTTTTTACCCTCCCTTTTCTTAGCTTTCGCTTTTTGAATTTTAAATGCCCCCCCCCCCCCCCCCCCATCTCAATTTAACATTAATAAAGCTATTTTGAGGATGCAAAATGGGCACCTTTAAGTCAATAATCTAAAGATTCTTTGTGGGTGTCAATACCATCTCATACTTTCTAAGAGTCTTCTTGTAGACATCCAAGAGTCCCCTCTTTTCATTGCAGTCTTGACTTCATTGACATGGCAAATTCTAACATATGCAAGGGAATACACAAGAAGGAGGGAAGAATCAATCTTTATTCCTCCATTCAAAAAGTCTTCGGAAAAGGCATATGAACCCTTCTCCTCCATGGTAGATAGTAAACTTATTTATCCTGCATATTACGTTGACCATGTTCACGTGCAACCTTTATCTTCATAGCTTAAATGTCAGCTTCTACTTCGCCTCCTTTGATTCCACGATTTCCTGCACTTTTCTTGGAGATCATCATTGAAATTAATAGCTTGATAATGTCCTTTGGCATCCGTTTTTCATATTTTTCTAACACACACACATCATGCATACAAACAGAAACACAGGCACACACACTAGTGGAATATATACATTGGATACGGGTACTGAAAGGACGGATTATCGTAATGCATCAATCACACACAATGAATCACACGCAAAAAAATAACACAAATGAAAAACAAAAATGGAGGTATTTACGACTCGGATGCGTAGCAGCACGACATCCACCCCCTCTAAACCTGCGCATCCTCCGAATGAGCCAACTATCCAGGATCATCCAAGTCCACAAATAGGTCAAGTCCTTCATCAGTTTCTAGTAGACATGTTTCTCCATCAGCTTCATCATCCATATTCTCTTCTTCTTCTGCTTGACTTTCTTCTACCTGCTCTTCTTCTGCCAATGCTTCAAGTGAATATTCTTCATCTTCTCTTCTCTTGAAAATCTTGACTTGTTTTCCAGCAATGGGCACCCTCAATACTGTTCCATCTAATTCAGCCAACTCATAGGTAGCATTGTCAAAAACCTGTTTCACCTCATACGGTCCAAACCATCTTTGAACCATTTTTCTCATGCTACTATGATGATTCTCTAGACTATTTTCGTAGACTAGAACCCAATCTCCTTCTTTTATGGCTCTAGGCCTCAAGCGATGCCTCAAATCAAACCTGTCCTTGTTTCTGAGTCGGGCTGCCTTCAAACGATCAATTGCTAGCTGCACATCTTCTGTCCTTCTCTCTAGTTGACGAATCCGAAGAGCTAGAAGCTCCTCCCTTGATAAATTCTCTTGCCATGGAAGAGCACTCCACGTGAGAGCACAGATTTCTATAGGCATGACAGGCTTTTGCCCATACATCAACTCTGCAGGCATATATCCAGTAGTCACGCTATGTGTAGAGCGGTCTGCCCACAATGCAAAAGGTAGTAATCTCAGCCAATCTCCAATCCGACCTCTACAAGCTTTTGCAAATGCTTTAACTATCGGCGGATGTCCTCTTTCGCTCTTGCCATTTCCCTCTGGATTATAGGTAGTAGTAAGAGCCAACTTAATCCCAAGCCGTGAGAAAAATTCTCTAGCTTCATTTGCATCTAGCTCTCCACGATCAGTTGTAATCTTGCCTATACATCCATACCTACAAAATATTTCTTCCAACAAGAATTCACATACTGTAGTGGTGGTCTTCGTCCGCAAAGATCTGCCTTCAACATAGTTTGTAAGATCCTCCCTAGCCAAGACAAGATATCTCATCTGCCAAAGTCCCACTGGCAAAGTAATCAAGTCTACCACCCACTTATAATGCATACATAGTGGATAGGTCGGATGCAACTCATCACGATGCCGCACTAAAGAGTAAAGCTGACAATCCTGGTAAGTCTCCACAAAGTGGGAAACATCTTTATACATCCCTTTCCACTAGTATCTTTCTTTAATTTTCTCATAGGTAGCCCACACACCTCTATGACCAGCCCATGAACTCTCATGAAACTCTTGCATAATCTGTATCTGCATCGCTACCTCACAAACTACTCTCAAGGGTAAGCCGCCTCTCTTCTTTGGATGCTTCCAAAGAAAACCATCTTTCAAAAAATACCCATGAGCCTTTCTTTTGATTTTCTTGAATTCATCATCTGTCCAATCAGCTCTTCGAGTCAATGAACTTAGATACTGTCCAATTTGCAGCCACTCGTCAACATAAAGTTCTTCAATAAAGGCTTCAACAGTAGATACATGACAATCATGAATAAGGACTGAAGCTGCAAACTCTGTCTCATCATCTTCTGCAAGCATTGACTCCTCATCCTCATATCTCGCTCTAGATAGTATGTCAGCAACTGGATTATCTTTCCCTACTATGTGTCAAAATTCTAGATTCAATGATTTGATGTAGGCAATCCACTGAAGCATCGCTATATCTGGAGTCGAACAACTAGTAATCATGCCAAGCAAAGGCAAACAATTTGTTTCCACAACAACTAAAGCTCCAATAAAATACCCTTTATCACACTTCAGTGCAGTGACTACTCCCCACAACTCTCTTTTAATCTGCGGATATCTTCTCTGTCGCTCATTAAGAACTTTAGCTCCAAAGCTGATTGCATATCTATTTCCATTAGCATCATCCTGTCCCACTGCCCAGCCTATGCCAATAGGGCTAGTATCAACTGTCAACATGATTGGCCGTCCACACTGATAATCTGCCTTGCGAAGAGTAGGAGCTGACTACAACAGCTTCTTGAGTTTATGCATGGCTTTCGAATGCTTCTCATCCCAATGAAATTTCTGCCCCTTTCGAAGCAGCTCATAGAGAACATCTGCTATGTGGGCAAAATGAGGAATCCAAATCATGTAAAATACACAAGTTCCCACAAATCTTCGCACCTCCAAAGTAGTTGAGCAATACTCTGCAATCCTGCTTATGGCATCCACCTTTGCAGGTGAAGGCTTCCTGCCATAATATCCAACCATATGCCTAACTATGATGACTTCATTAACACCAAAGACAGATTTCAGCCCTGAAAGAGTCAAGTTCACCTCCTCTAACCGTGTCAATATTCGCTCACAAGCAACTAAGTGTTCAGCCACAAACTTTCTACATCCTCGCAAATCAAGACTTTCATTCTTTTCTTCTTCTGCATAACCCTTAATAGGCACATCATCTAGGAAAGGCATGGTATACTGCGGAATATAGTCTCGTAGAACTCTATGCATAGCATTCATCATATGAGCAACTGAGTTGGTGGCACCTTGAGGCAAGGTACACATCCTCACAAGACCAATAGGTGTCCGCATAGTAGTAATATCCCTGCTTTCCAAGGCAAGCTGCAACTGATCAAAACCAGAATACAAGTCACCTAGAGAATAGATGGCTCGTCCTGCAAAAGCCTCAGCAAACTCATCCACAATTGGACCTGTTCCCACATTCCTGATTGTCACTTTGTTCACGGGCTGCATATCTTGAATAAATATCAAGGTACCATTCTTCTTTGGTACAGTAAACCACCTGTTCGAATAGGGCGCAAAAGAGGGTTCCAAAATCCCCATCTTAATCTTCTCATTCAGCAACTCTATCAGCTTTGGCAAGTGTGCTTTAGGCACAGGTATAGGACGTATATTCCATGGTACATGAGGGACAGTGAAGATGACCATAGGCGCAACCAATTCGGGACTAATGCAGCCAATTTCATGAGGAAAGAAAGCAAATGCCTTACCATGACGTCCAAGCATCTCTCTAAAACATTCTTTTTCCACTGGAAGCAAGAAATCATCATTTCCAATCTTCAATTCTGCAAGAGTTTCAGCTGTAAATTTATGTCCAATATTTGCAGGATCTCTCAACATAGGCTGCTTCATAGCTTTTTCTATCTGCTCATCACTATCAGGAGGAAGCGGCCGTGGAACCGGCTTAACCTTCTTATCAACTGTTTTATACTTCGTGTCAACCTTGGCATCAGTCAGGCACTCTTTTCTTTGCTACCATTTCTGCAAATTTTTAGCAACTCTCAACTCTGTTGGTGGTTGAAAGATTTCAGCCCTTTGCTCTATGGATTGCATGGGTGCAACCTGAAACTCTATATGCTGAAATTTTTCAGCATTAAACTCTGTTGGCTGAATGGATTTAGCCCTCGGCTCTATGGACTGCATGGGTGCAGCCTCATACTCCATATGCTGAATTTTTCCAACATTTAACTCTGCTGGTTGAAAGGTTTTAGCCCTCTGCAACTCTGTAAGCTGATCAAGATCAGCCATAAATTCAGTTTGCTGAGTTTTCTCAGCCTCTAACTCTGTTTTCAGCATAAAATCAGAAATTTCCTAAAACATATCCAAGGTTTGCACATGTATGATCTTTGAATCCTTACATACATAAGTTTTCAGCATTGTTCCCATCTCAAACAATGTATCTGCATAAGACATCCCTTCATATAGTCCATCTACATGCTCTTCTGTTTGCAAAATACCTGCAATCTTCAACTCTTTCTCCTTACTACCAATGTACTGCCTGGCAGCTCTAGGCAAATCTGAAATTTTCTGATAACTCACTGAACTATCTGAAGAAAAACCAACAAAATTAGTGGAGAAAGATTGGCTGCCAAGAGGCGAGATCTCCTCTTTTCTCCGCTCCGTACCACTGGCATCTCGCAAGACAGTGGTACCTAATGAAAATCCAACTCCTTCGCAGGTAATGGTGCCTCACGCAAGGAGTCCCTGTTTCTCGGATGATTTACCCCAACAGTCATAAACTGAACAGCTCACATACCATCCTTACTGCGTATCCGTGCATAGGCTGAGCCGTCATCCATCACTTTCGTCTCCATTCTTGCTTCTGTAATGAAAGGCTATCCAAGAATAATCGGATAAGAGCAAGAATCCTGAACAAAGCAATGATAATCCTCTTTAACATTACCAATAGAAATTCTGATGCTCGGACAAGCAGCATACATATCACCAGAAGTATTATTGGCGGCTCTCATGTGCTAGCCATGCTCTGCATCCATAGGCCACTTGCCACTCTCATAAACACCTCGAGCAATAAGATTAATCTCGGAACCATGATCGACTAAAGCGACCAAAGGAATCTGTTTCTCTCCAATCCTTACCACCGTCTCAATGGTTGCTTTAGCCCAATGACTATGTGAAAAATGGCTGTGAGGAATGAGGATAGGGGTATCATCATCTTCATACTGCATTGGCTGAACTATTTTCTCCAATTGCGGATTGACAGAAGCATTCTCAACCATCACTGCATCATCATGCTCTTTCCCAAGAGACCATGCCATAATCCCTGTAAAGCAAGTCCTTCCATTGCATGTCGTTTCCTCCGCAAAAGAGTCTACATCTGATCTTGTATTTCTCTTCTAGCAATCCCAAGAGCTTCTCCAACAGTAAAAGTGACTTCACTATTCAAAATTCTTTCATGAAAAATCTTACTCATATCCATCTGCATATCAAGGTCTGACAAGAGCTTGAATCCTGGCTCCTTTCCTGGTTGCCTCTTCTCTTTCATCTTCTTGTCTCCCATAGGTTGTTCAGGACCTAATTGAGCTCGAGAACTCGTCATAGGTGGAGCTGTAACGGGTGGTGAAACAAAGTCACCCCCTCTAGTTTTTTTGGAGCTGCTGAGACCTCCTCATCTCTTCTTCTCTTTTCCTCAACCATGGCATCTAAACCCTGTGTTTTTGCCATATAAGCAAAAATAGAATACCTGTCAACAACTGAATCCCATCCCGTTTCTCCTCGGATGCTGGAGCCCACACAAGTCATAGTAGATGCTTGAACTTTCCCTCTTCTCGCTATCTCCAAGGCAGAGGACCATAAAGCAGAGTCTCCATCTGATTTCTACTCAAGCTGGACTCCATAAGCTGAAGCATCTCCTCTAACACTCACATAAGCTGATCGCGCAGCCATATCATCAATGAGCTTCTTCATGCCTCCCTTACCAAAGTTCGTGTCAAGAGGAGCATCAGTCTCTGTCAGCCATATCTTCCCATCTTGTCCCCAGAACACTACATTCTTCTTACGCGCTTCCTCAAAAGCATCACAATCTCTGCAGTGTTGGTGCTCTGTACTATCTCACCAAATACATCGTCTCCCTTTTCTTTGACCAGCTGGAAAAGCAGTCATTGGAGCAGGTGCTACAACAGGAACTCACATAAGTTGCTCCTTTAACTTTCCAATTTCAGCTTTGACTGCTTCAATCGTTAAATCTGCCAAGCCTTTAATAACATCATCTACAGATAAGGGCATTGGAGCAGCAAGAACTGGTGGATTTACAACGGGAGGAGTAGGCTTAGGCATAGAACTTGCAGCAGCGGTAGAAGAAGAGGTCTCCAAGGATTTTTCAGAAGCAGATCCTGTATTACGATGCAATCGTACTCTCCTGCGCTGCTTCTTAACAAGAGCATTCACAGCATCAATGACATGTCTCCACTCGGTATTTAAACCTGAATCAGTAGCTTGATCTTCCAAAAGATCATCCAACTTTTCCTGTAAATCAACATCAGCGGCTTGTAAAAATAATTCCACTTTCTGCATCTCCAAGGCTTGCTGCTCAGTTCCATCCAACTGATCATAGCGACTCTCAAACTCTCGCAGAAGGGCGGTAACTGACAGTCCCTTATTAGGCATAGAAACCCATGCTAAGAAATTCTTGCGGTTCATAAGACCTGTATCCTCCAGGAAATATTCATCTTTTAATGCCTTCTTAAACTCTGCCCAATCAGCATGTGTTTCTTGAATTTCTGAAATTCGAACTTCAAGAGCATGTACCACGATCCGCAAGAAGTAGCGGCTCCAAACATCTTGAGAAACCCCAAAAAACTTCATCTTTTCTTCGTATAAATGCAGGTAAGTTGACACTTGTTGGCCATTGAACTGCTTCATCTCCTGTTGGATAGCTTTCAAGGCATCCATGGCATCACTATCACGTTTCGCGTGAGCTTGCTGTTGCATATAGGTTGTAAATGATTGAAACAGGTTCTTCATGACATTGTCATCTGTCAACTCTTCTTGTGAGTCTCCCATCTTGCTGAAAATTGACGCAGCACTTTCACGTCGGGTTCACCAGAAATGTCGTAGGTTTCGTGTAAGGGCTGTTGAACACAAAGTTCAAGTTGCAACAAGGAAAGAGACTAACAAGAAGAAATCGCCAAAGTTCACTATATTCCTTGTCAAGGAAATTACATGAGGTCCATGTTCAGAAAAAATCTGTAGTATCGCATAAACTGTTATGCATTCAGGTGTTTGAAGACAGTTATGCCTTTGGCACATAGGCTTGAGGAGACTTGAAGAGTTCTGCTAGAATGAGTTTTGCTGGGCAGCAATTTTGAGCTTTTTCTCGATTTAAACATTGAGCAATCAACCCATAAATCTGCCCAACATTTAGCACCAGTTCAAGGTTGTTTTCAGCATTCAAATTTTAGCAAGTCTGTGTGAAGGAAGGACACTGATGTCTTTGTAATGACGAAACTCGGGATCATCAGAACAAATAGCTATGATTGTGTCATCTTTTTCACCCTGATCTCTTTATTGTTTAACCATTTGATTTATTCACTACCAAACTAGTTGTACAAAAAGATCACTGTTTTGAAACAGAGAGGTTTCTTTGCAAGTAACTTTGAACAATGGCCTGCTTGCATCAAGTCCATGCTAACACCCAAGACACTGAACCATTGTAGGATCTTTTGTAGTCTAAACTGACTTGACCATATGAAGATACTGCATCAGAAGTGTCCAAAATTTGAGCAAAAAATTCAGGATCTTCAGCACAAAAATTCTCTATTGATTTGCATGGAATTCAAAGGCCCTCTACAATCATGATGATTGGTTAAGGTACTGAAGTTCCACAGATTGTGCCTTCCCTGGTTTGTAATTGCTGTTCAGCATAACTCTGAAGTACTACCATCTTTGTCATGTTGCAATCACACCTTAAAGTTCCACAATACTTGCAAACATTTGGTTCATCAGAATCAAGACAAATAAACTCCACCGAATGACCAAGAGCTCGATCTGGGCCCCCTATGCTTGCCACAACCTGTCCTTCCACAGGTATGGGGGTACTTCACTGATATATTCCATCTGTGATTTTCTATCTAGTTTCTGCATCCACTTGGTTGTGTGTTTTCCGATCGAAGGCAGAGGCTTCAGTGATGAAGACGACGAATTGGAAGTCGACGTGTTTTGTGTAATGATCATGTTCTCAGATAAGGCGGTAGACCGTTCCACAGAAATGCCATGAGAAGGCCTGATGAAAGGTAAGCGTAGGCACAAACTCTTCGAAGGAAGCTCGGAGCCATAGTCCCTTCGCACGTCTGTCTATACTTCTATACTACCAATTCTCGTTTTTCCAATAGATATCTAGGAGCTGGAAGGTGGAAAAAGGGACGATGCCGATGCCGGGGCTGAGGAGAGAGGCGACCAGGTCGACCATGCGGCGTCTGAGGGGAGAAGGATATGGAACAGTGAGTAACAGAGCTAGCAGAGCTTCAGCCAGTCGCGAAAATACCCAGCATCACCCATTGCTACGCCATGGAATCTCTCTCTCTCTCTTTCTCTATCTGAGTTTGTCTGTGACTGAAGTAAAGTTCCAGCAGCGTGCCTTGATCTCGTCTGCATCAGTCGAGAGCTCCTATCACACTCAATGATTGCCAGAGCTTGATGAATTGGAATGTGGCCCCCAAAACTCCATGTCCAACACACCTCATGATGCTGAAAGTCATGAGGAGAAGGCGAGTGTCGTTCTAAGACAGGACTTTTTTTTTACCCTCCCTTTTCTTAGCTTTCCCTTTTTGAATTTTAAGTGCCCCCCCCCCCCCCCCCTCTCAATTTAACATGAATAAAGCTATTTTGAGGATGCAAAACGGGCACCTTTAATTCAATAATCTAAAGATTCTCTGTGGGTGTCAATACCATCTCATACTTTCTAAGAGTCTTCTTGTAGACATCCAAGAGTCCTCTCTTTTCATTGCAGTCTTGACTTCATTAACATGGCAAATACTAACATATTCAAGGGAATACACAAGAAGGAGGGAATAATCAATCTTTATTCCTCCATTCAAAAAGTCTTCGGAAAAGGTATATGAACCCTTCTCCTCCATGGTAGATAGTAAATTGCTTTATCCCGCATATTACGTTGACCATGTTCACGTGCAACCTTTATCTTCATAGCTTAAATGTCAGCTTCTACTTCGCTCCTTTGATTCCACGATTTCCTGCACTTTTCTTGGAGATCATCATTGAAATTAATAGCTTGATAATGTCCTTTGGCATTAGTTTTTCATATTTTTCTAACACACACACATCATGCATACAAACAGAAACACACGCACACACACTAGTGGAATATATACATTGGATATGGGTACTGAAAGGAGGATTATCGTAATGCATCAATCACACACAATGAATCACACGTGAAAAAATAACACAAATGCAAAACAAAAATGGAGGTGTTTATGGCTCGGATGCGCAGCAGCACAACACCGTTGCTTAGGAGTCAAAGTAGACTAAGTCAAGAAGTACTGAGGACTCAGTGATCACTTTTTACTTGGAAGCAGCTACCATAAAAATAGTGGTGCAATTTCTTGATGGCATGGAGAATGGCCAACATCTCCTAGGCATATACATTTATTTGCATTTCATTCTCATCAAGCTTGCAGCTCTCAAATGCAATCACACTATGCTCTTGCAACAACACTGCACCTTCTTGATGGCATGGAGAATGGCCAACATCTCCTGGGCATATACATTCATTTGCATTTCCTTCTCATCAAGCTTGCGGCTCTCAAATGCAATCACACCATACTCTTGCAACAACATTGCACCAATACCCTGGCCACTTGCATCACAATGAACGGTAAACAGCTTAGAGAAGTCAAGGCAAACAAGGATGAGGGCTGAAGTAAGCACGTCCTTTAACCATTTGAAGCTATGATCCTCAGTGGCATCCCAAAAGAATGACTCCTTTTTCAAGTGATCAGTAAAAGGTGCTCTAATGGTGGCATAATGCTTAATGAAGCGTCTGTAGAATGAGGAGAGACCAAGGAATCCATGCAAAAAAGTGGTGGTGGAGGGAGTGGGCCAGTCTCTAACACATTGCACCTTCTTCAGGTCAGCATGTATACCATTTTTGCTCATAATGTCTCCCAAGTACTCCACAGATGTCTACATGAATATGTATTTGCTCTCCTTAGCAAAGAGTCGATGCTCTCTCAATATGTCAAACACCCTCTAAATGCGTGTCAAGTGCTCTGTGGATGACTTGCTGTAAATGAAGATGTTATCAAAGAAAATAAGCACAAAACTGAATAGAAAGGGCTCTAGGATTTTGTTTATTAGGCTCTGAAAGGTGGTGGGGGCATTAGTCAAGGCATCACTAGAAAATGATAGAGTCCACGATCAGTCATGAAGGTTGTTTTGACCTCATCTCCTGCCTGCGTATGGATCTGATGGTAGCGAGAGCGCAAGTTAATCTTAGTGAAAAATCATGCCCCTTTTAACTCATCTAGAAAACCATCAATCCATGGGATGGGACAGTGGTTCTTCACTGTAATTTTGTTCAAATCTCTATAGTCAATGCACATATGAAAGGAGCCATCTTTCTTTTTTACTAAGAAGACAGGGGATGCATAGGGGAAAGAACTCAGTTCAATGAAACCCATCTCTAACAACTCCTTGATTTGCTTTGCAACCTCTTCGCACTCACACTTGGAGAGTCTATAGGGGGGCTCATTCACACTGGCTTGGAATGGGGCTCTAGGTCAAGTGGGTGGTCCACTTGTCTCTTGGGAGGGAGGGATGTAGGCATTTGAAATAGGTCATTGTATTCCTCAAGTAAGGCCTGTAAGGCTGAATCATAAGATACTGCAGAGGGTTGATCAGAATTGTCCTTATTTAATTGTAAAACAAAGATTTGTGAGCATTTCTTAAACTCCTATTTGAGTTGCTTTGCTATAATGAGCTGAAAATTAGCATGATCTTGAACTCCCTCTAGGTGGATAGGTTGTCCATGCATCATAAACTCTATGTAAAGCTGTGAGAAGTCCATAGAAATATTCCCCAATTGTTTCAGCCAATCACAGTCCAAGACAATGTCAATGGGGCCCATATTTAGGGAAATCATGTCAATGAGTGCCACATAATTTTCAGCCAAGCATAAGGGAATGGCAAGACATACATGTGTGCTAATTTCTTCTTCTCCATTTGCTACTTGGACCTTCAAGGGGTGGTGTAATGCCATAGGGGTGCATTTCAACAGATTAATGGCTGATTTATTGAAAAAACTATGAGTGCTTCCACTATCCACAAGGATAAACACATGCTTTCCATTGATACTGCCTTGAATGCGAAGGGTACTAGGGTTGTAGGAACCCGTCCAAGCATCCACAGAGATCAAGCAAATGGAAATGGGAGGTGGGTGGAATGTCAAATCAATTATATGTCATGGAGCACTACCCAGGTCAAAGGAAAACCCATCCTCAGGGTCATAGAACTGCTCGTGATCAACATCCTCCGTAGGCTCAACTTGGTCAATGGGCAAGCCATCCTCCTTAGTGTGCCAATCTTCCATGACATACATGCTATGAACTTTGACCTTAGTTGTCTTGTACGGACATTTGGAGGTATGATCAACAATGTACTTATCTCCACACTTAAATCATAGGCCCTTTTCCTTTCGCTCCTTCACAACATCTAGGGGAATGAACTGTTGGTTACTGGATGCAGTGGACTGTTTATTTTCAGCATACCTATTCTCAGTATTAGATTCTGATGCCATCCCAAAAGTGCCCATTTTTCTTTCAGCATGGAAGGCGCAGTAAGTGGGTACTTTGGGGCTATTATTAGGCATAGAAGTGCCTTGAAAACCATGTCCGTATGGGGCTGATCATGAAAAAATGTGGGGCTATCCAACACCTTGCTGAAAATGCTCATTTTTACGGTACTTTCTTGCATATCTCTCAGTCAATTCGATTACATTAAATAGTGTGGTAGGTTTTTGGGCCATGACATGGGCCTATAGGCTCGGTTCCAACCCATACATGTACTTGCATAATTTAGTATCGTCGCTAATGCTCTCCACATACATGGTCAAGTTCCTGAATTGATTTGTATATTCACGTATAGTGAGGTTACCTTGGTCAAGAGTGTGCCATTGTCTTACCAACTAGTCTTTTTCCACTGGGGACACAAAGACTTGAACCATATGCATTTTAAAATCTTCCTGGTTAATGAACTACTGATTCTCTCGATTGATATAGTGCCACCATGTGTGGAAAAACCCTTCCAAGTGGAGAGAAGCAAAAAGTATTTTTTGATCGTAAGTGTGGGGGTAGATATTGAAGTAGGGTTCCAACTTAGATGTCCATTCCTCCAAGTCACATGGCGAGGGGGATTGCCCATTATACTTTGTTAGGATGAGCTTGTCACATAGGGGCCATGCTACCCATGAAATCCTTGTTGTCCATGCATCCCGTGGTGGCCATACATGCCTTACTGTCTATACATCCCTTGTGGTGCATTAATCCCATGTTGTCCATTATAACTATATTGTCCATGATTGATAGGTTGGCCATTTGTACCATATTGTCCTTGATGGGGTTGATTCATATGGGGTGTATAGGGGCCTCTAGGTAGAGCTGGGGAAATCCGACCCAAGGTGGGAGAAGGTCTCAAATGGATGTTGCCTGCATGGTGGATGAGGGAATTCAATAGGGGCTCATCATGCGTATGAGAGGGTTCCCCAATCTCATAGGTAGAAGGGGAAATTCCCTTAGCCCCAATTATACCTTGTGGACCATGCAATGGTTCCTAATGTGGAGGATGTCTAGACTCATGCCTAGAGTCATTGGTCTTCTCTTGGGATGAAGCGGTCGCTAATTGAGCAACAAGAGTAGTGAGCTGCTCCAAGGTTTGTTGAGTCTTCAAGTTTGAGATAGCCATGTGCTTGATTGCTTCATCAAACTTAGACATCATTTAGCGGTGGTTGGTGACCATATCATTATGTCATTCCATATGACAGAGCTCATGTTGGAAGAGGGTGTGATTGAGAAGGGTATACAGGTCCATTTCAGGCATTTCCTTCTATATGTCACCATGGTAATCTTGCACCAAGTTTGGTTCCTCATTCATGGAGGTCCGGGAGTCTCTAATCTCCCTCTAGAGTTGCTTTTGCCTTTCTGGCTAGCCATCTGGATGTAGTCCACAGGACCTGCTGTCAGTAAAAGGGGTGTAACTCTTTGTAGGAAACTCCGATTGATGAAGTTTTGGTCTCAAGTTGAAGGGGACAACGTCCTCTTTGAGATGAGATATTAATCTTTGTGATAAAAAATGATCATAAATTTCTATAATGGGTTTACTATGCCTATCCTCGAGCGGTCTGCACCCTGTCCATAGTGACCCTAGTGCACAAAAATGGGCATAACTTTCAAACCATAGCTTCGATTGGGGACATTTTTTATTCAAACCAGGGGGGACGAAGCCCTCTTTGAGGTGAGATATAGGGGTCACTCCCTGATTCATAACAAATTTTTTTGCAATGGGATCTTTGTGAATGTCCTACAGGACTGTGACCAAAAACATTGCATGTCCCTTAGTACCAAGGTCTTACATGGATAGAGCATAGTTCAAGGGGCTTGATTAGCCACATCAATAGCATATTAAGCATAATGCCAAGTATCGTTGCATGCCCATAGGCTCTGCCATTAATGCATAAGTACATTCACTGCCATACATCTACGTTGATTGCATGTACTTCAAGTGTCATACATGGGTGCCAATAGCATTGTGGGGTATCCAAGAGGGATCATTGAGATAGGGGAGTGTAGCTCATGGAAGTACCTACACATGCATACAAGTATCGGGCTCGGGATGATCGGGAGGTTGGCAAAGTTTCCTTGAGGCTAGGTTGTGCACCCCTTGAGGGTCTTAAGTCCTAAGGGAGGGTCACCTCTCTTTTGTCTTACCACCTCGCCTGGCATCGGCCTTTTTCCTTAGCCGAAGTATACATGGGAGAAATTTTTATTAAGCAATCAGCATGAAATGCATTGGGAAGGAGACATTTGGCCTTTTCATGAGATGCAAGGAATGACAAAGGTTGCGGTAGGGGTTACCTTGGCAGTCCACTGACTCACTGGTTGCTACTTACCCATTTTACAATGGCTATTATTCATTTTGGGCTCATCCAAGATCACAAGACCAAATGGGGGTTAATGTCAGACATTGCCATAAATTTTAGGAAGAGGTATGATGCATGCTCATCAAGATGATTGACTATTAACCCATGCAATCTTGAATCTCTCCAACAATGGATTAAGCTCAGCAAGTCACTAAACTGAGAGATTAAGATCAAATTGGCATACCTCTTTAATTCTTGGGAGGACCGTTGAAGCATGAATCATCGATCAAGTCCGGTGTCGTATTGCTGCACATCCGAGGTGTGAAATCCACCCAAAAGTTGTGTGTGGGAGTTAATATTTTGTACATACTTAGTTGTCATGTTTGCACCTTTATTCTGCGTGGTAATATAGTAAAGAGGGGTCTTTTACTACCTTTTATTTCAGCTGGGGTTGCACCTGATAGGTCCTCCTTCAATAATGGTGGGCATGAAGGGATGCTTTCAGCCTATGTTGAGCAGGGCAGATTGGAGAATGCCTTGTGATTGTATAGACAAATGCAAGAAGAAAAGGCTCAGCAAAGGCAGTGTTTGGAAATAGGAAAATCACTTCATGCTGATGCCAAGAGGCAGGGTTTCACTTCAGATGCTTTTGTTGGCAATGCTCTCATACATGTGTATGGCAAGTGTGGAGGGCTCGCAGAAGTAGAGAATATGTTTATTGGGCTATTAGAGCATGATACTCTGTCTTGGCGGTTGATGCTTTCAGCATACGTTGAGCATTGTGAGGGAGACAAGGCTCTGCAATTTTTTTCTAAAATGCAAGATGAACAGGTACCTCTTGATGATATTTTAACAAACTGTGTCTTACAAGCTTGCTGTGAAACAAGTAGGTTGGAGACATGTATGGAGTGTCATTTTCAACTAATATGTGCAGGATATGATCATAATTTACTCTTGGAAAACACTCTCATACGTGCATATGGGAGTTGTGGAAGCATGGAAGATGCACTGGCGGTGTTTTGTATGATTCCTCAGTATAATCTTGTTTCATGTAATGCACTCCTTTCTGGTTATGGACAGGAAGGAAATATTGCAACATGCCTGCAAGTATTTGAGGAAATGCAACCAGCAGGGGACTTCCAGAGAGTGGAGAACATGCTGTTGGGGTTGCCACTGTAGGCAGATCTGGCTGTCTGGTTGTGCTGGTTGGGTGCATGCCAAATGCATACCAATGTGGACATGGGAAAGTATGCTTTTGATTGTGTGGTGAATCTTGATTCACCTGAGATATCTACTGCATATGTTTTGATGTCAGACTTTTGTGTTGAAAATAGAGGACAAGAAAGCTGAAGATAAAAGCTTCCTGGTACTCCAGGAAGACACAGAAACTGTTTTGAATATTGCACTTTAAAGAACAGTGGTATCCAGGTAGTTTGTGTCAATAGCACAAGAATGAGGCATTGTTCTCCTTTTTGAATTTGAGGAACAAGTATGCTTGGTCAGTCTAGGTTTGGATTGATCTTGTTATGAATCAAGGATACCTTGCACTTGATTTACTGGTGTATGCATCTGTGGTAAAAGCAAAGATGTAGAAGGACATGTGATCACACTATTTTCTACATGTACTGCTGTCGTGGGAAAAGGCCGTTTTTCTGGTTTAAAAAACAAAAGGAGGTTGCTTTTCTGAGCGGAATATATAGCGCTGGGGAAGAGGACAAAGGGGGCGTGAGAAAGAAAAAGCAAGAAGGACTATTTTTGAAAGGTGGAGTTTTGGAGGCAAAAGGCAGCGAAGAAGAAGGCTCGAGGGGCAGACGATGATGGAGGGGAACAGTGTTTGCTTTAACGACTGCAATAGAGTGTGGAAATGCAAGTGATGAATCACATGCAAAGAACAAATTCTAAAGGTAGATGTTTAGGAGGAAGATTCAGTCGTGGGAATCGTTTGCAGCAATAGGAGAGAAGTTTGCAGGTTGATTGGGTACTGGAGGAATTCTGAGAAGGGAAGAGGAAGCAATTAGTTGCTTCATCACTGCGACGATCGAAGTGAGAACTGAAAGCCTTCGCTTGGGAGTCTCCCAGAGGTGGCCGCCTGGATGCGCAGGATTCAGAGCAAAAACTATGACGATGAGGACATGTTCAAAGGGCGGTTCTACATCGGTACCCATATGCTGTCGAAATGCGCTCTCCTGTGGAAGAAAGCAAGGGTATTGCCACCATCGTCAAGGCTCCCAGGATCAACACCCAACCACTTTAACCCACTACTTCAAGTCCTCCGAGTGATGCTTCACACACTGGGAATCAGTCAAAAACTTGTCAAAGCAGCTCAACTGAAACTGTTCCTGCTAAAGTAGATGCTATCAGTTCGCAAAGTATTCCAATGCCTCAGAAAACAGTTGGAAGCTGTGCACAAACAGGTGAAAGTGATGCAATCAGTGCTGTCGAAGACTGAATCACAGCAATTTCTGATGCATTGTGTGGTAAAATTAATGTGACTGCAGACCAAAGTACTGCAATTCCTACTGCAGGAGGTGGTCTAAGTGCCACACTTGTGAGGGAGATTCAAGAATTGAGAGAGACAGTGTACCCTGACATAGAGATTAGAGTTTCCCTTGTGAGACATCAGGAGAACCCAGATGGTGAAACTAGTGCTAAGACAAGCTCTAACATCAAGCCCATTGACTTAGTAAATGTACGAACAATGAAATTCAATCTCTAGCTTGAGGAGAATGTAGGAATCACAGTGGATTCTTTGTCTGATTGCAAGAGTCCACTGAGAAAAAGTACTACTAACAGTAGGAACAGACCAAAAACAAGGAGCGTTATAGACAATTATTTTACAGAGTTGAAAGGTTGCATAGATTTGGGCTTTGTGTTCACACAGGGTGATATCCCTAGGCCTTGCAGTCGAGATCTAGATGTTAAATCCCCACAGCAGTTAGTGGGGCTTGCATAACTTGGAGCACAGTGTCTCTGAAGAATTCTGCCTTCATTGCAGAAGTGCATGCATCCATAGAGCTCACAGTCAAGATCCTGAATGCCAGCACCTTAAACTTCTTTTCATTGCTGTTCGGAGGCTGGCGGATACTCTCTCTAGACACTTGGTTCAAGACATCCACAGGTGTAGCTTAAAGAAACAGACTGGAACGAGTGGTGCTTGAATTCAATAGCTCTTCAGGCTGAGAACAGCAAGTTTATTGAATAGATGCATATTAAATCAACAATCTTTGCATTCAATATGAAGAGTTTGAAGTTTACTGTTGCATAGCCTGATCTCACTTGATTAATCTTCTATCTTGGAATTTCTCAAGAACCTCTATGGTCGCGACTTTGCTTTTGAAAACCTTTCGACACCAGTTGGTTGGGGCATCCATGGAAGAATACTTCAGCATTCGAATGCTCCTACTGATGAAGAAGGCTCCCATGCTTGTCCTTAAGCTTGATCTACAAAGATGGGAAGCTTCAAGTCAAGATTTCATGGCTGCCCACAAAGCTCCCATGCATGCTGATTTCATGTCTTTCTTCGGAGTAAGAGAGGTCAAGAGAGGTTGAGATATCTCTTGATGACTGAGCTCCAGGGTTATGGGCTGAATTAAGAGCTTGGATGGCTGCCCACAAGATGTCATAGGATCCCCACGGGGTGTATAGTAGGGGGTTCAAGTTGAGTGCCAATGTTAAAGGAAGGGGAGGTCAAATCTTGTTGAGGGGGTTCAGCCCTTACTCTAGGAGGCCAAGAGTGCCAAGGGGAAGGCTAAGAGCAGGAGCAAGAGGTAGGAGGAGATCAGGGACAGCAATGCAATTTGCACCGCAAATTGCAAGTTGTTGCCTACTGCTTGTGGCAAGGTTTCCTTGGTCACTTGGGTACTTCAGATGAAGCTCGAGATGGTGGGGATCAAGTGCAAGTGGTGGTTGGAGAGGTGTCTCGAGTAAGTTTGTGGGGTTTATCTGTGCTTGCAACCATGGCAGCTTGCAGGAGGAGAGAGAGAGAGAGAGGGCTAGAGCAAAAGGTAACTGAGGTTTTGCCCCCTTTTCAACTCCTCGAACTCTAAACTTGGCATGGAACCCTTAAAATTTGCATGAAAAGAAGTTAAGACCTACTATTTTAACCATTCTTACCTCCAGATATGTCTGATTCTCCAACCATAGCTCCTGCTTGCTCCAAAAAGCTGAAGTTGTAAATTGTAGTCCTTATTGCTGTACATGTACCTGTAAGCTGAGTAACTAGGGTTTTTGGGATTGAAAAGGGAGAAAGGGGAAAGAAGAAAAGCACCAAAGATTGAAGCTCTGATACCACTTGTAATGAAAGAAGCTAAGAGGAGAGAGAAGAAGAGCTGATGAGAGAGAAAGAGAGCAAGAAGAAGGAAGAAGACTAGAATAAGAGAGAGAAAGAGAGAAAAGAGGAGAGGAAGGAGGAAGCCATGGAAGTTGGAGATGAAGTTGAGGAGTATGATCTTGATGATAACTGGTTGCCCTAATTTGGGGCTCTTACACCTTAAATACCTTGGTTAGTGTGACGGGGTGTCTAAACCCTAGTTGGTGTGCGTCTCGCTTGTTATAGCTTCTACATTCTTGATGGTCACTTCATTAACTAGTTGCATATATTGAATGAAACTCAACGTCATATTTTTCTTGGACACTATACATCACTCATTCGAATAAGGATCTAAAGGATGCATAGAAATTATCATCTTGCTCTCTTCATTTAACAAATCCATTGGCTTAGCTAGATAAGTCTTGAATAGTGGAATGGGATTCAAGCTCCATGATACATAAAGAATACCAAAAATAACCATGGGTCTAACAATACCTAGATCCGTGCACCCAATCTCGTGTGGCTGAAATGCAAGAGATCTTCTATGCTTAGACAAGATGTCCAAAAACATTACTTTTTAAGAAAAAGTAAATTCATCACATCCAATTTTGAGCTCCTTCAAGAGAGATTTTACACTAAAGCAATGTCCAATTCATTTTGAACCCCTGAAATCTTTCTCATGAGAAGCCAATTCAATCTTCTCACTATCTAAAGGCAATATTACTGGAACTAGTTTTATCCTTTTATGCATAGCCTTATACTTCATGTAAACTTTTAGTTGAACCATGTCATTTGAGAATATACATTTTCACTTCACAAATAGTTGCAAGGAACAACTCTACATGCAATCAAAAACTCTCTGTGCAAGCTAATGTGAGACTCTTAGGACTTACATTCAAAGAATTTTATGTCATCACTATTTCTACTTACCATGATTGCTAATGTATAGGAGTGTAAACTTTGAGCATCAATCTTGTGAAAGATTTGAGGAAGTCTTGCAAGTAATATGAGCTTAGTCACAAGCTAAGAGTTTTGTCTCGAGCTCTATGTGGTGGAAAGGACTACAAAAGATTGTATTGCAGTGTCAGATTCTTTCCTAGCTAACTTAAGGTGCATTTGAGTCAAAGTTAGAGTTCTCGTGAAAGCTAATTACTGACGAAGTGAATAGTCAGGTTATAGGCTAATTGCCCAAAGTATTCATATGAGTATTGTGTTAATTGTTTGTACAATCTAACAAGGCCTATATTTTAGAGTCTCTCTCATTCTCCTTTTCACATTACATAGGTACCAACTCCTACCTTGTTGTACTTGCTTTCATGAGACTCCACGACTTTTTTGCCATCGCACACTCAGGGATATGATATCTTTGGTGAACTTAAAGTGAAAGATCTAGTTGAAAATCTAGGCATGATAGGTTCTATGGATGCAAATATGATTTCTTTGCATGATGTATAACATGTATTGGATTGAAGTTTCTAGATGCTTGAGCTCAATTATGAGATTTGAACTTTTCAAGGAACCTTTTCGCTTCATGTTAGAGGCTAGTTGAATTGTATAAACAACAATTTCTAAAGCAAGAAGAGAAGGCAAGAAGAATTGAGAAAGAAGATGAAAAAATGATCATGGAAAAAGAGGATGCTAAACGTATAGAAGATGCATAAGATTTTGTCGAGATTACACTACTTGCTGCCAAGCTGTGATTAGCCATAGAAAGGATGCATATGCTGAAAATACTAAGGTTGTGAATAGCCATACAAAGGATGCCTCTATTAAGACTATTGATGCTTTGACTAAATGTGCAAAAGATTTCTTGAAAGAGCCTAAAGTGGATGAGATGGAAATTACATATGCAAATTTTTTGAGTGCTTATGAGGAGGCCTACAATACTCATGTCGTACTTGATGCAATGAATCAGATAGAGATTGAAGAGTTAATGCTTTTACATTATATACACGTTATGTTAGCAATCTTGTTTATCATACCTTGTTATCTCTTGCCTATGAGCCTTAGTCTCAATTAGACAAGGACTTTAGGAGCTCTAACGTGTCTATCACTTACTTTGATAGAGGTGGTAGCTCATTCTAGAGCACCTAGTTTTATTACCTTTTAGTGTATTTTCTCCTCTAGTTGGGATTTTGGATGAACTTTCTGGGTAGTTATAGCTTTCCATAGTCTATATACACCCACTGAGCATTATCATTATCATTTGGGATTTTGTAAGGGTCACCTCTACTTTTTTGGCATTTTCCTTGTGATTGACTAGCATTTATTGCTAGTTGCACTGAGCATTTATGGCCCCCACTGATATAGGTCAAGGCCTTTTTGGCTATATATAGCCTACCCCTTCCATCATTCATTCATTTTCCTTCTTCCCTGGCAAGTCAATAGGCTCTATCATCTTCCTCCATGTTGAGTGCTACCATCATCATCAACCAAATCTAAAGCCCTCACCAATGATGTGGGTTATGTGCGAGGACTGATTTGTCTTTTCTACCTTTTGGATTTGTATAAGTGTTCTTTCTTGTTTAGTGCACATTTCATTCCTCTTTCCTTGTACTCTCTCTTTGTTCCTTTGTCTTTGTGTTTCTATTCCTTTCCATTGAACACTCTCACATGGTATTAGAGCATGGCATCATTGTTTGAGAGAGAGAGAGAGAGAGAGAGTCCCTAGTTCTTATAGAGGAGGCTATGCACATTTGAGTTTTGTTGAAAACATAGCTTCCTTCTCAAGGGCAACAACTTCTTTATGTAGGTGACAATATTTCTCCCCTATGTAGACCTTCTAAATTGACCTCCTTGTGATCTTGTAGCCATTTTCTCTTGTTATTGGGTTGTCTGCTACCAAAATGCAAATTTCTTATGGGTGTATTATAGTATTTTGAACATTCTTACCACTAGTTTTGCGACTTTGATGATACAAATGAGTTGTTTTCTTAGCGTTCCTCCAAACGGTGGTATGATTATTGCATGGATCCTAAATAATAGATGGTTATCTAACCCATTTGTTTGGGAATCCTCTTCTCCCCATCCTCTCTATGCCTCATAGAAGGCCTATTCTGCTAGCCTCCATAACCTATCAATGGCACCCTCTATATAGGTGCCCATATTCCCTTCTTCACCCAAAGAGGACTACCTTGATCGTTCAAACTACTCGCTTTGGTCATGTAAGGTGGAGTGCATAATTGATACCTTCAATCTTTGGGAGTTTTTTACCTACCCTATTTCGCATGTAGTGGAGGGTCGCACCATTGGATATTTGATGGATCATGCAGTCTTATGGGATTGGCTCAACTCTAGGGCCCCATCTTTTCTCTTCATGAGCTTATAAGATTCTGTCCTAGTGCATGTGTGCAGGTTGCAAAAAAGCAATAGAAGTCTGCACAGAACTTGCATCTTTGTACCATTAGAAGATATTGCCCACCAAATTACTCCCAATAAGAAATTATGGATACTCAATGTTAATCATTTTTCTTCCATAAAGCATCATATTAATAGGTTGGAGGATATGAGGAATGAGCATGTGTTCATTTGCTAGATTATCTCTTCAAAGGATATGGCTATGATTCTTTTGACTCGGCTACCATCTCCTTGGTTTGATATCTTCTACGCCATCCTTCTTACATTGAGAACCCATGAGAAGGAGCTTTCCCCACTTGTTTTAAAGAATGATGAGTGCACCAAAGAGTTTTGCCACTGGATACACCTCCAAGAAAGCTCTTCTTGCGAGTTCGAGAGGGGAGAAGAAGAAGAAGCAAGGGAAGTGAAAGGTTAAAAGATAAAAAAGTTCTTCAAGCTCTAACTTCAATTCGAAGAAGCCTAAATGCCCATACTATAGGAAGGGGACACATCTAGAGATAAAAATGTTGGAAGAAGTACCCTCACCTTTGTTGGGGAGTGAAGGATAGTGCTAAAACATTTGAATATTGTACCTCTACTTAAACGGTTACCCATGAGTGAGTGTTCCTTTATATTCTTAAGTTGGAAGTTTTCTTGTCTTTTGAGGTGCCTTGATAGGTTAATAGTGGAGCTTTTAGTCATATGACTCCATGAGGTGATTTTGTTGTAGATCTATGTCATTCTGAGGGTTTAGTCATTGTTCATGACATTGTATTGATGCCTATTTGTGATATTGGAAATATCCATTTGTTTCCTAACTACAATTTGAGATCCCTTTTATAGGCCCTTGATATTTTGGACTTGGGTATTCCACTCCTCTCAATTTCTGGTTTTACTAGGCTTGGTTCATCCAGTAGTCTATTTGTATTTAGGATTCTTCGTGATAGGTTGGTAGGAGGGCATGCTCTATAGGCTTCATTTTCCTTCTCTTATGCAAGATCCTTTGAGGAAAATGTCTATTGTTAAGCCTATTCTTGCTTGTGCACCACCTATTCCATAGGTTTCTTCCCATCCCCCACCCTCTTCTTTGGTGTTTCCTTCGTATCCCCCATTCCTTTTAGAAGGGACAACCTCAATGATATGGATGTGGATTCCCTAGGCCCTAGAATTTAAGAGGGTTTTACCAAAGATTGTGAGGATCTTCTTCATTGGAAGTCTACATCAATAGACTTCATCGGCATTGGCATTCCTCTTGCCATGTGGAGATCTTTCTTCCTTGGCCTTCCACCACATCCAAGATTTGAGAGGGGGTGTTAGTAGTCATGGCTATCATGCCTTGTCATCTCGTACCTATGAGCCTCAATCTAAGTCACATGAAGACTTTAGGAGCTCTAGCCTGTCAATCACTTGTTTTGATGGAGGAGGTAGCTTATTCTCGAGCACTTAGTTTATTACCTTTTAGTGTACTTTCTCCTCTAGTTGAGATTTTGTGTGCATTTCTCTTGCAAAGACTGCTTTCCACAAAATTTTTACACCTAAGAGACATTTTCATTATCATCTAGGATTTTTCCATAGTCACCTCTATTTTTCTTGCACTTTAATTATCATTAACCAATATTTACTGCTGGTCAACTAGCATTTATGGCATCCCTTGATGCATGCCGGCCATATTTTGGTGTTTTTAGCTATATGTAGCCTACCCCTCTCACCATTCATTCATCCTCCTTTTCTATCAAATGCACACTTCGAATCCATCATCTTCCTCCATATCTAGTGCTACCATTATCATTAGCCTGATTAGATGCCCTCACTCACACTATGTGGGATCCTTGCAATGAACAAGTAGTCTCCTTCTACTTTCCTTTTATATCAAAGTTATTTCTTATTTAGTGCAAATTTCATTCTTCTTTCATTGTAGCCTCTCTCTACTCCTTTTTCTTTGTGTTTCCATTCCTTTCTATTGAACACTCTCACAAAATACACTTGTAGACTATAGAAAGGTTCAAGCACAGGAGGATATTTATCCAGAGCTCTTGAATGTAATGCTACAAAAATTGAGAATGTTTTCTATGCTATGATAGATGCCTTGACATGAAATTTAGAGATGCTTCATGATATTGAATGTTTAGATGGTTTGAGTGATTCTTTAAGTGTGCTAAATGCGAGTAATGCTCGAATTATGTTGAATATGTGAAGAAAGTGGTCAAAGGAGTAGCTTCCCACATGATGGATTAAACAAGAGCAGAGATATTGGTATGCATTTGTTATTGGGTGCATTGCAAGAATGCATATGGAGGTTCCAAAGCCTCAAGTATATAAGATCCATGTGAGACCTTATGATCTTGGAGGGGATACTTGAACTAGATATATAGTCAAGTGGATGCTTACCATTTTGATCTATGATCTAGGTGGATCATTACATATGTGCATAATTAGAGAAGAACTCATTATTTGGGTGTTTCGCATGGGTGGTTGCATAGGTGGCACATTTAGAGAATGTATAGATTTTGAGAGGGTGGATTTCATGGGGACTATCATTCTCTGTATGAAATCTTTTGATGTTGCATGAATTGGGACAACCTCAGAATGAAGGGCACAATACAATTATTCCACTTGTTGTCTGGAGGATACTTAGGCCATCATTGATCAAAGGAGACCTTGAAAATCTTAGGATTTCTAGGTTTTGTAGATGTGGTAAAGGAGATTAAAGCACACTATAGAGAATGTTTATTTGATCACCTTTATTAGATTAAGGATGATGTTGCATGAGAGGAAAGCAAGAGGTGAACTGTAGCTAAAACGGTAAGGTGATCAATAAATAAGTAGCACATGAAAGGATGTTCTTCGAGGGTCCAAGTGCTTTATGGTGGTGATGGAGGAAAGGGATGGCATGATGAGAGAGGATGGTGTGCACTATAAGAGAGCACTCTCGACCACATGTTGGATTGGGTAGGAAGGGAAGGGAATCTTGGGTGCTTTAGGGTTTAGACCTTGAGTCTTGGGAAGGGTTGGCAAGAAGTTTGGACTGATTATAGAGAATTGTTTGTGTTCAAAAAGAGCAAGAATCCTATCATCCAAATGAGTTGCATATTGTGTTCGTAAAGCATAAAGTTTGTTGTATAGTTGCTTGGCATGTGATGTCATAATTTAGGTTATTGGCTCCATTGATGAAGTGTTTTTGAGATCATTGCCACTTGCTTGAGCCACTCATATGAGCTACAACCTAATGACCACTTTTGAACTTTTGCTTGTGATGACCTCTGAGAGACTCTACATAAGACTAACTGTAGTATTTGCTAAGAACCAAATCTAATGTGGCTGCAATACAATTAGAAGAAAGAAGGCACATGAAATCCTTCATTGCACTGCAATATCAAATCTTATTAGGAACAAAGCTAGCAATTACGAAGTCTACTCCTCCTTTCATCTTAATCCCCAACTACTTCTCATCATGATTACTACAGTGCTAGAAAAAATCACGTGATAGATGATGAAGTACACCTGCTTGGACTCTCGTATTAAAGTTGGATAAGGATGGATGGTCATCCTAAAGTTCTACTAGCATCTTGTAAAAAATTACACAACGTAGCGAACATAATCTGTAATATCCCGCCCCCTGTGCCCCCGATAGAAGAACGCCCCCCTTTAAAAAAAATTAAATTAATTTTTTTTACTCTCTCCCCCTACCGATTGCATGGCAGAGAGAGAGAGAGAGAGAGAGAGTGTGTGTGTGTGTGTGTGTGTGTGTGTAAAGAGGAAGGAAGGGGGGCATGCAACCCCAAGTGGAAGGGGTCAAAAAAACACCCCCCCTCTCCTCATCATCATCATCAAGAGAGAGAGAGAGAGAGAGAGAGAGAGAGAGAGAGAGAGAGAGAGAGAGAGAGAGAGAGAGAGAGAGGGAGGGAGGGAGAGAGAGAGAGAGAGAGAGAGAAGAGAGAGAGAGGGAGGGAGAGAGAGAGAGAAGCTTCTGGAAGCTTCTTCTCCCTCTCCTTAAAGAGAGGTCACACACCTCTCTTGATATTTTCGAAAATACGCCCCTCCCCCCATTCATTATCTCTTCCTCCACTCAAGGAAAGGCGTTGAGAATTTTGCATAGTAGAGTGCGAGAACTCTATTACTCGTACACACATCTTCGAGTATGGCCCCGAAGTGTAGTTCCACAAAGATGGCTGGAAACCCTACAAGTGTGGGTGGAGGTTCGAATCAAGGAAGCACCACAACCATGAATGGTTCATCAGGCATCAATACCAATGGGATCAAGACATCACTCCAAACCCAGGTTGCTCTATTATTAAATCATAGATTATAATTATCGTAGTGGAAACCATATTCACATGCATCACATTAACTGTGTGTTTGATCATTTCCTAGGTATGAACTTAGTTGTGATGTATGTAATGAGCAAGATAATTTTCATTGTTAGATGACATCATAACAGGTGAAATTGATTAGATAATTGTATCGTAAATTACCAAAAACGTATTGCATGAATTCTTGCATAAGTGCATTGCTCCTTGCACAAGTTCTTTCAAAATACATTTCAGAGGACATCGAAAGAAGCAAAGTGCATCTCCGTATCGTAAGAAGGATTCTAAGATACTTGTAATAAGCTACAGAAAAGATTAAAGTGCAGCTAGACTCATACAATGATCACATAAAGTTTGATCATTCAAGAAGGTTATAAATCGTGTAAATAATTACATAGAGGATAACGTTAAGATTGCATGCAAAGAAAGTACCTTACCATGTGTGGCATAAAAATAACATATGGATTATATCAAAATTGTAAGCATTGAAATGAAGGCATGGAATTACGTTAAAGTTTCTGGGAAAACTCAACGTTATTTGTAATTTACCAAATGGGACTGAGATCCAAGAGTCCCATGTCAAAGTCCTTGGTGACTTCAAGAGGGATAGGTAAAAGTTTAGTGCATGTGAGCATTATTAAGAGGGCTTAAGAAGATTATACTTAAGACGGAGTAGGAACTATTCTAAACAGAACCATCTTGACCAACCATGGTCAAGGGGATAGACAATCTTGATCAGTTAAGATCAAAGATAAAGGTACATAGGTACTTCAAGGGATCTAGGAGATAACCAGCAAGTTGACCAACCGAGGACGATGTCGTGATGTTATGAGGACATAGTGTGAAAATGTATGGAATGCATCATCATTTGACTTCTCTATTGATCTAGAGAATCAATGTGATCTGAGCCATTAGTACTAGTGCAAGTTGCATGAATTATCCTAAAATACTAGATTTTTGGATAATTTTAGTCTTTTTTAAATATTATTTAATGTAAAAATTCAAAAAAGTTAGAAAAAGCTTCTAGATTAGGATGGCATGCAAAAAGCTAGTTGTTTTTTTAGCCAGTTAGGGGATTTTCACAAGAAGAAAATTTTGATGAAATCGCGGCGTCGCGATCGCTGTAAACAAGCTGAAAATTGCAGATTGAACTGAAAGAAGAAGGAGTGATCTGGGAGATCCATGAGCAAGTGTCTTGTGGTTTTACCCCCCTTTTGGAGCCAACAAAGCCATTAGATTTGGGTTCGAGGGCAAAAGAGAAAGAGCTGATTTTTCTGATCCACGTTTTTGGTCTACGAAGGAGCTCCAGGATAACTAATACCTGAAGATTGCTTCTAAGTAGAGCAAAGATTCCAGGTTCTTTCAATACATATTGTTTCAATTCATTGTGATTTGTTTTTGTTGTTTTTACCACTTGGGTATTCTCTATCTTCTCTTCCATCTCCTATCTCTACTTCCTTCTACTTCTGATCCCCAGTGGATTCGACAAAAACCCCTTCAACAACGACGGGATTGTCCATGATCTATCTTACAAGGAGACCTAAGGTAAGGATAATTAGGGTCGGAAGGGTACAAACCCTAACCCAAAGATAAGAGGGAAACAAGCAACCTAGCTTGCCAAGCCCTTGGAATCTCGCCAAGTCGCGAACGATCTAGGATCTAATGCTGGGAGCATCCAGGAAAAAGGAATCACACCTTAGTAGTTGGTCGTACAAACACCACTGAAATGATCATGATTGTACACTTAGATACATTATTTGAACTTCTTTGCTCAAGGAACTAATTCAAGGAAAAATATTTAATGCTTCAGGTTAAAGGCCTAGAGGGAGTGGCAGGTTCAGTTACCTCCGACTGCCTGCCTGGCCCTATCCAAGGGGGACTACTAGCCGTGCTGGCTATATGGACCAAACCCGCCACCAAGAGGTCTCTCCGTGGGTGCTGCTTGGAGTGGGAGGATTCTTGGGTGCGAGGGGAGGCTCTAGCTATAAATTCCTTGCCTTTGGATCCCGCACAAGAGGCCGCCGACATGACTTGAGATGGGATCTCGAGGCATGTGTACTAGTCTATGGGTGGAACTTGGAGCAGTAATCCTGTTGATTGCTTGGATAGCCTTCGAGCATGTTGCTTGATGTATTCCAGGACTATGAGAAATAAAGATCAGATAGTTGAAAAATGAACTTGCTTGACATTGTTTTTGTGTCAGTGCCTAAGTTACGTGAAGGAACCTGTGTTTAAATTGATTAATTAAGGAAGCTGCTTTTACATGTCAAACATAATGTGGTAGGTAATTAGATAACTAAGCAAACCGAGGAAAGTGCAGTGGACGTGACCTGGGTCCGTCCTATGAAAGGGTGGTCCCGGTTAGCTAGGAACTTTTCTTAGAGGACGTAAAAACGATACTGTAAAGACCCTAGAGTTAGTAGAGTTAGAACCCCGATTTATGCTATTTTAGGGGAGCGGAATGGGACTATGCCTTATGGGCAGAGAGGTCGAGCTTCGCATCCTTTTCATTTTGCATTCTCCATGAACTAGGTGGAGCATAAATATGCTTCGACTCTGTTGTTCCTACTCAAAGTGGGTCATCTGGAGCTCAACACTAGCTACTTCATAGAGACCTTGTTGATAGGAAAGAAACCCTGACTTCAGGTCGGTCCTAAGTGGGAACGGCGAGATACTTCCGCTCGGGGCAGACTTGGGAATACCTAGGTCGCAAAACCTGTGACATTCCTTGTGAGTGCCAAGTGGCGCTTTCTAGACTCTCTTCCTGATGGGCTGCAAAGACATGTCCCACAAATGGATGAGCGGACACATTATAGTTGGTATCAGAGCGAACCAACGAGATCTAAAGATTACAAGGGAACTTAATGGAGGAAAATAAAGGGAATAAGGGGATAAACAAGGGAAGGTGAGTAGAAAATAAAGGAAATAAGGGGATAAATAGGGGAAGGTGAGTAGAATAGAGCAGTGTTTTCTGTTGAAAACATTTCTTTACTCACTTATGGATACGGGGTTGCAGAGTCACGAAGCATGGAGCAAGTTCTTGGTGTTCCAAGTCATGTTCATGACTGCAATGCATGCTTTGAATTATTGCCAGAGGCTTGGCATGATGGATATTCTGGACCGCATCTATAATCCTTCGCTCCTATATGAGGATTGGAGATGGATGGGAGATATAGGAATATACTACAAAGCAGCCCACCAACTCACATACCTTCAGACCAACTTGAAAAGAATCAAGTGGATGGAGGATTTAAAGATCATGAAGCTATTCATCTTTGTCGAAGCTCACGTAAATGGAACCTTGCACGTTAGCGGTTGGCAAGTCAAGCAGAACAAGTATGTCTATGAAGAAGTGACCCGGTGATCTCTGCTGACATGATCAAAGTGTTAGGGCACTATGAGAAGAACGAGTATCAAAGGAAGGGATACCCCAACCTTCCTATGACTTAGCGTTTCCTGAAAATCCATGATCCCACTCCATATTATTATTCCGTCCCTGTAGCTGATTGTAACACAATCCTATTTTCCCCAAACTGATGTATCAATTAGCCTATCCTACTTATCCAAAATAAATGTACTCAAGGGGTTATCCCTTCATGAATAAATAAGACTTTGTACAATTATCTATCTTGATCATAAATGTTAACTGAGGTGTTAAGTGATTAAATCACTTGGCTAAAGAGCTATGCTAGTCATATTAATATAATAAGGAACGTATGATAAAATGTGATGGGACCTCAAATGGGCCGGCACTGGCTATGGCACTAGCCGGACCTCATACTCATAACAAACAAACACACCCTCACGGCCTCATGGGCCAAGAGCGTCTATCTGCTATTAAAGGACAAAAGCCTAATCTATGCGTTTATAGTTTTGTAGTCCAACGTTTCCCTTTCTATAAACTCCACAGAGGGAGAACCCATACACATTGACAATAAACGCCACGATAATCACATACATGGGAGGCAATCTCTCGGTGGAATCACCGCGGCCCCACTGCAACTCTTCTACATCGCAGGGATTAGCCCCTTGATGTGCTGCTCAACTTATAGAATAAATGAACAAACTCCACTCTTTAACTTCGAACGTCTCCAGGAGATACCATGTATCCTTACCCAATAATTTCCCAAGAAACGACCATCTATCCTACGGCTTAGGATGCCTTTCCACACTCAAGCATGGGTCATCGTTATCGAAAATAGGTGCTACGCATCCAGTCTTTTTATTCCGATACCATGGTCGACATGCACATGCAAAAGTAGATGCTCCTAGAGTGCTCAGACATAATTTTAAATCTGAAACATGTGGTGCACAACCAGGCTTTCCAATGCTCATTCACTAACTCGTTGCAGCGATGCAAGGATAACACTTGTGCTACTATCCTCTTAATTAAAATACCACGAACTCTATGTCATGATATGCATCAGAAAATCAGCAACAATCAGCATGCAAATCACACCATTAAAACATCCCCACCCCCTACCTTTAGGTATTGCTTTCATTGCATAGGTGTAGAGGTTCATTTTGTCATGTTTTGATGTATAGAAAGCGATAAATCACAAAATTTAACAAAGAGATAGGGAAAACTGAGGCTAAATCTCATGCTTTGCTACTGCCACATATCCACAAACAATCATTATATTTTTCCTTATTTTCATAATATGTATTTCTATTTTTTCCCTTATTTTTTCCATTTTCTTGATTTATTTGGCAAATACTATTTTCTGGTTTTTCTTATTCCAATCACTTCAGCATACTAACATTCAATTTATTTTCCATTTTCCCTCCATGGGAATACCTTTTACCCACCCAAAACAGAAAAACTACAATTTTACTACTAAAAAACCGCATTTTGGGTTTACAGGAATTAAATAGAGCATGTAAATCATTGCAAAATCAAAATTTTCTGATAAACAATAATTAATCATGATGCAATTAGCACACAAACAAATTTTCATTAAAAATCCTTCATTTTCTTCATAAAAAATGGTCATACCGTGTTTTTACGTAACCCAAGACGCCTTGAATGACTGCATAACCAGCAAATGGAGCCTCCATTGCTCTCAATCCAATGTTGTACATCAATCTTCAGCATCTCCATCAATCTCCATCGCCACTTTCTTCATTCTCCCTCCCTGATTCCTTCTTCAAGATGGTGCAGATGAACAACCCATAGAGAGGAGAGAGAGGGAGGAGAGGAAAAGACTAGATTCTGATCTCTTCATCTAGACAGCCATATCTCGCGTGAAGATCGACGATAGAGTCAGGCAAGAGGGAGAAGTTGATGCCCAATCTTTGTTGCATGGGTTGCTTTCAGCCCGACATCATGATCCATGAGGGGGAGGCTAAATTTTTCGGTGCCTATTGCTGCCGTATCCACGCTTCCTCCACTTTTTTTTTCTTCAAAATTGAGGGGGGGGATTAAAGTCCCAACGGACATCCCCCCTTTGGTCCAAGTTTTTGTCCACCTTTTCAAATCTTGGCCAATTTTTGGCATCTTTCGCGTCCGAGCTCCGTTTTAGCCTCTGAATAATCCTGCGCATCCATCTTGACATCCCACACTGACTGGCGGCTCCTAGCATCATGTACGGCAGTTGAAAAAATTATCAAAAATCCACATGTCTCTTGGGCATCTTTTAAAAACCGTCTTTCACTTGGTGCTTAAAATTGTCGTAGCTGCAGCCGTCGCCTTTGATGTTAAATATTTTTTTTCTAAATTCTGAAAATTTTAGCAAATTTTAGGCACATCAAGGGCTCAAAAATCCACTCTCATTGGCGACCACGGGATAGGGCGACTTAGCGTGTCGAATCCCACAATAAATCTACACAAAACAACCAAAGGAAGCATCAAGCTGATACAAAATAGATACATATTAAAACATAGCACAATGCTCACCCTACCCCCTGACAAAACCAAGGCAGGAAATCCACAAGGAGTAGGCCTAGCATAATCTGATAAAAGGTCCAAAGCTAGTTACTAACCGACTGCTCCAACACGGCTAAACTAAAAAGAGCTATCAAAGAGGTCGCCCTAACTGGTGGTCTGAACTACTTACCTAACTAAGGACAACACAACCAGGAGCTCCTACAAGGCGAGGACTCCTATAGCCTGATCAAGAAGTATTTTCTTTTAGCACATTTCATCTTTTAGGTTATTATTCCCCCATACTCAGGCGTGTAAAAAGGAGGGAGCTGAGCGTAGTGACCTAAGTAGAACAAGGCATCGGCCTCAAGTCCTATCTTGGTATCCAAGAACCTACCAAGCCCTCGCAAGGCAACACTTAATCCTTTTTTGACGCTCACTTTTATTTTCGCTCCAACCTTTCTTACTTTCTTTTTAACCAGCGAGATGCCACCCCTAGGAAGACAAGACATCGGCCCAAGGTCTAACTTGTCCCCAGGAACCTACCAGGCCTTCGCAAGGTGATGATCAACTGCTTATAAATTTTTCTTTCTTTTCTTTTCTTTTCTATTTTTATAGGGGTTAGAACCCCTTTTTACACACCTTTGTATATATTTATTTTCTTTGAGATATTCGGGTTTCTCCTCTCTATCATCATCATTTTTTCCTCTGGCAGGCTTCTCTAACTGCCTCACAACTAACAAGAACTCCTAGAATGACTGTCTAGTAGGCTAGCAGAACAGGGTCACTA
This sequence comes from Lygodium microphyllum, assembly GCF_053477565.2. NCBI lineage: Eukaryota > Viridiplantae > Streptophyta > Polypodiopsida > Schizaeales > Lygodiaceae > Lygodium > Lygodium microphyllum. The sequence continues at coordinate 40,111,710 of NC_141155.1, read as the reverse complement.
GAACTGCCTTCTAAAACAGGTCTTTCGATGCCTGGCAATGTCTTTACAGGAGGCAACAACTACTCAGCCCTCCCTCAGACATACCTAACCTAAACTTGGGACTTCATGCCTTGGACTCTGGTCCCAATAAGAAAAGAAAATCCCCTACAAGTACATAGATACATATAGCATAAAAACACGGTACTCGTAAAGGAGAAATATCACCTGGATATGGCCACGAGAAGTCTCCTTGCGACATAGGCTCCTTCCAAGCTCTGCTTTAAACATGTCTAGCATAGGACTAAAACAAGAAACCATTAACCGCACCTGTACTAAACAGACGACTGGCCCTCTCTTAGCCTAATGAAATAAATCCTTTCACTACAAAAACTGCTCGGTCCTCTTGGCCTAATGAAATAAAATAGAATAGCACCTAGACATCCCTCCCCGAAATAGTACAGATATATAATAATATGCTCCTTTCCAAGGAGAAAAAATAGGGCTCGCAACCCTAAGCTAAATGCATAAGATTATGACACAGCCCTCCTGCATATATAGTAAGAGGCGTACATATAACATGTTGTCTAATCAGCCTATGGGTCCAGGATAAGAACGGGAGATGGGTCTCGGCTACTCTTTGCATCACCCATATCAACCATCACCGGCCATATATTGCATGCTCTGATAACATTCCCCACAGGTGACCGGGTCCTGTCTCATTATTGATAGCAATATCCAAAATGGGACCACAGTTGAAGAAAAGGTCTTCTTCATAAGCAAGGTTTGCCAGTGAATCCACAAACTGATTCCAGTAACGTGGAATCAGCTGAAGAGACATGCTCTCAAACTCCTCAAGTAGGGTCATGGCAGTTTGATGATACATGCAAAGGATGGGATTCCACACTGTGTATGTCCCATCTAGCTAATTCAAGATCAACTAGGAATCCCCTTTTACTAACAACCACCGAATACCACCTTGTTTGGCAATATGCAGTCCCATAATCAAGGCTTTATACTCTGCCATATTGTTAGTGAACCCTACCTCGAGATAAGCAGCTAACTTCATCGTAACTCTATGTTGCGGATCTCGGATCACTACTCCAACACTCCCTCTTTTATTAGGGCCCCTGGACGCTCCATCAAAATATAATGTGTATGTCCCCAATGGGTTTACACAGCCTGCCATCACGAACTCCTCTATTCGTAATTATGATATTTAGCATGTTTAAAGGGTGAACTGACGGCTTCATCCCACCTTCTTCATTGAACTCAATAGGGATACTTGTCAACATTCGTAAGTAGTGATGGCAAAAGACTTTGATCTCCCACACAAAGGTTTCGTATTCTTGCTCAATCACTTTGTATCTTTTGCTCCACCAGATAAGGTTCCCCTAATGGTATCTCTGCTCCAGATATGGGTGCTCCAAATAAGGAATTAACCACCCCATCAACCAGCTTTAAGCTCTTTTGTAGGTCTCAAATCAGTCCCAGCATGGACTTGCAATGCATTTCTCCGTATTAGAATACCTAGAAGTAATAAGGTTTAATCTTATTAAGATTAACCTTATTCTTAAATTCCACTCCTTGCAGATCAGCTAGTAGAGCCGTAGACCTATTTTTCCCTATCTTGACAATCTTGTAGGGGCCATCCCATCTAGGTTCCAGCTTCCCTGGAAACAACTCCCTATGCGCATCATAATACATAACTAATTGCCCTTTTTTAAAGGTATACTTCTTTGCTTTAAGATCATGCAATTGCTTCATCTGATGTTTAGCAACCTCCTGGTGTAATAAGCTCTGCAATTTCAATTCATCCAGGTGGGCTATGGTCGTGAAACGTTGAAGAGTGAATCCTCATCTCCCAAAGAGTGATTAATTGCAAATTGTATGGTTGGCAACTCAATTTCGAGGGGTAACACACACTCTTTTCCATAAACTAATTTAAATGGAGTATGGCTAGTAGCTTGCTTGAACATTGTATTGTACGCCCATACTGCCACATACAACTTCCTGTCCTAGTTTCGTTTCTTCTTCGAGATTATTTTAGACAAGATACCCACAAGCTGCTTATTAGTACTTTCGACTTGCCCATTGGCTTGCGGATTATAGGGGGTTGTTTTTTTGTGCTTGATTTGCCAAGCTTTAGTCAAGCTTTTGATCACTTTATTCAAAAAGGGGGTTCCACGGTCCGTTCCTTTGGTGGACCGAAACGGTAGATAATCTGCTCTAAAAGGAAACTTGCAGTCTCTTTTGCATTGTCCTACCTCGTCACCTGCACTTTTGACCATTTTGTAAAATAATCAGTTGCTACTATAATGTACCTCTTCTAGGTAGTACACGACGGGGTGATAGGACCCACAAAGTCAATAACCCACTTCTCAAATAGAAGGATAGCCATAATAGGCGTAAGTAGGCATTTTCTATTCTCTCTGATGTCATGTCTTTGACAGGTATCATATCTCTTAACGTACTCAAAGGAATCTTGGAAGATGGATGGCCACCAATATCCAACTCGTAAAGCTTTCTCTACCGTCAACCATCCAGCAAAGTGCCCTCCACACGCAGAGTCATGGCACTCTTCCAAGATGAAAGGAACCTCATCAGGCATCACACATCAGCGATAGATATCATCAATACCTTGCCGATATAGTGTTCCTGCGATCAAGGAAAACTTGAAAGCCTGTTGTCTGATTTTTCTCTTTTTAGATTTTGATAAACCAGCTCAAGTCTCTCTCGTTGATAGATAATGCGTGATAGCAGCATACCAAGATGGGATAGAAGTTGTATCAATTTTAAACATTTCATCAATATCATTTCCTTCAGCCAAAGTCTCTTTCGACTCCCCGAACTCCACAAGGCATTCCACAATACCCTACAATCTCAATGGCTTACTCTTAATCTCATAATCGAATTCCTGCAAAGTGATTAACCACTTTGCCAGATGATCAAGCGGTTGCAGCTTGTTCATAAGCAATCTAAGCCCTTCCGCCTTCGTATAGAAAACTACCTTCTCATAGAGGATATAGTGCCTGAATTTTTTAGTCGCAAAGACCATCAGAAGGCACAACTTCTCCATGTAGGTGTAGTTAATTTATGATATGCCCAATTTTGGACTAGCAAAAGCTATCGGATGATAATACCGCTTTTCCTCCCAAATTTGGGCTAAACAATAGCTGATACTATGCATGGTGGTTGCTGAAAATATGTAAAATACCTGGCCTCTTTTAGGTGCTTTTAAAACTGGTGCTTTTACTAGCTCCTGTTTCACATCCTTGAAAGCTACCTTACAAGGGTCACTCCATACAAATAGATCGCTAAAGAATAATCAGCTCGTTAGTGGCAACGTCCTTTTTACCAAGGCATTTATAAACCTCCGATAGTACCCTATCGATGACAGAAAGCTATGTACCTCTTTCAGAGTGCGTGATGGACTCATAGCAACTATAACCTTGATATTTTTAGGGTTGCAATCCCTACTGAATAGCTGAATTGGGTATGAAGTATAATCATAACGATTAGTGAGTTGTAACGTTAAAAATCCTCTATCCAGGCACAACCCCAGGTACAAATTCCTAGCCTGCTCCCTACATCAATTACGACCGTGATCCAGGATAAGAAGTTTCTTCTCAAGCAGATCAAGCCGCCAGAATTTGACAGGAAAGGCAGGACTATCCAAGCGGATGCTTAGATTTGGATAGAGTCCATGGAAGATTACTTTGAAGCAGCCGGTACTGCACCCACCAACCAGGCTATGCTCGCCAAGCTGAAGCTCATCGGCAAAGCCAGGCTTTGGTGGAAGCAATGGTTCAGAGATCAAGGGATCGCGGAAGGATCTATTACCTAGGAAAAGTTGAAGAAAATTGTGCAAGGAAGATACTTACCACCTGCATATTGCATGCATAGAATGAATGAGTTCTACAAGCTAAAACAATTGGGTCTCACTCTTAACTCATACTACTCAAAATTCATCTCACTTCTGAAGTATGCGCCACAGATGGATATGACACAACAAGTGTCAAACTTTTGTGCTAGTTTAAACCCACCAATAAATACACACCTCAAATCTATAAGCCCAATAGATGTATAGGACGCACTCATTCGAGCTGTGCCCATAATTCAAGAGGTGCAGGCTAGGCCAAGAAGTAACAAAACTTGGTCTTATAATGACCAGAATAGAGGAGCATATAGGCCCCAAGGGAAGAGAGTTCAAGGTCAAAACCGGAAACAAAGAAAGAAAGCAAGGACTAATAATGTCAATAACTTTGTCCCTACCCAAAGTAATGGCCGAAATATTCGTTGTTTCCACTGCAACGAGCTCGGTCATTTCAAAAGGCAATGTCCAAAGCTTAGCAAAGGACAACGTCAAGCTCCTTTCCAAGGAACTGCCCGTGGCCAAGGAGCCACCACCTGAGGCAGAGAAAGAACCGCTTGTGTTGCCAACAGGGAAATGTGTGAAGAAGAAGATCCGACCATGGAAGCAGAGTTTGAAAGGGCGATACTCCATGCCACTCTTCACAAGAAAGGCCCGAATCGCCAGTTTTTGGTGATTCATACACCATCAGACTATCAAGGTAAAGGTTTCAAAACCTTGATTGATTGTGGAAGTACGCATTCCTTTATCTCACCAGCATGTGCAAGAAGATTAGGAATAGCCATAGTAGAAGCACCTACCTTGCTTGTGGAATTAGCAAATGGTTGTGAGGTCACTTGTACCGGGAAAACTGCTAAGGTGGAATTCTTTCTGGGAGGAAAGACAACTTTGGTCAAATTCAGGGTCATGAACCTAGGTATCAATGAGTGTTTACTCGGAATGGATTGGCTTAAACCTAAGGATGCCCACATTCATTGTGGAAAGGGCAAAGTTTCCTTTTGAAACTCTGAAGGGGAATTGGTTACCACTCAAGGAGAGGCTGGAAAACCGAAAATTCAATTGGCTAAAGCATCTCGGATTATGAAGGGAGTTAGAAAGGGACTACCTGTCTACTTGATTAAGCTTAATAAGCTAGATCGGAAGCAGGAGTCTAGTGAGGAACCTTCATGGCTAAAGGAGTACGCGGATGTATCTTCTGAAGATGACAAAACTCCCGCCTCAAAGAGAAGTGGATCATGAAATCAAGCTAGTGCCAGGAGCTGTGCCAATTGCAAAGAGGCCTTATAGGATGTCCATCCCGGAAGCAATTGAGATGAAGGAGAAACTCAAGCAATTGTTAGATTAGGGCTACATCCGTCCTAGCAGTTCACCATGGGGAGCTCTAGTGCTATTCCAAAAAAAGAAAAATGGAACACTTTGACTGTGTATTGATTACAGAGGGTTGAATCAATCAACTATTAAGAACAAGTACCCTATTCCCAGAATAGATGAGCTTCTTGATCATCTTTAGGGTGCGAAGATTTTCTCCAAGATTAATCTCAAGTCCGTTACTATCAGATAAGGATCAAGGAAGAGGATATCCCAAAGACGGACTTCAACACAAGATATGGATACTTTGAGTTCCTAGTTATATCATTCGGGCTCACGAATGTGCTTGCCACCTTCAACAGGTTAATGCAGGATATCTTTAGGCCATATCTTGATAACTTCGTACTCGTCTTCTTGGACGATACCTTAGTCTATTCCAAACAAGAAGAAGATCATGAATCCCAACTTCAGATTGTCCTTGAGACAATGAGGGCACACAAGCTCTATGCCAAGATGAAGAAGTGTACATTCTTCAAATGTCAGATTGAATATCTGGGATTCATCCTATCAGTGGGAATCTCAGTGGACCTGAATAAAGTCAAAGATGTTCTAGAATGGCCAGTACCAACAACTGTCAAAGAAATACAAAATTTTCTTGGATTGACAGGATGGTATAGGGTCTTCATCAAAAACTATGCTTTGATTGCAGCACCTCTGACGGCCGGATCTACTGAAGAAGCTAACATCCATTGCATGGTCAACCGCTGAACAATCTAGCTTTGACAAATTAAAGCAAAGTTTGGTATCAACACCTATCCTGAAACTTCCGGACCTCAGTAAGGAGTTTGAAGTAGTAACTAATGCTAGCACGCTTGCCTTAGAATGTGTGCTCATGCAAGAAGGTCATCCTGTAGCATACTCTTCAAGGAAGCTAAAGATCCATGAGAAGAATTATGCTACCCATGATCTAGAACTGTTAGCTGTCATCCATGCTCTAAAGCTTTGGAGACACTACCTGTTGGGTAACAAGTTTACTCTAGTAATGGATCATAAAAGCCTCAAGTGGATCTTTACCCAGAACGAGCTCAACATGAGGCAACGTCTGTGGATTGAAGTGCTGGAGGAGTATGTTTTTGAAATCAAATGCTGACCTGGAAAGGAGAATGTAGTTTCCGATGCACTCAGTTGCAAGGCATTCCTTAATTCTCTAATCTTGCAAAATCGATCAACAGCTAGATCTCTAGCCATGAAGGTATCCATGCCAAACAACCCAATACTTGAACTAGCTAGAGAAGAAGCATGCCATGATCCCTATCAAGGATCAGGATCAAAAGCTACAGGCTAAGTATCATGAATTCTCTATCGATAGTGGACTTGTCTACTATAGAACGAGATTATGTATACCGGCAAGCCAATCACTCAAGCAGAAGATATTGTGGGAAGCTCATGATTCCCCTTTCTCAGGACATCCTGGCTATGCCAAGACTCTCAATACAATTAGGAAGAGCTACTATTGGGAGAGGCTTAAAGGTGACGTCCTCAAATATATCATTGAGTGTTTGTCTTGTCAAAGTATCAAAGCCCAACATGTCAAAATGCCAAGAAAATTGTAACCACTTGACATTCCCCAAATGAAATGGAAATTCATCAATATGGACTTTGTTGTTGGCCTATCCCAAGTTCAGGGAGGATACAACTCCATCATGGTTGTGGTTGACATGCTTACTAAGGTTGCACACCTTATTCCTATTAAGACAAACTATAAAGCCTCAGACATTGTAAGGTTGTTTATCAAGGAGATATTCAAGCTACATGGGTTACCCAGAAGAATCATTAGTGATCATGATTCTCTCTTTACATCACACTTCTGGAGAGCTATCTTTGAAGCCATTGGGACTCAACTCTGTTTTAGTACAGCTTACCATCCCCAAACTGATGGCCAAATGGAGCGAGTCAATCAAGTCATCGAGGATATGCTAAGGGCACACTGCTGTCGTGAACTAAAAAGGTGGATTCAATACTTGCCCTTGGCTGAATTTGCCTACAATGCTTCTTACCAACAAACCATTCAGATGACTCCTTTCCAAACATTGTATGGGCATGACTGTCGAAGTCCCCTAAACTTCTCAGATCCAATCTTGAGGGTTGAAGCTTCAAGGCAGATGCTCAAAGATATGGATGACCAAATGAAGTCAATTAGACAGGACATCCAAGCCACCAAGGATAGACAGAAGGCATATGCAGATTTGAAGCGTTGTCGAAGGGTTTTCGAAAGCCAAGTCGCGACCACTGAGGACTTTGAATAATTTCAGAATAGAAGGATAGATCGTCAATTGTAGCGGCCTCCACAAAGGATCATATTTATATTTCTTCAGAATAGTTACAGCAGCAATAAAAGACGAATACAGAAGATCCTCAGAGTATATACAAAAGGTTTAGAAAACAGTTTTAGTACAGATCATAATAATGTCCAATATTATAAGGAATTTGAAGTCACAAATCTGTTCTTGGCATAGGAGAAAAACCAGCAAAATCACTCCTTAATACGAAACATCGATACTCGGTAAGTCTCCCCTCGGGTAACAATAATTTAGTACATATGAAGATGGAAATCTTCAGTCATGAACGGACTGGGACCTTATTCTGTCATCCAACCACGATGAGATATCATTCAATATGATGGTCACATTGTCATCAGACTTTCCTTTGCAGAAGACTTAACCAGCTCTATGTTTGCAGCAAGCGAGGCTCCACCAGTAATTTCATTGACTCTTTTGGGTAAAAAGGGGGTGATTGTGCTTCCACTAATCTTTTGCTTCAATGCTTCTTGCAAAGATCTACTGATTGCTGACTCAATCGGCTTGGCAACTGCTTCATGTTCTTCTAGGATTGGCACCCCAATGAGTAGTCCACTCTGTAAATCCAAACTAGAGTTCGCACCTTGTATGAGACCCTATGGGAAGGGTCATGTTGGGGTTCTTTCCCCTAAACAAGTTTGCATAAGCCTCGGAAATCGAAGACATGATATGATATCTGCACATTCGTCTGGAGAATCAACATGACAAGGTACCTTGCAACCACTGTGGCGAGTAAAGAAAGCAGGAAATTCATTGGTCTTGTATACAGTAACACCTTCAGTCTCAAGGTACTCTAACGTTCTCGGAATGTCAAGAATTGACTTAACACCAACACAGAAAACAGCAACAGGCGACCTTCCAAGCTTTGTTAAATCAGATGAGACATCCATTCCTTTTCACCATCAGCATGTGATATCTCGTCCTTGGGGTAAGTTTGTGAAGTAAACAGATCCTCCCGAGTATATATCAGACCAACATTAGTCCATGTCTTTAATATATCCATAGTCGTATATTTTATGGGTTTTGTAATGTGCTCAAAGCAACTGATACTTGTGCTCCCACCCTCTTTCCCAGATTGCCGAGCCTTTGCTGTTTTTGAAACTGTCCAATATTTAGCCTATAAGCAGAGATTCCCTTCCTTAGCTTCTTCACCTCCATTTGCCTTAATACTCCCTTGATGCAAACCTTCATCAATCGACATGGGCTTCTAGAGCATGTCAACCTTCGGCATCTGCAAGGTGGCCTCTAAAGCAGCAAAATTACAGGCATCCTCGGCATCATAGAGGGCTATTGCAATCCCATGCGGCTGAGATCTGAAGCTTGGGAGCATTCCTTTGCAAGACCATTCTGGGCTTCAGCGTGCCGAGACGCCTTAAGACTCCCCTTCCTCCTTTCATGATTGCCCACCAAAAAGCTTCGCAGCCTGTCCCTGTCAATAATGAAGAACACCGGGCCAAAATCTTCATGTCACCCCAGAAATACGGTGACCAACTCCATTTCTCCAGAAATACAGTTATCTCTGCACGTCAACTTCAAGCTCCTCAAATACGCTGGGTCCTTCCTTAGGACTCATGAGAGAAGGTGGAATCGAGCCGACGATGGCCTCCAAAAAAAATCAGTAGCACAAACTGATCAGTATCTTTTTCGTTGTAAGGCGGTCTTCTTCCCTCAGCAGCTTAAGCATGTACATTGTAGACCCCCCTCAATATATCGGCCATTCACGCCGTTTTCATCCTCCCCCCCTAATTAGCTCTTGACTCAGCTAATTAGCTTCTTCCCTTCCGTGATTCCCTGCACGTCGACTCCTTTTTCTCCTCAGAATTCTGCGCTGTATTATCCTCCTTCTCTCCCTCCAAAACACTTTTCAAAAACAAAAGCTTCTCTTTTTCCCTCAAATTGGCTTTTCTCCCCAGAGAAACGGTTCTTTTTTTTAAATCATGTCTTTCAGCTATTCATCATGAGTCATAATGTCAGCCTCATATACCCATTTTTGACCAGGGCGCCAAATACACTCAAAGCATTGCATTCAATGCAACAGTTTTATGTTCAAATAGCTTATCAAAACCTTTTCTACTTCTGCAATGCTTCCACACTTCCCATACATGGATACAAGAAGTATACATGTAAATATAAGATGATCAAGTGCCAGGCCCTCTTGTTGCATAAGCTGAAGGCATTGATTAACCATCTTTTAATCACCACATGTCACATATCCATCAATCATTACACCCCAAGCAACAACAGCACGATCCTCTATACTCCAAACTCGAACAAGGTCATCTTCACCTCCAACCAAGACATATTTGCTATCTGGGCTTCAAGATCAGCAAAGAAGGGAACCAAATTAACTTTTGCCTCCACAAATTAGTTGTTCAGTCTTGAAATCAAAATCTGAGATAGCCAACTAGTGCAACACTCGCTAAATACAAGCCATTTGCAGAGAATGCAAAGTTATTGATAGAACCTTGGCATATGTGCCACCTTGCCAAGGGACTGCTCTTACTGGCTACTCATATGTTGCTACAAGCTCTCAAAATATATAAATAAGTGGTGATATCCATGTTGATGCATTCATGTTGCATTCTTTCAAACAATTCTAACACATCGATTAAGTATGTACAAAGTAGCAAATGCCGCATACACAACTTTTGGGTGGATTTCACACCTCGAATGCGCAGCAATACGACATCCACCCCCTCTAATCCTGCGCATCCTCCGGATGGGCCAACCACCCATGATCGTTATCATCAAAATCCACAAACAAATCAAGCTCTTCGTTATGCATTTCCGGTAGATCAACAAGATTTTCAGCCATATCATCTGTCTCTTCCATTAGAGTTTCTTGTTGTTGCTCTTCTCTTGAAAATTCTTCCAATGCATAATCCTCATCATCTCTTTTCTTGAAAATCTTGATTCTTTTTCCAGCAATAGGCACTCTAAGCACTGTCCCATCCAATTCAGTCAGCTCATATGTTGCATTATCAAAGACATGTCTGACTATGTATGGCCCAAACCATCTTTTCACCATCTTCCGAAGTGCAGTATGCTGATTTTCAAGGCTGCTATCAAACACCAATACCCAATCTCCCTCTTCTACTGCTCTAGGCCGCAAGCGATGCCTGCTGTCAAACCTGTCCTTATTTCTTAGTCTAGCAACCTTCAACCTGTCAATAGCTAGCTGAATATCCTCAGGTCTCCTCTCCAACTGTCGAATCCGAAGAGCTAAGAGCTCCTCTCTCGTCAAATCCTCCTGCCAAGGTAAAACTGACCAAGTCAAAGCACAAGTCTCAATCGGCATAACAGGTTTCTGACCATACATCAACTCTACAGGCATATATCATGTGGTAACACTATGAGTCGTACGATCAGCCCATAAAGCAAATGGTAGAAGTCTTGGCCATTCTCCAATCCGTCCCTTGCATGCTTTGGCTAATGCTTTCACTATCGGCGAATGCCCTCTTTCACTCTTTCCATTTCCCTCTGGATTATATGCTGTAGTTAGAGCCAACTTGATTCCTAGCTGAGAGAAAAACTCCCTAGCTTCATCTGCATCCAATTCACCACGATCCGCAGTGATCTTACCCACACAACCATACTTGCAGAAAATTTCCTCCAATAAGAACTTACACACTGCACTAGTGGTCTTCATTCTCAAAGATCTGCCCTTAACATGATTGGTAAGATCCTCTCTAGCCAAAACAATGTACCTCATCTGCCATAAACCCATAGGCATGGTAACCAAATCAACTACCCACTTATAATGAATGCATAGCGGATAGGTCGGATGAAGCTCATCTCTATGACGCACTACTGAATACATCTGGCAGTCTCTGCAAGTCTCAACAAAGTGAGAAACATCTCTATACATGCCTTTCCACCAATATTTCTCCTTAATTTTCTCATAAGTAGCCCATACTCCTCTATGACCAGCCCAAGGACTCTCATGAAACTCTCTCATCACCTGTAACTGTGTCTCTCTATCACAGACAACCCGCAAAGGTAATCCACCTCTTTTCTTCGGATGTTTCCAAAGAAATCCGTCCTTGAGAAAATAACCATAGGCTTTCCTTCTGATCTTCTTGAACTCTTCATCTGTCCATTCATCTCTTTTGCTTAGTGTACTAAGATACCTGCCAATCTGTAACCAATCTCCAACATAAAATTCTTCTATGAAAGCCACAATATCATAGACATGACAAACATGATCAACCATAGTGGCTGAAATTTCTGCATCATCCTCTTCTGCAAGTAGAGTCTCCTCATCATCATATCTGGCTCTAGACAACATATCTGCCACTGGATTATCCTTCCCTGCTATGTGTTTAAATTCCGGATTTAATGACTTGATGTATGCAATCCATCTCAACATAGCTATATCCGGAGTAGAGCAACTCGTGATCATACCAATCAATGGCAAGCAATCTGTCTCTACCACAACTGAAGCTCCAATAAAGTACTCCTTGTCACATTTGACAGCCGTGACAATCCCCAATAACTCTCTCTTGATTTGCGGATATCTCCTCTGTCTCTCGTTTAGGACTTTCGCCCCAAACCGAATAGCATACCTATTTCCATCTGCATCATCTTGACCCACAGCCCAACCTATGCCAATTGGACTAGTGTCAACTGTCAATACAATAGGCCTATCACAATTATAATCCGCTTTCCTGAGAGTAGGAGCATTCTACAATAACTTCTTCAATTTCCGCATGGCTCTAGTGTGACTCTCATCCCAATAAAATTTCTACCCCTTTCGAAGCAGCTGATACAAACAATCTGCAATGTGTGCAAAATGAGGTATCCAAATCATATAAAATACACAAGCACCAATGAATCTCCGTACCTCTGAAGTAGTAGAGCAATACTCAGCAATCTTGCCTATAGCATTCACCTTATCAGGTGAAGGTTTCCTGCCATAATATCCACACATATGCCCAACAATAACAACCTCATTCACTCCAAAAACAGATTTTTGCCCTGAAAGTGTCAAGTTCACTTCTTCTAACCTGGCCAAAATCTTCTCACATGCTGAAATATGATCAGCCACAAAGTATCTGCATCCCTGCTCATTTAGGCTCTCATTCTTCTCTTCTTCTGCACACCCCTTAATGGGCACATCATCCAAGAAAGGCATAGTAAGCTGAGGTATGTAATCACGAAGGACCTTATGCATGGCATTCATCATATGCGCAACAGAATTAGTGGCACCTTGAGGCAAGGTACACATCCTGACAAGCCCAATAGGAGTTCTCATGGTGGTTATGTCCCTGCTTTCCAAAGCCAGCTGAAACTGATCATAACCTGAATACAAATCACCCAAAGAATAGATGGCACGTCCAGCAAATGCCTCTGCAAACTCATCCACAACTGGACCTATACCAACATTCCTGATAGTAACTCTGTTCACTGGCTGCATGTCCTGAATAAATCGAAGAGTACCATTCTTCTTTGGAACTGTAAACCACCTGTTTGAGTATGGTGCAGATGAAGGCTCAAGGATTCCCATCCTGATTTTCTCATTCAATAAATCAATCAGCTTTGGCAAGTGTGCTTTAGGCACTGGAATAGGTCGGAGATTCCATGGAATATGAGGAATAGTAAAAATGACCATAGGAGCAACAATATCAGGATTCACACATCCAATCTCATGTGGCAAAAAAGCAAATCCCCTTCCATGACGCTCAAGCATCTCTTGAAAGCATTGCTTCTCTATGGGTAACAAGAAATCACCATTTCCAATTTTCAATTCAGCAAGTGTCTCTGCTGAAAATTTATGACCAGTATGCTCCGGATTCCTCAAAATTTGTTGTTTAGCAGCCCTCTCTATTTGCTGATCACTGTCAGGTGGAAGCGGTACAGCAACCAGCTTCACCTTCTTATCCACAATTTTGTATTTCGTGTCAACCCTGGCTTCATTATGCTCTTCTGCATTACATAAACCTTGCTGTAAATCAGCAATTCTGCACTCCAATGGCTGAATATTCTCAGCCCTCTGCTCTATGGACTGCATAGGAACAGCCCCAAACTCTGAATGCTGAAATATTTCAGCAGTAAACTCTGTTGGCTGAAAATTTTCAGCCCTCTGTCTCTATGAAAGCTGATCATAACCAGCTGGAAACTCTGTTTGCTGATTTTCTTCAGCACTCAACACTCTTTGCTGAGTTACCTCAGCCTCTGACTCAATCTGTGACATAAAATCTGCAATTTCATGAAACATGTCCAGGGACTGCACTAATACATTACCATGACAATTCAGCATATCAGTTTTCAGCATATCTCCCATCTCTGTCATCGTATCTGCACAAATCACACTGTCATACATACCATCTATGTGCTCATCATCCTCCAAAATTCCTACATTTTTCAAATTTTTCTCCTTCCTGCATATATACTGCCTGGCAGCTCTAGACAATCTAGAAGTCTTCTGATAGCTCATCGAACTGTTTGCTGAAATCCCAACATAACCGGAGGAGAAAACACCGCTGCCAGGAGGTGAGAACTCCAATCTCCTCTCCTCTGTACCACCGTCGTCTCGCGAAACGGCGGTACCTAATGAAAACCCGAATCCCTCACAGTGGGTAAGGGTGCATCTCTGAGAGTGTCCCTGTTTCTAACATGATTCACACATACAGTCATAAACTGAACTGCTCTCATACCATCTTTATTGCGAATCCGTGCATAAGCAGATCCATCATCCATGACCTTAGTTTCCATGCGCATCTCTGTAATGAATGGCTGACCAAGAATTATGGGATAGGAGCATGAATCCTGCACAACGAAATGAAAATCCTCCTCTACATCACCAATAGAAACCCTGACACTAGGGCAAGCAGCATATAAATCACCTGCAGTGTTATTGGCGGCTCTCATACGCCACCCATGCTCTACATCCATAGGCCATCTGTTACTCTCATAAACTCCATGAACAATGAGATTAATCTCTGAACCATGATCAACCAATGCAACATAAGGCACCTGTTTTTCACCAACCTTTACCATCGTCTCTGTAGTTGCCCTAGCCCAATGGCTCCGCGAAAAGTGACTACGCGGTATCAAAACAGGCTCATCAATTTCAGCATAATGCATAGGCTGAACCCTCTTCTCTACCTGCGGCAAAACAAAAGCATTATCAACCATAACTTCATCATCATCCTCATCCAACTCTCCAATCAAAACTCCCTGTGTATCAGTGGTAGACAATGCATGTCTTTTCCTCTTCAGGACCTCCTGAAACTGATCCTGAAACTCTCTTTTTGAGATGCCCAAAATCTCAGAAATAGTGAAAGTCACCTCACTGCCAAGTATCTTATCATTAAAGATTTTCTTCATGTCTGTAGATGTCTCAATATCGGACATCAATCTGAATCCTGGCTGCTTTCTCTCTCTAGGCTCTTGCCTCTTTTCTCTCTTTTGAGCATCCTCCATCTGTCGATCTGGCCCTGGTCTTGAAGATGGTCCTGCAATAGGTGGAGTAACAAACTCACCCCCTCTAGTCTTCTTAGCTGCACTTGGATTTTCTTCATCCCTCTTACGCTTCTCCTCAACAAATACATCTGCACCATGAGATTTAGCCAAATAAGCATAAATAGAATACCTGTCAACAGGCGAGTCCCAACCTGTCTCTGATCTGATGCTAGAGCCTGCACTAGTCAAAACAGTTTGCTGAATTTTCCCCTTGTTTGGAGTCTCCATAGCATAAGTCCATAGTGCGGACTGAGTCTCTGATCCCTTCTCAATCTGTACTCCATATGCAGAAGCATCACCTCTAGCCGTCACATAAGAAGTACGTGCAGCCATATTCTCTACTAACTTTTTCATTCCACCTTTACCAAAGTTGGTAGCAAGTGGAGCTCCTGTCTCAGTCAACCAAATCTTACCATCTTGCCCCCAATATACCAAATTCTGCCTCCTTGCATCCTGGAAAGAGTCACAATCCCTGCAATGCTGATGCTCCGTACTATCACACCAAATACATCTCCGATCTCTCCTAGGAGCACTAGGAGCACTCCTAGGTGCAGTAGGAGCACTAGAAGAAGTAGTAGGCACAGTTGAAGCAAACTGCTCCTTCAACTTACCCACCAACTCCGCTTTGACTAACTCAAGTGTCAAATATGTGGTGCCTTTGATTATGTCATCAAGAGAGGTAGGCACCGATGGAGCGGATGGTTTTGGAGCAGAAGGTGTAGGCATCGATCGTGGAACAGGAGGAATAGGTGGAGTAGAAACAGTAGGCACTGGCATAGGCCAAGAAACTGGCTGAGGAGGAGAAGAAATAACAGGGATAGAAGTAGGCATAGGAGCAGATGATGATGTAGGTGTCATGGAACCATTCTGTAGGCGAGTCTTCCATATCCTCCTCTTGGTCAAAGTCGAGACTGCATCCTGAGCATCCTGCCAATCAGTTTTAAGACCCATAGGCTTCGTGCGATCTTCAAGAAGCTCACCCAATTCTTCTTGAAGAGCAGGATCTGCAGCTTGCAAGAAAAGCTCAACTTTTTCAACATCCAATGCTCTTTGTTCAATAGCATCAAGCTGACTATACATCTCTTCGAATTCTCGAATCAACTCCGAAAGCAGCAAGACCTTTGTTTGGCATGTAGACCCACTCGCGGAATGACCGCCGAGTAGCCATACCAAAGTCCTCAAGGAAGTATTCTTCGTTTAGAGCCTTCTTAAAATCTTGCCAATGTGTATTTTGAATAAAAAGATCAGTCACCTTTGTTCTCAAAGCAGGTGTGACAAGACGAAGGAAGTACTTACTCATAAGTCCAGCAGGAACTCCAAAAAACCCCATCTTGATCTCATATGTCTTCAAATATGCTGAAACATTACGCCCGTCAAATAGCTTCTTCTCACTCTCAACTGCTTCAATAGCCTTAGTCGCGCTGTTTGCATTCTCCTGCTCCGAATAGAGTTGCCTTTGCTGAGAGAACTGTTGTTGATGCAATTGTTGTTGCTGCTGCATATACATTTGTGTTTGCTGATTTTGGAGCTGCATATACATGGACATATTCTGTAAAATCTGTTTTAGATCCTCCGTTGAAGTACTTGACGCAGCAGTCATAGATGGAGCTGAAGTAGAGGCAGCTGGAATTGTAGAGGAAGCTGAAATAGAGGCTGAAGTGTCTCCCATCCTGAAATTTCTGCGACGCTTTCACGTCGGGTTCACCAAAGATGTCGAAGGGTTTTCGAAAGCCAAGTCGCGACCACTAAGGACTTTGAATAATTTCAGAATAGAAGGATAGATCGTCAATTGTAGCGGCCTCCACAAAGGATCATATTTATATTTCTTCAGAATAGTTACAACAGCAATAAAAGACGAACACAGAAGATCCTCAGAGGTATATACAAAAGGTTTAGAAAACAGTTTTAGTACAGATCATAATAATGTCCAATATTATAAGGAATTTGAAGTCACAAATCTGTTCTTGGCATAGGAGAAAAACCAGCAAAATCACTCCTTAATACGAAACATCGATACTCGGTAAGTCTCCCCTCGGGTAACAATAATTTAGTACATATGAAGATGGAAATCTTCAGTCATGAACGGACTGGGACCTTATTCTGTCATCCAACCAAGATGAGATATCATTCAATATGATGGTCACATTGTCATTAGACTTTCCTTTGCAGAAGACTTAACCAGCTCTATGTTTGCAGCAAGCGAGACTCCACCAGTAATTTCATTGACTCTTTTGAGTAAAAAGGGGGTGATTGTGCTTCCACTAATCTTTTGCTTCAATGCTTCTTGCAAAGATCTACTGATTGCTGACTCAATCGGCTTGGCAGCTGCTTCATGTTCTTCCAGGATTGGCACCCCAATGAGTAGTCCACTCTGTAAATCCAAATTAGAGTTCGCACCTTGTATGAGACCCTATGGGAAGGGTCATGTTGGGGTTCTTTCCCCTAAACAAGTTTGCATAAGCCTCGGAAATCGAAGACATGATATGATATCTGCACATTCGTCTGGAGAATCAACACGACAAGGTACCTTGCAGCCACTGTGGCGAGTAAAGAAAGCAGGAAATTCATTGGTCTTGTATATAGTAACACCTTCAGTCTCAAGGTACTCTAACATTCTGGGAATGTCAAGAATTGACTTAACACCAACACAGAAAACAGCAACAGGCGACCTTCCAAGCTCTATTAAATCAGATGAGACATCCATTGCTTTTCACCATCAGCATGTGATATCTCGTCCTTGGGGTAAGTCTGTGAAGTAAACAGATCCTCCCGAGTATATATCAGACCAACATTAGTCCATGTCTTTAATATATCCATAGTCGTATATTTTATGGGTTTTGTAATCTGCTCAAAGCAACTGATACTTGTGCTCCCACCCTCTTTCCCAGATTGCCGAGCCTTTGCTGTTTTTGAAACTGTCCAATATTTAGCCTATAAGCAGAGATTCCCCTCCTTAGCTTCTTCACCTCCATTCGCCTTAATACTCCCTTGATGCAAACCTTCATCAATCGACATGGGCTTCTAGAGCATGTCAACCTTCGGCATCTGCAAGGTGGCCTCTAAAGCAGCAAAATTACAGGCATCCTCGGCATCATAGAGGGCTATTGCAATCCCATGCGGCTGAGATCTGAAGCTTGGGAGCATTCCTTTGCGAGACCATTCTGGGCTTCAGCGTGTCGAGACGCCTTAAGACTCCCCTTCCTCCTTTCATGATTGCCCACCAAAAAGCTTCGCAGCCTGTCGTTGTCAATAATGAAGAACACCGGGCCAAAATCTTCATGTCACCCCAGAAATACGGTGACCAACTCCATTTCTCCAGAAATACAGTTATCTCTGCACGTCAACTTCAAGCTCCTCAAATACGCTGGGTCCTTCCTTAGGACTCATGAGAGAAGGTGGAATCGAGCCGACAATGGCCTCCAAAAAAAATCAATAGCACAAACTGATCAGTATCTTTTTCGTTGTAAGGTGATCTTCTTCCCTCAGCAGCTTAAGCCTGTACATTGTAGACCCCCCTCAATATATCGGCCATTCACGCCGTTTTCATCCTCCCCCCCTAATTAGCTCTTGACTCAGCTAATTAGCTTCTTCCCTTCCGTGATTCCCTGCACGTCGACTCCTTTTTCTCCTCAGAATTCTGCGCTGTATTATCCTCCTTCTCTCCCTCCAAAACACTTTTCAAAAACAAAAGCTTCTCTTTTTCCCCCAAATTGGCTTTTCTCCCCAGAGAAACGGTTCTTTTTTTTAAATCATGTCTTTCAGCTATTCATCATGAGTCATAATGTCAGCCTCATATACCCCATTTTGACCAGGGCGCCAAATACACTCAAAGCATCGCATTCAATGCAACAGTTTTATGTTCAAATAGCTTATCAAAACCTTTTCTGCTTCTGCAATGCTTCCACACTTCCCATACATGGATACAAGAAGTATACATGTAAATATAAGATGATCAAGTGCCAGGCCCTCTTGTTGCATAAGCTGAAGGCATTGATTAACCATCTTTTAATCACCACATGTCACATATCCATCAATCATTACACCCCAAGCAACAACAGCACGATCCTCTATACTCCAAACTCGAACAAGGTCATCTTCACCTCCAACCAAGACATATTTGCTATCTGGGCTTCAAGATCAGCAAAGAAGGGAACCAAAATAACTTTTGCCTCCACAAATTAGTTGTTCAGTCTTGAAATCAAAATCTGAGATAGTCAACTAGTGCAACACTCGCTAAATACAAGCCATTTGCAGAGAATGCAAAGTTATTGATAGAACCTTGGCATATGTGCCACCTTGCCAAGGGACTGCTCTTACTGATTTCTCATATGTTGCTACAAGCTCTCAAAATATATAAATAAGTGGTGATATCCATGTTGATGCATTCATGTTGCATTCTTTCAAACAATTCTAACACATCGATTAAGTATGTACAAAGTAGCAAATGCCGCATACACAACTTTTGGGTGGATTTCACACCTCGAATGCGCAGCAATACGACAGCGTCAAGATAGAACCTTCGAGGAAGGAGACATGGCCTTCATTCGCGTACGCCCAAAGAAGGGTTCCCTATCCTTAGGATATTGCAAGAAGCTAAGTCCAAGGTATTGTGGACCATACAAGATCCTCAAGTGCCTAGGACCCAATGCTTATAGACTGCAACTCCCTGAGAACCTAAAGGTTCATAATGTATTCCATATTAGCGGATTGAAGAAGTATATATCTAATCCTAGCCATGTACTTGATGACCAACAAGTTGTAATGCCTAGACAAGGAGTCCTTGAGCTACGGCCTGACATGATCTTAGATGTTAGGGAGAAACAACTGAGATCCAGAACCTTGAGAGAATGCCTCGTCCAGTGGAAAGATTATCCCGAGGAGGACGCCACTTGGATGGATGAAAGCACTCTCAACCAACAATATCCCCAGTTCATCTCGAGATGAGGACATCTCGATTCCTCCAAGGGGCAGAGAATGTAATATTCTCGTTTGAAAAATATTACCAAACCAACCTCCCACGCATCATAAACTCGTGCAAAGATTATCTTTAGTGCCGGCAGATAATCCATAACCGCACACGAGAAATGGAGAACTCCGCATTGGCAAACTGGGACCGAGCGAGAAAACTCCCTCTTGGGAGGAGGTTAAGTGGATAAAGGTGGAATTACTATAAATTTTTTTTACTTATTTTCCCCCAGCCGATGCGTGGCTGAGGGAAGGGGATGGCTAGGTGGGAGAGGGGGTAATCAAGGGGGAGTCGTGGGCTGCATGCACAACCCACGTGGGGGAGGTCCTCTCTCCCCCCCTTGACCTATAAAAACCCCCCTTGGGGGGGGGGGGGGGTTAACAAGGGAGAGAGGGCTGCGTAAGGCTGCAGGAGGACAATCATGAGTGAGGAGAGGGAGGCTATGTACTTATGTCATCGCCATAGAGGAGGAGGACTTGACATCAACACTGTGCGACCGTGCTGCAGACTGGGAGGACACCGCGAGACATTGTTGCCGTGAAGCCAAAAGCTACCACTTGCAGCGCAGACAGCTGTCCCATCATTCCTTTTCCCTTCGTCATAATTATTACCCCCTCTCATCCACGTGGTCCTATGATCGTAGTAGAAGCTTCATAGAAGCTTCTAAGGGGGCTTTCCTAAGCCCCCTTCCCACCAATCATCCTTAGCTTGGAATTTAAAGCCCCCTTCCCACTAGGTTTTCCCCATAAGCCCATCCCTATCCCTCCCCCCCTCCCCCCAGGTCTTTGTAGGGAAGAAGAGGGTTTCCTTAAACCCCTTTTCACAAGATCTTTACCCCCCGCGATTTTTATGAGAGGAAGGAGAAGTTCATAGGCCTCCCTTTCCCGCAAGGCCCCCATAAAACCATTCCTACCCCGCTTTCCCTCAAGATTTTGAAGAGAATAAGTGAAAGCCTATAAAGCCCTTCCCACCAATCACCCACAAGCCCCCTAGGCTTGCAATTTAAAGTCTCCACTCTCGCAAGGTCCGTCACAAGGACCCTTTCACGAATCCTCTCTTTTTCCGAAAGTAAGAATGCCCAAGCTCCGAATCCTAAGGCCTTCCATAAGCCAAATTCTGCAAGTCGGTACTTCTGTCAAGGCTCTGTACTTCAAAGGGAATCTCCATGTATGAGGGAGACAAGCAAAGATTTTAAGGTTGCATACCAAAGCGAGTAATTTGAATCCGCGAAGGCAAACCAGAAGCCGAAATCACGATGGCCCCTAAAAAGTCACAAGGTGCACCTGCAGGAGGATCATCTCCTAGTATTCATGTGGATATCTCACCGAGCCCACAAGTCCAGGTTTTCTTCCTATTTTTGATTTACGTAAAAGTATTGCAATTTATGCAAGGTTATTTCATGGAACTAGGATGCACTTATGGTTGTCAAATCCACCTAGCTAAATGTGATTGAAATAAATTGGCTATTTGAAATTTACTTGAAGTAACTCACGATACGAAGTTGGTCATTTGTACTTTCAATGGAATGAATGAAAAAGAACATAAGGTATCTATGCATTTTTAGCAAGTTGCCTTTGTGCATTGCAAAGTGACGAGTCTAGAACAACTGATGACTATCATTACAAAGTGGAAATTATTGTAGTACACCTTTGATTATGCATGGAAAGATTAAATCGCGTCGCATTTTTTGACAAATCTTCTTTGTAATGATTCATTAAGGAAGTCATTATCAACCGTAGGAAATTGCAAAGCATGGAAAAGATTCTAAGGGCTGCATGAAATAGGTTAACTCTAGCTTCAAATTGGCAAGAATCTCATTTAACTACGTACTAGTTAGGAAAAGGTTGCATGTTGCACATTTGACGTACGCAAGAAATTCATTCATCAAGGGTACACTTAGGGAAAGGCTGTGGGGTTCATTTAAGCGTAAAATCTTAAGAGTTTAATGGCATGATTCATGAATGCAAGTCCTAGTAAGATCAATGGAAATTATGCCGCAATTTAACATGTGCTTTGTTCTTAACAAGAAAAGTTAGGGATTGCGAATCTAGTCTTATGTAGAGGCAATGAATCGCGTGCTTACGTGAATTGTGGCGTAATGCAACTAGTTTTTTCCTTTTTAGATCAAGGCAACATCTTTAGGAATGGTTCATCCTTGTCGTAAGACAAGTAAACTGGATTACCTAAAACACCTGAACCGCAAAGGATTCGCATAGGATGGTTAAATGGATACAATAAATATTCCAAGTGCTAACTAGGATTTAGCATGTTGAGGACTTGACCTAGTTTCGCACTTGTTGCCAAGTTGAAACCCTCATACCCAAAGGTCCTACCCATATTCACGGAATGTAGGGACAATTGGATGCGCTTGCAAGAAACTATCTAGGGATTCTACCCTAAGGATCACTCGTTCAAATGGTTAAACTCATATTGAGTTGGAATTCCCAGGACCGAATGTTTTCGGCCTAGTATATTTAGGAATGGGTTGGGTAAGAAGACACCCTCAACCCTTCTTCTTATCTAGTCATGATTCCGTGACCAGAAGATGCCATTCGATGGGTGAAATAATCCCATGGAATAGATGTGACACTCATGCAACAAGTTGCAATGTCACATGATCTTGTGGTTTGATCACAAGAGAATGGCCAATTCCTCGAAATGAGATTGGCGGATTCTTGCGCAAGTTTAACTTGCAAGAGGATGAGTAGTCATCTTGTTATATCACCTTTCTTGGGAAAAATTGCCAAGATAAGGGAATTAGGTATTTGCTTGGAAGCAAAGGACCAATCAATAATTTGGAGCGACATGGTCACCATGATTTACTATTAATAAAACCTAAGGTATTGGTTAAGTTGGGCTAATAGGGTACGGCCCTAACCCAAGGAAAAAAGGGAGAACAGACAAACCCTTGGGGATCTTGCCAAGTTGTAATTGATCCCAAATCAAATGTTGGATGCATTCAGAGAGAAGGATTCACTCCTTAGCAGTTGGCCAAATAAACAACCACTGGAATTAATTGTGCTTGTAACAAATTAGAAAGCACTGTTTGCATTTTTTGCTCAAGGAACTAAAGGATGGAAATATATTTAATGCTTCAAGTTAAAGGCCTGAAGGGAGAGGCAGCCTCAGTTACCCCCGACTGTCTGCCTGACCCTAACCAAGGGGGTTGTTAGCCGCGCCGAGAATGTGGACCGAACCCGCCGTCTGAGGTCTCTCCGTTGGGTGCTACTTGGAGCAGGAGGATGCTTGGGTGCAAGGGGGCGCTCTGGCCATAAATCCCTTGCCTTCTGAGCCCTGCACAAGAGGCCAACATGAATCGGGATTGGATCTTGAGGCCTGCATACTAGTCTACGGCGGAATCTTGGATTAGTAATCCCTGTGGATTTTTAAATAGCCTTCGGGCGGATTATGGATTAGCCTGCTGGCTGGACTTTATGGATGTATTCCAAAGATAAATAAGATAACCTGTTGAAAAGGAACTTGTTTGACATTGTTTTTTAATATGTCAAGTGCTAAGATTATGTGAAGGAACTAGTGTCTAACTGGCTAATTAATGAAGCTACTTGATGCATTTCCAACTAAATGTGGTAGGTAATTAGACAACTAAAGCAACCTTGAGGAAAGTGCAGTGGATGTGGCCATGGGTCCGTCCTATGGATGGGTGGTCCCAGTTGGCCGGGAACTTTTCTCAATCGTAATGGATAGCAAGGAGTTCTTTTCTCAATCGCAATGAACAACAAGGGCGCTGACCTAGAGTTAAGAAACAACAAAAATCCCGATTTATACTGTTTTAGGGGAACGGAATGGAACTATGCCTTATTGCAGAGAGGTCAAGCCTTGCATCCCTCTCGTTTTCCATTCTCCTTGAACCAAGTGCAGTGTGAATCCGCTTCGGCCCTAGCATTTCTGCGTAAAGTAGTTCGCTTAGGGTTCGACACTAGTTGCCATTTAGGAAAATGACCATTACCTTGATTCAGGTCGGTCCTAAGTGGGAACGGCCGGAATACTTCCGCTACGTGGCAGACGCGAAAAGTCCTAGATCGCAAAACCCATAACATTCCATGGGAGTGCTGGGCGGAGCTTTCTAGACTCTCTTTCCGATGGGCTACTAAGACGTGTCCTGAAAGGAAAAAGGTGGACACGTTACAGTATCCCTCTTGGGGGACAAGGGATCTCAGCCTAGCTTCTCATTGGTGAAGCGAAAGGACAATAAGAACTATCCGCATGTGATAGTTTGAGAACTCCATAGGATTCAAAAGCTTGTCATAGAAGAGTTGCAAGTCATACATACTATCAAAATATTTGGATATGACTATGATCGTGGGAGCATGGGCTGTAAGAAAATATGTCTCTTCAAAAAATAAGGTTAGAAAGTCTTCAACAATATCTTGAAGTGTGAGAATTGTCAAGAAGTTTTGTCGCATGTTTATGGTCCAATGATCACATATTTTTTAGAGCAATCTTTAAAAGGGTAGGTGTTATATTGCAACCTATATTTGAGTCTCTATCCTCCCTAGATCACTCTGAAATGCATGTTGAGCTTGATATTTGCACCTTCCATAGAAGGGACCCCATGCCATGAACCTAGAACATATTAGACCATAAAGATCACCACAAAGCCACAAAAGCTACTCTATAACATCTATGAACTAGAAATCATAGTGGTAGTGATCCTCAAAGATGAGAATGCTTGGATGAGGGTCACCACGAAGAAATAGAGACTACCTTGTTACAAAGGCTACTTTGAATTGTCTGTTGATGGCCCTGAAGGATAAGAATACTAGACAATAATACTGGATGATGATCATGTCAAACAAGTGTTTCAGGAAAAATAAAACGCCTCATTTAGCCTTGTAAAAACATCTCCATGCTTGGAATTGTTATTAGTGAGAATCAATTTCAAAAAACTATGGTAAAACCAGCAAGGAGTTGATCTTGAATTTGCTAAAAGACACAAGTTCCAAGACGCACTAGATAAGTATGAAGAGATACAATCTTGTTGAGCTTGATGTTGATGCTTGATCTTCTTTTGGAGCTTGAGTCTTCCAAATCTTCTTAATGAGGATTGCACTTGTTGGAGAGTGAGCAGATCTAAGTGGCAAGAACTCCAATAGTCTTGGAGGAGTGAGTAAACAATGGTATTTTTAAGCTTGAAGTTGAAGAAGCTATGGAGGAATAGGGTTTGTAGATAGGTCGGTTGGTCTTTTCCTAATTTTAGCATATAGAAGCAATCATTGCAGAATATTTTTGGTGGATAGAAGGCCTATGAGGTGGGATTCAAAATCCCCATGGTTGCAAAGAAGATTGCATCACCTACAGGGAGAATAGGCTATTTGACCTATTGACAGCCCAAATATGGAATCAATCTTAAATTTTTTGTAATGCTGGTGCATAGAGTAACCAAGGTTTGACTATGACATGCTAGTTAATTGCATCTTGAGTAGAGGGACAAATACTTAGAAGAAAGTTAGCTAAGAAATGGCTTATATGAGGAGATCTGATTGCTCCAAGCATGGTAGGTCTTGCTAGCTATGGGTGCCATGAAGGTAGGGAGTGTAGTTGAAGTTGGAAATGAAGTCAACTAGTAGGATTGATCTTGACAGAGATGAATAGGAGCTAGGAGAATAGATTTTAGAGCTAAGCCATGCTCACCATGGCTCTGATACCATGTTAAGAAGCGTGAATCTACAGCATGGCTATTGCGGATGGAACATAAAAACAATATGCATGATGACATAAATAAGAAGAAGTAAATGTTACTCAAGTGAAATAGGCACAAGATGGAAGCTTGGACTCATAAACATGATCTTGAGCATGACATTAATTATGAGTGAAAGGAAAAAGTAAAAGGGAATTCCATCACTGAATGATAAGAAATTATAATACTTTATAGTCTCATGGTGGTTCCCTTTTTCTCCATTGTGATTATGGGATTCAGGCATCCTACATTTCAAGCATCCTTCTCTAGTAAACTACTTGATTCTTTCCCTACTTCTCCATATACAAAGAAGCTGTCACATGGGTGTGATTGCATAACTCTCCACACCCTTGGTGGTGATCTAGAATACTAGAAAAGCATCACCATTAAGTGATATAGGCTACCCCATGGCTAAGGGTTGTCATGAACCACTTGGTGGTTACCTCAAAGATAAGAATACTACATGAAGATCATTACCAATAAGAAATAGTGGTTACCCCATGGAAAAGAGTTGTCACAAAGAACTTGGTGGTGATTCTTGAAGACAAAAACACTAGACAAAGTTCACCATCAAGTGATAGAGGCTACCCTTGGGCAAAGGGTTGTCTTGAATCACTTGATGGCGACTTCAAAGGCAAGAACATTGGAAGAGGGTCATCAAAAAGTGGTTGCGGCAACTATTTGCCCAACGGAAGCCTCTATCCTTTGGTGGTGAACCTTGAAGACAAGAACATTGGACAAGAATTACCACCAAGAAATAGAGGTTTCCTCTAGCCTCTAGACAAAGAGTTGCCACCACAAACTACTTGATGATAACCCTCAAAGTCAAGAATACTTAACGAGGGTCTTCGTAAATTATCTTAAATCATTATCTCATTCTCCTCTTCTTGTCAATGTACTCAAATATTTCCCAATTTGCAGTCATTACCCATCATATAACTCCTTTGAAAAAGTTTCTATCAGAGAAACAAAACATTCATGATCAAGTGTTATACATATAATTTTAGCCTCTTCATCATTAGCCATCATATTTGCTTCATCTTACACCTTGCTCAAGACAATATATTAGCCGTTAGATTTTTTGTTCTACTATATGTCAAAATTTTAGATTCGAAGATTTTTTGTAGCCAATCCAACATAACATAGCAATGCCAAGAGTAGAATACCTTGTAATCATCCCAAGAAAAGGTAAGCAATATATTTTCACAATCATTGATGCTCTAATAAGGTACTCTTTCTTGCATTTCAAAGTTGCAAGAGAGAAGAGACACACTATATACACTCCCAAAGACTATATAGTATTTATCACAATCTACATATATATAGGTGAGACCTAGTCTAGATAAGGTGAGATATATATAGCTCCAATATATCAGTGTGTTGAAATGTAGAGAGAGAAGATATGCAAAGACGCGACAGAGAGAGAAGAGACTTGCCATATACACTCCCAAAGACTATGTAATATTGATCACAATCCACATATATATAGGTGAGACCTAGTCTAGATAAGTTTATCTATATATAGGTCCAACACCCCCACTCAAGCAAAGGTCTTTAGCTGTGGTTGAAAAAAACCCTTGGGGAGCACAAGGGAAAAACCTGAGCTTCTATATACAAATGTCCAAACATGATCAAGAAGGATTCTTGTGTGCATGTAAAGTGAATCCGTGCATGTGAAGTGAAACTAAATATGTATGTACAAAGATGACCAAGATGTGTAAGGTTTATGTGCATATGTGAAGTGTATGGTGCCTACAAGGAGTATGTACAATGGCACTACAATGTCATAGTATATTAATTACCAAAGATTGAAGTTGAGACAACTCCAAGTTCCAAGCTTAATAGAGTGAAGCATGCTTCATTGAGTACTTTGTTGAACATATATGTAGTCATTTGATCACTTGGACAATGTTCAATCATGATCGTACCTTTATTTACTTCATATTGAACATAATGATAATGGACTGCAATATGTCTAGACTTGTTATATTGAACATAGAATTTTACAAGACTAATAACATATTGGTTATCACATCAAAGTGGTGTGCTCGAGAGAGGAGGATGGCCAATATATGATAGAACTTGTCGAAGCCATACTAACTCTTGAGCCGCTAAAGATGCAGCTACATATTCAGCCTATGTAGTGAAAATAGCAACACAACGTTGTTTCTTGCTAGTAGAGAGTGTTGTAGATAGTACTGAGTAGTATTGCTTTAGAAGAATTCGTATGCAAGAAACCATATTCTAGAGGGAAGGAGAAGAGTACACAAAATTTCGGACAAAACTAGAGCTTTGAGAGGGAATGAAGAAATGCCCAGAAATGGGCATATAATTGTCCAAAAACAATAAAATTTTACGAGGAAAATCTCGAGTCAAAAAGGTTTCTTTGGGTAAAAGATAATCTTAAATTATGATGTGTACATCATTTTATATCGTTTTTTAAATTCTTCCCTTTTAAGAAGCAAGAATGAGAATGATTCTAACATATTTTCATGTTGAAAAGTCATCAGGGCATTAAAGAGTCGTATATTAATGATTGGCTTTGTTTTTACAAAAAATAGAATTGTATTTTTTTAATTATGAGGATTTTGAGAAAAAAGTGACATTATCCTACAGTTTGAGAATAAAATAATATGTAAAATCTATTGAAAATACAAATACGAGATTTGCTTGATTGTAGAAGATCTCTTATTCTACTATTATTTTGGAATCTCTTTTTAGAGAGAGAGAGGTGAGAGAAACCCCTTAAGGGGCAAAAAAGAGAGTCCATATTTCTCCTAATGATGCTCCCTATTTTCACTACCATTTCAGTGGTAGCCCTAGCCCAACGATTTCTTGTGTAATGACTTCAAGAAATGAATCATGGAGTCTCTTTTTCATATTGTTGCATCTACCTTATTCTCGAGGGATCCACTACGGTTTACCGTATGGTACCACCTGAGTGTAAGGGAGGGGGGTTATTTAAGGGAAGGCAGGTACATTTTATAAGGTAAGGTCCCATAAATAGGGGGTAGATAAGTTATATTCTCATATATTTCTTGCACGTTGGTGACGACTCCTTATTACTACTAGTGAATCCCCCATGACCTTACTCCACCATGCATATTGCTACAAAACAATGCATTTTCAGCTACTTTCTTCTCTTTTTCACATGCTATCCACTAATTAGTAGTATCTTGCATAGATAAATGAGTACTTACATCATGCTCATTTTCAGCCCAAATACCCAATAAACCAATTTTCTCTTCAAATTGCAGCAATGCACTAGTGGTATCACCAAGAAATTGATACTTCCTCTTAATTGTATCAATGACTTTGTCATGAAATTTTCGCTTGGAGATGCCAAGCACCTCTCCAAGGTGAATTCCACTCATTTTTAAAATCCATTCTTCAAGAACCTTCTTAAGATCCATGGCTATCTTAATATTAGACTAAAGCTTATATCTTGGCTACTTGCCCTTCTTTTTGCCCTCTTGTTTGCTATCCTGTTTTTGCTCGTGACCAACCTCTTCCATAACATGCTCAGGAAGGTGGCTAATTTGTAGCTTTAGGCTAATCCACACATCTTCTTGTCACTCTCTTAGATATCTCCACATTATCTTCATCTCTCTTTCATCTATTTTTCACAAGTACATATGTGTTTTGCTCCTTTGCTAAATATATATACACTGAATATGCATCTACTAGTGATTCCCAGTCAGTTATGTCACGAATGTCTTACTTTGCATGAGATATTTCACTATCTATAACTTTTCTCTTTTCAGTTGCATGCAAAGCATGTGTCCATATTGCAGCCTTCGGACCAACCGTCACTTTTCCACACACTCTATCCAATTGTTTATCAAAAGTAGAAGCATGTACATCTGCATAAGCATTTCAAACAGCCAAGTCTTCCAACAACTTTTACATATCTTCCTTTATAAAATTCAAAGCAAGAGGCAATCCCATTTCTTGTGCATGGATCTTTCCATCTTTCCAAAATATGAGCTATCATACCAATGCCTCTTAATAAGCAACAATCCATCCTTTCATATTGCAAACTATCACACCACATACATCTTTTCCTTGGTTTAGAGGCTATTGTATAACCCCTTTCCTCTTGTCCTTTCTCATCCAATTTTGTGACCTTGAATTGAAGATCCCACATGCCTTTGACCAATTTGTCAAGATTGTGGGAGAGAAGGAAGGAGTCTCACTTGAAGCTTTCTTGCTTGCACAATGGGGGAATACACACAAGGGTGGAGGTTGAAAACATTTTCCCTCTTCTTAGTTGTGTAAGCCAAAAGAACTCTAGTACAAAGAAATAGAAGAACCCTATATATGGGTCTCAAACTAAACTCAACTAACTAAGGTGGCATACTAACTGAGCCACGAACTAAAGTAGATAAGGATAGCTATCATGTAGCTATTATTCATGGGCGGTGTACCAACTGCGTCTGTAACTGACAAGTCGGTGACATAAATACACAACGGTCACCCTGGCGTATCATGAGTGGAGCTCGATATCTCAACACTCCCCCTCGAGCTCAATCCCAATTTCTACACACCAAGCAGGTCTCTGAACTTGCGCAGCTTCTCTGCGCCCAATGCCTTCGTGAATATGTCAGCTACCTGATCCTCTGTGCTAACATAAACTAGATCAATAAGACCTAGTAAAACCCTCTCTCACACATAGTGATAATGCACCTCAATGTGCTTTGTTCTAGCATGATAGACTGGGTTATTTGCCAAGTGTATACTACTCATGTTGTCACAATAAATGACAACTGGCCCATCTGTAGACTGATGTATATCATAAAGTAGCTTATGCAACCAAGCTACCTCACATGCAGCCATTGCTGCACCCCTGTACTCAGCCTCTATGCTCGACAAGGCAACTGTAGGTTGCTTCTTGCTGCTCCAAGTGACTGCAGCACTCCCAAAAGAGAACACATATCCACTGGTAGATCGTCTATCAGAAATGCTACCAGCCCAATCAACATCAGTGTATTCATGCAGCTGTATCTGAACCCGAGTCTCATAAAATAGTCCATACTGCAATGTGGACTTCACATACCTGAGTATGCGTCTAGCCGCATCCAAATGCGGTTTTCTTGGAGCCTGCATAAACTGACTTACCAATCCAACAGCATAGCTCAAATCTGGCCTGGTAATAGTCATATAAATCAAACTTCCTACTATGCGTCTGTACATAGTAGGGTCTTCTAGAAGCTCACCTGCATCTGTGCTCAGCTTCACATTCTGCTTCAAAGGAACTGAAATAGGCTTACAGCCTGTCATCCCATATTTGGACAGCATGTCCAATCCATACTGCCTCTGCAAGAGCTGTATCCCACTTGGTGATCTAATCACCTCAATGCCCAAGAAATAACGCAGCTCTCCCAAATCCTTCATCTCAAACTTCTACTTCAATAGCATTTTCACATGAAGGATATCTTCATCACTGTCACCTGTCATAATCAAATCATCAACATAAATGACAAGTAGCATAATACCTTTCTCTATTTTTCTCACATAAAGTGAGAAATCTGCCTTGGAAATCTAAAAGCCAATAGTGACAAGATACTGTCCTATCTTGTCAGACCATGCTCTAGGTGCTTGCTTCAAGCCATACAAGGCTTTCTTCAACCTGCAAACAAACTCAGGATGAACAGCATGCACATAACCTGGTGGCTGCTCCATATAGACCTCTTCTTGCAAATCACCATGCAAGAAGGCATTCTTTACATCCATCTGATGTAAAGACCATCCCTTTGATGCAGCCATAGCAATGACTGCTCTTACAGTTGCCATCCTTGCAATCGGACTGAATGTTTCTTCATAGTCAATGCCATATGTTTGTGCATACCCCTTGACTACTAATCTTGCCTTGTATCTGTTCACAGAACCATCTGCATTGTGCTTCACCTTATAAACCCACTTACAGCCAATTGCATTTTTACCTTCAGGCAAAGGTACCAATTCCCATGTAGCATTTGCTTCCAAGGCATCCATTTCTTCATCCATGGCTTTCTCCCATTTTTCTTTTCCCATGGCTTCCTCAAAAGAAGTGGGTTCTGGTTCCTATATCACTTTGGCTGTAAATCCATCATATTTCAGCCTATCCACAGGATACCTAGCTCTCGTAGACCTACGCAAAGTAGGTTCACTCCTAGGTGCTCTCAAAACATCCCTGGTCTTCCTTAATCCAGGTGTAACAATAGAAGGAATACCCAAGTCATCATCAATGCTCTGTTCTGAGCCACTGGATTCACCATCCACATAAGAGTGACCTGCATTCACATCAAACATGGGCTGATCAACCTTCTCTTTTCCTTTTCGTGATACCTGCATACCACTATCTACATTGCTTTGAGAAGATTCTCCTGATCTCAATCTGCCTGTCCATGTCGAAGAATGTGAACCACTGCTAGAGGACGCTTCAGGTCCACTAATATTTTGTAACTGCTGCTGTGAATTCTGTGCAGCATTACCATTTTGTGCATCTACATTATCAATCACATTTACTGG
Source organism: Lygodium microphyllum (assembly GCF_053477565.2). NCBI lineage: Eukaryota > Viridiplantae > Streptophyta > Polypodiopsida > Schizaeales > Lygodiaceae > Lygodium > Lygodium microphyllum. The sequence goes on along the minus strand of NC_141155.1, from coordinate 40,079,557 downwards.
TTTATACCAGCTACTCATCTCATCAAAAACAACATCTCTGCTCACTATAAACTTACGAGTAGAAGGGTTATAGTATCTATACCCTTTTTGCTGCAAAGAGTAACCAATAAAGATGCACTTCTCAGCTTTTGGATCCAACTTGGATCTCAACTCATCTGGCACATGTACATAGGCAATGCAACCAAAAATTTTCAAATGAGAAATATCTGGTTTCCTACCAGTATACCTCTCCTCTGGAGTCATTCCATGTATTGCTACAGTGGGAGTCCTGTTCATTATGTAGACTGCTATAGTAATTGCTTCAACCCAATAAAAATCTGGCAAGTCTTTTTCATTGAGCATGGCACGAGATACCTCTCCAATATGCCTGTTTTTCCTTTCTGCAATTCCATTTTGTTGTGGGGTATGACTGCATGAATATTGTTGCTTTATGCCATGCTCCTGCAGGAACCTTGCAAACTCATTTGAGAGGTACTCTCCCCCTCCATCTGACCTTAGGCATTTTATATGCAGGCCTATTTCTTTTTCAACCATCGCTTTAAGAGTTTTGAAATGCCCAAAAACTTCACTTTTCTTTTTCATAAAATACACCCAAAATTTTCTGCTATAGTCATCAATAAAACTGACAAAATAATGACAGCCTCCAAGAGATGCAGCTTTAGTTGTCCACACATCACAGTGGATTAATTCCAATGGCTTCTTACTCTCTTGAACATGTCTAGGAAATGGTTTCCTTGCCTGTTTTCCAAACTAACAGGCTTCACATACCTTATGCATTTCTGCAACCTTGAATTTCGGCAAACCTGCAATAATATTTTGGGCCTGCATTGATTTAAGTCGTTGTACATTAACATGACCAATGCGTTTATGCCAGATATCAATATCTGCAACTACACCGGTCCCATGTGCAAACATTGGTGCACTTAATTCAGACATGTCTGCATCCAATGTAAACATTCTGCCCTTCTTCTTTCCTTTTGCTATCAAGCGACCTTTATTTTTCATATCCTCAACAAAGCATCCATGAGGATTAAATCTGACCTGCAAGCCCTGCTCAACCATTTGACCAACAGAAACCAGATTCTTGGTGATATTCGGGACATGAAATACATCGGACAGGTATTTCTTTTTCCCATCCTGCATAAACAAAGGAAGTTTTCCAATCTGCACAATAGGATGTGCAGTATCATCACCAGTCTCCACAAATCCTGGTTTTTCCATTTTTCTTGCATCCTCCATCCATTCTGCATGACCTGTCATGTGGTTTGATGCACCTGAGTCAACATACCATACATCATTGCTTTCTTCTACACTTGTCACAGAATTATTCATGTGCTGCACCATAAACAAGTGCTCATTTCTGTCATCACCCTGTCTACTAGAAGATGCATAATTGCCTTGTTGCAGTTTTCCATTCATGATGTCATTCTGCTTTTTATAGCAGTCTTTAGCCATATGACCCATTTTACCATAGTAGTAGCATTCAACATTACTGTTTGCATTTTGGCCTCTTTGCCATCCACCACGACCTCTTTGGCTCCCCCTGCCTCTAGAGTTACCACGTCCTCCTCCATAGGACTGGTTTTCTTGAGTTTGCTGCATATTCTGATTTCTACCACGGCCTCCTCTACATCTGCCTCTACCTCTTCCAGCATTTGAGTAGAAGACAGCTTCTTTTGAAGTTCCTCCTGAAGAAGATGCACCACCATTTCTCTGCTCCTCAAAAATTAGAAGAGCAATCAACTCCTCAAAATCAGGAAATCTTTCACGGACGGAAATGGATGTTCGGAACTGTGCATAATCCTTTCCTAGACCATTCAAGGTCACAGAAACTAAATCATCATCTTCCACTGGCGACCCAATGGAAGCAAGTGCATCTGCAATCTTCTTCACCTTCATGTGGTAGTCATTGATGCTCATATTTTCTCTTTGCACATTATGCAACTCTTGCTTGAGCTGCATTTTCCTGGCTTGCGTATTTGTGCTATACATTTTTGACAAAGTATCCCATGCCTCCTTTGGCATACTTGTATCTTGAATATGCATAATCATAAAGTCTGAAATGCTGATAGACAGCTAGTACATAACTTTCCTGGCTCTCTCATGCCATGCTTTAAATGCGTGCATTTGCTGTTGATTGGGAATATCAGGAAGAACTGGTTCTTCTTCATTTCCTGCAACAAATTCCCAATATCCTTTTCCCATAAGGAAATTCGTCATTCTAAACTTCCATGCTTGGAAGTTGTTCTTGTCAAGCTTTTCAGTGACAATCTGTGAAAGAGAATCAGACGCCATTACAGAACACTCCAAAAAATTCTGTCACTGCAAAAAACACAGCTTCACCCTTACAAGGGAAAATCTGCAAAACTGGCGAAAGTGGTATTTGACCACACAGTCACTTCCTAGTGACGATTTTGCACAACCAGGAACCAAGGATAATTCTGTAACTCCCAATGTCTCTGCACACAAGCATACGATGCAATTTCTGTGGTAACTATTCACCGACCTGTAGAACAGTGGTCGCACTGCATAAAACAGGGCTTTTTCCTAAGTGTGTGCAGAAAACTTTCGCCTCCAAAACAGGCCCCGAAATGGCCTCAAATAAAAAAAACAAGATTGCCGAGGGCTAAAGCCATCTCCCACAGCATATACTGCCCTCTTGCTTCACCGCGAAGGGCATCTCAACCTGAGACAATGCACTCTTGCAATTTCCGGTCCTGCTACCTGCAGAGATCTGCTCCCAAAACAGAAAATGAAAGCAACACTGCTCCTCTTACCAGAACACCGCGAGCTTGGCTTGCTTTCTTGAGCTCCTTACCACGAACAAGGCTCTGATACCATGTCAAGATTGTGGGAGAGAAGGAAGGAGTCTCACTTGAAGCTTTCTTGCTTGCACAATGTGGGAATACACACAAGAGTGGAGGCTGAAAACAGTTTCCCTCTTCTTAGTTGTGTAAGCCAAAAGAACTCTAGTACAAAGAAATAGAAGAACCCTATATATGGGTCTCAAACCAAACTCAACTAACTAAGGTGGCATACTAACTGAGCCATGAACTAAAGTAGATAAGGATAGCTATCATGTAGCTATTATTCATGGGCGGTGTACCAACCGCGTCTACAACTGAGAAGTCGATGACATAAATACACAACGGTCACCCTGGCATATCACGAGTGGAGCTCGATATCTCAACACAATTCATCCAATACAGTTTCCTCAATAGTAGGAACATCATGTACATCCATAAGGTTAGCCACAAAAGTGGGTGGCTTACTATATACATAAATTGTTTTGCTCGTAACAGTGGGTAAGCTAGATACATGCAATCTTTCTCTTCTTCTATGCTTTTTCATCAATGCAGTAATAGCTTCCTTAACATGCCTCCACTCTACTTTAAGCCCTGTCTCTGTAGTCAGATCCTCTAACAAATAATCAAGCTTCTCTTGAAGCTCAAGATTGGCTGCTTGTAGAAATAATTTACTTTTTTGACTTGCAAGAGCTTATTGTTCTACAAGATCTAACTACTCAAACCGACTTTCAAATTCTCTTAATAATTTTGTAGCTACAAGACCCTTATTAAACTGTAGAACCCACTCCTAGAAAGTTTTGCGAGTAATCAAATTAGTGTCTTCAATGTAAAATTCTTTCATGAGTATCTTCTTGAAAGCTACCTAGTCCTCATCTTACATGAATAATTCAGTAATTCGGGCTTTTAATTCATATGCAGTGACGCATACAAAATATTAGCTCCATGCAAGTTGAGCCACCCCAAAGAATTCTATCTTTTGAGTATATGTATGTAAATATGCAAATATATTTCTGCCATTAAACAACTTCATCTCACACTCTAATGTTTGTAAAGCATTTATCACAATAATTTGTAATTGAGAAGAAGCTTACATCACTTATTATTATTGTACTTGCATAAGCATGTTCATATTCTCTACTAACTGCTGCAAAACATCATTAGAAATTGTGTTTGAAGGTTCTCCCATCTTGTCTTTCCTTCTGACAACATTTCACGTCAAATTCACCAATGTTAGAGGGGTTTTAGTCAAAAGGTCATATCCACCAGGGATCGAAGAGAGAAAGAAGTAAAGAATAGGAGATAGGAGAGAAGAAAAAGAATAAACAAGAGGTACACAAGATAAAGACAAAGCTCGATGAATTAAAGCACTATGTAATTGATAAAACGAGAGAAGATAAACAAAATCCTTGTTTGGGACTACTGGAAGCAACCTCCAAGCATTAGATCTCTTAGAGCTCCGTGGTAGACCAAAAACATGCACGAAACGTTAGCTTCTCCTTTGTTGCTCAAACCGCAAATCTAATGGCTCTAAAAGGGGAGTAAAGGCATAGGACAGCTGATCAGAGTTCTTTTAAATCACTCATTTTTCTTCTCTCAGTTTGGAGTGTTACTTATTGCGTGTAAACTACGATCGCATGCCATGCGATTTCAAAAGCCCTTCTTTTTTCATGAAACCTCCAAAAATGGTTGAAAAAACAACTTGCTTTTTGCATGTCACCCTATTCTAGAAGTTTTATACAGCTTTGTATAATATCTATAAGAAATAGTTTTCAAAATATCAAATTAGGCTAAACTTGTCCAAAAATCTAGTATTTTTGAACCATCCATACTATGGACACTAACACTAATTACTAATAGGACAACATTGACTCTTTAGATCAATAAGAAAGATAGATAACGATGCACTCTATAGTTTTTCACACAGTGTCCACGTAGTGCCACAACAATGTATGGTATTGGTTGTAGTATGCCTAGTAGATAGATGGATACTAATGTGTTTTGTGTTGTGGTGAATAGATTATGAAACACAATCGAGTGGAATTATTATTTTGGAGAGCACATTTTAATGTATGAAATTTGTATGCTTTATAGCGTGGAAAATATTACCAAAAGCATTATATTTTGTATGCACCTATTAGCCCAAGGAATTTGCATATACATGTGTAGAATCCATTTATTTTCATGCATTTATTAAAGAAGATAAAATATTATTTTCGTGAAGCTATTAGAATAGAGCGTTTTTTGATTTATTTGCACAAAAGCAAGTTATGCAAAGTGGGGAAAAGAAGGAACACAAAATGGATGCTTTCAATGTATTTTGAGCACAAAAGCTTAATTGAATCTTATAAATACATGCATGTGGAGATATCAAGGAGATCGTACCCATTCTTGTGTCATGAAAGTTCTTGGAAATCTCTTCTTTCATGCTAGTATTTGTTCTATTTTTATTTTACTCTCAATTATTGGCTATTATGTGGTGAAAGCAAGTGACATTAGTATCAAAGCAAGGTGATAATTAGCCTACATGTCAAAATGGAAGTAGTAGCAAAGGTCCATCTTGAAAGCTTCAACATCAACTACATCTAGCATCGCTCCAACCATTAATGAGTGGATGAAGGCTTTGAACGCAGAAAGAGTCTTAAGTTTCTTCAACAATTAGTTGCTTCCCTTCCTCACTTTGAAGTTTTGGGTGAAAGGGACTTGTCTAAAGGCTATTTCTTTTACAATTCAAAGGCTTCTTTCTTTCCAGACCCACTACTGTGGAAGAACCACTCTCTTGATGGTTTTGGAGGACAAGGGTGGTTTGGACGAAGGCTGGGAAGGTATGGATGATCTATTCACACCGGCACGCAGGTTTCAAAGCCACTTAGCCACCCTGGCCTCAATTTCTCGTTGCGCCATCATGGATGCCAAGACTATCAGGCCGACGGGTCTCAAACCATTTGAGTTTAACTTTTAAGCTTCATTTTCAATATCGATTAGCCCTTTTTTTTAAAAAAAATTTCGAGGATTCTTCCAACTCCCAACTCCGTCCAACTTGCCGCTCTGCCCCTCCAGACTGCCACCTCCATCGTCAGCTTGTTGGTTGCCGGCTAACGCCGTGCCGTGCCACTCGTCCGGGGAAGGCGCAATTCCAAACCGTCAAGCATTTAATTTTACAAGAATTTTTTAAAAAAAAGTTTGAAGCTCTTTCTAAGTCTTAAAAGATTTAGAGAATATAAATAAGTGTTGAATATCTTATTTCGTTGATTCTGTACAACCGTTTTAAAGTGCGGGGAGGCGGTAATATTCTTAACCCTCATTAACCCTTTTACATAGACTCTCCCGAGTCCCTTTTTTTTCCTATTCTATTAATGATGTTCCTTTGCACGGAGGGCAGGATCCACTTTCTAGACTCTATTCCTAGGCAAAGAAACTGAAGACATTCTTTCAACATTGAAGTTTTTAGCGACCTATTCAGACCCAACAAAATCCCACACTATTGGATATTCTAAAGGGTTATCCTTGTGCACCGGTTTTTCTTAACCATGGCTAAACCATCCACAATAATTGAAAGTTGCCATCATGGACTATGAAACAATCTATGCATTCCAAGGTGGTGGAATATTCTATTCAAGTTGTCGATCTTAGCAAGTCCAACCAACATCACTATGATTGCATCAAGATGCATTGATATGCTCAACCTTCGTGCACAACAAATGGACTAAGCCTAGCCCAAGACAAACATGAGGCTCTCTAAGTTTTGAATTTCATGTTTGAATTCAACTTTAAGGTATGAATTCATTAGGCTAAGAAAAGAAACTCATATTGAGGCAGCCACTTCATAAAGAGGGATAATTAAATTATCTATTTTGCTTAATCTTTTATCTCATATATATATATATATATATATAAACTTTCAAAGCAATCATTTTCCTAAATTTATGTATCCAACAAATACATTATGGTTTGAACACCAAGAAGCACTTTCCCATAACGCATATTCATTAGAAGCGAAGTCACAACCCCCACTAGTGCAAAACTTATGCGATTTCCCAACTTGAGGAGCTATCAGTCTATGCCTTAGGTAACTAATGAGGCCAAGACATCATCATGTATCATGCTTCTTTTTTTATGTATTTTCATATGGGAATTTCTTCTCAAACACTCGAAAGATAGCATATTCCATTACATAGTTTTTTAAGAAACATATGTCTCTCTGTTATGTTCATAGGATAATCTTAAGATCTAGCTTATTTTGATTGAAATTCTTTGGGCAACGTACAATAGAGCATTGAATTTTCATTTTCTAAGAATCGTAAAGAAATTTTGCATAAACTTAGGATTTAGTAATTGCATTGTGATTGATTTGAGTGGTTCTATTATTGCCAAGGGTATATTATTTGTTTTGTTTCAAATATACAATATTATTGCATTTAATATTCTTCTTTATGTTTCTATTACTTTGGATAGCATGAGTAGTGTTCTCCATCCAATATTTTGTGATCTTACATCACTAAAATATTTCATGAGTTATTTTCGTTTGAGAGAGTGAGCTTTTGAATAATGATTGTTCCCTATTTCGAGAAGAGAACATGATAGCAAATTTCCAAGTCATGTCTTTAAGAATTTATGACTGCCTATTAGTGATGCCAGGAGGCATATTCCACGGTGGATTTCGTGCCACGGTGGATTCCGTGAGGTTTTACGGTGGATTCCGTAAACTTTGATGACCGGGGCTCATACATAAAGTGGATTCTTTGTGCGAGAAGTTGATGGGGACACCTGTCCTTTTCGGGCGTTTCATTAATTTAGTGTGTACATGGGTGATTCCATAGCGGGTGATTCCGCAAAATGCATATTAAATTAATAAACGTTTATGAGTTTTGAGTGCGCACTCGTAATAAATTAAGGTTAGGTTATTTCTAACCAGTTGATTTATTTATGTAGCTGAAGACTGCTAGGTATTCACTTTTATCGGTTTAATTGTATTATTTTACTAACGATTGTGAATGCTTCAGTTGATGTGTAGAGATAGTAGCAGTGGCAGAGGAAAGCATTGGAGGATAGTGAGTATTCGATTTATGGATTATATTTTGATAGGTGCCACGTCTATATTTTGTCATGCCTATTTATTGAGGCATCGATTATTTATTATTATTTTATATGCGCATGGGCGCACAGTTATGTTATTTCTATTTTGACATTGTATTAGGCGTGCCAGACTCTTTGGGCACCGTCCATTAGCTTTATTTCTATTTTTGTAAAAGCAAACTCAAAAGCTAAAAGCTTGTTATATTTTTGTAAATTGGGCTATTATTGAGCATGAAGATGAAATATACATAAAATACATGCTTTGTGAAGCGCTCACACAAGGCATGGGGGGAGATTGCACCCAATTGGTCTCTTGCTCTTGTCGTTCATGCTTTTTACCTTGTAACTTGTGCAAAAAGTAGAGTTCATTGTTCTTGGGGACCTTTCGGCATTCACTACGCGAGCATACAGCGTCCGATCTGCGCACCAATTAGGAATGAATTGGTTAGCACCCAACTAACCAAACATACATTGTGGGGAAAATTGGGTTACATCCAAAAATCTATTTGGAAAGATGGCCCAATCACAAGGAAAAGAAGGCAAGACTAAGATTCAGTTAGCTAGAGCTAGTGGATCTTAAAGGGATTAAGGAAAGAATTCCTATCTATCTAGTCAAACTACTATGATACCAAGGATAAAATGAACCTTTATGGTTAAGTGAATTCACTAATGTCTTTTTTGAGCTAATAATGTTACCTCCTAAAAGAGGTGTGGACCATGAAAAATTAGTTCCTAGAGCTTAACCTATCGCAAGAAGGCCTTGCAAAGTATCCATTCCCGAGGCAATCAAATTGGAGTAGTTAAAGCAACAACTTGACCAAGGGTAAAACTCTCATTGGGATACTCTTGTTGTATTTTATAAGAAAGATGACAAGACCTTAAACTTTGGATCGATTAAATGGGCTTAATCAAGTCACCATCAAGAATAAGTACCCCATTCCCTAGATTGAAGAGCTACTAGATTTAATACAAGGGGCACTGATATTTTCTAAGATCAATCTAAGGTTCGATTACTATCAAATTCAAGTAAAGGATAAAGACATGTCAAAGAGAGCTTTAAATACCACGTACGGCAATTATGAAATCACACTAATATCATTTCGATTGACCAATGCTCTTGCTACTTTTAACAGGCTAGTCCAATATATTTTCTAGCCATACTTAGATGACAATTGCATTACATTTTTTAATGACATTCTTACCTATTCCAAGATATCACATCATCTATAGATTGTCTTGGAAATTCTTTAAGAAAATAAGTTTTTTGCTAAAAATAAAAAGTGTACATTCTTCAAGAAAACGATCGAATACCTAGGACTCATCATCTCAAAGGAAGACACATCAGTGGACCCTACCAAGGTCAAGGATGTTGAGGATTGGCAGCCACCATAGAGTGTCCAAGAAATTCAAGGATTTCAAGGTCTCATAGGGTGGTAGAAGATTTTCATCAAACATTACTCCTTAATAGAATCACCCCTCAATAAATTTCTAAAAAAGCAAGAAAAAATCACATGGATGTCTCAAGATTAGGAGAGCTTTGACAAACTAATGCAATGTCTCACTACTACCCCTATCCTACAATTGTTGCCAAATTTCATGAAGGAATTTGAGGTTATTACTGATTCTAGTATCATGGTAGTTGAATGTGTTCTTACTCAAGAAGGGCATCTACCCCTACAAGAAGAATTACCCTACATATGACCTTGAGCTTTTAGTAGTCACTTACCCCTAAAATTGTGGCATCACTACTTGCTCAAAAAAATATTCACTCTCGTGATAGACCACAAAAGCCTCTAGTGGATTTTCACCCACCTTAATCTCAATATGAGGCAAAGGAGACGGATTGAGGTCTCCTAGGTTTCAATTTTGAAATAAAATTTTGACTTTGAAAGGACAATGTGGTTGCTAACGATGACCTAAGAAGAAAGTCCTTGCTAAATTTCTTACTAATGGAGGAACCTGTGAGTAGAGTATTTCTTGTAAGTCTAATTTCTATGCCTCACAATCCTATTTTAGAGTTTGTATCTACGGAAGTTCTTAAGGACCCCAATTTCCTTGAGCTAAAGAGGTTGATCCAATATAGGGGAGATAGCTATTATGTAAAGGCCAAATTCAAGCATTATCACATTGAGGGGAAGATTCTGTACTACCAACATAGATTTTGTGTGCCCAATAGTTGGCACCTCAAGAAGAAGGTTCTACTACGGAAGGCCCATAATAGTTTTATAGCTGGACATCTCGACTACACAAAGACTATAAATGTAGTAATAAGATGTTATCATTTTCCAGGAATGAAAGTAGGTGTGCTAATATATGTCACTCAATGCTTGAGTTATCAATGAATTAAGATTGAAAGGGTTGAACTGCCACAAGAGCTGCACCCATTGGACATACCATAAATGAAGTAGGAGTGTATCATTATGGATTTTATAGTAGGTCTTCCAAAAGTAGAAGTTGGATATGACTCAATTCTAGTAGTCATTGATTTGTTGACAAAGGTTGCTCATATTGTTCTCATGAAGACTACCTTTAAAGCATTTGACATTGCTAGGTTGTTCGTCAAGAAGAATTTTTAGTTCCATGGATTTTCAAAAGAATTATCAATGATAAAGACTCATTGTTCACTTCTAACTTTTGGACTTGTCTCTTTCAAGCTATCAGCACACAACTCTATCTCAGTATCACTTATCATCATCAAAGTAATGAGCAGACCGAAAGAGTTAATCAAGTGTTCGAAGATATTCTAAGAGCAATATACTATGGCAGTAAACCCAAGAACTGGATAGAGTAGTTGCCTTTAGTGGAGTTTGCTTACAATGCCTTGTATCAACAAAGTATTAGGCATGACTCCTTTCCAATCATTGTATAGGGAAGAGTGCTTGTCTCCTCTCAATTTTTTGGATCCAACATTGAGGATTAAAAAATAATAGAAGAGATGGAGGATCAGACCAAGGCCATCCAATATGACATTGAAGAAGCATAAGGCTAACAAAAGGCCTATAGACTAACCCCAAGATAACTCCTCAAACTTTCAAGGATGAAGACATTTTCAAAGGGGTTTTAGTCAAAAGGTTGTATCCACCGAGAATCAAAGATAGAAGGAAGAAGAAGAATAGGAAATAGAGGAGAAGAAAAAGAATAGACAAGAGGTACACAAGATAAAGAGAAAGCACAATGAATTAAAGCACTATGTATTAATAGAACCTAAGAAGATTAAAAAAATCATTGACTTGCACTACTTAGAAGAAATCTCCAAGCACTAGGTCTCCTGGAGCTCCCTTTTAGACCAAAAAACTTGCATCAAACACTAACTTATTCTATACTGATCAAATTGCAAATCTAATTGTTCCCTTGGCTTCGATAGGGGAGTAAAACCATAGGACACTTGCTTAGAATTCTTCCAAATTACTCCTTCTTCTTCTCCAAGTGTTTGGAGTGTTGTTTACTACCTATAAACTGCGATTGTGTGCCGCACAATTTCAGAAGCTCTTCTTTTTTTGAATGAGATCTTCTCAAGTTGGTTGAAAAAGTAACTTGCTTTTTGCATGTCACCCTCTTCTAAAATTATTCTATAGATTTTTGGGATATTTACAAAAAATAATATCCAAAATATAAAAAATAGGCTACTCTTTCCAAAATTTTAGTATTTTTGAGCCATTCATACTATGGACACTGACACTGATGAGTAATGTAGAATTGACTCTCTAGATCAATAAGAAAGATGGATGGCGATGCACTCTAGACTTTTTCACATTGTGTTCCTGGTAGCGATACAACATCCACCCCCTATGAATTTGCACATCCTCCAGTATGTGCCAAAGTCCTAGTTGACACCACATTCTGAGTCGTCCTCATCCTCTACAACCATATCCTGCCCATAAGCTTTCATGAAATTCTTGCATAACATTTACTTGTGAAGCTCTATCACCCAGAACTAGCAATGACATACCTTTTTTCATCTTAGCATGTTTCCACAAGCATTCATCTTTTAAGAAAAGACCATAGGCTTTCCTCTTGATCTTCTTAAACTCCTCATCCGACCACTCATCTCTCTTTGTTAATGTAGTGAGGTATTGATCAATTCTCAGCCACTCTCCTATATATTTGTCTTCCAAAAACCCTTCTACACAAGATAAATAACATTTAAAGCGTCTTCTCTTTGCTATCCAAGATTCTCTTAGTGCTATAGCAACTCCTTGCATTGCTAAATTCACTCTTACAATATCATTTTCAGATGTAAGAAATTCATATGCTGAAATTCAGGATTCAAAGATTTGATGTATGCAATCTACCAAAGCATAGAAATGTTCGAGATAAAACAACTAGTAATCATACCTAATACCGACAAACAATCAGTCTCAATGACTACACAAGCACCCATAAAATACTCCTTATCACATTTAAGGGCTGTCACAATTTCCCATAACTCTCTTTTTACATGTAGATACCTTCTCTTTTGTTCAATCAATACTTTAGCGCCAAATCAAATTGCATATCTTTGCCCTTTCTCATCATCTTGCCCAATTTCCCATCCAATCCCGATTGGGCTCATATCACTAGTAATAATGATAGGCTTTTCATGTGAATAATCAGTCTTTCTTAATGTAGGAGTAGATTTCAAGAGCTGCTTCAATTTCTTCATTGCTTTTTTATGCTTCCTTTCCTAGTGAAACCTCTAACCTTTCCTTAAGAGGAGCTAATATAAGCATCAGCTCCACGTGCAAAGTGAGGGATCCATATCAAATAGAGCACACGTGCACCTAAGAATATACGCACCTCATATACATTCATGCATACATCTTGCATTCTATCAATCCCATCTATTTTTGCTGATGATGTTCTTCACCCATAGGGCCCACACATATGCCCAACAATCAAAATCTCTTCAAGTTCAAATATTGAAGTTTGTCCATAAAGAGTTAAATATACCTTTTCTAGACACATCAAAATCCTTTCACAATCAACAATATGGTGTGCAACAAGTTGTCTGTAGCCATGAGCATCCATCTCTTCATTTTTTTCATCCACCGCACACCCTTTGATTGGAACATCATCCAAGAAAGGCATTGTCAATTATGGTATAAAATCCCTGAGTAACCTATTCATAGCATTTGTCATGTGTGCCACTGAGTATGTTACATCTTCTTGCGAGAGAGTACACATCCATACTAACCCTAAGGGAGTCTTTATGGTTGTGATATCCATGCTCTCAACTACAAATTGAAACTAATTGTACCTCAAGTTAAGGTCACCCAAAGAATAGATTTCTCTACCTGTGAAAGCCTTTGCAAACTCATCAACCATAGGACCTGCATCTACATTTCTTATGGTCACTTTATTGACTAGCTACATGTCTTGAACAAATCTCAAAGCCCCATTTTTTTGGGTAAAGTAAATCAACAATTCGAGTACGGGGCTAAAGAGGCCTCCAAGATCTCATGTGAATCTTTTCATTTAGCAAATCCATTAGCTTTGGCAAGTAAGCTTTAGGCACTAGAATAGGCCTCAAGTTCCACGGTACATGTGGCATCGTAAATATTGCCATAGGAGAGACAACATTCAGATCCACACAACTTATTTCAATTGGCTGAAATGCAAATGATTTTCCATGCCTAGCCAACATCTATATAAAACAGTCTCTTTCAACATGCAAAAGAAACCCTTCTGCACCAACTTTCAATTCTTGTAATGTTTTAGTTGTAAACTGATGACCTATATCTTTAGGATCTCGTAAACTTGGTTGACTTGGCACTTTTTCTCACAGACCCTCACTTTCTGGTGGAAGTGGAAAAGCAACTCGTTTCACTTTTTTGTCAACCATCTTATACTTTGAGTCCACAACTGCTTCAGCCCATTGTAATCCTTCCTGCTAAGAAAACAATGCTATATTAACATCATACATGTCCAAAGAACATACCAACAACACTCTATTTTCAGCCTCATTTTCTACATGTATAGTTGTTGAAATTTCAACCACAGTGTCAGTAATACTCAGCCCATAAAAGATGCCTGAAATGCCTTTATTTTTAGGTAACAATCCCAATTCTCTCAGTTCCTTAGTAGCCCATTTCATAGTTACATGTTCAGCCTTACACATAGCTTCCGTAGGCTTAAACCAACATGAACTATTTGTTGTAAACTGAGAATAACCAATAGTAAATGCATGCTTTATTCCATCAAGAGGTGAGTACATCCTCTAAATAGCACTATTGTAGCCTCGCATTACAAGAGTGCTTAATGAAATCCAAGTCTTTGAATTTCCTTGCATTTGGAGGTAAAGGAGACTCTTGAAGCGTATCCCGATCCCTAGGATGATTAACACAAATAGAAAGAAATTGGACTAATTTTCCCCCAACCTTGCTTATTCTGATTCTTGCATAAGCAAAATCATCATCAAGCACTTTTTTTTCCATATGCACTCTTGTAATAAAGGGCTATCCCAAAATCACTACATATGAAGAATTATACTACACAAAGAAGTGTTGTTCTTCTTGTACATCACCAACTATCACTTTTACATTAGGGCATGCAGCATAGAGCTCCTCGTAATAATTATTTGCAACCCTCATACGCCAACCATTATCAATGTCCATAGGCCATGCACCATTCTCATACAATCCATGGTCAATGACATTAATCTCAGACCAATGGCCAAGCAAATCAACACAAGGAGTTTCACACTTCCCTATTTTCACTGTCGTTTCAATGGTAGCCTTGGCCCAGTGATTTCTTGTGTAATGACTTTGAGGAATAAATCTTGGAGTCTCTTCTCCATATTGTTGCATCTGCCTTTCTCCACCATGCATATTGCTACAAGATAATGCATTTTCAGCCACTTTCATCTATTTTCCACATGTTTTCCATTGATTAGCACATCATGAGTAGATTAACCAACACTTACATCATGCTCATATTCAGCTCAAATACCCAACAAACCAGTTTCTTCTTCAAATTGCAGCAATGCACTAGTGGTATCACCAAGAAACTGATGCATCATCTTAATTATGTCAATGATTTCATCGTGAAATTCGTACTTGGCAATGCCAAGCACCTCTCCTAAGGTGAATTCCACCCAGCTATTTAAGATATGTTCTTTAAGAACCTTCTTAAGATTCGTGGCTGTCTCAATATTAGATTACAACTTCTATCTTGGCCGCTTGGCCTTCATTTTTCCCTCTTGTTTTCTATCTTGTTTTTGCTACTAACCAATCTCTTCCATAACATGCTTGAAAGGTGGCTAGTTTGTAGCTTTAGGCTGATCCATACTTCTTCTTGCCACTCTCTTAGATGTCCCTGCATTATCTTCATCGCTCTTTCGTTTCTCTCCACAAGTACATGCATGTTTTGTACCTTTGCTAAATATGCATAAAATGAATATGCATCTACCAGTGATTCCTTGCTAGTTATGTCATGAATGTCTTGCCCTACATGAGATATTTCACTATCAGTAACTTTCCTCTTTTCAATTGCATGCAAAGCATATGCCTATATTGTAGCCTTTGGATGTCATGAATGTCTTGCCATGCATGAGACATTTCACTATCAATAACTTTTCTCTTTTCAGCTGCATGCAAAGCATGTGTCCATATTGTAGCCTGTGGACCAAGCATCACTTGGCGAGGCATTCTATCCAACTGTAGACCAAAATTAGAAGCATGTATAGCTGCATAAGCATTTTGAATAGCCAAGTCTTCCAACAACTTTTGCATACCTCCCTTTCCAAAACTCAAAGCAAGAGGAAATTGTGTTTCTTGTGCATGGATCTGGCATCTTTCCAAAAGATGGGCTGTTGTGTTGCCAAGGCCTCCTAACAAGCAGCACAATCCTTCCTTTCATGCTGCAAACTATCACACCACATATATATTTTCCCTAGCTTAGGGGCTACTGCGTGTCCACTTTTCTTATTTTCCTTTCTCATCCAATTTTGTGACCTTCAACTGAAGATCCCACATGCCTTTGACCAATTCATCTTATACATCTTCTCTAACAATGGGAACAACATGTGCAGCCATAGGCTTAGCCATAGAAGTAGGTGGCTTACTGTATATATCAATTGTTTTGCAAGCTAGATGCATGTAATCTTTTTCTTCTTCTATGCTTTTTTAGGAGTGCAGTAACAACTTCCTTAGAATGCCTCAACTATGTTTTAAGACCTGTCTCTATAGTTTGATCCTCTAGCAAATCATCAAGCTTCTCTTGAAGCTCACGATCTATTGCTTGTAGAAACAATTCAATCTTCTGACTTGCAAAAGCTTGCGGTTCTACAAGATCTAGCTTCTCAAATTGACTTTCAAATTCTCTTAATAGCTTTGTAGCCACAAGACTCTTATTGGGCTACTATAGAACCCACTCTTGGAAAGTCTTACATGTAATCAAACTAGTGTCTTCAATGTAAAATTCTTCCCTAAGAGTCTTCTTGAAAGCTACCTAGTTAGCATCCTACATGCATAATTCAGTAACTCGGGCTTTCAATTCATGTATAGTGACCCGTAAAAAATACTAGCTCCATGTAAGTTGAGCCACCCCAAAGAAGTCCATCTTTTGAGCATAGATATGCAAATCTGCATATACATTCCTTCCATTAAACAACTTCATCTCACGCTCTAGTGTTGCTTGTCGAGCATTCATCACAATAGTTTCTGTTTGAGTAGAAGCTTGCATCAACTATTGTTGTTGTTGTACTTGCAAAACCATGTTCATATTTTGCACTAGTTGTTGTAAAACATTACTAGAAATTGTGCTTGAAGGTTCTCCCATCTCGTCTTTCCTTCTAACAACCTTTCATGTCGAGTTCACCAATGTCGGAGGGGTTTTAGTTGAGGTCATATCCACCAAGAATCACATATAGAAGAAAGAAAAAGAATAGGAGATAGAAGAGAAGAAAAAGAATAGACAAGAGGTGCACAAGAAAAACACAAAGCACAATGTATTAATAGAACCTTAGAAGATAAACAAATTCATTGTCTTGTACTACTCAGAAGCAATCTCCAAGCATTAGATCTCGTGGAGCTCCCTAATGGACCAAAAACTTACATTAAATACTAACTTCTTCTCTCCTGCTCAAATCACAAATTTGATGGTTCTGTTGGCTCCAATAGGGGGTAAAATCCGAGGACACATGATCAAAATTCTTCCAGATCACTCCTTCTCCCAGTTCACAGTGTTGTTTACTGCCTCTAAACTAGAATCACATAGTGCGCGATTTCAAAAGCCCTTCTTTTTTTGCATGAGATCTCCCCAAAGTAGTTGAAAAAGAAACTTGCTTTTTGCATATCTGGTGCGTAGATCGGTCGCAGAATGCTCACGTGGTGAATCCCGGAAGGTCCCCAAGAACAATGAACTCTACCTTTTTGCACAAAAAAAAATGTAAAAGCATGCACGACAAGAGGCAAGAGACAAATTGGGTTCAATCTCCCCCATGCCTTTTGTGAGCACTTGAGCTAATAGCAATTGAGGTCAATTGCTATCCCACCCCGGGGGTATGATGCTAGGAGGCATATTCCACGGTGGATTCCGTGAGGTTTTACGGTGGATTCCGTAAACTTTGATGACCGGGGCTCATACACAAAGAGGATTCTTTGTGCGAGAAGTTGATGGGGACGCCTGTCCTTTTCGGGCGTTTCATTAATTTAGTGTGTACATGGGTGATTCCATAGCGGGTGATTCCGTAAAATGCATATTAAATTAATAAACCTTTATGAGTTTAGAGTGCGCACTCGTAATAAATTAAGGTTAGGTTATTTCTAACCAGTTGATTTATTTATGTAGCTGAAGACTGCTAGGTATTCACTTTTGTCGGTTTAATTGTATTATTTTACTAACGATTGTGAATGCTTCAGTTGATGTGTAGAGATAGCAGCAGTGGCGGAGGAAAGCATTGGAGTCTAGCGAGTATTCGATCTTTGGATTATATTTTGATAGGCGCCATGCCTATATTTTGGTTATGTCTATTGAGACATCGATTATTTATTATTATTTTGTATGCGCCTATGCGCACGGATATGTTATTTCTATTTGGACATTGAGATTGGGCATGCCAGACTCTATGGGCACCGTCCATTAGCTTTATTTTCCTATTTTTGTAGAAAGCAAACTCAAAAGCTAAAAGCTTGTCATATTTTTGTAATTGGGCTATTATTGAGCATGAAGATTGAAATATACATAAAATACATGCTTTGTGAAGCGCTCACACAAGGCATGGGGGAGATTGAACCCAATTTGTTTCTTGCCTCTTGTCGTGCATGCTTTTACATTGTTTTTTGTGCAAAAAGGTAGAGTTCATTGTTCTTGGGGACCTTACGGGATTCACCACGTGAGCATTCTGCGACCGATCTGCGCACCAATATCACCCTATTCTAGAAGTTTTCTACATCTTTTTAGGGTATTTACAAGAAATAGTATCCAAAACATAAAAAATAAACTAAACTTGTCCAACAATTTAGTATTTTTGAACCATCCATGCTATAGAATCTAATATTAATGACTAAGATGGCATTGACTCTCTAGATCAATAAGAAAGCCGGATGACGATGCACTCTAGAGTTTTTCACACTTTATCCATGTAGCGGCACGGCCACGTGGTGGTCTTAATAGTCCAACCAAAGAAGAGTTCTTTAAATCTTGGCAAATTAAAAAAACTTAATTGAAGTTATTGTGGACCCAATAAGATTGACAAATGCATACATAGAAATGCAAATCCCTTGTTGGTAGAAATCCTTATAGATTAGAACTTCTATCTTGTCTCAAAATTCATTATGTATTTCATGTAAGCCTTCTCAAACCTAATGTCCCTAATCTTAATCATGTCTTAGATTATGGATGAATTGTAATGCCAACTCATGGAATTTTGGAAGTTCAACTTGATAGAATCTTAGAAATCAAAGAAAAGCCTATTAGAAATTGTACTCTTTGCAAGTATCTTATCCAGTGGAAAGACATCCTCAAAGAGGATGCCACATGGATCGAGACATCTCTCGAGATAAGGACATCCAAGGGAAAGAGGTTGTAAAGACCCCATCTTTTGAAAATTAGAAAATCATTTTCCTTGGTACCTCAAATAATTATTTTCTCATGGCTACACTCATCGAGATTTATTTTCGCAATATGTGCATTCCCCCACAACTCAATAAATCCGGCATTGGCTTCATTCATGCGGGTTTTCCTCATCATGTGTGATCAATCACAAAACATTTGTGAAAATTATACACGAACAAGAGCTAAGAAATAAGTTTTTTAATCTTAATTAAAAGTTAAGAAAAAGATGAAGTAGAGAAGGAAATAAAAGGGGGGACCTATAACAGGCTATTGAATAAATGACGTGATCCTTGCATAAATATTTTTTATTTAAATAAATTTTATCAAATTAAATATTTAATTGACTAACCCCCTTCCCATTCCATGTGACCTGTCAACCTACATTCCACCACACCCCACACATCATGTCGACAACATACTTCTCTCTTCAAATTATCCATGTGTGTATGTGCACACACACACACACACACACACATCTTACTCTCCCCAATCATTGGGCACAAAATGATAGTCTCCTTACCATTCTTTTTTCACAATTACACACATACACACCCTTTCAAGATACTCTCTAGACTTGGCTCGACCATGGGTCTCTACAATGCAATTCATTTTTATAATAAGATCATGTGTGGCATAAAGCACATGTATGCATGAAAACAGGGGGGTTAACTTTAATGACAAATCATTGTGTTTGTAGCATTGGTAGGTGAAATAGGTAGTCGGCCTCTAACAACCCCCACGACAACACCATAGGATAAATACTGAGGATCTCACCTCAACAAAACCCACGAGACGGCACCATTGAACACATGATCAAAAATTCCCGATCACTCACTCCTCCCTGAGACTTCAACTCAACACTTAAACAGTTCAAACCTTCAAGTTTAGATTTTACCACTTTTAGAGAGAAGCTAACACTGAAACAACCATGGTAGAGATTCTGACAACAAGAGCTTTCAGATTCACACGGTTCCTATTTTTTAGGGATGGTAACTCCATGCACCAAACTGCCCCACAAAGTGTGATTACTTCAAGTAGTACAAAATCTATTGTAGACCCTCTCTTTTCTTCTTTCCTCAGAGCACATATAAATACAAACCAAATACACAGGTAATCAAAGCTTTATACAACAAAATTTCATGCCCATTCAACGCTTCAAGCATTTCACTACTGCAAACATTCCATTACTGCATCAAAGCTGAGTTTACATTGATATATCAATGGATAATCATGATGACTTCCATGGGAAACCAAGTTGGTGTTGTAGAAGCGGCTAAATTCACTTATTTCCTCATAGAACACAGAAATTGCCTCATGAAGCGTTACACAGAACAATTTTTAACTTTCTAACCAAACCTTGGATCACCAAGCTTTAAAAAGGAAAGTTGTAGCTCTCTTTCCAATCTACAATTCTTCAGAATAACTCAGAGTCAAATTCCTTGATCCGCTACCCTGAAACAACTCTGCACAGTCTGTAGTCTTAAATTCCTACATGCTTTATATAGCAAACACAACTTCTCTATTCCAAAAATACAATCTTGCATTGATGAAGAGTTGCGAAAGCTTCAAAATTTACAAACTTTGATTCATCATTTTCCTAGTTGCAAATCCTTTTAGATTTCCACTAACTTGAACCCATTCATTCAACACTTTCTTATAATACATATTTCGTGCCTCATACCCAATTTCAGATGTAGAGGCCCCTCACTTCCATTCTTCTCTGCTGATGGGGAAGCCTCACTCAACAACTAACGTGCATCACTCTCAACAGGATGAAGAATAGTCCTCTACTGTCTTTCACTCATGTCCATACATCAAAATTGATCTACAAACTCTCTGCTCCACAAAGCAATAGAAGAAAACCAAACAAAGGAAGACTCCTATTGCCATAATTTGAAAAGTGAGAACTCACATCAGCCCATCGACTGCAACCATGCCATCCTACTCCACAACTTTAATAACTTTAGCTTCACGATCTCTTTCTTCTAACAATTTGTTCTTCTTCTTTTGAGCTTCAGATTTCTCCCTTCTTCAGCCTCTACAAGACTCTCTCTCACACACACATTGTCTCTTATTTTTAACACTTCTCTTCCCTTCTTCTTGAAAACTACTCACATTTTTACTTTTTCCCTCAATTTTTCAAGTTGCCCCTTGTTTCCCCTTAATTTCTAGATGGCAAGCATGACCCTTGCCACGTACAATTCCACTCGGTGACTCAAAATTAGAAGCGAGAACATATTTTTTTCTCTTCCTGCATGAAGCACGTGTCTCAAAACTGAAATATCTCAACCATGCGTCGAACATGCATGATACCACTTGGGATTTCCATTTATAAGCTCGAGTCCCGCTACAGGTAAGTTTTAGAAAGACAAAAAAATGATATTTGCATGTGTTATTCCATTTAACTTCAAGAAGCATCAAGTCCCCGGTTGCTCATTTTCACTCAGCAGCGTATATGTGTATGCATATGTGAATATTAAGCTTTTAAAAATTATGTGGAATATGGTGTAACATGCTCATGTAATTGGCGAGGGTTCCTTTTACAAGATTAATAGTCTATTCTAATAAAAAATAATTATATGTGTTTTGCTAATTTTATGGTGCAACCATTGGATGATTTTGTTACAATTTATAGTGTATTATGATGCATATGGAGGAATGTAATTTTAAAAACCTTGACACAATGTGGGACACGCATATGGTCTAATTGCACATAAAAAATTGAATGTAAATGTTTCCACAAAAGATATCATTGCGATAATCAATAGAATCTAAAGAAAATGAAAATATAAATACTAGCCAAAAAGAAGAAACGATTACAGTTTTTCTCTTTTTAATTCTTAGGCTTTTTTATCATTTAAAAAATAAAATGAGGATAAAAATAATTGTAATGACCAAATGGAGATATGTCATGGTGCATGTGAAGGAATAGAAAAAAAATCTAGCATGGTGTTGAACATCCACAAGGTGTGATTGCACATAGAAAACTAGATGGAAAATATATCCACAAAAGATATCATAGTGACAATCAAGAGAATCTCTCCAATGAGAAGATTTAAAAAATACGAATACTTGTCAAAAGGGAAAAAATCATGGTATTTAGTTGAAAGTGATTTTGTATGTGCATGTGGTTAGTTTTTTTCTATTTAATTATTGGGTTTTTAAATCCCTTTTTTGAATAAAATGAGAATAAAAATAAGCATAATGGCCAAAAGGGTGGTGTCATCATGGAGGTTTTTGGTTCATGTTTCAAAAATGGTGTGTGTTATTTTTAAATAATATTGTGTGTGGCCATGATGTGGATTGTTTTTGTTTTTCTTTCCTCTATATATGTGTTATTTATAATAAAAAAAGATGTTTCAAGTTATATTCTTTTTAAAAAGATGGGGGGATGGGGATATAAGGAAAATTTTGTGGACTTTTGTGAGTTTTCTTTGTTGAATGATTTTTTTTTGGTGTTATTTTATTTTGGTTAAGATAGAGATTTGTTTAAATTTTATTAGCTTATGGTAGTGTTATTTCTTTTTTTTAATTTAAAGAAAAAATAGTGGATTTTTTATTTCTCTTATTTTTTTCAATTTTGATTTATATATTTTGATTTTATATTTTTTGAGTGTCAATTTATCTTTTTTATATATTTTTTTCCTTTTTGAAAATACATGTGAATTATGGGGATAAGGGCAACTACTCTAACTATAATTGCATGTAAACATCAACTTTGTGTCAGAATTTAGTCCACATTTGCATGGTTAGCAAGAAAAATCGTCATACAAATAGTGGTTAACACGTCCATCAAGCACACACATGGGCTTGTGAACACATGTGAATATCAATAATGAGCGACACCAAGGAAATGGCAACACCATGCGAATGAACAACCAAGTAGCCTCAGTAGTGTTCTTGCATGGCAATGGGGCTCTACAAGTTGGGTTGAGACACATCTTTTGGGTGTTTGTTGATAAGGGCAATGTAGAGAAAATGCAACTTATGAGGGGGTTTTTATGAGGATAGGGGAAAAGGGGGGTTTGTAAGGTGGGAATGGAGCTTATGGGGGAGGTGTAAAGGTAGGTTAGGTGGGGTAAGGAGGTTTGGGGCAGGAGTGGTGGAAGGAAGGTTTGATGGCAAGGTTGGGGGAGGTGTGTTCAGTGGTAGGATACAGGGGGAGGGAAGGCTATGGTGATTGGCAGCTAAGTAGACTGGGGGTGAGGAAGAGGAGAAGGGAGGAGGAAGATGTAGTGGAGGAGTGTGAGGAAGAGCAGGGGTGGCAATTAGATGAGGTAGACACTGATGGGACAAAGAGGTGGCAAGGCATCGGGCTAGAGAAGAAGGGTGTTAATAGCCATGGTGGGCAACTCCACTAGGGTAGATAGTTAGCGGGCCGCCAAGAAAAGGCAATGACCAAGTGGCATGGTGGGGCAGTTGGGGTCACGGAGCAGTGATATAAGTGCATCATAGGTGAGAGAAGGGTGAATAGACAATGCTACACTAACACCAATGACAATGGGCAGATAGGGCAATCGAGATTGTGGATGATGATGGCACCATGGGAATGGAGAGGAAAAGGAGGAGAGAGGAGCATCGAGGGAAGTTGTTGTGTGATTATATTTATTATTGTGGTATTTTGTCTATCTACTATATAATTTGTGACTTATTGTGTGAACATGTACATATGATATTGGTTATAGTATGCCGAGTAGATAGATGGATACTAATGTGTTTTGTGTTGTGGTGAATAGATTATGAAACAAAGTTAAGTGGAATCATTATTTTGAAGAGCACGTTTTAATGTATGAAATCTATATGCTTTATAGCATGGAAAATATGGTGCGCAAATCAGATGTTGTATGCGTATGTAGTGAGCACTGAAAGGTCCCTAAGAATAAAGAACTCTACTTTTTTCTCAAAATCCAAGAGAATAGACTTGCACAACATGAAGCAAAAAGACCAATTGGGTACAATCTCCCCCCATGCCTTGTGTGAGCACTCCATAAAGCATGTATTTAATATTTTATTCATCTCCAAGGTAAAAAATAGCCCAAATTTACAATTAGCATGCTTTAGCTTTTGTGTTTGCTTTTGTCCAAATAAAGAATAAAGCGATTGGGCATCCCAAGAGTTGGGTTGTGCCCAAATACAATGACCAATAATGAATATTTAAATCGTGCGTCCATGCGCATACAAATTAATAAATATATGTCAAGCACTTCAATAAATAAGCATGCCAAAATAAATATTGGCGCAACACCTAAGATGCGTGCCCATCAAAAATGATAATTTATTCTAAATAGCTTGAATACACGCTATCGCCTAGTGCTTCCCAGCGCAACCACCGCCTGCTCTACACATCAACTGGAGCATTCACAATTGTTAGAAAATAAATAAGATTAAATCGACAAAAGTGAATACCTAGCAGTCTTTAGCTACAAAATAAATAAATAGATTGGAACTTTATCCTTACCTTAATTTAATACAAGTGTGCACTCTAAACTCATAAACGTCCATTAATTTAAATATGTATTTTACAGCAACACCTGCTATGGAATCACCCACTTGCACATTAAATTAACGTGACGCTCGAAAAGGATAGATGTCCCCATCAATTTTTCACACAAGGAATCCACCTTGTGTACGAGCCCCGGTAAATAAATATAATTTTACGGAATCCATCGCAAAACCTCATGGGATCCACCTTGGAATATGCCTCATGGCATCATACCCCCGGGGTAGGATAGCAATTGTCCTCAATTGCTATTAGCTCAATGTGGAGCGAGCAGTGAGGGGTAAGCACTTAGGTCACGAGTGTGTATCCATTGGGCCTCTTCAACATGATGATTTTTAAATTTTACCAAATATCTAGAATATCTATGGCCAGTTCTATTGGTCATAAAGTCGGTATCTAGAATAGTCTCAGGTTCAAGGATTTCAGTTTTTTCTTCTAACAAAGGAGAATTTTCATAGACAAGGTGGACATGTAATTGGCCTTTGAAAGGTCGTAACAAACTGATATGAAAAGTATTGTGGATTTTCCAGTGTTGGGGTAGTTTTAATTTAAAGGCATTGTCATTGATTTTGTGAATGATTTTGAAAGGTCCATAAAATCTAGGAGCTAACTTTACAACAGGGTGTTTCTCAACACTTTGTAGTCTTTGCTTTTCAATGCATAACCAAACATAATCATCAACTGTGAAATTCATAGCTTTTCTTTTCTTATTTCCTTGTTTAGTATATCATTGCTGGGCTTTCGCAATCATATCTTTAACTTTATAAAAAATAATAGCATGTATATTGGCAATATCATGAGCAGCTTTAACTTTGTTTGACAGTGAAGTAATAGGTGTATACAATCTATATCCATAAATGATTTCAAAAGGTGCTTTTTGTGTAGTTGTATGTGGAGTGTTATTGTATGCAAACTGAAGTAAATGCAAGTGTGTATCCCATGTTTGTGGTTTTGAAATTGTGTATGCACGTAAAAGATCCAAGATTGTACTATTTATAGCTTCTGTTTGCCCATTTGTTTCATAATGAAATGCAGATGAAAAATCAATCTTTGTGCTTAAATTAGCAAATAAAGTAGTCCAAAAATTATTGCAGAATCTAGAATCACAATGAGAAATAATAAATTTTGGTAAATCAAGGTTAGTGAAAATAGTTTTTAGAAACAATTGAGCAGCTTGAGATGCAATTAACATTTTCTTGCATGGAATGAAATATGCATGTTTGCTAACCGATCTACAATGGTCCAAATCATATCGTGATTAGCTTGAGTATTAGGAAATCCACTAATAAAATCTATTGAAATATATTCCCATGGTGTTTCAAGATTTTGTAAAGGCATTAACAAACCATATTACTTACCATGGTGTCGCTTAACTCTTTGACAAATTAAACACTCAGATACAAAGTTAGAAACATCAGCTTCCATCTATGGCCAGTAAAAATCTTCAATCAATGTACGTAAAGTGGAAATAATACCTCTATGGTCTTGATATGGGGAACAATGAATTTCGTGCAACACAAATGATCTAAATGGAACAATTACACATAACCTTTTCTCATAAAACATAAATCCATCGACAGAAGACAATGAATCAATTGGAATCCAGTTATTGGCAATTAATTTATTCAAATCAGCTTGAAAACTGGGGTCTTGGTCATAGGTATCTTTCATAGGGATAAGGAAATCAAAAGATATCGCCGAGATATTATGAATAGTTAGTTTTCTACTCAAGGCATCGGCAACAACATTTTCTTTTCTGGGTTGATATTGGATAAGTGGATGAAAACTTTGAATAAAAGTAGCCCATCTAATATATCGGTTAGAGATTTGTGACTCACTAAGGAGATGTTTGATACTTTGTTGGTTAGTTTTAATCATGAATTCAAATCCAATTAAATAATGTTTCCATTGATGTAAAGCTTGTACTACAGCTAGCAATTCCTTATCATAGGTAGAATACTAAGTTCAAAGGGTTTAAGCTTGTAGCTAGAGTAGGCTATGGGGTGGAAATCTTGCATAAGGACATCTCCTATTCCAGATCCACTAGCCTCACTAACTACTAGGAAAAATGGTCTATTAAAGTTAGGTAGTTGCAATACAGGAGTATGTGTTAAGGCATGTTTTAGTAAATTAGAAGAGTTTTGCTGATTTTCAAACCAATGATATATAATATCTTTCTTTAAAAGGTATTTCAAGCAATGAAAAATTTCTCACAAATTTTCTGTAAAAGCTAGCAAGAACTAAGAAATAATGTAATTCATGCACATTTTTAGGTACTGGCCAATTCAAAATTGCTTCTATCTTTTTAGGATCAACTTTAATACCTTCAAATGAAACAATATGTCCTAAGTATTTAATGTTAGTTTAGAAAAATTCACTCTTTTCAGGGTTTGCATATAATCGATTCTCTTTCAATAATTTGAAAACAAACATAAATGTTCATAATGCTCATTCTCATTCTTACTGAAAACCAATACGTCATCAAAGAAAACAATGACACAATGCAGATGCTTCAAAAATATGTGATTCATCATACAACTGAATGTGGCTAGTGCATTAGTTAAACCAAAAGGCATAATAAGGAATTCATAATGTCCAAATTGAGTTTGAAATGCAGTTTTGAAAATATCAGATGTGTCCAGTTGTACTTGATGGTATCCAGATTTAAGATCTATTTTGTTAAATATTGCAGCCCCTTGTAGTTTATCCATGAGGTCGTCTATCCTAGGGATCAGATATCTATTCTTGACAGTGATGTTATTTAGGGCACGATAATCAATGTACATCCTATAGGTGTTGTTTTTATTTTTAACTAATAGGACAGGTGCACCAAATTGAGAACTACTGGGCCTAAGGAGTCCTCGGGTTAACAATTCTTCAACTTGAGTTTGAATTTCTTTTTGTTTAATTTGATTATGGTGATAAGGTGCTTTACATGGTGGTTGAGAACCTAGAATCAAGTCTATTTTATGAACTTTAGGACGTGTGGGTGGTAAACTTAATGGTAAGTTAGTAGCAAAACAGTCTTTAAATTGTGAAAGAAATTGTACATGCCTAGGATGCATCTTATTTTTCTTAACTTCAATTTTATTCACCCAGATTAAGTAGAATTTGCTACCTTTTCTTAACGCACGTTTAGCTTGTGTATGACTAAGCAATGGAAAATTATCAGAAGTGTGCATACCATGCAATGTGATTTGTTTTTCATTAGAATGAATCTTCATTGAATGCATGGAATAATCTATGTCAAGATTATAGTGATGACGCAAAGGCATTTCTAAGATAATGTCACTAGATTGCAAAGACACAACTAAGAAATTTCATCATTCAACATAATCACCAATTTTAATTTCTAAGTCGTGCACTTCTTGTGTTCCATTGTATCTAGTACCTAAGAATGCAGCCTTGATGCAATAATGAGTGGAAATAGTATGTAAATTCAATTCTTTGACCAATTTTGCAGAAATAAAATCGTGTGTGCTCCCATCATCATATAAAATAGTCTTTTCTTACCATGCACAAGACATTTCATCGTTAATAAAGAATGGAGATTTGGTATACCTGGTAAAGTATCTGAAGTAGTGCCATTATCGTCATCGTCTTCCGTGAAGTCTCGCATTTCTTCATGGTCTTCATCTTCAGTCGCTCCCAAGTAGTTAATGTGAACAATTGGCTTTTTGGATTGACAATTCACCGCCGCAAGATGTCCAAGTTGATGGCATTTATAATAGACTATGGATTTGGCTTTAGAAACATTGTTGGTAATAGCGGAAAGTTTAGGAATGTTGGGATTTGGCTGAAGAGATGGCTTAGGATTTGGATTTGTGTTTGATGGTAAAGCAAGGTGTACCAAAGTTATCATTGTTTGAGAATTGTGGTGGTTGTTTCTCTCGTCCTCGAATTTTGTCTTCAGCATCATGGGCCAAGGAAATTGTATCCTCGAGAGTCATTGACTTGAATATGTTCACTTTCGCATAGAAGTGACCAAGCAAACTAGACATAAACTTACGGTTATGGGTCGCCTCAGGTACATCTTCGAGCATTTGAAGTTGCAATAAAGCATTCCAAAAATGCTCGGTATATTGTGAAATAGGCTCGCGATCTCTTTGTTGCAGAATATCCTACTATTTGATTTTTTTTTGTGGAATTGGGGTGGAAGAAAATTCTGTAAAATTTTCTTTTGAAAAGTCTCCCAAGTAGTAAGACAATCAATGCTTTTGCGAACAACAGTCCACCATAGCGATGCTCTGTCCACTAAATGATTAGTGACACACTTAATTTTGTCTTTTTCAACATACTGTTATTCATGGAAATAATAATCAAATTGACTGATAAAAGAAAGTACAGTTTTTTCATCGTGTAACCCATTGAAAATATGAAATTTGAAATTTCTTTTACTTATCTTGGCTTCTTTCCAAATAGATTGTGCTTCAAGTGTCGCATCGATCGTGCGTCGTATAATATCTTCAAGTTGCAGTCCATCTTGATCGGTAGTAGATCGTTGAAGAGTGGCCAATTGAGATTGCAAAGTTTGATGTGCTTTTTGTTCCTCTTGAAGCTGTATCATAATTAGGTCCAGTTTTTGCTCCATTGTTGGTTCTTGGTAAATCACCTTCGGCCCTAAAATCTTCCATATTTTGATCGGTCATCCTGCAAAATTTCAAACAACCTCACACACTCAAAATCCTGTTAGCGGGATGAGCATAGCTCAAGGTTGGGTTTATAAGACTTGTTCTTTTAAAAAAAATGCATTTTAGCAATCTTTCTCCTTCATGATTATGGAAATTGATGTAGGCATTCTTCCAAGTAGATACGTGTTCCGTATAGTCTGAATCTGATTCTCTGCTGCTTGTTGGAATTCATCTCTATCACAATGTAGGTGTGAATAGGGGCTTGCAGGGAGGTTGAAACGAATTCGGTTTAGACTGAGTGTGAAAAGGCCCGCTGAGAGGAGATTGAAATTTAAAGGTTTTAAACCTTAGTAGATTAGAAGGAAGTTAAGATTTGATTAAAAATCTTTAATCAATCATTTTGCTGTCGATTAGGATAAGAAGATGTCATTCACGGATTCGGCAGTGGTCAATACATGCTACCGCTGTAGACGACTGCTTTATGGAGCTTAAGCTTTCTTTTAAATTTTTTAATCTTAATCAATTTTAAACTTAATGAAGCTTCTTCTCTCTCCTAACTGAGAAAAAAAAAGATGTTGATAAAGGATCTTCCCAGGTAGTCCTCCATTAGTAGAGGCTAGTCCTTCACGATCCGACTGCGTAGTAGGGGGTTCTTCACCACCAAGAACGTGCTAGTATTGATGATTTGTTATGAGGCTGACTGTAGAGCTTGTTTGTTCTAGGAGCTTCGCCTTCGCGCAAGATGGTAAGTGATTGGAATCCCTCGATCCCAGCTTCGCTCTGATACCACTAGTGCGCAAATCAGATACTGTATGCATACGTAGCAAGCATTGGAAGGTCCCTAAGAACAAAGAACTCTACTTTTTGCTCAAAATCCAAGAGAATAGACTTGCACGACATGAAGCAAAAAAACCAATTGGGTACAATCTCCCCCCATGCCTTGTGTGAGCGCTTCACAAAGCATGTATTTAATATTTTATTCATCTCCAAGGTAAAAAATAGCCCAATTTTACAATTAGCATGCTTTAGCTTTTGTGTTTGCTTTTGTCCAAATAAAGAATAAGGCGGTTGGGCACCCCAAGAGTCGGGTTGTGTCCAAATACAATGATGAATAATAAATATTTAAATCGTGCGCCCATGCACATACAAATTAATAAATATATATCAAGCGCTTCAATAAATAAGTGTGTCAAAATAAATATTGACACCACGCCTAAAACGCGCGCCCATAAAAAATGATAATTTATTCTAAATAACTTGAATACACGCTATCGCCTAGTGCTTCACAGCATCACCGCCGCTTGCTCTACACATCAACTGAAGCATTCACAATTGTTAGAAAATAAATAAGATTAGACCGACAAAAGTGAATACCTAGTAGTCTTCAGTTACAAAATAAATAAATAGGTTGGAGCTCTATTCTAACCTTAATTTAATACAAGTGCGCACTCTAAACTCATAAACATCCATTAATTTAAATATGTATTTTGCAGAATCATCCGCTATGGAATCACCCACTTGTACATTAAATTAATGTAATGTCCAAAAAGGACATATGTCGCCATCAACTTTTCACAAAAGGAATCCACATTGTGTACGAGCCCTCACAAATAAATATACTTTTACGAAATCCACTGCGAAACCTCACGGAATCCACCGTGGAATATGCCTCGTGGTATCAATATATTACCAAAAGCATTATATTTTGTATGCACCTATTAGCACAAGGACTTTGCATGTACATGTGTAGAATCCATTTATTTTTATGTATTTATTAAAGAAGATAAAATATTATTTTTGTGAAGCTATTAAAATAGAGCATGTTTTGATTTATTTGCACAAAATCAAGTTACGAAAAGTGAGGAAAAGCAAGAACACAAAATGGATGCTTTCAATGTATTTTGAGCACAAAAGCTTAATTGAATCTTATGAATACATGCATGGGGAGATATCAAGGAGATCCTACCCATTCTTGTGTCATGCAAGTTCTTGGAAATCTCTTCTTTCATGCTATTTGTTCTATTTTTATTTTATTCTCAATTATTGGCTATTATTTGGTGAAAGCAAGTGACATTAGTATCAAAGCAAGGTGATTAGCCTACATGTCAACATCGAAGAAGTAGCAAACATCCATCTTGAAAGCTTCAACATCAACTACATTTAGCATCACTCCATTAATGAGTGGATGAAGGCTTTGCATGCAAAATTGTAGCCCAAAGAGTCTTTCTTGAACGATTACTTGCTTCCCTTCCTTAGTTTGAATTTTTGGGTGAAAGGGACTTGTCTAAAGGCTATTTCTTTTACTATTCAAAGGCTTCTTTCTTTCCAAACCCACTACTGTGGAAGAACCTCTCTCTTGATGGTTTTGGAGAATAAGGGTGGTTTGGATGAAGGCAAGGAGAGATCAAGATGGGAAGGTATTGATTTATTCACATCGGCATGCTGGTTTCAAAGCCACCCTCAATTTCTCGTTGTGCCATCATGGATGCCAAGACTATCAGACCGATGGGTCTCAAACCATTTGAGTTTAAGCTTAAGCTTTATTTTCAATATTGATAAGCCTTTTTTTAAATTTTTTTATAGGATTCTTCCAACTCCCAACTCCATCCAACTTGCCGATGTGCCCTCACGACTTCCGCTACCATTGTCAGCTTGTTGGTTGCTAGCTAACACCGTGATACTTGTCCGCGGAAGGCGCAATTCCAAACCATTAAGCATTTAATTTTACAAGATTTTTTAAAAAAGTTGGAAGATTTCTCTAAGTCTTAAAATATTTAGAGAATATTCTTATCTATCATTGCATTTAATATTATTCTCTATGTTTCTATTACTTTGGATCACATGAATATTTGAGGAGTATTTACTTTTTGCAGTGTTTTCGAGCCAATATTTTGTGATTTTACATCGCAAAAAGATTTCATGAGTTATTTTTTTTTTTAGAGAGTGAGCTTTTGAAATGTGATTATTCCCTATTGAAAGCATATTACTTAACATAGTCTAGGAATCTTCGTACTTTAGAATCTATATAACTTATGTATCTAGCTATCAAACTACAATTACTTGTCTATTCAAATTTTGGCAAAATGGGTACCCATTTAGGAAGTTTATGGTTTGGTAAGAAAAGTTTCTATTTCCATATTATTATAGCTTGATATTCCAACAATTAATGCTCTAGACATTGACCATGTTCGATTCTAGTAGAGATCTAACAATCTCTCATTACTTTATGATATAAATTGTCAGAAATGAATTGAAAGTATAGTCCATCTATAAAAGCAATATAACCATGATTTGATAGATTTTATCCTTAGATTTTCTTATGAAGATAGCTTTATTAAGACTTTTGATTAAAAACAAAGGATATTGTAAAACATTGAAAGGCATCCACATTTGATCACTACAAGGATATAAGGGTATAGTGACGGCCATTAGCGACGACAAATAGTGGCGTCGCTATTAGCATCGCTAATAGCGACATAAATAGAGACGGTACCCGGAGCAAAAACATGCGGGCCCAAACCTGAGCGTGTTATTTTTCGCGCATTCACAAAAGAGAGAGCGAAAGGGAGAGTGACCATCTTGCTGAGAGGGAGAGAAAGAGAGAAAGAAGGCTTCTCACCGCCATCTCCGCCACTGCCACCACCGTCGTCGTTCGTGAAGAAGAGGAGGAGATGTACGGAGGGTGAAGAGGAGCCGCCGTCACAAAGAGGAGCCGCCAAACCCTTCTTCGAGTTTTTACGGTGAGTGCATTGTCCATTCTTGCTTTGCTTTTGTGTTTTCTCTCTCTCTTTTACTTATTTTTGGTATAATTCGTGTATATTGAGAGAGGGAGAGGAAATGAGAGAGAAAGAGAGGGAGAGGAAGAGGGAGGGAGAGAAAATGAGAGAGGGAGAGGGAGAGGGAGAGGGAGTTTTCTCTCTCTCTTTTACTTGTTTTTGGTGTAATTTGTGTGTATTGAGAGAGGGAGAGGGAGAGGGAGGGAGAGAGAAAGAGAGGAGGGAGAGGAGAAGAGAGAAAAAACATTAAACATAATATGGAAAGAGAGAAAGAAAGGGAGAGGGTGAGGGAGGGAGAAGAAATGAGAGAGGGAGAGGAGAGAGAAAAAAATGAGAGGAGGGGAGAGAGAAAAAGAGAGAAAAGATGTTAAACATAATAGGGAAAGAGAGAAAGAGAGGGAGAGGGTGAGGGTGAGGGAGGGAGAGGAAATGAGAGAGGGAGAGGAAGAGAGAAAAGGAAATGAGAGAGGGAGAGGAGAGAGAAAAAGAGAGAAAAATCATTAAACCTTTTAGGGAAAGAGAGAGAGAGGGTGAGGGAGGGAGAGGAAATGAGAGAGTGAGAGAAAGAGAGAAAAGGAAATGAGAGAGGGAGAGAAGAGAGAAAAAAAGAGAAAGGGCGAGGAGAGAGAAAAACAGAGAAAAATCATTAAACCCAATAGGGAAAGAGAGAAAGAGAGGGTGAGGGTGAGGGAGGGAGAGGAAATGAGAGAGGGAGAGAAAGAGAGAAAGAGAGAAAAAGAAATAAGACCTTACAATAAGCTCATCCTAGGCTCATAGGGGTTAGGCCGATCCTCAACAAACCTAAGGGATATATGGCTAGAGAACCCTAGCACACTTGCGCCTCCTAGGATAATGTTCTTTCTACAAAGAGACCTCTCATACATGGGGCTTGTCCTAGCCTCCACCATGCTCAAACTATCCCCTTGGTGAAGGGATCTAGCCACTAACCTTGGGGAAGGTTTAGTGTGTAACCAAATATCCACCTATGAGGGCACAAGAACTTTTGTAGAAGTATACAATGAAGGAAATCAACCTTTTACTTAGAAAAACATTTATTTTCAGCCACTCTCCTATATATTTGTCTTCCAAAAACCCTTCTACACAAGATAAATAACATTTAAAACGTCTTCTCTTTGCTATCCAAGATTCTCTTAGTGCTATAGCAACTCCTTGCATTGCTAAATTCACTCTTACAATATCATTTTCAGCTGTAAGAAATTCATATGCTGAAATTCAGGCTGTCACAATTTCCCATAACTCTCTTTTTACATGTAGATACCTTCTCTTTCGTTCAATCAATACTTTAGCACCAAATCAAATTGCATATCTTTGCCCTTTCTCATCATCTTGCCCAATTTCCCATCCAATCCCGATTGGGCTCATATCATTAGTAATAATGATAGGCTTTCCATGTGAATAATAAGCATTTCTTAATGTAGGAGTAGATTTCAAGAGCTGCTTCAATTTCTTCATTGCTTTTTTATGCTTCCTTTCCTAGTGAAACCTCTAACCTTTCCTTAAGAGGAGCTAATATAAGCATCAGCTACATGTGCAAAGTGAGGGATCCATATCAAATAGAGCACATGTGCACCTAAGAATATACGCACCTCATATACATTCATGCATACATCTTGCATTCTATCAATCCCATCTATTTTTGCTGATGATGTTCTTCACCCATAGGGCCCACACATATGCCCAACAATCAAAATCTCTTCAAGTTCAAATATTGACTTTTGTCCATAAAGAGTTAAGTATACCTTTTCTAGACACATCAAAATCCTTTCACAATCAACAATATGGTGTGCAACAAGTTGTCTATAGCCGTGAGCATCCATCTCTTCATTATTTTCATCCACCACACACCCTTTGATTGGAACATCATCCAAGAAAGGCATTATCAATTATGGTATAAAATCCCTGAGTAACCTATTCATAGCATTTGTCATGTGTGCCACTGAGTATGTTACACCTTCTTGTGAGAGAGTACACATCCATACTAACCCTAAGGGAGTCTTTATGGTTGTGATATCCATGCTCTCAACTACAAGTTGAAACTAATTGTACCTCAAGTTAAGGTCACCCAAAGAATAGATTGCTCTGCCTGTAAAAGCCTTTGCAAATTCATCAACCATAGGACCTGCACCTACATTTCTTATGGTCACTTTATTGACTAGCTACATGTCTTGAACAAATCTCAAAGCCCCATTTTTTTGGGTAAAGTAAATCAACAATTCGAGTACGGGGCTAAAGAGGCCTCCAAGATCTCATGTGAATCTTTTCATTTAGCAAATCCATTAGCTTTGGCAAGTAAGCTTTAGGCACTAGAATAGGCCTCAAGTTCCACGGTACATGTGGCATCGTAAATATTGCCACAGGAGAGACAACATTCAGATTCACACAACTTATTTCAATTGGCTGAAATGCAAATGATTTTCCATGCCTAGCCAACATCTATATAAAACAGTCTCTTTCAACAGGCAAAAGAAACCTTTCTGCACCAACTTTCAATTCTTGTAATGTTCTAGTTGTAAACCGATGACCTATGTCTTTAGGATCTCGTAAACTTGGTTGACTTGGCACTTTTTCTTACAGACCCTTACTTTCTGGTGGAAGTGGAAAAGCAACTCGTTTCACTTTTTTGTCAACCATCTTATACTTTGAGTCCACAACTGCTTCAACCCATTGTAATCCTTCCTGCTAAGAAAACAATGCTATAACATCATACATGTCCAAAGAACATACCAACAACACTCTATTTTCAGCCTCATTTTCTACATGTATAGTTGTTGAAATTTCAACCATAGTGTCAGTAATACTCAGCCCATAAAAGATGCCTAAAATGCCTTTATTTTTAGGTAACAATCCCAGTTCTCTCAATTCCTTAGTAGCCCATTTCATAGTTACATGTTCAGCCTTACACATAGCTTCCGTAGGCTTAAACCAACATGAACTATTTGTTGTAAACTGAGAGTAACCAATAGTAAATGCATGCTTTATTCCATCAAGAGGTGAGTACATCCTCTAAATAGCACTATTGTAGCCTCGCATTACAAGAGTGCTTAATGAAATCCAAGTCTTTGAATTTCCTTGCATTTGGAGGTAAAGGAGACTCTTGAAGCGTATCCCGATCCCTAGGATGATTAACACAAATAGAAAGAAATTGGACTAATTTTCCCCCAACCTTGCTTATTCGGATTCTTGCATGAGCAAAATCATCATCAAGCACTTTTTTTTCCATATGCACTCTTGTAATAAAGGGATATCCCAAAATCACAACATATG
The DNA here is from genome assembly GCF_053477565.2 of Lygodium microphyllum. Taxonomy (NCBI): domain Eukaryota; kingdom Viridiplantae; phylum Streptophyta; class Polypodiopsida; order Schizaeales; family Lygodiaceae; genus Lygodium; species Lygodium microphyllum. Next base: position 40,043,451 of record NC_141155.1, on the reverse strand, counting down.
AAGAATTATACTACACAAAGAAGTGTTGTTCTTCTTGTACATCACCAACTATCACTTTTACATTAGGGCATGCAGCATAGAGCTCCTCGTAATAATTATTTGCAACCCTCATACGCCAACCATTATCAATGTCCATAGGCCATGCACCATTCTCATACAATCCATGCTCAATGACATTAATCTCAGACCAATGGTCAAGCAAATCAACACAAGGAGTTTCACACTTCCCTATTTTCACTATCGTTTCAGTGGTAGCCTTGGCCCAGTGATTTCTTGTGTAATGACTTTGAGGAATAAATCTTGGAGTCTCTTCTCCATATTGTTGCATATGCCTTACTCCACTATGCATATTGCTACAAGATAATGCATTTTCAACCACTTTCTTCCATTTTCCACATGTTGTCCATTGATTAGCAACATCATGCATAGATTAACCAACACTTACATCATGCTCATATTCAGCTCAAATACCCAACAAACCAGTTTCTTCTTCAAATTGCAGCAATGCACTAGTGGTATCACCAAGAAATTGATGCATCATCTTAATTATGTCAATGATTTCATCGTGAAATTCGTACTTGGCAATGCCAAGCACCTCTTCTAAGGTGGTATCACCAAGAAATTGATGCATCATCTTAATTATGTCAATGATTTCATCGTGAAATTCGTACTTGGCAATGCCAAGCACCTCTTCTAAGGTGAATTCCACCGGGCTATTTAAGATATGTTCTTTAAGAACCTTCTTAAGATTCGTGGCTGTCTCAATATTAGATTACAACTTCTATCTTGGCCGCTTGCCCTTCTTTTTTCCCTCTTGTTTGCTATCTTGTTTTTGCTACTAACCAACCTCTTCCATAACATGCTCGAAAGGTGGCTAGTTTGTAGCTTTAGGCTGATTCATACTTCTTCTTGTCACTCTCTTAGATGTCCCTGCATTATCTTTATCGCTCTTTCGTTTCTCTCCACAAGTGCGTACATGTTTTGTACCTTTGCTAAATATGCATAAAATGAATATGCATCTACCAGTGATTCCTTGCTAGTTATGTCATGAGTGTCTTTCCCTACATGAGGTATTTCACTATCAGTAACTTTCCTCTTTTCAATTGCATGCAAAGCATATGCCCATATTGTAGCCTTTGGATGTCATTAATTTCTTGCCATGCATGAAACATTTCACTATCAATAACTTTCCTCTTTTTAGCTGCATGCAAAGCATGTGTCCATATTGTAGCTTGTGGACCAAGTATCACTTGGCGAGGCATTCTATCCAAATGTAGACCAAAATTAGAAGCATGTATAGCTGCATAAGCATTTTGAATAGCCAAGTCTTCCAACAACTTTTGCATACCTCCCTTTCCAAAATTCAAAGCAAGAGGAAATTGTGTTTCTTGTACATGGATCTGGCATCTTTCCAAAATATGGGCTATTGTGTTGCCAAGGCCTCCTAACAAGCAGCACAATCCTTCCTTTCATGCTGCAAACTATCACACCACATATATATTTTCCCTAGCTTAGGGACTGCTGCATGTCCACTTCTCTTCTTTTCCTTTCCCATCCAATTTTGTGACCTTCAACTGAAGATCCCACATGCCTTTGACCAATTCATATAATACATCTTCTCTAACAATGGGAACAACATGTGCAGCCATAGGCTTAGCCATAGAAGTAGATGGCTTACTATATATATCACTTGTTTTGCAAGCTAGATGCATGCAATCTTTTTCTTCTTCTATGCTTTTTTAGGAGTGCAGTAATAGCTTCCTTAAAATGCCTCAACTATGTTTTAAGACCTGTCTCTATAGTTTGATCCTCTAGCAAATCATCAAGCTTCTCTTGAAGCTCACGATCTGTTGCTTGTAGAAACAATTCAATCTTCTGACTTGCAAGATCTTGCGGTTCTACAAGATCTAGCTGCTCAAATTGACTTTCAAATTCTCTTAATAGCTTTGTAGCCACAAGACTCTTATTGGGCTACTATAGAACCCACTCTTGGAAAGTCTTACATGTAATCAAACTAGTGTCTTCAATGTAAAATTCTTCCATAAGAGTCTTCTTGAAAGCTACCTAGTTAGCATCCTACATGCATAATTCAGTAACTCAGGCTTTCAATTCATGTACAGTAACTCCTAAAAAATACTAGCTCCATGCAAGTTGAGCCACCCCAAAGAAGTCCATCTTTTGAGCATAGATATGCAAATCTGCATATACATTCCTTCCATTAAACAACTTCATCTCACGCTCTAGTGTTGCTTGTTGAGCATTCATCACAATAGTTTCTGTTTGAGTAGAAGCTTGCATCACCTATTGCTTTTGTTGTACTTGCAAAAGCATGTTCATATTTTGCACTGGTTGTTGTAAAACATTACTAGAAATTGTGCTTGAAGGTTCCCCCATCTCATCTTTCCTTCTAATGACCTTTCACGTCGAGTTTACCAATGTCGAAGGGGTTTTAGTTGAGATCATATCCACCAAGAATCACAGATAGAAGGAAGCAAAAGAATAGGAGATAGAAGAGAAGAAAAAGAATAGACAAGAGGTGCACAAGATAAACACAAAGCACAATGTATTAATAGAACCTTAGAAGATAAACAAATTCATTGTCTTGTACAACTCAGAAGCAATCTCCAAGCATTAGATCTCGTGGAGCTCCCTAATGGACCAAAAACTTACATTAAATACTAACTTCTTATCTGCTGCTCAAATCACAAATTTGATGGTTCAGTTGGCTCCGATAGGGGGTAAAACCTGAGGACACATTATCAAAATTCTTCCAGATCACTCCTTCTCCCAGTTCAAAGTGTTGTTTACTGCCTCTAAACTAGGATCACACAGTGCGTGATTTCAAAAGCCCTTCTTTTTTTGCATGAGATCTCCCCAAAGTAGTTGAAAAAGCAACTTGCTTTTTACATATCACCCTATTCTAGAAGTTTTCTACATCTTTTTAGGGTATTTACAAGAAATAGTATCCAAAATATCAAAAATAAACTAAACTTGTCCAACAATTTAGTATTTTTGAACCATCCATACTATAGAATCTAATATTAATGACTAATATGGCATTGACTCTCTAGATCAATAAGAAAGCCGGATGACGATGCACTCTAGATTTTTTCACACTTTATCCATGTAGTAGCACGACCACGTGGTGTTCTTAATAGTCCAACCAAAGAAGAGTTCTTTAAATCTTGGAAAATTAAAAAAACTTAATTGAAGTTATTGTGGATCCGATAAGATTGACAAATGCATACATTGAAATGCAAATCCCTTGTTGGTAGAAATCCTTATAGATTAGAACTTCTATCTTGTCTCAAAATTCATTATGTATTTCATATAAGCCTTCTCAAACCTAATGTCCCTAATCTTAACCATGTCTTAGATTATGGATGAATTGTAATGCCAACTCATGGAATTTTGGAAGTTCAACTTGATAGAATCTTAGAAATCAAAGAAAAGCCTATTAGAAATTGTACTCTTTGCAAGTATCTTATCCAGTGGAAAGACATCCTCAAAGAGGATGCCACATGGATCGAGACATCTATCGAGATAAGGACATCCAAGGGAAAGAGGTTGTAATGACCCCATGTTTTGAAAATTAGAAAATCATTTTCCTTGGTACCTCAAATAATTATTTTCTCATGGCTACACTCATCAAGATTTATTTTCGCAATATGTGCATTCCCCCACAACTCAATAAATCCGGCATTGGCTTCATTCATGCGGTTTTTCCTCATCATGTGTGATCAATCACAAAACATTTGTGAAAATTCTGCACGAACAAGAGCTAAGAAATAAGTTTTTTAAATCTTAATTAAAAATTAAGAAAAATATGAAGTAGAGAACGAAATAAAAGGGGGGGACCTATAACAGGCTATTGAATAAATGATGTAATCCTTGCATAAATATTTTTTATTTAAATAAATTTGATTAAATTAATTATTTAATTGACTAACCCCCTCCCCATTCCATGTGACCTGTCAACCTACATTCCACCACACCCCACACATCATGTCGACAACATACTCCTCTCTTCAAATTATCCATGTGTGTATGTGCACACACACACACACACACACACACACACACACATATCTCACTCTCCCCAATCGTTGGGCACAAAATGATAGTCTCCTTACCATTCTTTTTTCACAATTACACACATACACACCCTTTTAAGATACTCTCTAGACTTGGCTCGACCATGGGTCTCTACAATGCAATTCATTTTTATAATTAGATCATGTGTGGCATAAAGCACATGTATGCATGAAAACAGGGGGGTTAAATTTAATGACAAATCATTTTGTTTGTAGCATTGGTAGGTGAATTGGGTAGTCGGCCTCTAACAACCCCCAAGACAACACCACATGATAAATACTGAGGATCTCACCTCAACAAAACCCACGAGACGGCACCATTGAACACATGATCAAAAATTCCCGATCACTCACTCCTCCCTGAGACTTCAACTCAACACTTAAACAGTTCAACCCTTCAAGTTTAGATTTTACCACTTTTAGAGAGAAGCTGACACTGAAACAACCATGGTAGAGATTCTGACAACAAGAGCTTTCAGATTCACACGATTCCTATTTTTTAGGGATGGTAACTCCACGCAGCAAACTGCCCCACAAAGTGTGATTGCTTCAAGTAGTTCAAAATCTATTGTAGACCCTCTCTGTTCTTCTTTCCTCAGAGCACATATAAATACAAACCAAATACACAGGTAATCAAAGCTTTATACAACAAAATTTCATGCCCATTCAACGCTTCAAGCATTTCACTACTGCAAACATTCCATTACTGCATCAAAGCTGAGTTTACATTGATATATCAATGGATAATATTGATGACTTCCATGGGAAACCAAGTTGGTGTTGTAGAAGCGGCTAAATTCACTTATTTCCTCATAGAGCACAGAAATTGCCTCATGAAGCGTTACACAGAATAGTTTTTAACTTTCTAACCAAAACTTGGATCACCAAGCTTTAAAAAGGAAAGTTGTAGCTCTCTTTCCAATCTACAATTCTTCAGAATAACTCAGAGTCGAATTCCTTGATCCGCTACCCTGAATCAACTCTGCATAGTCTGTAGTCTTAAATTCGTGCATGCTTTATACATCAAACACAACTTCTCTATTCCAAAAATACAATCCTGCATTGATGAAGAGTTGCAGAAGCTTCAAAATTTACAAACTTTGATTCATCATTTTCCTAGTTGCAAATCCTTTTAGATTTCCACTAACTTGAACCCATGCATTCAACACTTTCTTATAATACATATTCCATGCCTCATACCCAATTTCAGATGTAGAGGCCCCTCACTTCCATTCTTATCTGCTGATGGGGAAGCCTCACTCAACAACTAACGTGCATCACTCTCAATAGGATGACGAATAGCCCTCTACTGTCTTTTCACTCATGTCCATACATCAAAACTGATCTACAAACTCTCTGCTCCACAAAGCAATAGAAGAAAACCAAACAAAGGAAGACTCCTATTGCCATAATTTGAAAAGTGAGAACTCACATCAGCCCATCGACTGCAACCATGCCATCCTGCTCCACAACTTTAATAACTTTAGCTTCACGATCTCTTTCTTCTAACAAATTATTCTTCTTCTTTTGAGCTTCAGATTTCTCCCTTCTTCAGCCTCTGCAAGACTATTCTCTCTCTCTCTCTCTCTCTCTCTCTCTCTCTCTCTCTCTCTCTCTCTCTCTCTCTCTCTCTCTCTCTCTCTCTCTCTCTCTCTCTCTCTCTCTCTCTCTCTCTCTCTCTCTCTCTCTCTCTCTCTCTCTCTCTCTCTCTCTCTCTCTCTCTCTCTCTCTCTCACGTTGTCTCTTATTTTTAACACTTCTCTTCCCTTCTTCTTGACAACTACTCACATTTTTGCTTTTTCCCTCAATTTTTCAAGTTGCCACTTGCTTCCCCTTAATTTCTAGATGGCAAACATGACCCTTGCCACGCACAATTCCACTCGGTGACTCAAAATTAGAAGCGAGAACACATTTTTTTCTCTTCCTGCATGAAGCACGTGTCTCAAAACTGAAATATCTCAACCATGTGTCGAACATGCATGATACCACTTGGGATTTCCATTTATAAACCCGAGTCCCGCTACAGGTAAGTTTTAGAAAGACAAAAAAATGATATTTGCATGTGTTATTCCATTTAACTTCAAGAAGCATAAAGTCCCCGGTTGCTCATTTTCACTCAGCAGCGTATATGTGTATGCATATGTGAATATTAAGCTTTTAAAAATTATGTGGAATATGGTGTAACATGCTCATGTAATTGGCGAGGGTTCCTTTTACAAGATTAATAGTCTATTCTAATAAAAAATAATTATGTGTGTTTTGTTAATTTTATGGTGCAACCATTGGATGATTTTGTTACAATTTATAGTGTATTATGATGCATATGGAGGAATGAAATTTTAAAAACCTTGACACAATGTGGGACACGCATATGGTCTGATTGCACATAAAAAATTGAATGTAAATGTTTCCACAAAAGATATCATTGCGATAATCAATAGAATCTAAAGAAAATGAAAATATAAATATAGCCAAAAAGAAGAAACGATTACAGTTTTTCTCTTTTTAATTCTTAGACTTTTTTATCATTTAAAAAATAAAATGAGGATAAAAATAATTGTAATGACCAAATGGAGATATGTCATGGTGCATGTCAAGGAATAGAAAAAAAATCTAGCATGGTGTTGAACATCCACAAGGTGTAATTGCACATAGAAAACTAGGTGGCAAATATATCCACAAAAGATATCATAGTGACAATCAAGAGAATCTCTCCAATGAGAAGATTTAAAAAATATTAATACTTGTCAAAAGGGAAAAAATCATGGTATTTAGTTGAAAGTGATTTTGTATGTGCATGTGGTTAGTTTTTTTTCTATTTAATTATTGGGTTTTTAAATCCCTTTTTGAATAAAATGAGAATAAAAATAAGCATAATGGCCAAAAGGGTGGTGTCATCATGGAGGTTTTTGGTTCATGTTTTAAAAATGGTGTGTGTTATTTTTAAATAATATTGTGTGTGACCATGATGTTGATTTTTTTTGTTTTTCTTTCCTCTATATATGTGTTATTTATAATAAAAAAATATGTTTCAAGTTATATTCTTTTTAAAAAGATGGGGGGATGGGGATATAAGGAAAATTTTGTGGACTTTTGTGAGTTTTCTTTGTTGAATGATTTTTTTTATTTTTTTGGTGTTATTTTATTTTGGTTAAGATAGATATTTGTTTAAATTTTCTTAGTTTATGGTAGTGTTATTTCTTTTTTTAAAATTTAAAGAAAAAATAGTGTATTTTTTATTTCTGGCATTTTTTTTTCAATTTTGATTTATGTATTTTTATTTAATATTTTTTGAGTGTCAATTTATCATTTTTATGTTTTTTTTTTCCTTTTTGAGAATACATGTGAATTATGGGGATAAGGGCAACTACTCTGACTATAATTTCATGTAAACATCAACTTTGTGTCAGAATTCAGTCCACAGTTGCTTGGTTAGCAAGAAAAATCATCATACAAATAGTGGTTAACGCATCTATCAAGCACACACATGGGCTTGTGAACACATGTGAATATCAATAATGAGCGACACCAAGGAAATGGCAACACCATGCGAATGAACAACCAATCATTAGGACCAAAAACGCTTCAAAAATGGCACTTGTAAGAAAGTGATTAAGTTGCTAATTAGTTGAGGTTTAGGAAGAATAAAACCTCTAAATTTGGTTGTCCAGATGTGATTAATGAGAGAATATTTGGTTCATTGAAGAGGTCGGCCATTAATTTCCCTCATCTTTTAATCCAGGTCAGGGGTCACCTTTTCGGCCGTTTTTGTCTTGGAACTCGAGAGATTTTGTATTTTCGAGATTTTCGTACGAACTTCGCACTTGTTTGCTCCCGCGTTTTCTTTCTACACACTATTCTCTTTCGCCATTCTTTTTGTTGCACTTGCTTCCTATCACTATGAGATTCTTGCTCGGTTCATTTGCTAGAATGTCTAGCAATACTACTTCAAATAACACAGGCACAAGCACACGTAAATACAAGCTAACTATTCAGCTAGATCCGATTTACACATCTTGGAGAAGTATACATCATCGAGTATTGATAGATGAGATTGAAGCCAACAAATTGCGAACACAAGGAATGAAGCATATAGATTTGTGGGTGGACGGAAATATTTATCCCAGGGATCCTTCTACAGGTAAACCACCTCATTTTTTCAATGTCCATGACTATATAAGATATGTTGGAGAAGGTTACAATGGGATGCTTGGCTACTGTATGAGGTTATACTCTGCATCTTACACATATATAGCTCAAATGCACGAAATGAAAAAAGCACTAGAAACTACACAAACAAATATTTTAGAGTTGACAAGTCAGATTGATATTTTGAAAAATGTTAACAAGTCATTGCAGGATAAGCTAACACGCTTGAGAGAAACTCCAGTAGGATTTAGAGAGAGGAAGAGACCATTAAAAAATATAACCAACTTGTGTGAGAGAGCAAAGAAAAGGAGACTAAATCTTACAAAGAAATATGTCTCTAACATATTAGGCATCAATATCCAAGACAATGAGGAAAGAATCAAACTTTTGAGGGAAACCATGAATAAGAAAGATATTTTGAGGATTCTTAAGTCACCCGAAAATGCGGATTTGAGAGGTCCAACTCTCAAAGAGTTAGTGACGGACTTAAAAGGCACAGTGAAAGCAAATGAAATTGTAGAGACATGTGATACTGTGGGTATAAGTCGAAAAGGTTATCGTGCTATCTTTGGATTATGGTTTAAAAATCTTAAACGCAATAGGGTAACTATATTTGGATTGCCCCGAGCCCTTGTAGTTTCGACTGCAAGAATTGCCATGAATCACAAGATTCCACATGTTTTTGGAGATTACATTCACATCGAAAGGACTATGTCCTATGAATTTTTTTTTAAAAAAAGGCAATTTTTTATTACAATGTGTTTAACAATATATCGGTTGATCTAAAAAAGGTGCAAATTGCAATGGTTCACATGTATAAAATCACAGTAGAAGAAAGTTATGGTGTTCTAAAGTTTGCCTTGAAGTTGGATGAAGCAGAGATTCAAAAGGGACAGAAGATGGAAAGAATTAGCATTTGCCTCATGAACATGGCATTGGACCATAGCAATGGTGAGGGCCAAGCTCCATTGCATAAGATCCAATCCGAGATGGAGATTTGGTGGATTGGTGCAGCCCAGGTACCAATTGAAAATCATCAAACGTTGAAATGGTTGTTCAACCATACACGTATTCCAAATATCATTAAGTCTCAAAGTGAAGGAGAAATGTTGGTAGTTGATGGGGTTGGTAATTTTAATGTGGAATGGTATATGAGTGCTGATTTAAAAACTATCAAATGTATGCTTGGAATATGTAATGGTGCAAATGCAAAATATCATTGCATTTATTTCATGGAAAGTATTGGATCCAAAGATTGGACTAGTTTGCAACCAGTAAGAAGAGCCCCAAATAGAGACTCTATAGATTTGAGTAAATTTCAAAACATAGAAGACATCTAGGATCCCATTCTTTCAATCTCTCTTAAGAATGTTCATATTTGTACTTTGCATGCAGAGATTAGAATAATCGATAAGCTTCTCAGGTTGCATCTTAACTATGCATATTCCATTAAGCCATTATCTTTATCAGATGAGTGTATTGATAAATGCGAGGCATTACTATCGAAAATGGGATTTCATGGGGGCCAAGTTCACTTGAGAAAGGATCCAATACTTTCATGAAAAACAAGAGATATCTTGGCCGATGTCTCTATGGGAGACTCAAAAGCTAGACGATTCTTAGGAAACCATTTAGGAAAGCAGGTGAATGCGGCTTGAGAGTGTTGGAGAGAGCTATGTGAGATCACAACAAATGTTGCAAGCACGCCGAGGCTTGCGTTTCTTAGAATGGAGGTCTGGATACACCTTGATGTTTTTTTGAAACTCCTCAGGCAACATAAGACAACATATACATATGCGGAAGAGTTCAAAAGATCAATCACAAATCTTGTTCAGGTGATAAAAGAGACATGGGGAGAAAAAGATATCACTTTTTATCCGGTAAAGTAACAATTATTTAATATGGGCTTATTTTGACAGGTTTTTCAATTGGTATAAATGTTAGATCTCATGGATGCAGGAAGGAGAGCAACACGGAGTGAAGCAACATGCTTCCTCTCTCTATATTTCTTATTATTCATTCAGCACACACTTAGTGCATATAAAACCTAAGGTCATAAAGACCATTCACACTAGAAGTAGAAACGACTTATTTAATGTACCTAACTGATCTAGCCAGACTAGCTGTGTCCAGCTCATGTCGGTCAAACACACACGAACGAGCTTGATATTCTAACACTCCCCCTCAAGCTCAAGATAGCATATGTACTCCAAGCAACTGTCTAAAACCATAGAACTTATCTTTACCCACGGACTTGGTAAAGATATCCGCTACCTGCTCATCAGTCTTCACATGCATAAGATCAACTCGTCCTGCAAGAACTATCTCTCTGATGAAATGGTAGTGTACCTCTACATGTTTCGTCCTGGCATGATAGACTGGATTCATAGCCAGGAGTACACTACTCAGATTGTCACATAGTAACTTCACTGGAGCATCTACCTGTATGTCCAAATCAGCCATAAGCTTGAGCAGCCATGAAATCTCGCATGCTGCCAATGCAGCACCCATGTACTCTGCCTCAGTACTCGACAAAGCAACCATAGGCTGCTTCTTGCTGCTCTACCTAATCATGCCGCTACCAAATCCAAATGCATATCCACTCGTAGATCTACGATCATATGAGCAACCTACCCAATCTGCATCTGTGTATCCAATCAATATCAAGGGCTTATCTCTGACATAGAACAGCCCATACTCTATAGTGGACTTAACATATCTCATAATGCGTCTAACTGCATCCAAGTGCGGCTTTCTAGGCTTCTGCATAAACTGGCTTATGAGCCCTACAACATAGCTCAAGTTAGGCCTAGTGATGGTCAAGTAAATCAAGCTGCCAACCATCTGCCTGTACATAGTCACATCCTCTACTTCAGCCCCAGTGTTCATGTCTAGCTTGACATTCTGATCAAGAGGTGTATCCACCGGTTTGCATTCAGCCATGCCATACTTCTTCAGCATCTCTATGGCATAGTGCTTATGCATCAGCCATAACCCATTGTCAGCTGGAATTACCTCAATGCCTAAGAAATACTTCAGTTCTCCCAGGTCTTTCATGTCAAATTCAGATTTCAGCATCTTCATTACATGCTGTATGCCCAAATCATCATCACCAGTGATTATCAAATCATCAACATATATGACCAGCACTACTAAACCACTATCAGTCTTCTTTGTAAATAGGCTATGATCAGCCATGCCAACAGCAAAACCCAATCTCTACAAGTAGTTACTGATCCTAGCATGCCAAGCTCTCGGAGCTTGTTTCAGCCCGTACAACGCCTTTTTCAGCCTGCATACATAATGCTAAAAATCAGGGTGAACATACCCTTCCGGCTGAACCATATAGACATCCTCTGCTAGGTCACCGTTAAGAAATGCATTCTTAACATCCATCTGCTGCAATTTCTAGCCTTTAGCAACAGCCAAGGCAATCACAATGCGTATGGTTGCCATCTTGGCAACATGACTGAATGTTTCCTCATAATCAAGTCCATACTGTTGGGCATACCCCTTTGCGACTAGCCTGGCTTTGTATCTCTCCACACTGCCATTTGACTTGCATTTGATTTTGCAGACCCATTTGCAGCCAATGGTCTTTTTCCCTTGAGGCAGTGGTACTAAATCCCATGTTTTATTTTCAGCCAAGGCATTCATTTCTTCATCCATGGCTACACACCAATTCTTATCTTTCACTGCTTCAGCATATGTACTTGGTTCTTTGACCTCCATCACTTTTGTCATGTAAGCATAATGCTTTGCAGAGTAGCCACTGTATGTCAACCTGTCAACAGGGTATCTGACCCTCTGCAAGCGTCTAAGCTGTGGTGCACTACTCGATTCCCCTCTCTCATGAGGCAGAATATACATGCTCAGGCATATAGACAGTCGAAATACCAAGTTCGTTGTCTAAAGTATCACCAGACTCATAGCCAGAAGTCATTCTGCCAGGTGTCATCATACCAGATGAATCCTCAATAACTTTCTCTTTTCCTTTGTTGTCCAAGACATCATGTCTCCTCCTCACTGACATACTGGTGTCAGTGGACGGCGAGCTCCGCAATCTCCCTGTCCATGGGGATATTATCTGACTATGAGGTCCTGTCATAACAGTGCTCTACTGTAAATCAATTGTAGATGCATGAGTTGAAGGAGTATCCGCTCGCACTGCAATTGGTGATACATACCAAGAGCCCATCTCATCAAAGATAACATCTTTGCTTACCAAAGTCTCCTTGGTAGAGGGATCATAGCATTTGTATGCCTTCTTCTCCTGTGAATATCCAATGAAAACACACTTATGTGCTTTGGGATCTAACTTCTTCCTTTTCTCATCGGGAATATGCACATACGCAAGACAACCAAAGACTTTCATGTGACCTACATCCGGCTTATAGCCATACAACTTCTCAAACAGTGTTATCTCATGAATACCTGCAGTGGGAGTCCTGTTCAAAATGTATACGGCTGTCATAATAGCCTCTGCCCAATAGTAAAGCGGCATATGCTTTTCATTCATCATAGCCCTAGCAGCTTCCATCAGAACCCTATTCTTCCTTTCAGCTACTCCGTTTTGCTGCGGAGTGTAGCTGTAGGTGAGCTGCCTACGAATGCCATTTTCAGCCAAGAAATCATCAAATTCATTTGATACATACTCATCATCACTATCAGATCTCAAGCAAGAGATGTAGCATTCAAACTCCTTCTCAACTTGTGCTTTAAATTTCTGAAAAATAGCAAAGACCTCATCTTTTGTTTTCAATATGTAAAGCCAGGTATAGTGATTGTAGTCATCAATGAAGGATACATAATATCTGGAACCTCCCATAGATACATTATGAGCTGGCCCCCAAACATCAGAGTGCACTAACTACAATGGACGTGTACTCTGTCGTACATGCCAGACAAATGGCAATCGTGACTGCTTACCGAACTGGCAAGCCTCGCATACATGACCAATATCTGAATATTGGAACTTCGGTAAACCTGTAACCAACTGTTTCTTTTGCATAATTTGCAGCCTTTGCAAATTGACATGCCCCACTCTCTTGTGCCATATTTTCAAATCCCTAACAGTGCCAGAACCATGGGCAAACATAGCCAAATTCAGCCCTGGCAAAGAAGCATCAAGAGTAAACATTCTGCCATTCCTGTGACCACGAGCTATCAACTTGTAGCCATTGCCAAACTCTTCAATAAAGCAGCCATGCTTATTGAATCTAACCTGCAAGTTCTGCTCAACAGATAACAAGTTCTTCGTAATTGAAGGGACATGCAATACATCATGCAAATTTTTCTTTCTGCCATTATGAACCACAAGAGGCACTTTGCCTTTATGCTCAATGCTATGTTGTGTGTCATCACCTGTGCATACATAGCCATGCTTTTCAGTCACCATATCCGTGAACCAATCACCGTGAGGGGTCATGTGATTCAACGCCCCTGAATCAATGTACCACACTACATCATCAGATAATTTTTCAATAGCCTTATCTTTGACATATTGCATAGCAAACAGTCTATCACCAGAGTCATCTGCCTGACTGGATGTAGCATAATGTCCATGCTACTTGCCCTTCTGGTTTCCCTGTTTCTTCCAGCAGTCCTTTGCAATATACCCATACTTTCCGCAGTAGTGACAATCCTTATCTTTATTTGGATTGTCTGACTGACGCTGCTGCTACCATGAGCTCTGCCCCCACGGGAGTTAGATCTCCCCCTGCCTCGAAAGTTTCCACCACCTCTTACATTTGATGACTACTGATTGCTATTACTATAGGATGCATTCTGCTGGCCTCCTCTGCCAGATCCATAGCCTCTACCACGACCACACGGATTCGAGTAAAAAACTGCATCCTTATTCTTTGAGCTGCTTGACCCTGTAGCTAAGCCAAGCTTCACCTCTTCATGAATCAATAATGCAACCAGCTCATTAAATTCAGGCATCTCAGCTGGCACAGATACTGAAGTGTCAAAAGACTTATACTCTGGTCCTAGGCCATTTAAGGTCACTGCAACCATATCCTCATCTTCAACCTGTGAGCCAACAGATGCCAGCTGATCTGCTATGGTCTTAACCTCTGTGACATAATCTTGTATGGATATGTTCTTCCTCTCCATGTTGTTGAATTTTTGCTTCAGTTGTATCTTCCTTGCACTTGTAGTTGTGCCATAGTATTTGACCAATATATTCCATGCATCTGCTAGGGATTTACAATTCATGATCTGCATCACCATAGCATCCGAGATACATAATGACAACCAATGTAAAACCCTACGAGCTCTTTCCGTCCAGGCTCGATGCGCTCGTCTTTGATCAGCTGTAGGATTCCTTTCTGGAACTTCAGGTTGAGCCTCAACACCTGTCACTAAGTCCCAGTATCCTTTGCTTATCAAAAAGTTCTCCATGCGGAACTTCCATATTGCATAATTGTTGCTATCAAGCTTTTCTCCCACAGTCTGGGTTACATTATCAGTTCTATCAGCATTTGCCATGTTGTAGACCTTGCCTGACGACCTACAAACCAAGATCTTCTTAACAGTTCAACTTCAGCCCGGAACTATTTATGACAGTTTTCTACAATTAATTGCAGTAAAAAACTAGGGTATTTCAGCCCTCTAACAGTCCAAAATAGCTCACAACCAAGTGGCTTAACCTATGAGTAAAGCAATCAGTGCAAATACTATGTATTCACTTCGGTTTGAACTCCTGCAACCTCACTGCTAGGGTACATATATGCAGTATGAAAACTGTAATTCTGTGAGTAACCAGTAGTGATTTCAAGCCCAAAACTGAGTAGTATACATGTCATACATGTCCCAAACTTCCATAGATAGCTGCTAGTACATGTGTCAAGCCATGCATAGGCATAGAACCACAAAACAGTATATAACCAGCATATATGACTGTCATAAATAAATTCCCAGATTTCAAACAGCCAATGCATTGGCAACAGGGATTAATTTCAGTCCCAAAAAACCATAAACCATTTGCATCACTTCTGTTTCCAATGCTCAAGCATTCAACAGTCACATACCAAGTCTTCAAGTACCTGTGGGACTAACCAAACCAATTAGTTCTTCAGAAATAACCAATTAGTGCTTTATGTCTGCAAATTTTTTCAGTTTTCAGCCTGTCACAAGCTCTCAGATCAGGCCATTCCAAGCTCCAAGTTTATGTCAAAATACCCAAGAAATATGACATGTCTTCTACCAAGCATCAAGTGCTACATTCAAGTTCAATGTACATGCCAAAGAGCATCCAAAATGCAGACATCACAAGTGTATAATATCTCTGTAACTTCAATGATAGTTCAGCCCTGTGTATTCAGATTTGTACACCTCTATTGCAGCTCACACATGAGCTCCCACAAGAGCAATAGCAAGGTATAGCCTTCAAGAACCTTCCTTGGTATGCATCCAAGCTCTATGCCACTTGACAAGTGCTATACTTCTTGAATCTCAGCCAATGAGAGCAGCCTGTTCATAGGCACAGTCCACACAGACTGTTTAGAGTATATTCAGATCAGATTTTCCCACTTGTTGATGCTCAATGGAGCTTTGGTGAGTCTCCAGACAAGCCACACTCTTGTTGATGCTCAATGGAGCCTTGGTGAGCAGTCCATGTACTGAATCTCAGCCATGGAGTTTAGCCTGAAAACAGGCACAAACACGCTGACTGACCTGACCTCTACTGCTGCCCATTTTGCTGATTATTATTATAATAAGGCACTCACTACTGCTCAACCAATCCTTGGGAGACTCCTCAGCAAGCCACAGCTCCTGCTTCAAGCAATGCTTCACAATACATACCTCTGTGTGACCATTGATGAAAATGACTGTCAGTTCTCTTCCTTTTTCAGCTCTTCAGGTCACTCTTCAAGTCTTCTTCTTGAGTGCATTCCACCAGTGAGCCCATTCATGGCTTTGATACCATGTTAGATTTCATGGATGCAGGAAGGAGAGCAACACGGAGTGAAGCAACATGCTTCCTCTCTCTATATTTCTTATTATTCATTCAGCACACACTTAGTGCATATACAACCTAAGGTCATAAAGACCATTCACACTAGAAGTAGAACCGACTTATTTAATGTACCTAACTGATCTAGCCAGACTAGCTGTGTCCAGCTCATATCAGTCAAACACACATGAACGAGCTTGATATTCTAACAATAAAATTAGTGTTACTTTGTATTGCAGCATATTCTTCATATTCATGGACCTTACTTTGTGGAGGAGCATGGCTCCTTAGCAACTTATAGTAACCAAGGCATGGAAAAATCCCACTATCAAGCACGCACAAGTTATTTTCGAAGCACAAGGCATGGGGGAGGAGTTACAAAAAGCAATGCTTTGGAGGAGCTATTCAATTGGTTTTTTCGACGACAACTTCAAAGAATGCAGATAAAAGACGACAATGACACATGAGCAATCACACTTTTATATATAAGAAAGAATATATACAAAGCTAGTTTTCCAAAACTCTCACATTCTCTTCCTCCTCAGGAATCTTTCCTCTATAACGTAGAAATTTTTTTCTCTTGTAGCCAGCTATAGATTTTACATTAGTTCGGTTTGCAGCCAAGGCGTAGGATGTGAACGCCAAAAAGTATCCTGCTCTAGAAGCAGAGTAACCTGGACCGTAGCCAAAAATCCTAATTGTTGCAATCTTTTCCAAAAACATTACTTTGTGTTAAGCAGGAGAAATGGTAGAATTTGCCAGCGGTGCATTATATTGTAATCCTGAGAAACCTAGAAGCCTTGTAAGAGCTTTAATACAAAGTATGGGCCATGCTGCATCCTCTGAGAAACTACTATGAAGTGCTAAAAAGGAATCAGGGTCAATCCTAGCCAAGTAGTAGCCGAGTGCAGTGTCTTTCAATGTACTACCACTAGCTCTCGATCCTTTGCCACGTCCCAAGAAGTTATCTGTATCAGCAATCTCCAACTGCAAATAAAACCCATACTGAATGAGCGTGAAATGCAAACCTACCAATGTGTAAAAGAAAATTCAAAATTATCTTACCACTTGATTTTCATCATACTCCAATTTAAC
This sequence comes from Lygodium microphyllum, assembly GCF_053477565.2. Taxonomy (NCBI): domain Eukaryota; kingdom Viridiplantae; phylum Streptophyta; class Polypodiopsida; order Schizaeales; family Lygodiaceae; genus Lygodium; species Lygodium microphyllum. The sequence continues at coordinate 40,026,150 of NC_141155.1, read as the reverse complement.
TGGATTCCATACATTTATTGATGATGATGTCTCATTGGTGTTAATCAATTCTTTAACATATTCAAACTCCTCTCTTCCAAAATTGGAAATCCCAAGTTGGCTTTGAATCAGATGAGGAGGCCACTCGCTTGAAGGAATCAGATCTACACCGAGAAGCAATCCATGGAGCCTTCATCCTCAAAGTGGAAGGTGAAAATCAATTAACTTTCATGGATGCTAATGGCACTAAACGCCACTTGAAGGTGGGTATCAGTCTTACAAAACAAGAGTTGTTGATCCTCCATGACCTTTTGAAGGAGAACTTGGATGTGTTTGCATGGTTGTATAAAGATTTGAAGGGGATTAATCCCATGGTGTGTCAACATCACATCGACCTAGAGCCTCATGCCAAGCTAGTGAGGTAAAGATAGAGGCATATCAATCAATTAGCCCTACTAAAAGCCGAATTGTTAAAGCTCCATGAAGTTGAGTTTATCTACCTGATGGCCAATAGTGAATGGGTTTTACCCATTGTGGTAGTACCCAAGAACAATGGAAAGCTTTGAATATGTGTGGATTTTTGAAAGCTAAACTCCAAGACAAATAAGGATAATTTTTCTATCCCTTTCATAGACCATCTACTAGACATAATGGCTGGACATGAGCTTTACTCCCTACTAGATGAATTCAATGGATACAACCAAGTTTAGATCATGGAAGAAGATCAATATTCCAAGACCAATGCTTATAGAGTAATGTTTTTTGGGCTCTAGAATGCTTCTGTTACCTTTGAATGGGCGATAATTACCACATTTCAAAACCATCTACATGATTTCATTGAGGTATATCTGGATGACTTTTGTGTCTATAACCCAATCCATGAGCATTGGGGGCACTTACAGTAGTGCTTTGATAGATGTCAAGAGTATGGGATCTTTCTCAACCCCGACAAATGCATCTTTAGAGTCTCTTCAAGAGTTTTGTTGGGCCACATTGTCTCTGCACAAGGGATAGCAACACATCCTATGAAGATTGAGAAGATTGCAGTTCTAACAGTACCAAGTAACCTCAAATAGTTGAGGAGATTCCTTGACCATGTGGCCTATTATAAACGGTTCATTGCACACTTTTTAATAAAGGGAGCCCCCTTGCATAAACACCTGAGGAAAGATGCAGAGTTTATGTGGATTTTTGATTGTGACAAAGTGTTCAATACCTTGAAGCAGTGCCTGATTGGAGCACACATCTTGCAACCTTCTAATTGGATGAAGGAATTCCATGTGCACACTAATGCATCTCTAGAAGGGTTAGGCATAGTCTTATGTCAAAAGGGCTCCTTGAAGCTAGATCAACCTATCTATTATGCAAGCTGAAAAGTAAGTGATCGTGAAAGAAACCACACATGATGGAGCTTGAATGCCTAGTAATGGTGTTTGCCTTAGAGAAGTTTTCACACTACCTATTTTTGATGAACTTCAAATTTTATATGGAGCATGAGGCATTGCCATTTCCTGATAAATAAGGAAGATGTGAAAGGTGGAATGATGAGATAGCTTCTTTTTTTTTCAGGGTTTTGACTTTGAGGTGGTTACCAAACTTGTCACTACCATGTCCTGGTTGATCATTTGTTGCAAATCCCTCAGAGCAACGAAGAGGAGCAGAATGACCTAGACCTCCCTAATGATTTCCTCTTTCTAGTTGAAACTGTAACCTCATGGTATGTAGGCATAGCCAACCTCTTGGCGACTCAATAGTATCCTCCTGGTATCTCCAACCATGAGAAGAAGATGCTTCTGTTAGAGTTAGAACCCACACCTTGTTAGGTGGTACTCTATACAAGAAAGGCAAACATGAAATTATGTGAAGATGTGTGGCAGGAGATGAAATTAAGATAGTTCTAAAAGCATCCCATGATGAGACCTGTGGAGGATACTTTGTAGTACAAGCAACAGCCAAAAAGGCTCCGCTCACAGGATATTGGTGGCCTACATTACACAAAGATACCTATGACTACTACAAACATTGTGATGCTTGCTAGCATATGGGAAAGCCTACCAAAACTAGGACTATGCCCCTACAACACATGCTTCCCCTAAAGCTGTTCGAGAAGTGGGACGTTGAATTTATTGGGCCCATCAATCCGCCAACTAGAAAGAAGCACAACATATACATTTTGGTTTGTAATAGACTACATGATGAAGTGGTGTGAGGGCAAAGCTTTTAAGCGGGATGGGGGCAACAGTGTGGCCCTGTTCTTATATGAGAACATCTTTACCTCATTCCTTTTTTCTCTCCCTCATTTCGACGATCTAATTTTTTGTTATTAAAATTTTCTTGTGTTTTTTACACATTTTTACCCTTTTCTCCATGTAAACATGCCTTTCTTCCATTGGAATCGCGTTCTGATCTAACAGCCCTGTCGCCCACCATTCCTTGGACATTTTTCCTTTTTGTTGCCTCTTGTTTCAACTTACAAATTGTTTGAAATTAAAATTTTTTAGATTTTTGAGTTTTTTTAAATCATTTCTTCCATGGAACCTCCCCATTTGCTATTAGAACCCTGTTTTAACTAGATAGCCCTATTCACCTTGTCCACCCAAACATTTTTTCATCTTGCAATTTTCCATTATGACTTTTTATTTTTTTTTTGTTATTAATTTTGGTTATATTTTTTAGTTATATTTTTTCATTTTTTCCATGAGAACAGGCTCCATTCGTCGAACTACGTTCTAACATGATAGGGATGTCTGATTCCTCATTACGGACAATTTTTCTTCTTTTTGCATTTTGTTCTAATGACTAACGAATTTTGCGGAATTCATTTTCATGTGATTTTTAGTGATTGGTTTTTCATCTATTTCCACGTGAACCCCCCTTTTGGCTATCGAATGCCCCGATCGCATTGTCCATGACATTCCTCCCATCACCCTACCCAGTTTTGCTTTTTATGGTGTCCTCATTTGATGCTTGGATCGATCTGAATTAATTTTTCCATTCAATTTTTTCTTTTTCACTCCCTATTTACTGTCCAGTTTTCACCTTGAAACACATTCTAGGCATTCGACATGTCGCATTTGGCTACCCGAGGTTCTCCCTCGCTCCTTTCTGTTCTTGTCAATGTAAATTTTTTACCCCCATCTGTGTTGGTGCACAAGACAGAAGACACACTTTTTTTAAAATTATTACAATATAACTTTTTATTTAAAGAAAGAACTTTTTTAAAACATCTAACCCCTCCCCCATTATTGTTCTCCCCGTCTCTCCCTCCTTCCTTCTCTCTCTTCCCTCTCTTTCTCTCTCCTTGACCCCCCCTCTGCATCCATTTTCCCTCTCCCCCCTCCTTCCTCCTCCCTCTCCTCTCGCCATCTCCCTCTCCCTCTCTTTCCTCTTCCCCCCCTTCCTTCTCTCCTCCTTCTTCTCCCTTTCCTCCCTCCCTTCTCCTCCTCCTCCTCCTCCTCCTTCTTTCCCTGTTTCTCCTTCCCTTTTCTTAACATCACCACCCCCCGTCCTAGCTGTTGTTGCCTCCGCACCCCTGCGCACCACCTAGCTAGGGTCGTTGCCTTGCCTCCTACCTCTCCCTCGCTGCCCTTGCCCTGGCCACCGCCTCTACTCCTTCTCCCCAACCTGCCTTCCCTCCGTCTCCCAACCTTCCTCCCCACCCTGTCTATCCCTCTTCCCTCCTGCCCACCCTATCAACATGCCTTCCACCCCACCCGTCCCTTATCCCCCACCCACCTAAACCTACCCACCTGTCCGTCACCTTAACCCCCCACATTAACCTTAACCCCCCCCCAAATTCCCTTTATCCCCCCACCACTTTTACCCCCCCTTGCCCACCACCCTGCCTACCCTCAATTCTGCCCATTCCTCCTTTAAACCCCCCTTTTTGATGCCCTTGTTCCCACCCCTCTTCCACATCCCGACCCCACATATCATGCCTCGAGATCAACCACCACGTGAACACTCCTGTGCATGGTGGAAATTTTGTGCCTGTTGATCGTGTTTTGGGTCCATTCCCTTGTGAATGCCCCTTGTAAGTCCCCCTCACATGCACAAGATAGTCTTTATCGTGATTGCTACTGTTTGTGCAAGAGTGCATGTGTGTTTGATCATGTTTGTATGTGTGTGTGTTGTAAGTCCCCCATCACGCATGAGGATGTGTGTCCCATTGATGGACCTAAAAACGGGCCGGCACTGGCTCGCGCACTAGCCGGGCCTCGCCACTACGCACAAGACAACCCCTCGGCCTCGCGGCCAGGAGCGTCTATCAAAATCTCTGCCTTCCTAACCATTGCGTTTGTAATACGTTGTAGTCCAACTGATCCTAACCCAATATTACTCCTCAGAGGGAGTCCCTTTCACATAGCCAAAAGGCTCGAATCACATAAACATGGGGTTCCTCCTACGGCTGAATGCCGTCAACCCTCTGCGACTCTCCTACACCTTGGGGATTGGCCCCCCGATGCGCTGCTCAACAAATAGACACATCGCACAAAAGTTGCTCAAGGTACCAAATAAGCGTGTCCAGGAATGTACCATTGTCCTTACTTCTCTCTCCCATAGACCTCACGACTAGCCTACAACATGGGTACCTCATTGCCTCTCATCGTAGGTCGTGTTCCAAAAAACAATTGCAATGCATGTCCAGGAGCTGATTACCGATACTCTTAAATTCTTTTCATGATCTATGCATTTGGTGGATGTCTAGTGCTCAAACATTTAGCAAAACAGTATCGTGCACAAGTGCAAATCATTCTTTTAATGGTTTCCAACTACCGTTCGTGCTTCGTTGCATGGGCCTAGCACCGAGGTGATCCTCGTGCTACTAAGCTCTTAATTTTAATTATCATCCGTCCTAAATGCTATGCATAGAAATTAGCAAATTTCCCATCATTTCACACGGCATTTAGACATATTTCAACTTCTCTACCCTTCCCCGTTTAAGTATTGCATCGTTGGATAGATTTATAGGGTATTTCACCATCATTTTATGTGGAAAAAACAGAAAAAGACACACTAGAACAGGAAGGTGGGGTTGAACTGAGGAAAATCCTCATGCTTCAGTCCCCACAAACATTCACAAACATTGCTCTTATTTATCCTTATTTTTCGGAACCCAAAATGTATTTTTTCCCTATTTTTTAGGGTTTTTCCACCATTTTCTTGTATTTTCCCTTATTTTTATGCATTATTTAATTGCTGAAAATTAAGAACAGGTTATGGGCTGTGGCCCTTAGTTCCTTCTTGCAGAAAAAATGAGAGTTTAGTTGATGTTCCTATTTACTTCCCCCTTTTTATGCCAAAACCCCTCATTTTCCCTTGTTTTTTCATGTTTTTCGCGTTTTAGCATATTATTTTGAACCACAAAATGCATATTTTTTCTGATTTTTTGATCATGACCAGCAAGAACTCATAGAAAACAGTATCATGAACAATTATTATCCCACATGAACAACATTTCATCCATAAAAAACCATAAAAGCTCAAATTTCCTTTGAAAATTTTAAATTACCGCTTATTTGCGTGTTTCGGGTTTCATGTCCATGGCTGTAGATTTGGAAACTAGCAGCACTTCATGTCCATCACAATCACCAATCACCATTTCCAGCCCGTGGAGCAATCCGATCCATGCCCGACAAGCCTCCACCATTCTTTCTTCTTCCTTCTTCTCCCCACATGAACTTGCCTTTAGAAGAGAGAGAGGGAGGAGAGAGAAAGACTGAAATCAGAGATCTTCAAAGAGGGCATCATTCGACGGGCGAAGGGCGGCGATAGAGTCTGCATCCAGAGGGGAATGAGTGGCAATGATCATTGGGGGGGGGTTGCATTGAGGCTGGAGATGGCATGATCAACATTGGGGCGAAAAAATCAGCGCCTATCTGCGTGCTCCTCTCCACGATTTCTTCTTCTTCCAATGCATGAAAAGTTTCATGCTACATTAAAATTTGGGCTCCCAAGGGTCACTTGCCCATTTTGGCCAAATTTTGTCCACCCCTTCGTATCTTGACCGGTTTCTTGGCTATTTCCCCGTCCGGACTCGGAATCGAGCTCTGAAAAATCCTGGGCGTCCGGCTTAGCATCCCGCATTGGCCAGTAGCTCGTGTCAACCCGCACGACTGTCTGAAAAATTATGAAAAATCAACAAGTGTCGCTCGGGCGCCTTTAAAGCACTTTGGCGCTTAAAATCGTCCTAGATCGAGCCGCTGCCTTTGACAGTGAATATTTTTCCCTTGATATTCATAATTTTTAGCTATTTTTAAGCACTTCCCGTCACCTAAATTCCGCTCTCATTGGCGACCACGGGATAGGGCGACATAGCCCGTCGAATCCACGAACATATCTGCACATAAACAACCAAAGAAGCATCAAACTGATACAAAACAATTATCATCATAAAACTCAGCACAATGCTCCCCCTACCCCTGGCAGAACCAAGGCATAACATCCACAAGGAGTAGGCCTAGCATCATTTAATAGAAGATCCGAAGCGAGTCACTAACCAGCTGCTCCAACACAGCCAAACTAAAAAGAACTGTCAAAGAGGTTGCCCGACGTGGTAGTCTGAACTACTGACCAACTAAAGACAACACAACTAGGAGCTCCTACAAGGCGAGGACTCCTTTAGCCTGATCAAAGTGTACTTTCTTCCAGTACATGTCTTCTTTTGGGATTTGTATTGGATGAACATACTTGGGCAATGTAAAAAGGAGGGAGCTGAGCGTAGTGACCCAAGGAGAACAGGGCATCGGTCTCAGGACCTGTCTCGGCACCCAAGAACCTACCAAGCCCTCGCAAGGTGACACTTAATCCTTTTCTAACGCTCACTTTTATTTTCGCTCCACCCTTCCTTGTTTTGGTATTATTTATCCAGTAAGAAGCCACCCCTAGGAAGACAAGGTATCGGCCCCGGGTCTAACTCGTCCCCAGGAACCTACCAGGCCTTCGCAAGGCAATGAGCAACGGCTTATATATTTTCATTTCATTTCTTTTCTTTGATAGGGGTTAGAACCCCTTTTTACACACCTTCGTATTGATATTCATCTTTTAGGATGTACAGAGTTTCTTGGCATCATTATTATTATCTTCTAGCAGGCTTCTCTAACTACCTCACTGCTAACAAGAACTCCTAGAACGGCTGGCTAGCAGGCTGGCAGAACAGGGCCACTAGGACTTCCTTCTCAAACAGGTCTTTCAATGCCTAACAATGTCTTTACAGGAGGCAATGACTACTCCGACCTCCCTCAAACATACTTAGCCTAAACCTGGGACTTCATGCCTTGGTTGCCGGTCCCCAACAAAAATGTGTCCCCACGACAAATACAAATACACATATAACAGGAAGGAAAGGTAGTCGTAAAGGAGAAATATCACTTGGATTGACCACAAGAAGCTTCCATCGCAGCAAAGGCTCCTCCAGGCTCCACCAAATTCCACTAACCACGAAATCTGTCCAGCACAACACTTAAAACAAAAACCCGATTAAACGCACCCACACTAGACAGGGAAATGGCCCTCTTGGCCTAATGAAATCAGACATGACTTTGCTACAAAACTGCATGGGCCCTCTTGGCCTAATGAAATCAAACAATACTATGCAGAACATCCACCTGGAAACAACCATGATAGACATCAAAGCATACTATTCCCAGGGGAACAAAGGCGCATAGCCCTAAACTAGGTGCATTAAATTATGACCTATCCCTCCTGCGTATATCGCAAGAGGTGTTCACATCACATGTCGTCTAACCAGTCTGTGGGTCCAAGATAATAAAGGCAGATGAGTCTCGCTTACCCTTTGCATCACCCAGATCAACCATCGTCTGCCAAAGAGGGCATGTTCAGAAAGCATACCCCACAAGCAACCAGGTCCTGTCTCATCGTCAATAGATATATCGGGACAAGGGCCACAATTAAAGAAGAGATCTTCTTCATACGCAAAATTAGCCAATGAATCGGTAAACTGATTCCAATTCCGTGGAATCAGCTGAAAAGACACTCTATCGAATTCGTCTAGCAGGGCTATGGCAGTATGATGGTACATACAAAGGATGGGGTTTCGTACCATGTACATCCCATTGAGTTGATTTAAAACCAACTGAGAGTCCCCTTTTACCAACAACTGGCGGATACCACCCTTCTTTGCAATATTCAAACCCATGATCAGGGCTTTGTATTCGGCCATATTATTAGTGAAATTCGCCCCGAGATAAGCAGCTAACTTCATGACAATGCGTCGTCGGGGGTCTTGGATGACAACTCCTACACTTCCTTTTTTACATGCACCCCTGGACGCCCCATCAAAGTACAAGGTGTACGTCCATAAAGGGTTTACATATCCCGCCATCCCGGACTCTACTCGTAATTATGGTAATCGAAATTCAGCATATTCAACGGGTGGACTGTAGGCTCCATCCCTCCATCATCATTGAATTCAACAGGGATGCTCGTCAAAATTTGTAGGCAGTGATGGCAGAAGACCTTGATTTCCCAAATAAATGTCCCGCCTTCTTGCTCAATCACCTTGTATCCTTTGCTCCACCAAATGAGCTTCCCCTGATGATACCTCTGTTCTAAATGTGGGTGTTCTAAATAAGGGATCAGATGACCCATCAACCTCTATCATGATTTCCTTGCAGATGTTTGATCGATCTTGCCTAGACCTACAAGGCAGTCATAGCATTAGTGCAATCAGAAGTAATAAGGTTTAATCTTATTAAGATTAACCTTATTTTTAAATTCTATCCCCTCAAGGTCAGCTAACAACACTGTAGATTTATTCTTTCCTATCCTAACGATCTTATAAGGCCCATCCCATTTGGGTTCTAGCTTGCCTGGGAATAATTCACGTCGTGCGTCATAATACAGAACAAGCTGTCCTTTCTTGAAGGTGTATTTCTTGGCTTTGAGGTCGTGTAGCCACTTCATTCGGCACTTCGCCACTTCTTGGTGCAATAAGCTCTGCAACTTAAGCTCATCTAAATGTGCCAGTGTCGTCAAGCGCTCAAAAAGTGCATCTTCATCGCTCAAAGAATGATTGATGGCAAACCGAATAGTCGGCAGCTCAGTTTCTAGAGGCAAGACACACTCCTCCCCATATACTAACTTGAACGGGGTATGGCCAGTGGCTCGTTTGAAGGTCGTATTATAAGCCCACACTGCCACGTATAACTTTTTATCCCAATCCCGTTTCTTTTCTGATACAATTTTGGACAGGATGCCCACAAGCTGGTTGTTGGTGCTTTCGACTTGCCCATTGGCTTGTGGATTATATGGGGTTGTCTTGTTATGCTTGATGTGCCACAACTCCGTCAAACCTTTGATCACCTTATTTAGGAAATGGGTTCCGCGGTCCGACACTAATTCTTTCGGTGGACCAAACCGGCATATTATCTGCTCTAAAAGAAAACTAGCAGTTTCTTTAGCATCATCTTTCCTTGTTGCACGTGCTTCTGACCACTTTGTGAAGTAGTCAGTTGCTACAATGATGTACCGCTTTTGCGTAGTCGATGACGGAGTAATAGGACCCACAAAGTCTATTCCCCACTTCTCAAATGGAAGTATCGCCATAATAGGGGTGAGTGGTCGTTTCCTATTCTCTCGACTATCGTGTCGTTGGCAAATATCGCATCGCTTAACATACGCAAACGCATCCTGGAAGATGGCAGGCCACCAATAACCTGCTCTTAAAGCCTTCTGTGCTATAAGCCGTCCAGCAAAATGGCCACCGCAAGCAGAATCATGGCACTCTTCCAAAATGAATGGCACCTCGTCAGGCATCACACACCGGCGATAGATGTCATCAACCCCTTGCCAATATAATGTACCTGCGATCAATGCAAACTTTAACGCTTGCTGCTTAATTTTCCTTTTCTCAGCCTTAGATAATTCGGATCCCGCCTCTCCCGTTGATAAATAATGTGTTATTGCAGCATACCAGGAGGGAATAGATGCCGTATCTATTTTAAATAACCACTCCATATCACTACCTTCAGCCACAGATTCTTTCGGCTCCCCAAAGTCCACAAGACATTCCACGATGCCTTGCAACCTTGGTGGCTTACTCTTGATTTCATAATCAAATTCCTGCAAAGTGATTAACCACTTTGCTAGACGATCAGGCGGCTGTAGCTTATTCATCAATAATCGAAGTCCCTCCGCCTTCGTATAAAGCACGACTTTCTCATAGAGAATATAATGCCTAAATTTCTTGGTCCCAAAGACCATCGCTAGACACAGCTTCTCCATGTAGGTGTAATTGATTTCGGATACCCCTAGCTTCCGACTAGCAAAAGCAATCGGGTGGTACCACTTCTCTTCCCAAATTTGGGCTAAACAGCAGCTGATACTATACATCGTGGCTGCTGAAAAGATATAAAACACCTCACCTCTTTTAGGTGCTTTTAAAACGGGCGCTCTTGCTAGCTCTTGTTTCACATCCTCGAATGCTACCTTACAAGGGTCACCCCATACAAACGAACAGCTAAAGGACAATAAATTTGTAAGCGGCAACGTTCTTTCTGCTAAGGCGTTGATGAATCTACGGTAGTAACCAACCGAAGACAGAAAGCTATGAACCTCTTTCGGAGTGCGTGGTGGACCCATGGCAACAATAACTTTGACCTTCTCGGGGTCTGTCGCAATTCCTACCGAACTGACCACATGACCCAACAATAGCCCATAAGGTACTCCAAAAGCACACTTCCGTGGGTTTAGGGCGATGCAAAATTGTCTACAGCGCTCAAAGCATCTTCTTAAAATGATCAACTGCCTTTCTCTCACGGTAGCGGCCCCTAAGTCATCAATAAACACCCTCAACTCTTCAGGAGATATGTCACCGAATGTCTTATCTGCTGTTCGTTGCCATGAACCAGGCGCATTGCATAAACCAAAGGCCATCACATGGTACGCAAAAGTACCAAATACAATAATGAAAGTTGTTTTCAACTTGTCCTCTTCTGCAATTGCCATTTGGTTATATCCTGCAAAGCAATCCATAAACGAATATATCTCCCTACCCGCTAATTGATCCAAAATCTGGTCAATAAATGGCAACGGGTAGTAGTCCTTAACTGTCTGCTTATTCAGCTCCCTAAAGTCTACACATAAACGGATCTGATTATTCTTCTTCTTTCTAATCACAACTGGCGAACACCATTCCGTGTGTTGCATAGGAAAAATCAAACCCGCTTCTCGAAGCTTCTGTAACTCTTCAAACAGCCCGTCCCTCAATTCGAAAGGCATACGCCTTACTTTCTGTCGTACAGGACGACTGCCCTCTTTCAACGGAATTGTATGAACAGCAAGATTAGGAGGAATGCCTCTCAACTCATCATAACTCCAGGCAAAAATATCACGAAATTCTTGGATCAAGGCCACATAGTCCTCCCTTTCTGCTGTGCTGAGCATAGAGCCTAATTTGATTGGCCGCGAATCACCAAGCGTACCAAGGTCTAGCTCGATAACATCTGCATCTCTTATACGATCTTGGCCCTCTATCGGCTCATTCAAAGTGATCTGATAGATGTCCTCCGTGGTGGATCCCTCTTTGGACTCATCACTCGATGATGTCTCACTGGCAGATAAATCTTCTAATGTCTCCAATTCTGTAGAAGATAGAGGAGCTCTCTCACTCTGCGGGGACTCAGGATAAGCATCAACCACCACACGCTGGGCACCTTTGCCGAATATCAATCAACCGGCGGGTATATCCACTTGGCAGTCTGCTTGCAAGATCCAAGGTCGTCCAAGTAGTACTTGGTAACTTGGCCGCCCTGCAAAACGAATCACCCTAAAGTCCAACATGCATTCTACATTTGCAACAGTGACATGGACCTTAGTAATGCAGCCTTCTGGCTGTCTCAAACTATCATCTGCCATTCTGAGAATTGTGGAGGTATCTTTCTGAATCGCAAGACCCAACCTTTCCATCAGTTCAGAACTCATAATGTTAACAGATGATCCCGTGTCGACAATGGCATAATCTACTAATATCCCATCGACATAAGCTGCAACCCTTGGGCAATGCTTCTCAGCATGCTCAAACCAGTCATCACCAACTCGCGCAATACCCAAAGGTTCTACAATATACCCGGTACGTAGGATCTTTCTAAATTCCTTACGCACTCCTGGGGAAAGCTTAATAAGCTGTAAAAGATTCACATCCGGCTTGACTTCGCAAAGAGAGCCTGCCAAATCGAATTCATGATAGTTCGATAGAGCTCGCTTTTCACGCCAAACCATCCGCTCTTTAGGTCGCTGAACCGGCTTTATTGCCTCTTTCTTGACTTTCACCTTCTTCTTTGGTGGTTCCTTATCGGCTTTACTTTCCACGGGCTTCAAAGGTCCCCCTTCCATGGCAGGATCCAAAACTTGCGTTCCTTTGTCGCCTTGTTTAGGGTTTCCGTCGACAGGCTTATCCCTGTCGGCTCCTCTACCCTTTTGACCTCTTGTAAGAACAGCTCGCAGATTAGAGATTTCAGCATCATTAACGCGTACAGCCTCAATCAAACTAACCCCACTACCACTAGGTAGCTCCTCCACTGTAGTCTTTGGTCGTTGAAGTATTTGTTTAGGCCCATTTTCTGGCTGGGAGTCATTTCCTTGGGCACGATGATTAACAGGCCCTGGTTGCCGACTTCCTCGCTGGAGGGAACTGATCTTACTCCAGCAAGTAGCTGCTAAATGGCCGGATTTTCCACAAATGTCGCACTTAACATTTGGGCAATTCCTTGGATAGTGCTGCCCACCACACCATTTGCAACTAAACCTCGACGGTGCACCCTCCTCCGGGTATCTACTTCCTATCAAATTTTGTTGTTTTTAAAGGAAGTTGACATCAACAGCTATTTGTCGATACTGCTCCGTAATCATGTCGGTATAATGCTTCATCATGTCCTTAACCTCGCCAAGAACATTGGAAGAACTCGACTCATAGCCTTGGTCATTACTATGTCGTTCAATCGGCCTAACAATTCGATTAGGCATAGGCTGTTGAGCTACAGGCATGGTGTTAGAATTGACCGCCTGGCCTCCACTACTTGGAGCCATTTGACTGCCCGTAGGCATCGACATGCTAGGGGGAGCTGGTAATAAAGGGACATTCTGCATCATGTTCCCTCTCCCATTAGGATTAGCCATCGCTATCCCTTGACCACTACTGCCATTGGTCATTGCCACATTGTTTCCCAATACTAAACCCATATTCGAATTGCCGCGAGAAGCATAGGCTGCTTGTAGTCGGGATTCCACCTCTTGTGCTCGTGTAATGGCAGTATCTATATCCCCCAAGGGAACACTACTCAACTGCAATTGGATATTAAAGTCCAAACCATGTAGGAAATATTGCAATTGGGCAGCTGCGGGGATAGGGATAGAGGTGTCCAACTTACGGAAAACCTCTTTTATCTTCTTCGCATAAGCACGAATATCTTCGTGTGGTTCTTGGCGGGTCACGTTGAGTACACGCAACCAATATTGCCCACCCCTTTCAGGGGCAAACTCCCTTCGAAAAGCTCCATAAAATGCATCAATGTTCAATATGGTTCCGGCTTCTAAACCATGATACCATATAGCGGCTCTTCCTTTGAGAGTCATATTGAAGAACATCATCAAATGTCCTTCTTCTTGAATGCGACAGTTAAACATCAACTTTTGAAACTCCCTTATGTAGAGTTCCGCATCTTCCTCAACTAGCCCATTAAAAATGGGTAGCGGGTAACCTAGAGCCGGCAAATCCGTCGTCCCTGCTGGAATTGCAATAGGCTGCGCCATGATGAGGATTGGATTTGCACTAGGAATAGGGGACGGTGGGGTTACACCTCCCGTACTTGACGTGGACTGGCTTATAGAAGGAAGGGGAGCACTAGAGCTTCCACCTTCTCCTAACTTACTGCTTGTGATCCTAAGACCACTAGATCCACTCCCTCGTAAGGGTTCAGCACCGCTACGCTTAGGGGAATATCTCCTAAAAATTTCAGCACGTCGCCTAGCTCTTTCGTCTCTCTCTTGCTTTTGGATTTCTGCTAGACGATGCTTATCAATAAATAACGGATCAATCTCAGTATCCTTTGGCATAAACTGCTAGTTGGTCCCTAAACAACCAGGATTCGAGAACCGCCACTTTTAAGCGGCTCCCGGCAGACGCACCACTGATGGACCTAAAAACGGGCCGGCACTGGCTCACGCACTAGCCGGGCCTCGCCACTACGCACAAGACAACCCCTCGGCCTCGCGGCCAGGAGCGTCTATCAAAATCTCTGCCTTCCTAACCATTGCGTTTGTAATACGTTGTAGTCCAACTGATCCTAACCCAATATTACTCATCAGAGGGAGTCCCTTTCACATAGCCAAAAGGCTCGAATCACATACACATGGGGTTCCTCCTACGGCTGAATGCCGTCAACCCTCTGCGACTCTCCTACACCTTGGGGATTGGCCCCCCGATGCGCCGCTCAACAAATAGACACATCGCACAAAAGTCGCTCAAGGTACCAAATAAGCGTGTCCAGGAATGTACCATTGTCCTTACTTCTCTCTCCCATAGACCCCACGACTAGCCTACAACATGGGTACCTCACTGCCTCTCATCGTAGGTCGTGTTCCAAAAAACAATTGCAATGCATGTCCAGGAGCTGATTACCGATACTCTTAAATTCTTTTCATGCTCTATGCATTTGGTGGATGTCTAGTGCTCAAACATTTAGCAAAACAGTATCGTGCACAAGTGCAAATCATTCTTTTAATGGTTTCCAACTACCGTTCGTGCTTCGTTGCATGGGCCTAGCACCGAGGTGATCCTCGTGCTACTAAGCTCTTAATTTTAATTATCATCCGTCCTAAATGCTATGCATAGAAATCAGCAACTTTCCCATCATTTCACATGGCATTTAGACATATTTCAACTTCTCTACCCTTCCCCGTTTAAGTATTGCATCGTTGGATAGATTTATAAGGTATTTCACCATCATTTTATGTGGAAAAAACAGAAAAAGACACACTAGAACAGGAAGGTGGGGTTGAACTGAGGAAAATCCTCATGCTTCAATCCCCACAAACATTCACAAACATTGCTCTTATTTATCCTTATTTTTCGGAACCCAAAATGTATTTTTTCCCTATTTTTTAGGGTTTTTCCACCATTTTCTTGTATTTTCCCTTATTTTTATGCATTATTTAATTGCTGAAAATTAAGAACAGGTTATGGGCTGTGGCCCTTAGTTCCTTCTTGCATAAAAAATGAGAGTTTAGTTGATGTTCCTATTTACTTCCCCCTTTTTATGCCAAAAACCCTCATTTTTCCTTGTTTTTTCATGTTTTTCGTGTTTTAGCATATTATTTTGAACCACAAAATGCATATTTTTTCTGATTTTTTGATCATGACCAGCAAGAACTCATAGAAAACAGTATCATGAACAATTATTATCCCACATGAACAACATTTCATCCATAAAAAACCATAAAAGCTCAAATTTCCTTTGAAAATTTTAAATTACCGCTTATTTGCGTGTTTCGGGTTTCATGTCCATGGCTGTAGATTTGGAAACCAGCAGTACTTCATGTCCATCACAATCACCAATCACCATTTCCAGCCCGTGGAGCAATCCGATCCATGCCCGACAAGCCTCCACCATTCTTTCTTCTTCCTTCTTCTCCCCACATGAACTTGCCTTTAGAAGAGAGAGAGGGAGGAGAGAGAAAGACTGA
This sequence comes from Lygodium microphyllum, assembly GCF_053477565.2. Classification (NCBI taxonomy): domain Eukaryota; kingdom Viridiplantae; phylum Streptophyta; class Polypodiopsida; order Schizaeales; family Lygodiaceae; genus Lygodium; species Lygodium microphyllum. The sequence continues at coordinate 40,010,469 of NC_141155.1, read as the reverse complement.
AATCAGAGATCTTCAAAGAGGGCATCATTCGACGGGCGAAGGGCGGCGATAGAGTCTGCATCCAGAGGGGAATGAGTGGCAATGATCATTGGGGGGGGGGTTGCATTGAGGCTGGAGATGGCATGATCAACATTGGGGCGAAAAAATCGGCGCCTGTCTGCGTGCTCCTCTCCACGATTTCTTCTTCTTCCAATGCATGAAAAGTTTCATGCTACATTAAAATTTGGGCTCCCAAGGGTCACTTGCCCATTTTGGCCAAATTTTGTCCACCCCTTCGTATCTTGACCGGTTTCTTGGCTATTTCCCCGTCCGGACTCGGAATCGAGCTCTGAAAAATCCTGGGCGTCCTGCTTAGCATCCCGCATTGGCCAGTAGCTCGTGTCAACCCGCACGACTGTCTGAAAAATTATGAAAAATCAACAAGTGTCGCTCGGGCGCCTTTAAAGCACTTTGGCGCTTAAAATCGTCCTAGATCGAGCCGCCGCCTTTGACAGTGAATATTTTTCCCTTGATATTCATAATTTTTAGCTATTTTTAAGCACTTCCCGTCACCTAAATTCCGCTCTCACCCATTTTGCCAGTGCCATGAGTTGTTGTTCACACGTAGCCACTATCAGGTATCACATTGTCCAAATCCTGATTATTTTAATTCTCCACATTTAACAAGATGAAAAAATTATTTAAAATTTAAAAACCTTAAAATTTCCATAAAAATAATAAAATAGTTCAAAATTGAGAAAAATAAGAAAAAAGATTCTTAAAAATCTAAAAATTTCCAAAAAAAAATTTCATAATTATGAGCATTCACAAATATAAAATTGTTCAAAAACACATTGAAAAATATTCATTTATATTTAAAAATAACTCTAAAATGAAAAAATGCTTAAAATTTTTGAGAAAGTTTTTAAAATTTGGCTATTATATTCTTAAAATTTCATTAAATTTACTTTTTCACATTCCCAATGTTTGTGTAACCGTTTTGTTACTCAAACTTATTTATTTAAAAAAAACAAGAAAAATAAATCATTCAAATGACTAATCAAAATGCTTCGAGTCCCATTCACATCAAATGTGAAATGACATCTAAAATCAAAATTTGAACACATCCCAATTTACAATTCCCAAAATCATAAGGACTATTCATCGCATCTATCAAAAGCCTGCATCCAAGTGTTTGTCTTGAGAACTATTCACTACTTCTATTACCATAATCCTATAGGGGGTTAAGCTTAAATCCTATGGATTTTTCCTACAAAAGATTATTCAATTGGCACCTCCCCCAGGTGGCATTCATGTGCCTAATCTTGTTTCACTTCCATAGCAGTTTCCTCTTGTTTGTTCTCCTCCTATGGAAGTCAATTCAGATATTTAGTAGATGTACCCCCTATCAAAATCATTTGAAAGAAGCGCATTACACATGGTGCTTCTAATCCTCCAAATGTTACAACCCCTATGGTGCATATTTTGATACTTGAGGTGTTTGGTAGCTCCCTTTTCTCGTTTCTATCTTATACCAACTTATTTGCAACACAGCAGGAAGGACAACTGGATCCGTGGATTCTTACTTCCTTGCAAATAGTGATTTCTGGATCTATTCTTTTGCAGCTAGTTTCTGGTGTCATTAAAAATGGCACTTTTGTTAATCCATGGATTAAGAAAAGGGCCAAAGAGATTTTGCTACGTGGAAAAAAATATGGTATTCTTGTCTCCTCTACTTTTGAGATAGTAGAGTTCATTTTTTTGTTCTCCCCTCCTATTTAGCCAAAATCTTCAAACCTTGACAAGTTTTGGTAGTCCCAACGGCCCCTATTAACTAATAAAAACTGACAAAACCTCTGTCAAAGACATGACAAAGTTTTGTTAATCAAGACCATTTTGAGAATCGGGAGAATTTTCAAAGTTATTGGCGCTCGTAGTATTTTTAATCTGTCTCCTTGACCTCTCTCTTTAGGTTTCTTTCTCTCCACATTGTCTACATACTCATTGTCTTTTACATGGCATCCACAAGACGTCCTTCTCGTGAGAATTTTCAAAGTTCTTGGTGCTCGTAGTATTTTTAATATGTCTCATTGACCTCTCTCTTTAGGTTTCTTTCTCTGCACATTGTCTACATACTTGTTGTCTTTTACATGGCGTCCACAAGACGTCCTTCCCATTCTATAAACTCTCGCACCATGTATAGCAAGAGCGCAAATGGAGAATGGGAGCCCAAAACATTTACTATAAATGATTGGGTTACAAGGCTACCATCTTGTAGGGGTTCTCACAGAGTGAAAAAAACAAAACAAGGGGATATCAAATATCATTGGAAGGGACGTATCTTTGCCTTCAAAACCACGCCTTTGCTTTGGTGCAACATGTTTACATGGCTAGAGATATGCACTTGGCTCCACGGGAATGTTTTTCCCAACAAGTACACCATAAGTTTGAGTTGTAAAATATACGTGAGTATATGGTTTTGTTTGAAGGATATGGAAAATAATGGATTATTGGTTGTAGATATCTTTTCATCAACAAGTTTCAAGTGGCAACCTGTGGAGAGCCTCAACGGAACATTCCATGCCATTCATAAAGAATTTGCAGACATTATTTATGCTAATCAGACCACGAGTTTTTTTCACGAAAGTGGAATTTTTGTGTATTATGCACAATATGTGGTTCCTTTAAGAGCAGGTGCATATGGATACCTTGAAGATCTACAGTAGTTACCAAGCCTCTCATCTTTGGAATGGGAGATTCCTGATGAAGCAACAATGGAGAGTTTTAAACTCAAAATTGCTCAAGATATTCAAAAGGCTATGACTCCTTGAAGGATCTCCAGAAGAGTACGCTTATCATGGTTTTTACCCTTGCATGTTTTTGTAGCTTGCTTTAAAACAACATGTTTACAACGGATGAAGGTTTCATGGCTAAACAGAAAATTTTCAGAGGAAGATTGGACAAAATTTTAGGTCTATGTTGGAAAGTCAAGGAATCTGACCACAAAGGTGACTTTATAAGGTGCAATGTGTGCCCTCAATCATTGGGTATATCCTATAATATATCTCGACAATCTCTTATCATAGGTTTTGATTATAGAAGATACAAACTTAGATTGGGTTCTTGGGTTCCTCTAGATTCAGATATTGATTGTAAGACATTGAAATTTACACTGCAAGTTACCGCACAAGAAGTAAAAGAGGTGAACATTACTTCAAAGTGGAGTCCTAAGGATGTAAGAGACACCTTGGAGTTTCTAGACAATGTTACTCCTGGATATAAGTTCAAGGTAAATGGTGTTGTAATTGGAAAAAGAGCTGAGAGTTTTGTATCATGTATGAGCTGTTTGTCTCCTAATGTTGTGAGTTTCGGACCATAAATATGCATGTACAAATAATTTTCAATCTTTCTTTTGCTCACAACTATTACTGCCAGAAACATGGAATTATACACATTGAGAAGTACTATTAAAAAAAATCTTAGTATAAGCTTTTGCAATGGTTCTGTGAATAATAAATTGTCATTTGTGGACCCAAAATGATTTCATTATATCATGAGTTACAAAATTGCAGTACAATTTAATAGGAAAGATTTGGTACAAGCTTTATAATTCTCTATGATTCTATGAACAAAAAATCATCTTTCATGGGTAAGATCAATATGACATATCAGTACATTTTGGGTCAGAATATTGCACAATAGATGTATATACAAGGGGAATGTTACTTCAGTACAAATGGACAAATTGATATATAAGGCTATTCTTTAGCTTCTCCATCCTTAAGACTTTCTCCTTCATCCGTCATCACTAGCTTCCTCTTAGGTGTTTTCTTTTGTTGCTGGAAGAACTTAATTACCTCAGGCATTCTTTTCTCCTTAGGCTTTAGAGGAGATGGACTGAATTTCAATGGGGAAAGCTTAGGCATGCCCTTCATTTTGTGCCCCTTTGTTTGGACCTTGGAACCTTCTTTTTCTTTGTGGTTGACATTTTCTTGCCTTTGCCCTTCGTTGTTGCCTGTCCTTCGGAATTTTCAACTATTGGGAGAGGGGAATTTGGGTCCACCGGTGTAATTGCCCTATCCAAAACTAGTTCAATACACCTCTCCCGTATCCACCACATGTATGTCTCAGGGTAGTCTCTGCACTGTAACAAAGCACACAAGTTATTTGAAGTAGCAAGAGACTTTCACTATAAAAAGGATAAAGCACATGAGACTTATATTCACCCCCTCTACATTCAGTACCTTTGAATCTATTATCCTTGAAGCATTTGAAACAACTCTCTAGCCACAACTATACATGTCATTTTGCAATGGGACCTCTTGAAGCAAAAACTTGAAAGTTCTGTGAGGATTAGCAATGGTTTCAAAGCTAGTGTCCCAATGGGTAGTAACAAGTCTAGCAGCATTGCACATATTAACTTATTAGTGAATATTATAAACTTTATCCAATAAAGATAAAATAAAGAGTGTTTATTGACAATACATCTTTGATTGGCCATGGATTCCTAAAAGAGAATTCATAAAAATGACCTCTCTTGCAGGAATATCGATATAGATTAGGCTCCAGTGACCTCTGCAAACCAGAACACAAGTGGGCAATAATAACTTTAAAGACAAATCATCAAGAGATATAATGTTGAAGAAAGTACCTTTCAATATATGGAAAAAAAATATGATGGTTTGTGACACTATTGAAGTCCTTAAAAAATCTTGCAATATTTGAATCACATTTTGAAAAAAAATCCACCGAGAGAAGTGGATCAATAAGAAATATACTCTTAGCAATATTAATGCTAAGAGAATCAACAAATGCCCTATATACAAAGTAAAGATTGAAGTGAGTACAATATAAGGACCCTTGGAAAATTTCATTATAAATAAAGAAGCAAAAGACCTTACCTCAAACAACAATAAACTACTGAATGTGTAAGTTAAGTATCCTTTTTCTCAAATAGAATCTTATCCTCTGGAGAAATGCCGAGGTAGTCTTCTTTCTCAAGACTAACAGAAACATTCACGACCATTTGGCCATACACTTTCCCCATCCTCTCGTAGTTCACTAGGCCAAGAGTCAAAATCTTTCTCTGGCAAATCAAATCCTCATTTTCTATTGGCTCTTTCCTTTTCTCCTCCATGGCAAATTCGTGCTCACTTGCAACCCTTGTAGGATACAAATGTGTAACCTCTTCAATCTTGGGTGCTGGTGGCTCTTTTTGCTTTCTCCTGAGTGGAACATTGAGGATTTCAAATGCCTTTTGATCAGTCGATGGAAGAGGCTTCAAAACTTTTTCAAACATATATCTAAGTCTGCTAACCATACTAAAGTCTTTATTCATTAATGTAAATCTATGTGCAGTTGCAATATAAGCATCATTCATAAAATTTTTCAAAAAATCCTCTGCTACCTCTTGCAAGCATAGTAGGGTAGACAGTTGCCATATCTTGTTGAGGCCATCCACAGAAGCAACAAGGGACAACCTATTAGATATCTCCTTGACCAATCTAAAAAATGAAGCCTTAGGAATGAGGTGCCTGGTTGACTTTTGAGCTTTCCTAATCTCTGCAAAACACCTCTGTATGTAAAACCATCTTAACTTTCTCTTTTTCCTGATAGGGGCTTCCTTGGCAGGCTGAGATTGAGGAGAAGCTAAGGGCTCAAAATCACGAAATGACTTGTTCTCTGAGAGAAATTCACCTGAACTACTAACTGGTGTAACAGGGACAACAATTTTTTCAATTGTCTCCTCAACAGTTAGCTCAACACCTTCTTCAAATGATTTCTTCACCAATACCTTCCTTGGAATTTGTTTTTTCCTTACCATTGAAACCAACACGGCGTGATCACGAAGCTGAATATAAAGGCGACTTGCTCCTCTCGCGCGATATGAAAGTCGATGCTTGGCCCAATACAATGCGATAGCGCTGATCTGAGGTTTACACTTTGACCTTATCGCTTCGTATCGAAGCCGCAATGATACTGTCCCTTGAACCCTTTATCCCTACTTCTAATTTCCAATATAACGCGATATAGAAAATTTGACATCCTACATTGACGTTATTGCTTCGTATTAGCCCTTGGACGTGTCTTCCTTCCCTCGCAAAAAATTCCCAATACAATGCGATTTGGAAAATTTGATTTCCTCCTTTCCTCTGATCGCTTTGTATTGGGTGATTACAACAAACCGGGAGTGAATGAGCAACGCGGACGTACGGCAGTACTAGCGGTCGTACGGTAGTCGTGATGTAAGGTTTTGTCGTACGAATAACAGTGGTGATGTATGTTTTGAATTTGCGCTTCCACCAAATGAGAAGTCTCCTCAACAGTTAGCTCAACACCTTCTTCAATTGATTTCTTCACCAATACCTTCCTTGGAATTTGTTTTTTCCTTACCATTGAAACCAACACGGCGTGATCAGGAAGCTGAATACAAAGGCGACTTGCTCCTCTCGCGCGATATGAAAGTCGATGCTTGGCCCAATACAATGCGATAGCGCTGATCTGAGGTTTACACTTTGACCTTATTGCTTCGTATCGAAGCTGCAATGATACTGTCCCTTGAACCCTTTATCCCTACTTCTAATTTCCAATATAACGCGATATAGAAAATTTGACATCCTGCATTGACGTTATCGCTTCGTATTAGCCCTTGGACGTGTCTTCCTTCCCTCGCAAAAAATTCCCAATACAATGCGATTTGGAAAATTTGATTTCCTCCTTTCCTCTGATCGCTTTGTATTGGGTGATTACAACAAACCGGGAGTGAATGAGCAACGCGGACGTACGGCAGTACTAGCGGTCGTACGGTAGTCGTGATGTAAGGTTTTGTCGTACGAATAACAGTGGTGATGTATGTTTTGAATTTGCGCTCCCACCAAATGAGAAGTGATCATATACTTGGGTTGCTTATGTCCACGTGTCACGTTCCCATTCGCCCCAATATTAGGGTTTTTTTGGAAAGTTCCTTCCTTCCCCTCGTGCCTATTTAAGCCCACTCAAAAAATTTCCTGCCTTTTTCCTCCCCATTTCCTCCTGCGCCAAATTTATTCCTCTCTCCTCGGCTCCTTTCCCTTCCTTATCACAGACACCTGTCTCCATCTCTGCCCCCTTATGGCTTAATCACAGGTGCCCGTCCGTCAATAATTCCATTTGCCCGGCGTCAACGACTATGTCGCCCCCACATTCTGTACTCCATCCAAACATTACATCCAATATTGTTCCCAACCCGCCGTAGAACCTTTCATGCACGCCTGAGCAAATTTCCAAAGTCCATCCTTAGGTTCTTATCTTTATGTTCTCATATTCACGTCTCCACACATATTCATGTCTCCACTCGTAAGGTTTTTTTCACCTGCGAGTCTTATCACATGTGAGTCTTATCCCATGTTAGGTTTTTTTCTCTTCACTTGCAATGTTTTTTTTCTCTCCACTCACGTCATCATGAACCAAAACGGCGCAATAGATATTAAAGCAAGGCTTTCATTTCTCACTCACTTGCGTCATATTGGAATGACCTTATTGCATCATAATCACGTCTCCACTCATGTAGTCCTCCATTCACATTGACCTCCACTGAAACAATCACTTGCATCGACCTCCATCGAAGTAATCACTCGCATCATCCTCCACCAAAACAACATGATAGAGCTAATAGGAGGGCTCTTATTTCTCTCCACTCGCATCATATTGGAAAGTCTTCGCTTAAGGTTTTTATTTTTCTCGCAATGTTCCCTCACATATGTGTCTCTGTTTTGCATTGTGTGTGTAGAATCCCAACCAATTTCTGAATCAGAACGGCGCGATGGAGGAGTTTTGAGGCTGTAAATGCTTCCACTTGCATCATGAAAATTCATCTTCCAACACGGAGTGAGGGTCGCACTTCAAGAGATCTATACATTTATATTTGCTTTGTATAGGCAAGTTGTTTTTAGATCTATTGATTCAAGATGTCAGGAACTGAAATGTCACACATATCTGCCTCCACATCTATAAAGGGGAAAAGGGATCTTGAGCCCATAATGACAAAGGAGTCAGTTGCTTTAGATGTTTCAATTGCATCTCATATGTCAGTGATAGGTGAAGGTTCAAGAAAGGCTTCAAAGAAGGAAAAGGATTCAAAGTCTCCTCTGAGCGTCCTAGGGCTTTCTCAAATTATAGATGTTACAGCCTCTGAGAAGCTCTTGGACTTTCTCATAGAAAATAATATTGACCTTACATTCTATCCAATAGCTAGGGAGATTTTCAATCTAGAGTGGGATCTTGATCAAGTTCTTAATTTCTCAAAGGAATTTTGCAATGAAGATTTTGCAGAGTTTGAAGAGTTGGAATATCTTGTCGTTCAGTTGGATTCCAAGGAGTATGTTCACACCCTTGTTGGAAGGACATGCACTGAGAAGTCCTTGTTTACCAAGAAATGTGGTTATCATTCTCTTGATAGATTTTATGCAGCTGAGTTATGCTCTTTACACCCAAAAAACTGTAGGCTTATGCTTAAGTCTACTGCATTCATTATATTTTCCCTTGTGAAATACCCTCTTAAATCTGATGAAAAGCATAAAGAAACCTCAAAATTATCTAGTTGTTGCCTTCTTAAAGAGATAGTTGATGAAGATGTTGAGAAGCAACTAGACATCCAGATGGAAGCACTAGTTTCAAAGGACCTGGATGTTGGTGAATTTAAAGCAAAGACTGTAATTGAAGAAACCACTGTAGAGGTTGATGAGCCATCTGACAGTCCTTCAAGCCTTATTGTTCCATCTTTGCCTACTTTCCCAATTAAAGAACAAGGAATACATATTATCGGCAAACTCTTTTCAATTTAAGAGAAGATTATTGCTTGGCAGTTATTGCAAAGGCATCTGTAGATGCAAAAGGCATAGTGGATGTTGAAAATGAGTCCAAGGAGGACCTACTTAAATTAGATACTCAAATGTCCAATGATATGTTTATAGATGCATCAAATGCTTTATCTTTATGTTTAAGCAAGGTTAAAGATGCTGAGAGAGAGTTACTAGCTACTGACAAAGAGTTTGACCAATTTCAAGAGAAGCTTGGAATCTCCAATTTTGGAAGGGAGGAGTCTAAATATGTAAAGGAGCTCAAGGATATCAAGGAGACGTCAATCAACTTATGGAATCCAAGCAAACTTGAGTGATGAAAATCAAATGGTAATGTATTCTTTTGTTTTTGTGGAATCACATACATATTTTCATTTTTTTAATTCTACCTGTTGCTTTTACAATTGGAGATTCAAGATGAGGATAATTTCTTGGGAAGAGACAAAGGAACGAGAGTTGGTGGTAGTTCCCTAAAGGATGTTCCACTTGAGCATTACATATCAAGGATTGATCCCAATATTCTGTTGGTTTGCATAGCACTTTCTCAGAGGAGGCCTCATGGCCAATTGTCTATGTTAAAGCACTTACAAGGCTTCTTGGATACTCAGGTTTGCAATACAATGTGCACAAAGTTATGTTTTTGGAAAATATAGTAGCCATTCGAATATTTGGTTATGGTCCCAGCTTCTCTGCCTCCAGGGATGGATACTTCCTTGCATACTCATCTTATTTTTTAGTAGCAAACAAACCAGATATCAAATCCATAGCTGGATACAAGAGAAGAAAGTTTTTACATTATAGAGGACAAATGCCCGAGGAGGAAGAGGATGTAAAGGCTCTTAAAAGCTAGCCATGTATATAACATTTTGAAAATAGTATCGGTATTTTAGATTCCAGTGTATTTATTGTGTTCTTTGAAGTTGTCTTCGAAAAAACCAATTGAATAACTCCTGAAGGGCATTAGTTTTTGTTGCTCCTCCTCCACGTCTAGTGCTCCGAAAGAAACACATGCATGCTTGGTAGTGAGATTTCTCCATACCTTGGCTATTGTAAGTTGCTAGGGGCCCTTGCTCTTCCACAAAAAAGGTCCATGAATAAGAAGAATATATTGTGACAACCCAACAAGCAATAATCAATTTAAATAATTAAACCTTGTTTTCAAAATAGAAAGTTTCAAATTTATGTCTATCTTACCAAGTAGAAAGTAATATCCTTTTGTCCCCAAGCTTCCTTGATTGCTTGAACAAGATTCACAATTGAACGTTTGTACTCTTCCAAATAGTTAGATGTTATCTTTTGTTGCCTGAGCATTTTTAAAAATATGTCAAGGTATCTCCAAACCTCCATTTGTAGGAATGCAATTCATGGTGTGCTAGCCACATTTGTTGTGATTGCAGACAACTCTCTCCAACACTCCCACAATGCGTTCATTTGTTTACCAGTATGATTTCTTAGAAATCGTCTAACTTTTGCACCCCCCATAGAGACATCTGCTAATACCTCTCTTGTTTTCCCTGAGGCTTTTAGATCCTTTCTCAGATGAACTTGACCTCCATGAAAACCCATTTTTGATAGTAAAGCCTCACATTTATCAATACAATTATCTAACAAAGATACTGGTTTTATTAAATATGCATAGTCAAGATGCAATCTAAGCAACTTATCAATTATTCTAATCTTTGCATGTCATGTACAAATATGAATGTCCCTTAGAGAGATTGAGAGAATAGGATCCCATAAGACATCCATATTTTTGAACTTAAATCTATAGAGTTTCGAGTCGGGGCTCTTCTTGCTAGCCACAAAGTACTCCATTCTTTGGATCCCAAACTCTCCATGCAATAAATACAAGGATATTTTGCATGGGACCCATTACTTACTCCAAGCATACATTTGATAGTTTTTAAGTCAGTAATCATATGCAATTCCACATTAAAACTACCAACACCATCGACTATCAACATTTCACCTTCACTTTGAGACTTTATAATATTAGGAATACCTATATGAGAGAATAAGAATTTCAAGATTTCATGACTTTCAGTTGGTACTTGGGCCACACCAATCCACCAAAGCTCCATCTCAGATTGTATCTTAAATTTTTATTCTGGCTCCCTGCCAATACCGTAATCCAATGCCTTGTTCATGATACAGATGTTAACTCTTTCCATCTTTTGTCCCTTTTGAATATGTACTTCATCCAATTTTAGTGCAAACTTCAAAATACCACAACATTCTTAGACAATAAATTTATACATAGGGACCATTACAATCTAGACTCTTTTAAGATCAATCCAAATATTATTAAATGTGTTGTATTAAAAAAAGGCCTTTGTTTTATGTTTTTCATAGGGCATGGATCCTTCTATATAAATATACTCCCCATAAACATCTAGAATCCTGCAATTCATAGCTGTCCTAGCAATTGAAACTGCAAGAAGCCAAGGCAAACCAAATGCACTTATTCTATGAAATTCAAGATTTGTAAACCACAATTTAGAGAGAGCACAATAACCTCTACGATTGATACCCATACTGTCACATGTCTCCACTATTTCATCTAGTGTAACTGTTCCTTTTAAATCTTTCACTAACTCTTTTAGAGTTTGGCTTCTCAAATCTACATTTTTAGGTGATTTAAGAATTCTTATAATGTCCTTCTTTGTCATGATTTCTTTAATAAGCTTAATCCTCTCATCATTCTCTCGAATATTAATACTTGAAATATTAGAGACACATCTATTTGCAAGATTTAGTCTCCTTTTCTTCACCCAACTACACAAGTCCATTATATTTTTAAGTGGTATTTTTCTCTGTCTAAACCCTATTGGAGTTTCTTTCAAGCGTAGTAATTTTTCTTGCAATGATTGATTAGAGTTTTCTAGATTATCAACCTTGTCCATTAGCTCAGAAATAGTTTTTTGTGCCAATGTTAATGCTTCCTTCATTTCGTGCATTTGTTCTGTAAATGTAAAAGATGTAGAATATAACCTCATGTGATAGCCAGGCATCCCATCACAACCATCTCCAACATACCTTATGAAGTGGTGAATATTGTAAAAAGGAGGATGCTTACCTGTAGAAGGGTCCGGAGGATAAATACTTCCATCCATCCATAAGTCTATGTGCTTCTTTCCTTGTAATCACAACCTGTTAGCTTCATCCTTGTCCAACAATGCTCGATGGTGTATACTCCTCCAAGATGAATAGACAGGATATAACTGAATAGTAAGTTTATACTTGCGTGGTGGGGCTGCACTTGTATTGCTAGAAGATGTAATGGTAAACATTTTGGTAGGGAATCCTAAACGGGACAACAATATCACATAGAAGGAAATAAAGACCACAGGAAAGAGAGGTGCAGAAACTGAATGTCGAGGAACACAAACGAGAGATGTCTTTTGGTGCAAAAATTCAAAAATACAAGATTTTGTAATTTTCAAGAGAATAAGACTGAAAAGGTGACACTTAACATCCATTAAAGATTGAAGATATTTAATACCCGACCTCTTAAATGAATCATATAGTCTCTCATTAATCACGTCCAAGTAGCCAAATTTGGAGGGTTTTTCTTTTCTAAACCTCTTCTAATTAGCAACTTAATCATTTTCTTATGAGTGCCATTTTGAAACGTTTTTGGCCCTAATGTTTAGTCTCGTTTGGAGACCTCCATGACCTCTTATCTTCAAACAATCTATATAGGAGTGTACATCTCATTACAAGATAAAGTGGGTTCTTTAACCAATCATCTTAACAGGGCTATGGAGAATTTAGCTTCTAAGAAGGCTTCTTTGAGTTATATCCATTAACAAATGATTGCCGCTAGAGCTTTGATGGATTCACAGATAGCCATGATTAAGGAGTTAGAAGCCAAAGTTGCCACTTTAGAAGAAGAGGATGTATCCTTAATCTAAGGAGAAAAATAGAGCTCTTGAGAAAATGATAGAATTAGCTTGTAAGCTTGGTATATGTGAGGGCCAGTTGTTGCAGCATTCCCAAAAAATTGTAGAGTCACAAAAGAAGCTTATTGATGAACTTAACCAAAAGTTACTACTCTTTTTGTTTCTCCTCCATCCCCAATGATGTCTTCTCTATTGTCTTCTAAAGAAGAGCTAGATCAGTTATTGCAGTAGAAAGCTAAAATTTGTGATGGGTTTTTTGCTAAGGTAAAGTGCCTTCAACAGTGTATAAATTGTGTTTGTCCACTATGTTGAATTGGTGTCACCTCCATCATCCTTCTGGATTAAGTATTATCAACATCGCTTTGCATTGTACATTTCCTTGAGTAATGTGGACTTAGAACCTCTAGAGGATGGGTGGTAGAACATTGGTTTGCAGATTTACTTGAAGCATTGTTTGATAGATTTATTGATGAGTTAATCTCTCATAAGGCCCAATTATTATCTTTTATGTATCTTTGCAAAGATTTGCACATCCCTAATGAGGAGAACATGAATCTTTATGTAGGAGATGTGATTTTGTAGGCAGTCATGTATGTACATTTTGCTGAAATGACTTTGATCGATGGACTTAAAAATTATCATCAACAAACATTGTGGTGTAGAGGCTATACAGTGCATTCTCTTTTGAAGAATGATGTTTTGGATCCTCCTCGACGATGGAACGTCTTTCATAAGTTGAATATCCAACCATTGCAATATCAAATGTTGAACCATATTGCTAACAATCCCTTATTCATTGAGGATTTCTTTTCAGCTTTTGATTTTTGATGCTTCATCTATCCATATAGTCCTCATGATATCCTATCTTATTCCCTAATTTCTTATTGATTATCTTTGTATATTACCATCCTCACTTCTAATCTAGATAGTATCCCTATCTTATCTTTTACCTTTGCCATTTTTCTCAAATTTCAATTTTTACAACTTGCCCATTTATTGCTGATCCCACATCTTTGCCTACTCATATTGAACCTACTCTTGTTGTCCCACCTATACCCCCTATTTTTCCAGCAGAATCCCTTCAAAAAAATTTATTATCTTTTCCTTCTTTCCCATCATATTATCCCTTCAAATATCTTCATTTTATGATTTATCTTATCTACCTCTTCACTATTCCCCTCTTATTTCCTTACCATCTCCATCTGACTATATTAATCTTCCTCCACAATTAGTGATGGATACTTCTAGGTAATGACAGTGATATTCTTAGTCAATGGTAGTGGACATTGAATGATTCTCTCATAGGATCAGTGTTTAATTGGCTTGTCATTCCTAGTTCCTAGGACACTTCTACACAATGTTCTACTTCTTATCTTCAATTTGCTAGAGAATATGCTCATTCTAAGGATACCTCAATACGCTTGGCGTCTCATTTTTATTGGTATCTTGCTCTTATGCATCAACAATCTCATCTAAATACTCAAAAGAGTATTCTGAACTTGACAATTAATCCTAATGAGGATGTAATGTTGCTCAGATCTCCTACATTATTTCACATAAGCTTTTCCTTCTAGGTTTATTATCCTATTGGAAAGGATGTGTTGTTTACAATTCCTTCAGAATGTGCCTCGACATTTTGTGGATAAGAATAAGATTTTGGAATGTCTTAGGCCGAGTATGAAGTTAAAGAAAAAATATATTCATCCTACATAGCCTGTGGATACTCTCTTATTTGTAGTGATCTTTTAAATGAAAAACTTTCTCTTTGCTCTCCATGTTTTGGGAGCATGTACCATTTAGACTACATTGTCTTGTGTCTATGTGAGTTCTTTGTATGCTCTATGACATATATGTGGTGTTTTATCCTTCGTATGTGGAGTTGAAGATGAAGAAGGAGCTGATCAAGAAACTGATTGATGGTGGTTCATGATTATATCTGATGGATGGATACTTTTTGCAAAAGAAACATCTTATAACCTTTAAAATTTTATCATGCTTTTCTATTTCTAAGTTGTGTTAATGGATAAAGGTGTTTTCCTTTTGTCGCAATTCTTTATTAGATGCAGTTTGTAAGTTGGGATTGTGCTTGGATGGTGTTTCGTGAAGTTGCTATGAAAGATCAAGTTGAGCTATATTTTAAATGTTATTCTCTTTTTCTAACGTCACAAGGACACTCCCTGATTAAGTGTGGGGATATGTTGACGATTGATATAACTATGTTTTTTGCTATTTTTAATTGAATTTTTATCTGATTTTTGTATGATTTCAATTATAATTGATTGGTTTGAAAGTATTTGAGAGAGTTTTGGACAAGGTTGAATAGGTTTGAGAAGCTCATGATGTTTTTCAGTGGATATATGAAGTGCTGAAAGGTTTTGTTGAGTGCCTGATAGGTTCTAATTGGTTCTGATTGGTTCTATTGAGCTTCTATTTTGTTATGTTTTCTTTCTATATGAGATGTCAGAATAATGATTGATGGAGTTTAGGAGTGTTTGGAAGCTTATTTAATGATTCTTGATGGTTTTGAATGGTTTTAGTTGAGGTAAATGCTTTTTGATTGATGACCTTCTATATGGTACTATAGAGCTTGTGTAGAGCATCTACTTCTGTTTTGTTTTTGCTTTATATGCTGGATGGGAGCTATGGAGCTCTACCCCGAGACCTATAGATTGCTTATTGATCAAGTGTTTCAAGCCGAGCGGCCATGGCTACCTCTCACATAGCCGACGTGCAATGCCTACCTTACGGGTGTAGTGAGCTTACCTTGATGCTCCATCGAGTTCCCTCCTCTCTCTTGCACTTCGGTAGCTCCATGATCCTTGTGGCAAGCTCAAGCAACCTCAAGCCCCCTCCATCAAGCTCCATCCTCCATAGCCATGCAAGAGAAGAGAAGGGAAGAGAAGATGGGGAGCTTCTTCTCCACGATCCCTCACTCTCACATGCTCACTCCCTCACTCCCTCACACTCCCTCAATCCATCACTCAAGCACAAGCAAGAAGGCAAGAACAAGAGAAGAAGAAGAAGAAGCTTTAGCCACACCCAAGAATGAACTTCTCATTCACTTTTGAACTTTATATACATGCCCTACTCTTTGGGCGGTCATCCCCACTTTTTACATGGCCGGCCATTAGCCTAGGCCCTCTTTTCCTATTTCCCACCGTTCTAACTTATCCCGTTCCCACTAATGCATACAATTTGCACAGGAGTGAGCTCGACGCTCTTTTTACAAGTATTCGGGAGTGCCTTCATATTTAATGACATGCTTTTACTCTTTTCTTTTCTCGAGGCGACACCGTCATTCAAATTTTTAGGGTTTGACCTCCATCTAGGATGCCTTTTCCTTCCTTTGTCTTGTGCCTTCTTGGTTATCTCCTTCTTCCATTTTTCCCCCACTTCTGCTCCATTTTCCATTCCTTTGTTCTGCGGTAAACATTACCCCCTCCTAGCAGAGTGCCACTCCCATGGCACTGGGGTGGGGAGCAGTAGGGACAAAGTAGTATGAAGGCAGCATGTTCCTTGGTCTTAGTGGAGCATAACTCAAGTAAATGAAGTCATGCCTTCTACAATTTCCCATGCCAATTGTCTATCCCAATGAAACCCATAGCCACTGCATAACCGATGGAGGTGTGTGAGCTACTATGGCCCACTCATTAGCAACTCTCTCTGCCAATAGAAATGGAGAGTACTGACACTACATATTCTTATCACCGTTGAGATAATCATTTTAGTAGTGATAGGAGTACTTGAACTATATCTTGGCCTTAAAAAGGTTGTAAAAGAAGTGCATTACTGTTGCAAAAATACCTCAATGACTCCATTAAGTTTTCTTAAACCTCTAGATCTACCATGGTTATCAATCCAACCAACATTCTCTTGGCTTCCACATTACCCATATATTCTTACAAACCAATGTGGGCATAAAGATTGGTGAGAACCTCTATAATGCATTGTTGTACCAACAATTGAGGAATATGATGGTTTAAGTGCTGTGCAAGTACTTATTCTATTTGAATTACATCTACCACCTTTGTTGCTATAATGCTATCATCAGAATTCATAAGTGCACATGCCAATACATCAGTAAAGTCATCCACTTGAGCATTTGATAGTTTGTTGAACTAATTTCCACTATGATTCTATAGATTACAACAGATATACCATCAAGAATATTTTCCAAGCACTCATTTAATTTTGTTGCAAGGCTTGAAACAATTTTCATGGCATATTTTTCCTTGAAGGTGCTACTATGGCACTCATTAAGAGTGGTATTGAACCGGCATTAGACAAAGAATGCATGGCTTTCTCAAAAGCCAATGAGAATGATCTCAATGCCCTAGCTCCCCCTACTCACATAGATATGCCATTACCAAAGCATAGGAGTTTAAGGAATCAACATGGCTCTCTCCATGCATATAAAAGGGAACCCCAACTCTTGGCATTTGTCTAAACAAAGCATTCTTGTGAAAAGTTACCATAACTGTTGATGTCACAACTACTAATGCAATAAATGTTCTTGAAGAATTTGTTGGGTGCTCTTGTTCTAGATGAACTATTGAGTTTTGAAGAGGTCTTGCAAATATTATTGTTGCCCCAAAAATCACTATTATTGCTATTGCTCATGTCCTCAACATTGCCCTAGCCACTATGAACTAGTTTCACTACTAATTTATATATACTGAGAATTTGGGCATCTTATAATGATTTCACATTTGAATGTGTTGAACGTGTTGTCTCCACCTCTAGTGAGGAAAGCCAAGATGCAATGGAGTTGGGCAAGGTGAGATGCTTTCGGAAGCTATTATTATAGGCAGACAAGCATGTGGCTCAAAGATTGAGGTTCCCTACAAGGTTAACCCTCTAGTCCTCCTCCAAGAGTAGGAAAACCTCAAGGCAACCCTCAAGTCCAAAACTTGTTGTCCTAGTAGCTCTCCTAGGTTAGTAACAATACTACACCTGAATAATAATAACATCAATTGTGATAGCATTAGCATCAAGGAGATAGACCTCATAAACAATGATGTCTTAATGGTGGGAGTGGAGGAGGAAGTGATTCTTGCTCTTGAAAAAATCAAGGGATTTGATGAGTAGTGTACACCAAGGGATCAATCTACTTTTGGGTCTCGTCTCAAATATGAACAAATCCATGCTCTTGCAAAAGGCCAAGTCTTAAGATATGCACATTTGGTCTCTTTGGTCCCCAAGTTGATTCCATAGATTATTAAAGTGAATAAATAAGTATGATTGGAACCCTGTACTCTTGAAGTAGGAGCTATGGAGGTAGCTAGATTCACGATAGTAGAACCAGCTAGAGACGTACCCAAGCTTATATAACGTGCAACTACTGTAGTAGCTTGTTGCGTTTTTGAGAATAATTTAGACTTGTGCTTGTAGAGACTCAAGGATCGTTGAGGAGCAAAGAAGACCTTTCACAAGAGGAGCAAGCATTTTGAGATCAAACATTTGTGGCTACAAAAACTTTGAGATCAAACTTGCAACATAGAATTCAGAATGAAAACATTCCTTTGAAGGGGGAGAAGTAGTTGATCCAAGAGAAGAAATAGTTGGAGTCTATATGTAGTAGAGTGTGTGCAAATGAATATTCTAAAACACAATTAATTGCGATTTCTGGTTCCAAAAAAGAGATTGAAGAACAATGATTGATCTTGTATCAAGAATCAGTTGTTTTGAAAAATGAATAGTCTCACTTGTAGGTTGAGTGGTGCAAACAAGCTGAGACATAGCTATAGAGTGTAACTTATTTGAAAGATGAATTGGTTATATAGTTGGACAAGCTCAAAAAGCTTCCTTTGCTACATGTAAATCTCTAAAAAGGTTACTAAGTGAATAGAACTGTACAACAAACCCTTAGTTGGTAGTTCACTTTTATAATTGCACTCACTATGGAGCAAATATAATTAGGTTTTCTTATAAGTGATGTAGAACAAGATGCAAGATCTAGGAAAGAGGGTGCCATTTCAGATGATGGCAAGCTATGTATACTCCACTGGTACAAGCCATAGTTCTATTGGACCTTTGTCTACTCAAATGGCTATTGCTCAATATAGTTTCCATGTTGTAATTGCATTATTGAAGCACTCAACTCCAGAAGAGGTAATGACACTTCCTTCCTTCACATTGATGATCACATTACCCTTAAGGTTGCATAAATAGTACAAATTGTATAGGGAAGCACTTTTATCCATATGATCCCAAAAACTCCACAAAATGGTGCTCTACCTCAAGCTTGAGAAGTCAAGAGTGTTACAAAACATGGTTGAGCAAAAAGATAAGATAAACTATGTGGGAAAAAACAAGAACAAGTGGATATGCATGATGACACTAAATAGACTTGATTGATGCTATGCAAATCACTGAGTATATTTTCCCCCTTCTCTATCACTTGATGATCACATCAAGTAATTACTACTTGTGGATTCTATTACAATTGATGGAAGTATTCAGGAACATAGAGAGAAGTCGTGAATGAAATTTAATCACAACACTGATATCTCCTCCTCAACGTTAATTATGCCATAATTTCCTTATAAATGAATGATTTCCCTTCCTAATATTCATGTTGATGACCGTCCTCCTGAGTTGTAATGTAGGTCCTACCATTGTCAATATTCTTTGCTTGTCCTCCTCTCATCATCTCATGTACATATCTCCAAAGCCAAGGCTATCAGCATTCCTCCACCTTTTAGCATAGTAGTCTTCAACAAAAGCCCCTGGTCCTCTTTAATCAGCCCTCTTTGGGGCTAATAATAGTCTTACTTTTCTCAATGAGCTCTCTCCCCAAAATCATCATGCACCCTCCATAATCTCCATCAAGGACCATCCTTTCTTCCAACCATTTTGACTAAGTCCAAAGGACCTCCCTCTATTTCTTTCTCCCCTTTCCAAAAAGCAAGCTCCTCCTTTACATGATCTCTATCTCCTCATCTTGCAAGACTTTCTCCATTTACACCAAATATGGCGGCCCTTCATTACTCGATAAAACACTAGGATCTTGAACAAGGGTAATTAGCCTTAGCATACAAAGCTAAAGGTTAAGTGACGTAACTCCAAGCATATATGAAGCCAAGCCTTCAATAGTGCATTATTAGTCTAGGCACTTAATAGTGCTTTATTTTTTGTCATGGTTGGAGGGCTTCCATTGTAGAAAAAATTCCACACCACACCCACCCCCTCCAAACTTGCATATCCCCCATATGTGCCACATGTGTAGCCCATTGGGATCATAAACCCATGCCACCATCCCATGAAAGTGCATCATCAATATCATATTCTCACACATTCTCCCATCAGGATCAAAGATCAAGATGATGGTCATCCACATAATGGGGTAGCCATACCAAGCACCCCCTCCTAGATCATAAGGCCTCATGTGGGTCTCATACACTTGAGACCTTTTTGCCTCCATGCACATGCTCTTAATGTGTCTACATATCACATTAGAAGTAGCACTTTTTTGACAGTTAGTCTCCATATGTAACACAATCATAGAAACATTGAGAACTTCTAGGTTTTTAGCATCTTGAAGCTCCATATCCTTTGGATTCTATGTCAAAGCATAGGGAGAGATCATCCTTACATCTAATAAAGCATGTGAAACACTCTCAAGCTCTATAGCATCAATCCCCACCCAAGCCACAATTTCCCCCATGCTCAATCTTTTGGTCCCTTCCTTGAAGGGAATCCTTGAGCCTAGTCTTGATGGCCTATGCACTATAATTTTGCAATGGCTCATTAATTTATCACATTGTACACATGTGAAAATGGAAATGTTAAAAAAAAGTTATCATTCATAGCACTAAATTTGTTGATTACAAATTTTTGGTGTATTGTCTTTCTTGTGTATAAAAGGCTCCTAAAATGTTTGTCTTTCTTATGTGAAAAATACCTCTATAATGGCCTCTACTAATATAGGTCCATGATCAAGCTAATGGCTTTCTAACACATCTGCACATCATTTTTTGTTATCTTTTTACACATAAAACTATTATCCTTTCTCATTCACACCTAGTAGATATCAAGAAAGAGTAATGAGAGATAATGTGATACAAACAAATCCTTTGATCATGTGAATGTAAAGAAAAATAGATAATGAAAATAACAATGTGCATTTTTATCATCAACATAGAAGTTCAACGAAGTAGGGAGTTTGATGTCTTCATTATGCAACTCCCTCCTTAATTGTCATAATGTGCCTGTTGATCTTACCTTTATAATGATCAAAAGTTCATTGTTCAAGAAAATATCGATACCTAATGTTGAATTTTCTAAAGAATCCATCATGTCTTGGTCTAGTGGCATCAACTTTCTGCAAACATGGTGACATCGTTTGTACAAGAACGACGATGAAGTTTTGAGTGGAAATCATACATGTGTAGACAATAGAATCTAGTTATACCACGTACGATATTCCACCTTATATATTTGTATCCTCGTCTATATCTACAAACTCTTTGCTACTATCTGCATTTGAGTACTTCCTTATGAATATGGTTCTTAATGTTTGGAGACGTAAGTGCTAGAGAAGGAGTTCACAAAAATGGCTATAGGTATAAAGTAGATATTTTTCTTTATCTACTTGAAATGTTGGGTAGAAAATTGTACATAAAAATTATTGTAAAAGAGTGTACCCATCTCAGCCAATGTTGCTTTGGTCCTCCCCTTGTAAAGCTCTTTACCAACTGAGGTATGGATGATAGCTAGAATATCTACCACACATTCCATTGGTGCCACTCTTTGAGGCTTGATAAGATTTAAGTCTATTAATATCAAATGGTCTTATCAATTACAAGATGAATAAGAAACATAAACCTTCATTCATATTAGAAAATAAACGCAACTAGATTGCACCTAACAATTTTTGGGCCTATGGGGAGGAGATTGGAGCCATTGGGATTAAGTGAAGCTTTTTATGCATGAAAACTTGTTACACACACACACACACACACATGCACGCATGCATGCATGGGTTTATTTGATTGTCCTCTCGAAGCCACCAAGTCTAAAGTGCATTACCCTTACCCTTCTAGTATGATAAGAAATGGTTGGTTGTCCAAGATCTATTTTGTTTTTCTCGCTATACGATTATCCAACTTACCTTTATTATGGAGAATGAAACCCATATATCTTGCTCATTGAGTGTATTACAAGTGACTATGGACTCAATGGAAGCACTAGATAAACATATGACGAAGTGGAGAGAAAACAAAGAGGAACTCCAAGGGTTGTCAAGTGCTCAGTTGAGTGGAGGAAAGAGAGGAGGAAATGAACATTGAAAGATTTCAAACATGAGGATTCCATGACTTTCTATTCATCTCAATAGGAGAAATGATTGAAATGCAAGGGCAAAACATTACTCTTGGAAAATGACAATCATTCCAACCCATTTTCGTGAAACTATAATTAATCCATTTACTACTAGAAAGTGACAAATACTAAGACATTTCAATAAAAATATAAAATATAGAATACCAAAATTATTTTTTGATTTTTCTTTTCATAATAGAAGCCTTCTCCTCATTGATGGAGCAGACTCTCTCTACATGCTAAAAGGCCGAAAAGTGATCTCAAACTCTTGCTAATGATGCATTTTAGGGGCATCCCCTTCCATAGTCAAAGCTATATGAGTCTATAACCAGTCCTTTGGCTTCTGAGTAGTCTCACAATCCCTAGCTAGACTTGCATCCATGTCTCCATCATGTGAGCAGTCCCATGTGAGTAGCAGTTGCCATGGACATAATCATATAGGAAAATATCGTGGTATGATATATTTAGCAATATGTTATTATAGAAGAATTATAGCTCCTCTCCATCATAATCCCAACCACATGGAGAAAGATTAGGTGAAGTCAAGCAAGAAGAACATAGACCATGTGTATACTACACATTCATTAGCATCAAAGGAATCTTCCATGATTGTAGGGGAAATGAGCTCATGAGCTTCACGCTAACTATAGAGATTGCTTTAGGCCCTGCTTTGACCAAGGTCTCTCTAGGATCCAAGTTGTGACTTCTCTAGTGCACAAGAAGTTTCTTGACCCCATGCATTTGAGTTTTATAGATGAGTGGGCACGATAACTCTCTAGTGCACAATAAGTTTCTTGACCCCATGCATTTGAGTTTTATAGATGAGTGGGTACAATAAAAAGTCCAAAAAAGTCATTGCTAATAAAATGGTCTTACTTAAAGCTAAAGTAGTAGAAAATAAGAGGAGACTAGAACAAGGCTTGGGTCCTATACTTATGCCAATTTCTATACATGGTCAAGAGTGAACTACAAAGCATGGTTTAGCACGAGATCTTTAGCTCACAATAGAGGGAGTTTAGATGAATCCAAATGGAGTGATTTGGATTATTGCATTTTAGATCAAGAGGTATCGATACATGGAGGCAAAATTTGTAAGTATTTACATTTTATCTTAAGTTTTTTCATGCTTAAATTTGTGATTAGTTTTATTTTTACTAATGATGTTTTATTTTTTAAGTAAAAATTGTGGGTTGAAATCCCACTTACCATGAGATTGACTACAAGCATGATCACAATAGGTTCAATATATGGACACACTTATATATAGAGGGTGTCATCATGGAGCAACTATGGCAAGAAATTACAATTAGTAAAGTGTATCGAGTATAGTATCTAGGTTTCTTTATACTAATAGTCACAAAATGTAGCTTCAAAATGATGCATACATTTTCTTATACTACTTTTTATACTTATAGCATTATAATCTAGACTTGATCATTCTCATTCTTGTCTTACATTATCATCCAACATTTAATTGTGTAAATCTCTATGTTTTAAGAACTAAAATATGACTTTAATTTGTATAGAATATGCATGTGTTCAAGAAAGTGCATTTAAAAAAAACCAAAAAATTATTTGTTGTAGACTTATGGCTAGAGCCATAATCTACCACAACAACTCCATGATTTTTTTGTATTATATGCATTTAATTTTTTAATGAGAATATGCATGAGAATTGCAAATGTATTGCAGTTAAGTAATTGCTTAAATTGTCAATTAAATTTACTTGAAAATTGTAGACATAGTGTGTTTTTATATGCACTATAAGTCATACTTTTTTTTGGTGCAAATAGACATGTATTTTGATGCAAGTCTTCTAATGCGGACATTAGCATGATCTTAGAGATGCTTGTCAGTTTTCGTCCTAGTTTAAAAAATGTGTCAATATAGTTGTCTATGACCTTAATCCTTTGTAAGGGTCTAGCCCTCCAAACTTTTGCTCAAAGTTTTCCCTCTATAACCATGGTAAAATTAATTTGCAATCATTGAAGTATGCATTTGTATAATTCTCGATATTATGTTTGTTGTTCTCTACAAATTTTCAAGCACCTATTTCGATGCATATACCAGTGTGCCTACTTATAAGCTTTTAGTGACACTTCTTTTGATGGTGGAGCCTAATATTTGACATCAATTTTGTGCACATTCATGTTGTAAATTTTATTAGTATACCCACCATCTATTATAGTGTGTTCATTTAGTTCAATAGGCTATTAGGAAACATGTTACATTATTTCTCTTACACTTGCTTTCAAACACACTAGGTCTCTCTCTTATCATTATGCAATATAAAACAAGTTGACCACCTTCAACAAAAGAGAACAACCTTACTAAAGTTGAACCTTTAAGCTTGCTCTGCTCTCCATCTCCTAAAGATCAAGGATTCTGATGGTAAGATTCATGTGGCCCACTTTCCACATGCTATTTCCTTTAGTTAAAAGAATGTAGCTCCCCTCCACCCCCTCACCCACAAACACTCAATAAGTTATAAGTCATCCAAAGAACTGTAGCTCAAGTTGTCATAGTCCTTAATGACCTTGATGAACTCACTTAACCTCTTTTTTCTCTCTATTGTAAATTCGTAGTTTGTGGTAGAATTTCCCAATGTGTCATGTCGAACAAGGTTTCATTGCATATAGCCATAGTAGGCCTCATGACATGTTGTACATAGAAGTTACTCTCGATTACACCATTTTCCAAGAGATGGAGGTGATTGAGAGGTAGGACCCATGCTTTATTAGATTTTGAAACATAAAGGGAACAACCATATTTGCAATGTGGGTACTAAAACATAGCTAGCCACCAATGCCCTCTTAGCTGTTTTTTTTTAATTTTGCAAAAGTGCATAAAATTTTCTAGGAGCAGAGGATCTTTGGGCCATATTTGGGCAATAGGGCAATGCTTTTGGGCCTTTTGAAGCATGTGCTCACCTTGATATCCATGAAGGGATTGTGCATTAGCTTCTACATTTAGAAGCCTAAAACTAGAGTTAAAAACAAATTTCTTGAGCTCTTTGTGATAGAATAATGAAATTTTTTGAGCAAAAAGTGGAGCATGGGGTTTAATTTACTTTTGTAAGTAGTGAGTCAATAAGTTGAATGTCATTGAGAGATTAAGGGTTTTGTTCCTCATTTTGGAAGTTTGCAATTCCTCTCAAAAACACAAACATATCTACACGCCATCATCTACCTTAAAATCATGCATTTATTGTATGATTTTCAATTAGATAAAACATTGGAAATAAGTGCCAGTAAAATAAGATACTATGTTGTGGCTCTAAAGCAAAAAAAGAAAAGAAAAGATAAGAAAGTGAGTCAAGAACTGAGATAATTGCAATAATGAAAAGCAAAGCAAAGGAACATCCACTAGTTCCTAGGGTTTTTTCAAGGGTGTGGTTTTTGAGAGGTGAAGTTACTTCTTAGTTCTATGCATGCTATTATATCTCTCGTAAGTGGGAGCAGCTTTCTATCTCAACCCCCTAGCTACTAACAGTCAAGGGGTTGTACTAATATAAAAGGATCCAATTTTCTTGCTGATAATTTGTATTTATCTCATTATGCATATGTCGATTGAGGCTAAAGAAGGACAAGTTAAGTTTAAACAAATGGTGCTGACATGCAGGTTTGTTTTGTTGGAACTAAAACATTCCACTATTTCTTTGCATAAGTAGCTTGTGGTTGTGATGGTGGAATTTTTTTTACATATTTAATGCTTTGCATGGATACATTAACTAGGATTGCCAAGTGGGTTGTAAAAGTAAAGGATTTTGACTAGCCATCCATAGTGGAGGGGAACTCGGGCATGTTTGGTTAATTTTGTGTTTCACTAGAGTCATTAAAGAAGAGTAGGTGCTATGCCAATGGTGTCGTTGCATAGTGGATCATGCGTGGGTTGAGTTCAACAAGTGTGTAAGTTTGATCGCCACATTTCACATCCCCGGAGACACGAATCCATTCTTGTCTAAAGAAGAATACATGTTAGGACAAAGGAACCTCACACATTATTTCCTAAAGTGATTTGTGAAAAAGGAAAACGAATCAAGTTGTGAAAACATAATTATTCAAAGTCTCTATGACAACCTAATTCTCTAAGATTATCAGAGTACATTTTAACAATAAGACTCGATTTGGTATACTCTATGAAATGGTTAATGTTTTGTTTTGATCATGCTGTGAAATGGTTGATCATAAAAAGGAGTACAATAATATCTTCTTTAAAAGAGGAGTGACCCCATGAATATTAGGTTTATGGGTGCTGACCACGTGGCCATGTTGCTTTTGCCATTCTATCTCTTATTACGTTGCTTGGGATACATCCCTCAAGATATGGATTTTGATATGTCCTTGGGTTTTTCCACCTATTAGAAACCCAAAGTCCTAGTCATATTTGGAGCTCGTCATGAGTAAAATAGGTTGACACTCACATATTTTGGTGTAAACACCAATAGAAAGACAAAACTACTAATTATTTTATTAGTAGCACACACAAATTGCATGGGATAGTTTTTGAAAATGAAATAGATCAGAACGAGAGTGACAATTTGATAGTCCCATCAAACCAGACTATTGATCCCTTAAGGTTGATTGAATCAATAGTTTAGAGGGGAAGAAGTTAGTTGTAGGCCAGGAGTTTCCACATTGTGGTGAGTAATCGAATCCTTTGGTGGTTTCAACATCATTTATGTGGTGAGAGATCATTTACAGAAACACAAAAGTCATTTTGTGCCAAGTTGGAGAGCTACATAATTGATGCATGAAACAAGTTCGTGGTGTCTTGTTGGAGTACCTATGCAGAGAAATACAATACTATGGTAGAGCGTTTGTCTAAGATGCTAGTTCTATATTGAGCACAAGGAGATTTTTGTGAAGAAAGATAGTGAACATAAGCTTTCATAGTTTTTTAACATCAACTCCGCTTCCTTTATTCTCTTTGTATCTATGATCTCTAGTTCCTTTCATGGCTAAGACTATGGATAAGACTTTTGGGATATTATATAGTGCTCATAAATAATGTAGAGCTCTTTGGGGAGTCTTTGGATTATTGATAAAATGACATTTCCATGTAGCTAGTCATGTATTGATGAGAAAATTTTGAACAATGGGGATTGTATGGTGCAAAAATGCATTATGGGACACTTCATAGTTTAAGGTTCAAAGTGTGAACACTCAAACAAGTTGTGAACTCTCTTGGATTTTAGTGGGTGCCTTAGGCTACTCTC
Source organism: Lygodium microphyllum (assembly GCF_053477565.2). Classification (NCBI taxonomy): domain Eukaryota; kingdom Viridiplantae; phylum Streptophyta; class Polypodiopsida; order Schizaeales; family Lygodiaceae; genus Lygodium; species Lygodium microphyllum. The sequence goes on along the minus strand of NC_141155.1, from coordinate 39,983,212 downwards.
ATCACATTGATAATGTTGGAGGCACCACATGGCTATAAGTGCTATGCTACTTTAAATTTTGATGATCAAGATTTGTACTAGGTACATTACATCTTGCTTTTTATGGCATTTAGAAGATGTGAAATGAGGTTGAAGAAGCCTTGAAACAAAATATATCTAGATGTCTTCAAGTTTCTTCACAACACTTCTCACCTCTTTCAAGCTATTGGCAAGATTTTTACTCTTGCAAGTCTAAGTGCCTTGAATTTGTTTGGTCAATAGCGTATAATCACCAATAATATTCAATGTATGAGTCCCATTAGTTGGACACCATTCTAGACCCTTAGAAAAAGCTACATACTCTATCTCATTGATTGATTTCATCTCTTGTAGGGAAACTCCTCTTCCCATTATCTTGTCTCCAATAGGGGTAAAAACCACTATACCCATTGTTGTTTTTCCTTTATTTCTCTTATAGGATTCATCAACGTAGACTGCAAAGGCTTCATCTTGTAACTTAGGCGGCTCCTATTGTGGTTATGATATGAGCTTGTCATTGGTTTTTACCTTCTTCCCATGGTATCTTTAAGTCAACACATTGGCTAGGTACACTCGAGTTGAATCTTCTACCATTATGATAAAGTCAAATTCTTGCAATCGGATCATCCACATAGAAATCCTACTTGAAAAATCCATATATTATAGAAGAAATGGAAATGTTAGTGATAACAAATAAGTACCTTAGCAAAAGATTGGAGCATAACTTCTTCATACCAAACATAAGAGCTAAAACCATCTAATCAGTAGGAGTGTAATCCTTATCTATAGGTTTCATCACTCTACTAGCAAAGTAGATGGGCCTCATAAGTGTGGTTTTTGGATCCCTTTGTAGCAATATTGGTGCCAGAGACTCTGATTGCATATATTAAGATTCACATAAAAATCTTGGACTCAACATGGTGGCAGGATGATGGGAATAGATGCTAGTATCTCTTTTATTTCTCAAAAATCTTGCTTACTCTCTTCAACCCAAGCAAGTATTTATAAATTAGTGAGTCAATGCAAGGGCAAGATCAATTGTGTCAATAGATGCATAAATTGGCTTTGGTACCCAACTCTATTTGTGCTAATCTACTTAGATCTTTATCCACTCTAGCCAAGTGAACGTCATGAGGATTGTAGATATAAAATTCATGAATAAACACCCTAATTGTCTTACCAAAGAGAGGCTAGAAGACAAAGTTCATGAAGCCCTAAAAGGTAGTAGAAGCATTGACTAGGCCAAATTCAATGAACCTAATACAAAACATCTCAAAGAAGTAATAAATGTTATTTTTATTTAATATTCTTCATCAATTTGAATTTGAAAATAGCCCGAGTATCCATCACAAATGGTTTATCTTGTTTAGAATCTCATCTTGAAATGGAAGAGGAAAATTATCCCTCTTTGTCAGTGTATTAAGTGATTTGTAGTCCACTCAAACCCTGCACTTTATATTTTTCTTAGCTCTTGCCAAAATCAATGAAACCCATTCTAAAGCCTCCATAGAATAGATAAATCTTGCCTTTAAGAGCCTTTTTATCTCCATTGGAAGACAATTTTGTTGTGCAACAACTTTTCTATTACTAATCTAGTATTTGGCTTCAAGTTGATGTTCTACAATGGTCACTCTTGCAATATGATCATAATTAGAGACAAAGAAAGTGGCTTGCTTTCTTGAAATTAATATGTAATTCTCTTTCTCCTTTGCACTAAGACCCTTAGCCAACATCTTTTCTAGTTCCTCTTCACTTAGCCCCGCACAGGTGTTTGACTCACATCCATTACCTAGTTCCTTTAGGACAACTCCCATAATTTGTAATGAGCTACTATCTTCTTGTTTAGACATCTCTTCATTCGATGAGGAGTATTCCTCTAAGATCCACTTATCTTCTAAAGTCTAAATCTCCTTTCCCTAAGGTTATACACAATGGCTTGTCCTTCTCTCCTAGCCCTTCATTGTGCTCATAACACAAGTTTACTATATTCCCAATCTTGCCCTGCTTTCATAGCAATGAGTCAAGGTCTTTTTAGTATAATTTGATAGCACTCCCCTTTGGATTGCACTCAGATTACAACACATACATATCCATCTTTACTTAAATACCAAATACTATAATCTTTATATATTTTATCATACTACTACACTTGATAGAAATAGTAGTTGTCATTTTTTTGTTAAAATAGAGGGTCCGATCACCTCTACACCTAATTAAAGAATTATCTTATCACTCATTACATAATTTTTTGCACCATTATCAACATATATCTTGGATACTCTTTGTCTTTTTATATAAGTCTCTACAATCGGTAAGACATCCTCAATGCCTTGGGCTTGATTGGGTCCAACTTCTTTTCTACTCTCCTTGAACTCTCCATACATGCCCATTATTGTGGCACTTGTGGTGATAGATACAATAGTTGTCACCATGTGAGTCTTGGTCCTTGTGAACTCACATCCTTGATTAGACTATAGGGTTTGGATTTCTCTCCCAATGGATAATCTTTGATTCCTATTTTGTACCAAGGTAATCCAATCTCTTCTTTCTTTTCTTACTCTGTTTTGAAGTGCCTTCACCATCTCCTATACTAGTCTTGCTATGGTGCAAATTCTTAGACTCATCAACCCAAGCTTTCTTGATTGGTATGATGTCCACCTCTACTATTTGTTCTTTCTCTTTCTTTGTTTTGTCCAAACCAATCATATTTAGAACATGATCTTTTGTATTGATTGGTAAGGGAGAAATTATATCTAGTGATTGGAGTGTTGCTCGAGGCCTTAGAATTTATAGTTGTGGTGGATTTTGTAAAAGGGGTTGAATCGAGGCTTGAGACCTTACTCTAGGAGGCGTAACTTGTTGTTGGCATGATCTAGGCTATGGCTCCTCTTGGATAGGGGAATCTCTTGGATTCTTCTAGGTTAGGGGAAAAAATACAAACCATGTCCCTCTTCATCACTAGTAAAGTATGGTAAGAAACCATAGCCAAGGTGGCCAAGCTGAAATCATATTACCATTTATGGCTGAGAATCGGTTGATACAAGGCTCACGTATGGTATACACCCCAATGCTACGATGGCCAAGAGTATGAACCCTCTTAGATGGTGGGAGGTTGAGATCTCAAACATGCATTAAATCATTTTTACTCTATTACAAGCCATCCCATCCTAGAAGAGCTTTGTCCTCAAAACTGAATTGAGGACATGCTACAAGGATCAATACAAGGATAGCTTGAAATAGATGAAGTCATGCTGAAATAAAACTCAATGCTAAAAAAGACTAGAGAAGTCGATGAAAAAGGACCATGTAAGTATAATAAATTACTGTAGGCTATCCAAAACAGGTTGTAGTACAAATTTGGTCATATCTTGAATTAGAAATGTCCAATCTCCATGTGCAAGGTATGAAATTGTAGAGGAAAATATGTAGTATCTAGTCGTGCCATCAAAATTAAATTTTGATTAAGATAAAGCAATTAATTTCAACATAGAGACTTATTACAAAAAGCTAGTTACTTCTCACAGTAAGTGAATTATCCTCTTGAAGAAGTCACGAAAATTGTTCCAAATATGAAGCATGCTGCCAAGAAGATTCTTCCATAGGCAAACCCTTCCACTTTATAGGATGCTCCATAAGGACTTGGTTCCTTAGAACCTTCTCCCGCTTACCAACAGTATTTTTAGGTTTATAAATAATGAAACCATCTTCATCAAGGGGAGAATTTCTCCTCCCATTCTCTTCTTTCATTTCACTCTCTTTTTTTCTATGCTTGTGTTTCCTTTTCCATTGCATACTCTCACAATTTCCTCCATAGTCTCTCATTGCTCCCACAATGCAATCAATCAAGATTTCACACAAGTCTTTGTCTCACACTGAACTGGTATGTTGAATGAAGCCTTGGCCCTAGTTATTCAACCATCTTAAAGCTTTACCCTATTCAATGCACCTTCAAATCATTATCAAATAAAAGTAATACAAACATGTAAACCTTATGTCCATAAATCTTCATCTCTAGCATGTGGTTTTTAAAGATTAAATGTTGAATTTAATGCTCTCAATTGTGGCTAAAAAATCATATATATTATATCATAGTACATATTTTCTAACATTAGCCTCAAATCCTTTAGAATAATAATGACAATGACAATGATAAGAATTCCATAGGAAGCATACGAGTTAACATGCATGAAAGCTTATTTTATACTTAAAGCTAATATTGTCATGCATAATGGACCATGTTGCAGCTTCATATTGATGCTATGTTGAATCTCTATTACATTGTATAGGATCATTTATGATGATAAATTACATTATGAATGAAGATGAATGTATTCTTTTGTTGGTCATCACATATTTTTCGTTCAAATAGTTTATCATTGCATATTTTTTGTTCAATTTTTTGAAAGAGATATGAAGTTAGCAAGAAGAATAGAAAGCACTAGTATTTTTGGGGAAGTCTTAGAGATCTTCTCATTAGGAGATGCATATATGATCACTACCTTAGCAAAAACTATTTATTTAAATATTTTTAAAGTATAAAAGTTTTATAGTCCAATGTTTAGCTTTTAAATCTAATAGAAGACAACACATGCTACACTATGAGTAGAATACACTTTCTAATAAAACATATTGGCAAGACATGATTTATTGCCAACTTTGTGAGTAGATAAGAGCATATTCATATGGTTTATTTCATAAGTACGTGGTCTTGTTAAACTAGTATTTTGTATGCCATGGGATTTGGTATATATGTAGACCCTCTACATCACATGCATTTTATGCCTATTTAAAAATACCATTATTTGTGAATGTTTCCTTAATAAAACACACCCTTTTCTATTCAATTTGTGAATAACTCTTTTATTTGACAGCCTTATGTATGTGAAAAATATGTATTGAATCCGTGTGATATACTTATATTTGTATGAGTGACCCCTCCCTCCTCCCCAAGTACTATGACCACTTATCCACTCATGTAGAGATAGAGTTTGCAAGATATCCAAGTTATTCAATTTTGCTGGTGATAGTTCTCTAGGACAACCTTTTATAGGTGTTTAAATATACTTTGGACTCGATGTGATTTCTAAGTAATACTGTGTTCTACTAATAGATGACTAATATGCAAGAAATGCATGGGACATGCAATATGGAGGCTATTGTTCAAGAGGAGGCTAAAGGAAGGTTTCAAGTTGGCATGCATGTGGACCATCCATAGTGAGGGTTCAAATATGCAAGAGAGGGAGCACACCCACAAAGAGCATGGCCATTCTCTGGGCATTTTGAGTGTGATAGAGAGGCTCATAGTGATGACTTTAATGACACAATGATCACATAGTTTGAGCCATAGTTTTATGTATTATTGGCCATGTTGCCACACTACTAGAGTCATATTTTTATGTATTAGCTATCTGCTTGACCATTCATGTATCATACTACTCTAACATTATACATGTGCATTTCCATTATGTTATGATATAGTTTCGAATATTATGCTGCCAACTTGTGTTGTCTTCTCAAAATTTCATTCTTGAACTTGCATTCTTAATCCAACTTACATTATGGTTTTGAACTTGGTATTAAGTTGGTTAAATAGTTAAATTAATTAGAATAGATATATTAGATGCATTAGTTAGATCAAATAGTAAAATATTTATTTAAATATAAGTTAGATTAGGAATTCTTAAATAAGAGTTAAATATAATTTAGTTTGAATTTTTAAACAAAAATGTAATATAATAGGCATATTTACTTTAAAGTAATATATATGTTACTTCTTATATTAAAGTTTTCTAGAATAATTAAAATGATTTCGAGGGGGTATGGGTAAATGAGAGAGAAAGGAAGAGAGATACATTAAGATTTTGATAAGGAGAAAAAGTTTGGATCTTTTAATTTCTTTCTAAAAAATACTAATGTCTCTTAAGCAACACAAAAAACTTGACATGGCATAATTGATACATGATATCGCTGTTGAGATATCGAGCTCCACTCGTGATACGCCAGGGTGACCGTTGTGTATTTATGTCACCAACTTGTCAGTTGCAGACGCGGTTGGTACACCGCCCATGAATAATAACTACATGATAGCTATCCTTATCTACTCTAGTTCGTGGCTCAGTTAGTATGCCACCTTAGTTAGTTGAGTTTGGTTTGAGACCCATATATAGGGTTCTTCTATTTCTTTGTACTAGAGTTCTTTTGGCTTACACAACTAAGAAGAGGAAAACTGTTTTCAGCCTCCACCCTTGTGTGTCTTCCCCCATTGTGCAAGCAAGAAAGCTTCAAGCGAGACTCCTTCCTTCTCTCCCACAATCTTGACATGGTATCAGAGCCTTGTTCGTGGTAAGGGGCTCAAGAAAGCAAGCCAAGCTCCTGGTGTTCTGGTAAGAGGAGCAGTGTTGCTTTCATTTTCTGTTTTGGGAGCAGATCTCTGCAGGTAGCACAGTCGGAAAGTGCAGGAGTGCATTGTCTCAGGTTGAGACGCCTTCGCGGTGAAGCAAGAGGGCAGTATATGCTGTGGGCAAGGGCTTTAGCCCTCGGCGACCTTATTTTTTTGATTTGAGGCCATTTCGGGGCCTGCTTTGGAGGCGGAAGTTTTTTGTTCGCACTCAGGAAAAGGCCCAGTTTTATGCAGTGCAGCCACTGTTCTACAGGTCGGTGAATAGTTACTGTAAATATTGCATTGTATGCTTGTGCGCAGAGACATTGGGAGTTACAGAATCATCCTTGTTGCCTGTTGATGCAAAATCGTCACTAGGAAGTGACTGTGTGGTCAAATACCACTTTCGCCAGTTTTGCAGATTTTCCCTTGTGAGGGTGAAGCTGTGGTTTTTGCAGTGACAGAATTTTTTGTAGTCTTCTGTAATGGCATCTGATTCTCTTTCACAGATTGTCACTGAAAAGCTTGACAAGAACAACTTCCAAGCATGGAAGTTTACAATGACGAATTTCCTTATGGGAAAAGGATATTGGGAATTTGTTGCAGGAAATGAAGAAGAACTAGTTCTTCCTGATGTTCCCAATCAACAGCAAATGTAGGCATTTAAAGCATGGCATGAGAGAGCCAGGAAAGTTATGTATTGGCTGTCTATCAGCATTTCAGACTCTATGATTGTGCATATTCAGGATGCAAGTACGCCAAAGGAGGCATGGGATACTTTGTAAAAAATGTATAGCACAAATACGCAAGCCAGGAAAATGCAGCTCAAGCAAGAGTTGCACAATGTGCAAAGAGAAAATATGAGCATTAACGACTACCACATGAAGGTGAAGAAGATTGCAGATGCACTTGCTTCCATTGGGTCACCAGTGGAAGATGATGATTTAGTTTCTGTGACCTTGAATGGTCTAGGAAAGGATTATGCACAGTTTCGAACATCCATTTCAGTTCGTGAAAGATTTCCTGATTTTGAGGAGCTGATTGCTCTTCTAATTTCTGAGGAGCAAAGAAATGGTGGTGCATCTTCTTCAGGAGGAACTTCAAAAGAAGCTGTCTTCTACTCAAATGATGGAAGAGGTAGAGGTAGAGGTAGAGGAGGCCGATATGGAGGCCGTGGTAGAAATCAGAATATGCAGCAAACTCAAGAAAACCAGTCCTATGGAGGAGGACGTGGTAACTCTAGAGGCAGGGGGAGCCAAAGAGGTCGTGGTGGATGGCAAAGAGGCCAAAATGCAAACAGTAATGTTGAATGCTACTATTGTGGTAAAATGGGTCATATGACTAAAGACTGCTATAAAAAGCAGAATGACATCATGAATGGAAAACTGCAACAAGGAAATTATGCATCCTCTAGTAGACAGGGTGATTACAGAAATGAGCATCTGTTTATGGTGCAGCACATGAACAATTCTGTGACAAGTGCAGAAGAAAGCAACGATGTATGGTATGTTGACTCAAGTGCATCAAACCATATGACAGGTCATGCAGAATGGATGGAGGATGCAAGGAAAATGGAAAAACCAGGATTTGTGGAGACTGGTGATGATACTGCACATCCTATTGTGCAGATTGGAAAATTTCCTTTGTCTATGCAGGATGAGAAAAAGAAATACCTGTCCGATGTATTTCATGTCCCGAATATCACCAAGAATCTGGTTTCTGTTGGTCAAATGGTTGAGCAGGGCTTGCAGGTCAGATTTAATCCTCATGGATGCTTTGTTGAGGATATGAAAAATAAAGGTCGCTTGATAGCAAAAGGAAAGAAGAAGGGCAGAATGTTTACATTGGATGCAGACATGTATGAATTGAGTGCAGCAATGTTTGCACATGGGACCGGTGTAGTTGCAGATATTGATATCTGGCATAAATGCATTGGTCATGTTAATGTACAACGACTTAAATCAATGCAGGCCCAAAATATTGTTGCAAGTTTGCCGAAATTCAAGGTTGCAGAAATGCATAAGGTATGTGAAGCCTGTCAGTTTGGAAAACAGGCAAGGAAACCATTTCCTAGGCATGTTCAAGAGAGCAAGAAGCCATTGGAATTAATCCACTCTGATGTGTGGACAACTAAAGCTGCATCTCTTGGAGGCTGTCATTATTTTGTCAGTTTTATTGATGACTATAGCAGAAAAGTTTGGGTGTATTTTATGAAAAAGAAAAGTGAAGTTTTTGGGCATTTCAAAACTCTTAAAGCTATGGTTGAAAAAGAAACAGGCTTGCAGATAAAATGCCTAAGGTCAGATGGAGGGGGAGAGTACCTCTCAAATGAGTTTGCAAGGTTCCTGCAGGAGCATGGCATAAAGCAACAATATTCATGCAGTCATACCCCACAACAAAATGGAATTGCAGAAAGAAAAAACAGGCATATTGGAGAGGTATCTCGTGCCATGCTCAATGAAAAAGACTTGCCAGATTTTTATTGGGCTGAAGCAGTTGCTATAGCAGTCTACATAATGAATAGGACTCCCACTGCAGCAATACATGGAATGACTCCAGAGGAGAGGTATACTGGTAGGAAACCAGATATTTCTCATTTGAAAATTTTTGGTTGCATTGCCTATGTACATGTGCCAGATGAGTTGAGATCCAAGTTGGATCCAAAAGCTGAGAAGTGCATCTTTATTGGTTACTCTCTGCAGCAAAAAGGGTATAGATGCTATAACCCTTCTACTCGTAAGTTTACAGTGAGCAGAGATGTTGTTTTTGATGAGATGAGTAGCTGGTATAAACCAGTAAATGTGATTGATGATGTAGATGCACAAAATGGTAATGCTGCACAAAATTCACAGCAGCAGTCACAAAATATTAGTGGACCTGGAGCGTCCTCTAGCAGTGGTTCACATTCTTCGCCATGGACAGGCAGATTGAGATGAGGAGAATCCTCTGAAGGCAACGCAAATAGTGGTATGCAGGTATCACGAAAAGGAAAAGAGAAGGTAGATCAGCCCATGTTTGATGTGAATGCAGGTCACTCTTATGTGGATGGTGAATCCAGTGGCTCAGAACAGAGCATTGATGATGAGTTGGGTATTCCTTCTATTGTTACACCTGGAGTAAGGAAGACCAGGGATGTTTTGAGAGCACCTGGGAGTGAACCTACTTTGCGCAGGTCTACGAGAGCTAGGTATCCTGTGGATAGGCTGAAATATGATGGATTTACAGCCATTCACTATGCATATATGGTTAAAGTGATACAGGAACCAGAACCCACTTCTTTTGAGGAAGCCATGGGAAAAGAAAAATGGGAGAAATCCGTGGATGAAGAAATGGATGCCTTGGAAGCAAATGCTACATGGGAATTGGTACCTTTGCCTAAAGGTAAAAATGCAATTGGCTGTAAGTGGGTTTATAAGGTGAAGCACAATGCAGATGGTTCTGTGATTAGATACAAGGCAAGATTAGTAGTCAAGGGGTATGCACAAACATATGGCATTGACTATGAAGAAACATTCAGTCCGGTTGCAAGGATGGCAACCGTAAGAGCAGTCATTGCTATGGCTGCATCAAAGGGATGGTCTTTACATCAGATGGATGTAAAGAATGCCTTCTTGCATGGTGATTTGCAAGAAGAGGTCTATATGGAGCAGCCACTAGGTTATGTGCATGCTGTTCATCCTGAGTTTGTTTGCAGGTTGAAGAAAGCCTTGTATGGCTTGAAGCAAGCACCTAGAGCATGGTCTGACAAGATAGGACAGTATCTTGTCACTATTGGCTTTCAGATTTCCAAGGCAGATTTCTCACTTTATGTGAGAAAAACAGAGAAAGGTATTATGCTACTTGTCATTTATGTTGATGATTTGATTATGACAGGTGACAGTGATGAAGATATCCTTCATGTGAAAATGCTATTGAAGCAGAAGTTTGAGATGAAGGATTTGGGAGAGCTGCGTTATTTCTTGGGCATTGAGGTGATTAGATCACCAAGTGGGATTCAGCTCTTGCAGAGGCAGTATGGATTGGACATGCTGTCCAAATATGGGATGACAGGCTGTAAGCCTATTTCAGTTCCTTTGGAGCAGAATGTGAAGCTGAGCACAGATGCAGGTGAGCTTCTAAAAGACCCTACTATGTACAGACGCATAGTAGGAAGTTTGATTTATATGACTATTACCAGGCCAGATTTGAGCTATGCTGTTGGATTGGTAAGTCAGTTTATGCAGGCTCCAAGGAAACCACATTTGGATGCCGCTAGACGCATACTCAGGTATGTGAAGTCCACATTGCAGTATGGACTATTTTATGAGACTGGGGTTCAGATACAGTTGCATGGATACACTGATGCTGATTGGGCTGGTAGTATTTCTGATAGACGATCTACCAGTGGATATGTGTTCTCTTTTGGGAGTGTTGCAGTCACTTGGAGCAGCAAGAAACAGCCTACAGTTGCCTTGTCGAGCATAGAGGCTGAGTACAGGGGTGCAGCAATGGCTGCATGTGAGGTAGCTTGGTTGCATAAGCTACTTTATGATATGCATCAGTCTATAGATGGACCAGTTGTCATTTATTGTGACAACATGAGTAGTATACACTTGGCAAATAACCCAATCTATCATGCTAGAACAAAGTACATTGAGGTGCATTATCACTATGTGCGAGAGAGGGTTTTACTAGGTCTTATTGATCTAGTTTATGTCAGCACAGAGGATCAGGTAGCTGACATATTCACGAAGGCATTGGGCGCAAAGAAGCTGCGCAAGTTCAGAGACCTGCTTGGTGTGCAGGAATTGGGATTGAGCTCGAGGGGGAGTGTTGAGATATCGAGCTCCACTCGTAATATGCCAGGGTGACCGTTGTGTATTTATGTCACCGACTTGTCAGTTGCAGACGCGGTTGGTACACCGCCCATGAATAATAACTACATGATAGCTATCCTTATCTACTCTAGTTCGTGGCTCAGTTAGTATGCCACCTTAGTTAGTTGAGTTTGGTTTGAGACCCATATATAGGGTTCTTCTATTTCTTTGTACTAGAGTTCTTTTGGCTTACACAACTAAGAAGAGGAAAACTATTTTCAGCCTCCACCCTTGTGTGTCTTCCCCCATTGTGCAAGCAAGAAAGCTTCAAGCGAGACTCCTTCCTTCTCTCCCACAATCTTGACAATCGCATATGCGGCATGTCACAAATAACATCACATAAGTGATAGTTGTAGCATTAGCATCTTTCATCTTTTATGCAATGTAAAATGGCATCACTACACCCTACGGATTCTGATAGTCTTATATTACAATTTCCAACAACTTTTATGGCATACAATTGCACTTTTTGATAAGAGAAAATAATTTGGATCTTCTAAATTTCTTTCTTAAAAATACTAATGTCTCTTAAGTGACATAAAGAACTCGACATGGCATAATTGATACATGATATCGCATGCGCAACATGTAACAAATGATATCATGTAAGTGATGTTTGTAGCGTTCGCATATTGCATCTTTGATACAATGTTAAATGGCATCACTACACCCTATGAATTCCAATAGAGTTATGTTATAGTTTCCAACAACTTTTATGTCATACAATTGCAATTTTTTAATCAAACATTATATGCAACACTAGATTAACTAAAATTTGATATTATGTAATCACATTTTTAATGAAAGATTATATGGAATACTAATATAAGTTAACAATTCCATTTGTAATTAAATACCAATTTAGCTTTAAATTGATGCCATACAATTGTGTTATTAAATTGAAGATACAATTAGGACTCTCTCTCTCTCTCTCACATACACACACACATTTTTAAACTTAATATAACCAATGAATTCATGTAGTTTTTCTTATATTTTCAATGTCTATAGTATCATACAATTATGTATTTTAATTGAAGATTCTATGAAATACCAATATGATTTTTTTTTTCATGTAATTGCATTTAGGAACTAAAGATAGAATTAAGACTCTCTCTCTCTCTCTCTCTTTCCCCCTTTTTAACATAATGAGCAATGAGTTAAATATCTATGCTATATTTTCAACATGAAACATGTACCTATTGAAAATGATTAATATGTAGAAGAATTATAGTGATACAAGAGCTGAGTTGGAAAATTTTGATACTTCATCTATAAACATTAGTGATTATTTACACTAAATTATAACCTATCAAATCCTAGAGTTAAAGTAAATAACCATTGTGGCAATATGTTTGTTGTTTGGCCTACTAATGGATATGGTATGATTGCTTGTGTTTGTGAATGATAGATGTGTTATGTGTCACCAAATAAAATTCATGTAGGCCTAGAATATTGTCCTCTAAGCTCCAAATCTTGTGCTAATGACTTTATTCTTGATGAAAAAGAGGCCCCTAATTCTAGTGAAGTGGTTACAAACATGCTTTCTTAGTTTATTGTGGTTAAGACAATTAGAAGATTTGTTGATTGAATGCTTTGGGGTTGGATATGTGAATGGGTTTGCCTCAATAGCCTCTCACTTAAAGGTTTTCTCGAATATTTTACAATGTTGGCCCATCAAAATTTTTGAGTTGAACATTTTATATTTATTGCTATATTGCCTTTACCTTTGTTAACCATTTTGCAAAGATGCCACAATAAGTGGGAAACGACAAGCTATTGGAGTACACTGAGGGCAGCCAAAGATTAGAAAATCAAGAGGTGCAAAAGTCGAGGAGTATTCAATAGTAACAATTGAAGGAATAATCAGTCCATCCAATTCTGGCAAAAATTTAAAGCCTATAAGAAGACAGCTCATCAAGCTTTTAAAAAATGACAAAAATAACATAAAAGTGTGAGTTACTCTAGAAAAAAATAGGAATTAAAGAGGACCAATTAACATTTTTAAGGCATCATATTATGAAGGAGATCTTGTAATTGATGTGGATTGACCTACGGATTGTGTTTCTTCATAAGGGAAATTTCAGCATGGTTGGTGGAGACCTACCGGCACGTCCTTGGAGGTGCAACACTGATACTAAAAAGGTGATAATTATACTGTACCATAGCAACTTGCATGGTTTTGGAAAAGAGAGATAGGATCAAATTGTGGAAGGTGTGTGACAAAGGATAGTAGCATGCTGTAGGGGAAATTGAAGATGGATGCTTGTTGACATCATTAGAGCTAACTTGTGTTCATGTTTAAATAGTCATGATGAATGTTGAGCTCATTATTAAGGTGTGTACTCAAGAATCCATGTGAGATCAAGCCAAAGGCTACAATAGTCAATGTTTAGATGATATAATCATGAAAGAAGAGTTATTTTTTGGTAGTTGCTTGGGATTGATTGGTTAGTATGCTTTGCTCACTAATAGTTATTTTTTGGGTTGATGGTAGTCTTAATGATTGAGTATTTGAAAAAAGAGTTTACTTGGATGCTTTTGATGCTACATGAGTTACAAGAGGGATTCTTTTGGTTATTTTGTTTCTCATTGGTAGGTGTTGTGCAAAGGAAATCGACTCAAGACCTTTCAATTTCACTATGTATTAGGGGATGCTCTATTTTTTGGGTGTTTGAGAGGCTATGAGAGGCTATGTAGTTGTTTGGTGGATTGAGTTTACTAGTGTTTGGTCGAATATTATTAGAGTTTCTAGTTGAGTTTAGCATCTAGACAAAGTCACAAATTCATAATGGTGCTCCTTTTTCTCTAGTATCTTGGGTTGTGTGACAGGGTTTTCCACGATCGTTGCTTGTGATACAACATTGTCGAAGGGGTTTTTGTCAAAAGGTCGAATCCACCAGGGATCAAAGGTAGAAGGAAGTAGAGATAGGATATGGGAGAGAAGAAAAAGAATAGACAAGAGGTAAATAGGACAAAGACAAAGCATAATGAATTGGATCAATATGTATTGAAAGAACCCAAATTCTTTTGTTTGGCTCTACTCAGAAGTAATCTCCAAGCATTAGATCTTTTGAAGCTCCTTCGTAGACCAAAAGTGTGGATACAAAATTACAACTCCTCTGTTGCTCGGAATCCAAATCTAATGGCTTAGTTGGCTTCGGAAGTGGGGTAAAACCCTAGGACACATCTAGCCCAGAATCTCCTAGTTCACTCCTCTTTTAGTTTAAAATGCATTTTTCAGCCTGTCAATACTGTGGTTTCACCCATCTCACTTTTTTATGAAAAATAACTGGCTAAAAAAGTAACTTGATTTTTGTATGCCATCCTAATCTAGAAGCTTTTCTAACTTTTTCATATTTTAACAATAAATAATATAAAAAATAGACTAAAATTGTCAAAAAATCTAGTATTTTTGGACTATTCATGCCATTCATACTAGTAATGACTCAGATCACTTTGACTCTCTACATCAATAAGAAACTCAGATGATGCATTCCATGCTTTTTTATATTGTGTTTGCATAGCATCATGACATCCACCCCCTCTGAATATGTACATCCTCCGGTGCGTGCCAAAATCCTAGTTGTCACCTGATTCTGAGTCCTCCTCATCCTGTGCATCCATATCCTTTGTTTCTTCATCTTCCATATCTTATTGTCTAGCCCTTGTATCATGGCCACTATTTTCTTCCAATTCTAGCAACTCATAGGCATTAGATTCCCACCTCTTAAATAATTTTATTCTTTTCCTTGCTACCCGAAAGTTTTATGGCTATCCCATCTAGCTCATTTAATGCATAAGTAGCATTATCAAACACCTATCTTACCACATAGCGTCCAAACCATCTTTTGAAAACTTTACGCATGGCACTATGCTGGTTGTCTAAACTGCTATCATAAACCAATACCCAATCCCCATCTTGTATGATTCTTGGTCTCAGTCTATGTCTTTTGTCAAACCATTTCTTATTCTGTATCCTTGCTACCCTTAATTTTGCAATGACTGCATTTATGTCTTCTGAATTTCTTTCCAAATGTTTAATGCGTAAGGCCAACAACTCCTCTTGATTCAACTCCTCCTCCCAAGGTAGCACACTCCAAGTGACTGTCATCTCTTCTATCGGCATGATAGGTTTTTGACCATACATCAACTGTGCAGGCATATATCCTGTAACAACATTGTGCGTCATTCCGTCAGCCCACAAGGCATAAGGGAGCAATCATGGCCACTCTTTTACCTTCTCTCCATATGCTTTTGCCAATGCCTTCACCATAGGTGGATGACCTCTTTCACTTTTGCCATTTCCTTTAGGGTTATAGGCTAGAGTTAAAGCAAACTTTATCCCCAACCGTGCAAAGAAATCATGAGCTTCATTTGCATCCAACTCACCCCTATTTGCAGTAATTTTTTGCACATAGCCATATCGACAAAATATGTCTTCTAAGAGAAAAGTACACACATCATTTGTTGTCTTAGTATGTAGAGCTGTCCCTTCCACTTGATTAGTCAAGTCTTCATAGGCAAGTATAAGATATCTCATTTTCCAAAGACCTGTAGGCGTTGTGACTAAATGATGGGACCTAAAATGGGCCAGCACTGGCTATGGCACTAGTCGGGCCTCATGCACACAACAGACAACCCCATCACATGGCCTCGTAGGCCAAGAGCATCTGTAATACACCGATGTACACTAGATAGAATTCATTATGCATTTGTAGCTCATATGTAGTCTAATGCTAACCTTCCCTTATCCTCATAGGGAGATCTCATAACAGGTAGGCATAATGCCTTGCCACACAAACATCAGGAAGCTCCCCTCGGCTGATTGCTGCAGCTCCACTAGGACTCTCCTACACCTTGTGGATTGGCTCCAAGATGCATCACTCCAACATATAAAACATAATGCAAAAACTCCACTCTCTTCTTGTTTTGTATGATCCAGGAATATATAGATCCTCACCAAACAGTCCCAAGAAAAGCGTACAACTGTCCTACAGCAAAGGTTCCTTTCCACTCAGCGTGTAAGTCATGTCCTAGTAGGAAGACAATTGCTATGCAATCGATGACTAACACCATGTCATGCATCGTGCATAGTGCATACGATGCTAGTGCATAAACAATATTTATCAAATCAACATTTTGTGGTGTGGGAAAAACAACCCTTTCATGATTTTCACTAAACGTATGCTTTGGTGTATGGAGACTAGCACCGATTTCTCGTGCTACTAGCCCCTTAAACTGAATTATTGCAATTCTAAATGGAATGCACAATCAAAATTTTCAAAAATTCAAACCCTCTCAGCCCTCTTAGTCTCTTAACATCACCATTTCCCTCTAACATTTAGGTTATGCTGCGTTGCATAGGTGTAGGGTTTTGTTTTGTATGTATTTTTCGCATAAAATGGAAAAGCATGAACTATAACACATTAACAAAGCCAAACTAAAGAAAAACTTCATGCCTCAGCTTTGTTTTATAGCCACAACCACGAATCATAATTTTTTAGATTTTTATAATGCAAAAATCCTAAATTTTTTTATTTTTAGCTCTTTTCTCTATTTATTTATGCATAAAAATAGATTTTTTTAAATTTATGATTAGTGATTGATTATGACAGCTGAAAGATGTTTTGTCTCAGCATTTTATCGCATACGCATCTCTTTTTCCCACCTGAAACCAATAAAACTTTCATTTTTACACTAAAAAGGCACTTTTCGGGCCATAATTTAATTATTACGGCTATTTATCATTAAGGGTCTGCAATTTTTTAATGCAAAACCCTCAATCATAGTGCAAAAAGGCTCCAGAAATTTTTTTATTCCATATGAATTTCATTTCAACCATCAAACATAAAAAAGAAGCAAATTTCCTTTGTAAAAATAACGCATACCGCTTACTTGTATGTTGCGGGTTTTTTGATTATTTTCTCGGGTTGCCAACGAACCGACCAGCAACAAATCTTCAATGCTAAACATCTCCCCTCAGTGTCATCTTGATCTTAGATCAATCTGGTTCATGCGAGACAAGCATCCATCAACCGGTCTTCATTCTTTTTCATGTGCATGAACTGCCCCTTAAGGGGAGAGGGAGGTAGGAGAGAGAAAGACTTAAAAATGAGATTTTCAAGTCCTACATTAAAACAGGCAAGCATACAACCATCTTGTTCCTCTCCCTACCCTGATCGAGAATCTTCCTCTCTCACTCCAAAGGAGTTTGAATCGGAGAGGCATCGACCAAAAATGAGGAGGCGCATTCACTCTTCCCTCTGTTCGATAATTTTTGCATTAGTTTCAAGGCTTTTATTAAGCCTAAGGTTTAAAACATTAAAATAAATGGTTCATCTTTTTGTGTTCACACTATTCTGCAAGTGGATATTTCGGTTTTGAGGGGCCAACAAACGAACTCCGATTTGCAATCCGACTGGACAGGTAGCTTTATGGCGTCGAACTCCATCAACCTAGCCTCTCCCACACACTTTACAGCTTCCTGATCTGGTAGCTGCTTTATAACACTGAACCTTGCAGGGATTAAATGGGGGGTCAAACGACCTCCGATTGACGAATTGAGACTTGCATTGGATTCTTGATGTTGAAATGCATCTGGGAAAACTCCAATTAGCCAACCCCACCACACGGCCTCACTAAAAAGAACTATCAAAGAGGTCATCTAAGCAGTGGTATGAAGTACCTACCTAACTCAAGAAAACTCAACTAGGAGCTCCTCCTAGGTGAGGAATCCTATAGCCTAACATGAAATGTTTTCTTTCAGCACATTTTCCTTTTAGGCCTTTATTTTCCATACTTGGGCATGTAAAAAGGAGGGAGCTGAGCGTAGTGACCCAAGGAGAACATGGCATCGGCCTTAGGTCTTGTCTTGGTCCCTAAGAACCTACCAAGCCCTCGCAAGGAGACACATAATCCTTTTCTAACGCTCACTTTTATTTTTTCTGCAACCTTCTCTTATTCTTATTTTCAGCTAGATGCCACCCCTAGGAAGACAAGGCATCGAACTTGTCCCATGAACCTACCAGGCCTTCGCAAGGCGATGAACAACTACTCAAGGATTTTTCCTTCTTTCCTTTTCTATTTTTATAGGGGTTAGAACCCCCTTTTTACACACCTCCGTATATTCATATATTTTCTTTCAGATATTCTAGGTTTTTTTTCTTTTGGTTATTTTTAGGAGGCTTCTCTAACTGCCTCACACTAACAGGACCTCCTAGAATGGCCGCCTAGTAAGTTAGTAGAATAGGGTCACTAGGATTGTATTCTAAAATAGGTCTTTCAATGCCTACCAATGCCTTTGCAGGAGGCAATGACTACTCAAACCTCCCTTAGACATTCTAACCTAAACCTGGGACTTCATGTCTTGATTGCCGGTCCCCAACAAATGAAAAGAAAGTAACCCCTTACATACACATATATCATTCATGGCTTAAGAAAAAAGACTCAGGAAGGGGATGAAACCACCTGGAATGGCCACAAGAAGCTCCTCCAAAGCAAAGGCTCCCTCCAGTGACTTCGTCAACCTGTATGATGCAATCACTAAAATAGAAAACCATTAAATGTACATGCACCAAATAGACATATGGCCCTTTTGGCCTAAAGAGATCCAACATTTCATAGCAACCTAACTGGCCCTCTTGGCCTAACAAAAGTAGCCCATTTGGCTACATCTAATGGATGGTCTTTTTGGCATATATACTGCATCTTAAGGATAGCACACAATAGGAGGACTAGCCCCATGCTACTCATGCGAGTCAGCTAAAAGCTTGATCCGGGTCCTTTGTAGAACCACTAGCCCAAGTCTTTCTACTTATATCTCAGTAATAAGGGCCATCTCTTCTTGGGTACTATGAGCTAAATGAATGACATCATTAGGTTGATATAGCTCATATTCTTGGTCATCATTCAAATGGATTGCTTGTCCCAACATTCCAGTAACTCCTCCTATAGGGAGAATCATGGATTTATGATCATTCAACCCTTCCCTATTTGGATCATAACATGTATCAATGGTACAACCCAAACTAGGTAGAGCTTAATGCCTAAGCACATCACATAGATGCATCTCAAGGTGGTCCCCATTGTCAGATGCAGCATTATGGCCTTTAGTTGCATCCTCTTGGGAGTCCATCAAAGCATGTCCACATGCAATTCCTGGCCCTTCATCTAACACACCAACCATACATTTAGAAATTTTGGGTCTCCAAACCCATCTCATATTCCTTTTCATATTTTTAGACTATCTCATTTTGCCACATTAGTCTACTGGACTCAATGTGGACTTATTGCTATAGCCAGATGGCCTCACATCCCTAGTGCTTCTACTTAGTACATGTGTTCCTTTGGCATGCCAGATCTTCTCTACGCAAGATGTCTTTACTTGCCTTTGTCCACTCTGAAATTGCCTATTTATAGGAACCATGCTCTTATTGATAGGAACAACATCTACTCGAAAGCATGACTCATTTAAAGATGGCAAAGGTCTCTTTAGAGCCTTTCCACTGGCAAAACTAGAACCTCCCATAGGATACTTATCCACACTCAAAGGCCCAATGGTTCTATCAATGTTACTATCACAACTATCTCTCATGGAAGCATTGAAAGCCTTGATGAGAATTACTGACCTTGGAATCTCTTTGTCCCCAAGGGGTATATTATCCCTAGTATTACCATTTTTTGCTTGGAGATTTGGGCTACCAAGGTTCCCCTCATAGGCTGCCTTGGTATCAATAAGTGAACTCTCTCCTTGTAGGAATGGTTGGAAGCTAGGGTGCACTTGTACTGAGCGGGAAAAACTCCAAAAGATTTCCCAACATCTCTGAATATGTCCCTCATAATCAATGGCATGCATCTTTGCTTCCCTTAATGACTTAGGATTCTGCATTCCCACTTAGATTTGCATGTTAATCTCTAAGCCACTCAAAAAGAGCTCACATAGCACATCACCTAGCAATGCAGTAGCTCTTCTTGGCCAAAACCTCACAATATCATCAAAGGCTCTAGCATATTCTTTAACAGAAGGATAGAACTATTGCCTAATTTGTATCAGCTGCCCTAAAACTTGGGTCATAGGCACCTTCTTCTCATATTCATCTAAAAATCGATCACTCAACTCCTCAAAGGATTTAATAGACCCCCTTGGGCGGCTCCAGTACCATTTTCTAGCCTCTCCCTATTTTAGGGTACTTGAGAATACGAGCATTCGATGAATATTATCAAACCCACTTGCAAAGCAAGTTAGGCCGTATTCTCGTAAATGCACCATCGGATCCTCATTAACCAGCCCATGAAACACTGGGAGATCCCTATAAGGAGGAGGGCATTTAGTCCTTTCCTTTGGGATCATCACTGGGCCATTAAAATCCTCGTATTCCTCTTGACCTAGTACCAACATGTTAGGGTCTTTAATTTCTTCCACTTCCACTTTTACTGGTGTTGAAAAGTCATTGGTTCCATGAACTTCCCTTTTCGCCAACTCATAAAGTGGTTTAGGGAGGCCAACACTATGTGATATGGAATCTACCCATCATCAGCTAGTGGTGTTTTAGTGAGCCTATTCTCATCTGCCCCCACTTTGCTCAAACTTAGGATTGATCCTAAAAAAGTCTTCCGTGCTAACAATGGTGTTCCACACACATAGACATCATCAAATGCTTTATGGATCTTAGCAATCACACTATGATACCCAACTGCATCGGGCACTAGCATCGGATCTTTCTTGAGATCATAGTCAGCCTAGTTCTCCTATGTGCATATTGACCATTGTTGTCACAGTCTTTTCTTCTATGACATTATCATCATGAATGATCATAGATGACTATGCCATCTTAGCATTACTTTCACTTTCTCGTTTCTCTTATCCGCATGGGCTAATCTTAGAGGTAGCTCCATGGATATTTTCCCATAGTGACCCAAACTCAAGCATGGTGTCACTTTCAGGGCAAAGACTAAAATAGTCAATCCATGACGCGTCCAAGATCCCACTAGACCATTCACGATAGACGAAATATCTTTTGCGTTTTGGGGATTTCTTGTATTAATTGTCATAATGATGACCAAAGTGTGTCTAACTTGACATCCAATGCTTCAAGGCGGCTCTCAATTAAAGCATAAGGCTAACAGGTCCCGTATATGACCAACATTCAAAAACCGCCACTTCTAAGAAGCTCCAGGCAAACACACCACTGATGGGGCCTATAATGGGCTGGCACTTGCTATAGCACTAGCTAGACCTCAGGCACACAACGAACAACCCCACCACATAGCCTTGTGGGCCAGGAGCATCTGTAATACACCAATGTACACTAGATCAACTTCATTATGTGTTTGTAGTTGATATGTAGTCCAACGTTTACCTTCCCTTCTCCTTAGAGGGAGATCCCATAACATGTAGGCATAGTGCCTCACTACACGAACATTAGGAAGCTCCCCTCGATTGATTGCCGCGGCTCCACTAGGACTCTCCTACACCTCAAGGATTGGCCCCAACATGCGTTGCTCCAACATATAAAACATAACGCACAAACTCCACTCTCTTCTTATTTTGTACGATCCAGGAATATATAGATCCTCACCAAAAAGTCCCAAGAAAAGTGTACAACTAACCTATAGCAAAGGTTCCTTTCCGCTCAGCATGTAAGTCATATCCTAGGAAGATAATCGCTATGCAATCTAGGACTGATACCATATCATGCATCATGCATAGTGCATATGATCCTAGTGCACAAAAAATATTCATCAAATTAGCATTTTGCGGTGTGGGACAAATAGCTCTTTCATGATTTTCACTAAACGTATGCTTCGATTTATGCAGACTAGCACCGATTTCTCGTGCTACTAGCCCCTTAAACTAAATTATTGCAATTCTAAATGGAATGCATAGTCAAATGTTTCAAAAATTCAAACCCTCTCAGCCCTCTTAATCTCTTAACATCACTCTTTCCCTCTAACATTTAGGTTATGCTGCGTTGCATAGGTGTAGGGTTTTGTTTTGTATGTAATTTTCGCATAAAATGGAAAAAACATGAACTATAACAAATAAAAAAAGTCAAACTAAAGCAAAACTTCATGCCTCGGCTTTGTTTTATAGCCACAACCACGAATCATAATTTTTTAGATTTTTATAATGCAAAAATCCTAAATTTTTCCAGTTTTAGCTATTTTTCTCTATTTATTTATGCATAAAAATAGATTATTTTTTGATTTATGATTAGTGACCAATTATGATAGCTGAAAGATGTTTTGTCTCAGCATTTTATCCCATACGCATCTCTTTTTCCCACCCAAAACCAATAAAACCTTCATTTTTATACTAAAAATGCACTTTTCGGGCCATAATTTAATTATTACGACTATTTATCATTACAGGTCTGCCATTTTTTTATGCACAACCCTCAATCATATTGCAAACAAGCTCGAAACAAATTTTTGTTCCATACAAATTCCATTTCAACCATCAAACATAAAAAAGAAGCAAATTTCCTTTGTAAAAATAGCGCATACTACTTACTTGTGTGTTGCGGGTTTGATTATTTTCTCGGGTTGCCAATGAACTGATCAACAACAAATCTTCAATGCTAAACATCTCCCCTTAGCCTCCTCTTGATCTTGGATCAATCTGGTTCATGCTGAACAAGCATCCATCAACCGGTCTTCATTCTTTTTCATGTGCATGAATTGCCCCTTAAGGGGAGAGGGAGGAGGAGAGAGAAAGACTAAAAATGAGATTTTTAAATCCTCCATTAAAATGAGCAAGCTTAGCCATCTTGTTCCTCTCCCTGCCGTGATTGAGAATCTCCCTCTCTCTCTCTCCAAACGAGTTTGAATCGGAGAGGCATTGAGCAAAAATGAGGAGGTGCATTGATGCTTCCCTCTATTTGACAGTTTTTACATTAGGTTCAAGGATTTTATTAAGCTTAAGGGTTAAAACATTAAAATAACTGGTTCATCTTTTTCTGTTCACACCATCTTGCAATATCTTGCAAGTGGATATTTCGGTTTTGAGAAGCCAAATGAACTCCAATTTGCAATCCGACAAGACAGGAGACTTCGTGTGGCGTCAAACTCCATCAACCTAGCCTCTCCCACGCACTTTACGACTTCCTGATCCGGTAGTTGCTTTATAACGCCAAACTTGCAGGGATTAAATGGGGGGTCAAACGACCTCTAATTGACGAATTGAGACTTGGGTTGGATTCTTGATGTCAAAATGCATCTAGGAAAACTCCAGCTCAGCCATCTGCCACCGTTTGATTTTTCATGAAAATTGGCTTGTTGACTCGTCCTAGCCATGTTTATGCTTTAAAACGAGTTTGAATAGCTTCTACATCAGCTTTAAGTCAGCTCCTAAAATGTAGCTCTCACTAAATCCACCACCCACTTAAAATGAAGAGACAATGGATATGTGGGCTGCAATCCATCCCGATGTCTCACAGATGAATACATTTGACAAAAGTACCCCAAACACCTCTATGGCCAGCCCACAAGTTTTCATGAAATTCTTGCATAACATTTACTTGTGAAGCTCTATCACCTAAAACTCGCAACGGCATACCTCGTTTCTTTTTAGCATGTTTCCATAAGTATCCATCTTTTAAGAAAAACCCATAGGCTTTCCTCTTGATCTTCTTAAACTCCTCATTTGACCATTCATCTCTCTTTGTTAATGTACTGAGGTATTGACCAATTCTTAGCCACTCTCCTGCATATTTGTCTCCCAGAAACACTTCTGTACAAGATGCAAAACATCGAAAGTGTATTCTCTTTGTTGTCTAAGATTTTGTTAATGCTATAGCAATACCTTGCATTGCTAAATTCACTCTTACAACATCATTTTTAGTTGCAAGAAAGTCATATTCTTCCTCCTCATCCATCATCCCATCTTCATTCTCATAGCATGCTTGAGATAACATGTGTGTCTCACTGGGTTATCTCTTCCTATAATATGTTGAAATTCAAGGTTCAAAGATTTGATGTATGCAATCCATCGGAGCATAGCAATGTCCTAAGTAGCACAACTACTAATCATACCCAATACCGGAAAACAATCGGTCTCAATGATTACATGAGCACACATAAAATACTCCTTGTCACATTTAAGGGCTGTCACAATTCCCCATAATTCTCTTTTAACATGTGGATACCTTCTTTGTCTTTTTGTCAATACTTTAGCACCAAAGCGTATTGCATATCTTTGCCCTTCCTCATCATCTTGCCCAATTGCCCATCCAATTCTGCTTGGGCTTGTATCAATAGTAATAATGATAGGCTTTCCATGTGAATAGTCAAACTTTCTCAATGTAGGAGGAGATTTTAAGAGTTGCTACAATTTCTTAATTGCTTTCTGTTGCTTCCTTTCCCAATGAAATCTCTGACCTTTCCTTAGAAGATGATATAGAGCATCAACTACATGTGCAAAGTGAGGAATCCATATCAAATAGAACACACATGCACCCAAGAATCTACGTACCTCTGATACATTTGTGCCTACATCTTGCATTCTATCAATCCCATCTATTTTTGATGGTGATGGTCTTTTCCCATAAGGCCCACACATATGCTCAACAATCAAAACGTCTTCAACTCCAAAGACTTTTGTCCAAAAATAGTTAAATGCACCTCTTCTAGATGCGTCAAAATCCTCTCACAATCCACAATATGGTCTACAACAAACTGTCTACATCCATGAGCATCCATCTCTTCATTCTTTTCATCCACTGCACACCCTTTGAATGGAGCATCATCCAAGAAAGGCATTGTCAATTGTGGTATAAAATCCCTAAGTACCCTATTCATAGCATTTGTCATGTGTGCCACTATTTGTTGCACCCTATAGGAGAGTACACATCCGTACTAACCCCAAGGGAGTCTTCATGGTTGTGATATCCCTACTTTCAATTGTAAGCTAAAATTGATCATACACTGAGTAAAGATCACCCAAAGAATACATTTCTTTGCCTGCAAAAGCCTCTACAAATTCATCAACCACAGGACCTGCATCCACATTTCTTATGGTCACTTTATTGACCGGTTGCATGTCTTGAATAAATCTCAAAGCCCCATTCTTTTTGGGCACAGCAAACCAATGCTTTGAGTGCGGGGCTGAAGAGGGATCCAAGATCTTCATGTGAATCTTTTCATTTAACAAATCCATCAGCTTTGGCAAGTAAGCTTTAGGAACTGGAATAGGCCTCAAGTTCCATGGTACATGTGGCACAGTAAATATTACCATAAGAGAGACAACAATTGGATCCACACAACCTATTTCAGTTGGCTAAATGCAAATGCATTTCCATGCCTAGCCAGCATTTGCATAAAACAATCTCTTTCAACATGCAAAAGAAACCCTTCTGCACCAACTTTCAATTCCTGTAATGTTTAAGATATAAACTAATGACCTATATCTTTAGGATCCTGTAAGCTTGGCTGCCTTGACACTTTTTCATACAAACTCTCACTTTCTGGTGGAAGTGGGAAAGCAATTGGTTTCACCTTTTTGTCAACTATCTTATAGTTTGTCTCCACAAGTGCTTCAGCCCATTGTAATCCTTCCTGTTGAGTAAACAATGCTATAACATCATACATGTCCAAAGAACATACTGACAACACTCTGTTTTCAGCCTCATTTTTTTGCATGTATAGTTGCTGAAATTTCAGCCGTAGTGTCATTAATATTCAGCCCATAAAAGATGTCTGAAATGCCTTCATTTTAAACTATCAGTCCCAATGCTTTCAGTTCCTTTGTAGCCCATTTCATAGATATGCGTTCAGCCTTGCACATAGCTTTCATAGGCTTAAGCCAACATGAACTATTTGTTATAAACTGAGAATAACCAATAGTAAATACATGCTTCATTCCATCAAGATGCGAGTACATCCTCTGAACTGTCAAGAATCATGTGGTGGGGGGACTTGCTTGAGCTGCTGTGCCAAACACACACTGTACACACAAGAGGAAGCTCACTCAAGATCACAAGAAGAGAGATGGAGGCCAAAACATTTTCTTGCTGATTTTTTATTCTTCTTCCATACACTATACAATGTACACAAAGTATAGATAAGATACAACATAAAGGAAATTTGCCTACTAAGTCAAATAGTGCATAACCGACTACACTAATTGACTAGCGCTATGTCTTTTCCAGGTGTAGGTAGGTGTAACAAACTAAATATAATAAGTGATAAGTGAGTGGCCATGTGAGTATCATAATGACCACCAATGTGCTAAGTGTAGACGTGCGGACCCATCTAGCTAGGCGGTTCATCATCAATGTCCGCACGTGTTGAGCTTGCCATCTCAACACTCCCCCTCAAGCCCAACTCTATCTCTACAACTCCAAGTAAGCTTCAGAACTTTTGAAGCTTCTCTGCATCCAATGCCTTTGTGAAAATGTTAGCTATCTGATCGTGTGTGTTGATATATACCAAGTCAATTCCTCCTACAAGTACATTCTCTCTCACAAAGTGGTAGTGCACCTCAATGTGTTTTGTCCTAGCATGGAACACTGGATTCCTAGCTAGCTGTATGTTGCCCATGTTGTCACAATGAATGACAACTAGATCATCTCCCTGCACATCCAAATCACCTAATAACTTTTGCAGCCATACCACCTCACATGCTACCATAGCAGCACCTCTATACTCAGCCTCCATACTCGATAAAGCAAATGTAGGTTACTTTTTGCTGCTCCATGTAACTGTTGCACTACCAAGGGAAAACATGAATCCACTTGTAGATCCTCTAAGTGAGTGGTTGGCATCACAAATACAAAATCCAATATTGAAAAGATACTCTCCAATCTTGTCAGACCTTGCTCTAGGTGCTTGGTTAAGCCCGTAGAGCGCCTTCTTTAACCTGCATAGATATGTAGGATGCTCTAAATCCTCATAACCTGCTAGCTGCTCCATGTACACTTCTTCTTGCAATTCACCATGTAAGAAGGCATTCTTAACATCCATTTTCTGCAAACTCCAACCATTGGCTGCTGCCAAGGCAATCACACACCTAATATTTTCCATCCTAGCAATTGGACTGAATGTCTCTTCATAATCTATGCCATATGTTTGAGCATAGCCTTTTGCAACCAGTCTAGCCTTATACGTGCTAATGGAGCCATCTACATTATGCTTGACTTTGTGAACCCACTTACAACCAATAGCTTTCTTACCCTTAGGCAAGGGTACCAAATCCCAAGTCTTGTTGGCTTCTAATGCAACCATCTCCTCATCCATTGTTGCATCCCAATGAGCATGACCAACAACATCCTCAAAACAAGTGGGCTCAACATCCTCAATTAGTTTCACCATATAAGCATAATGGTGAGCTGCATAACCTTCAAAACCAAATCTTTTAATAGGGTATCTGACCCTGCTCGATCTGCGTACCCGGATCACTCAATGGAGCCTTTACATTACTATGAACTCTTTGTACACCTGGCGTCCTGATTGAAGGAATGCCAAGCTCATCATTCAAACTCTCCAAACCACTAGAATCTCCATCCAATCCCAAATGATTGGTAGATGCATCATAACCATCCAACACTTTCTTCTTTCCTTTGTCCTTCCTTGCAACACTTATAGATCCACCTGCGATGTGGGGCTACTCCTTAGTCTCCCAGACCAAGGGCTCACTATAGGTGTAGTACCAGATGATGTTTCTGGTGCACTAAGACTCTATGATTCTTGTTTATCTTTCTATACATAGCTGTTCTGATCATTATTATCATCCAAAACATCACCAGCAGGTGTATACCAACTTCCCATCTCATCAAAGATAACATCCTTGCTCACTCTGAACTCACCTGTGAGACAGGGTTATAACAGCGATACCCTTTCTACTCTAAAGAGTATCCAATAAAAATACATTTTTCTGCCTTTGGATCAAGCTTCTTCCGTAGCTCATCTAGCACATGAACGTATGCAACATAGCCAAATACCTTCAAGTGCGATACATCGGGCTTCTTGCCAATAAAGCATTCTTCAGGAGTCATCCCATGAACTGCAGCTGTGGGAGTTCTGTTCATAATGTAAACAGTAGTATGGACAGTCTCAGACCAAAATTTTTTGGGCATATTCTTTTCAGCCATTAATGCCCATGCAACCTCTGCAATATGCATATTTTTTCTTTCTGCAATACCATTTTGCTGTGGGGTATACCTGCAAGTAAATTGCCTCTTTATCCCATGAGTCCTCAAGAAGCCATTGAACTCATTAGAGAGGTTCTCTCCCCCTCCATCTGATCTCAAGCACTTCACTTTTAATCCTATTTCTGTTTCAACAGCTGCCTTAAAAGATTTGAAGTGCTCAAACACATCACTCTTTTCCTTCATGAAGTATACCCATAGCTTCCTTGAACGATCATCAATAAATGTGACAAAGTATTTGCTACCACCAAGAGATACATTCTGTGTAGGCCCCCAGACATCTGTATGTACTACATCAAATATGTTTCTGCTCACTTCTCTATCATGCGAGAAGGGTTGTCTCACTTGCTTACCAAACTGGCGTGCTTCACAGACTTTATGCAATTCTGCAACTCTAAAAGAAGGCAACCCTGTAACCAATCCTCTGGATTGCATTAATTTCAGTCTTTGCACATTTGTATGTCCAATACGTTTATGCCATATTTCAATATCTGCAACTACTCCTTTTCCTTTAGCATGCATAGGAGCATCCATTGCAGGAATTCCAGCATCTAAAGTGAACATTCGGCCAACTCTACTTCCTTCTGCGACCAACTTGCACTTATCATTAAAGTCTTCTACAAAACAACCTTTTGCATTGAATCAGACCTGCAACCCTTGCTCTACCATTTGGCCAATAGATACTAGATTCCTTGTAATTGATGGCACATGTAATACATCTGTTAGACTCTTTGTCTGGGCATCATACAAGGACAAGGGAACCTTTCCAATGTGTGAAATTGGGTGGCATGAATCATCACCCATCTACACATAACCTGGGTTTTGTAAGTCTTGCATCTCTCCAAACCATTCAACATGACTGGTCATGTGATTAGATGCACTTTAATCGACATACCATACATCATCATGTGTCCCCTTTCCTGTAACTGCATTCACCATATGCTGCATAACAAACAAACACTCATTTTTATCTTTATTCTCTTGTGAAGACGATGCATAGTTTCCTTGCTGCAATTTACCACTGTGAATATCATCCTTCTTTGCATAGCAATGGGTTGCAATATGGTCTGTTTTGCCACAATAATGGCAAACAATAGCAGAATTTCCAGAACCTCTAATCTGCCATTCACCTCTTCCTCTAGAGCTCCCCCTATCTCTAAAGTTTCCTCTGCCCCCAGAAACTTGCATTTCACCAAACTGTTGATTGAACGTGTTTTGCTGATTATCGCCAACACGTCCTATACCATGGCCTCTCAAAGAGGATCTACCACGTCCCCTTTCTGAACTCGAGTAAAATGATTGGACCTGTTCACCATTTCTTTCAGACATATCACCCTGCATATTGATCTCTTCAATAATCATGAGGGATATCAGCACATCAAAATATGGAAATGGCTTCCGTACATATACTGAAGTAACAAATGATTTCCATGCCTTCTCATTGTTAAGGCCACTCAGAGCAGATGAAACCAAATCATCATCATCCAGCATTGCATCAATTGTTGCTAGAGCATCTGCAATGCTCCTCACCTTCAACACATACTCATTGACAAACATTTTTCCTTTCTTCAAGGCATTCAACTTTTGCTTGAGTTGATTCTTTTGTGTCTTTGTATTTACTAAAAACATGCTCTCAAAAATTGTCCAAGCTGCATGTGAAGTTTCTGCATTCCTGATATGTCCCAACATAGTATTATCAATTACTGCAGATAGCTAGTACATCACCTTTTTGTCTTTCGCATTCCACTCTTTCCATGCTTTTAACTCATCTGCAGTCGGAGGGATACCCAGCTATGACTCCTTTTCTTTACACGAGACAAACTCATAAATGCCATTTCCAATGAGGAAGTTCGTCACACAAAACTTCCATGAAGGGTAGTTGTTATTGTTGAGCTTCTCAATAATGGGATTTCCATTATTCTTTGCCATTATCACAAATAAGGATATAACATAGCAAGCTAGTCTTTTGCAATCTTCCACAACATGTGCACAATAATACACCAAGCATTTTTTTTTCATTGATTGCTCAACAGTACATGTAATCTGCAACCTGTTTGCAAATAAACCTTATGTTTGCTTCCTGCAAACACCTAAAAAATTACAGATTTGTAATCTATAACCTGCGCACCCACTTTCGGTCAATATAGCCGAAATCATAGTGTATCCCGAAACTACTGTCCGCAACCTTGCGGCTCTTAAACAGGGCCTGAAATGGCCTCAGACGCCCAAAATAATCTGTAAAATATATAGTGGTCTGCTTGCACACCAAATCTCACAGCAATTTGAGATTTTTACTAGACCCTGCTTCTAGTGCCTCCACAGGCACTATCCAAGAGAGAGTGTGGAAGAATGGGAGAGCCTCTTACCCGTTGCTTTCTTGCTCGAACCGTCCTCCTTCTCCTTCACTTCAATCTTCAAAATCAGCCTCTCTTAGTGGCGCAGCTCTGATACCATGTCAAGAATTTCGTGGTGGGGGGACTTGCTTGAGCTACTGCGCCAAACACACACTGTATACACAAGAGGAAGCTCACTCAAGAACACAAGAAGAGAGATGGAGGCCAAAACGTTTTCTTGCAGGTTTTTTCTTCTTCTTCCATACACTATACAATGTACACAAAGTATAGATAAGATACAATATAAAGGAAAGTGGCCTACTAAGTCAAACAGTGCATAATCGACTACACTAATCGATTAGCGCTATGTCTTTGCCAGTTGTAGGTAGGTGTAACAAATTAAATATAATAAGTGATAAGTGAGTGGCCATGTGAGTATCATAATGACCACCAATGTGCTAAGTGTAGATTTGTGAACCCATCTAGCCAGGCGGTCCATCATCAATGTCTACACGTGTTGAGCTTGCCACCTCAATATAAACAACACTACTGTAGCCCCGCATTACAACAATGCTTAATGAAAATCTAGGTCTTTGAATTCCCTTGCATTTGGAGCCAAAGGAGATTCTTGAAGCGCCTGATTTCTAGGATGATTAACAAAAATAGTAAGAAATTGAACTACTTTCCTCCCATCCTTTCTTCTGACTCTTGTATATACAGAACCATCATCAAGCACCTTTGTTTCCATACACACTCCTATAATATAGGGCTGTCCCAAAATCACTGCATATGAGGAATTATCTTGCACAAAGAAGTGTTGCTTTTCTTGTACATCACCAATTGTCACTTTTACATTAGAACATGCAACATAGAACTCTCCTGAAGAATTATTTGCAGCCCTCATACGCCAACCATGATCAATGTCTACAGGCCATGCACCATTTTCATACAGTCCACGCTCAATGACCTTTATCGCTGACCCATGGTCAAGTAAAGCAACACAAGGAGTTTCACCTTTCCCTATTTTCACTACCGTCTCAGTGGTAGCCCTGGCCCAATGATTTCTTGTGTAGTTACTTCAAGGAATAAATCCTAGAGTCTCTTCCCCATATTGTTGCATTTACCTTACTCCACCAGGCATATTGCTACAAGACAATGCATTTTCATCCACTTTCTTCTCTTTTCCACATGCTATCCACACTGATTAGTAGCATCCTGCATAGATAATCCAGTACTTACTTCATGCTCATATTCATCCAAAATACTCAACAAACTAGTTTTCTCTTCAAATTGCAGCAATGCACTAGTGGTATCACCAAGAAACTGACACTTCCTCTTAATTATGTCAATGATCTCATCATAAAATTCTTGCTTGGCAATGCCAGAAACCTCTCCCAAGGTGAATTCCACTTGACTATTTAGGATTCGTTCTTCAAGAAACTTCTTAAGATTTGTCGCTATCTCAATATCATACTGTAGCTTATACCCTGGCTGCTTGCCCTTCTTTTTGCCCTCTGGTTTATTATCGTGTTTTTGCTCGTAATTGACCTCTTTCATAACATGCTCAGGAGGTGGTTGATTTGTAGCTTTAGGTTGATCCACACTTCTTCTTGTTATTCTTTTAGATGTCCCTGCATTATCTTCATCTCTCTTGCATTTTTCTTCCACAAGTACATTCGTGTTTTGTACCTTTGCTAAATATGCATACACTGAATATGCATCTACTGGTGATTCCCAACCAATTATGTCATGAATGTTTTGCCCTGCATTAGACATTTCACAATCAGTAACCTTTTTCTTTTCAGCTTCATGTAAAGCATGTGTCCATATTTCAGCCTTTGGACCAACCATCACTTGGCCATGCATTCTATCCAACTGTAGACCAAAAGTAGAAGCATGTACCGCCGCATAAGCATTTCAAACAGCCAAGTCTTCCAACAGATTTTGCATATCTCCCTTTCCAAAATTCAAAGCAAGAGGCAATCCCATTTCTTGTGTATGGATCTTGCCATCTTTCCAAAAGATGAATTGTCATGCCAAGGCCTTTTGATAGGCAGCACAAACCTTTCTCTCATGCTGCAAACTATCACACCACATCCATCTCTTTCCTTGCTTAGGGGGCTCCTGCCCATCCCCTTTCCTCTTGTCCTTTTTCATCTAATATTTCAACCTTCAGTTGAAGATCCTTCATCCCTTTGACCAATTCATCTAAGACATTATCCCTAATAGAGAGAACAATAGTAGGTACATCCATAAGGTTAGCCACAGAAGTGGGTGGCTTATTGGATACTTCAACTATTTCTCCCGTAACAGTGGGCAAGCTAGAGACATGTAATCTTTCTCTTCTTTGATGCTTTTTCAGAAGTGCAGTAAGAGCTTCCTTAGCATGTCTCCACTCTATTTTCAGACATGTCTCTGTATAGTCTAATCCTCTAGCAAATCATCAAGCTTCTCTTTAAGCTCAGGATTAGCTGCTTTTAGAAACAATTCAAATTTCTGGCTTGCAAGAGCTTGATGTTTTGCAAGATCCAACTGCTCAAATCGACTTTCAAATTATCTTAACAATTATGTAGCCACAAGATCCTTATTGGGTTGTAAAACCCACTCCTAAAATTTTTTGCGCGTAATCAAATTGGTATCCTCAATGTAAAATTCTTCCATGAGTGTATTCTTGAAAGCTACCCAGTCAACATTCTACAAGTATAATTCAGTAATCCACACTTTCAGTTTATGTACAGTAACACGTACAAAATACTGGCTCCATGCAGGTTGAGCCACCCCAAAGAGTTCCATCTTTTGAGCATTGGTATGTACATATGCAGATACATTTTTTCCATTGAATAACTTCATCTCATGCTCAACTGCTTGCAGAGCATTCATCACAACACTTTCTATTTGAGCAAAAGCCTGCATCACCTATTGTTGCTATTGTACCTATATAAGCATATTCATATTTTGCACCAACTGTTGCAAAACATCACTGGATATTGTGTTTGAAGGTTCTCCCATCTTGCCTTTCCTTATTCAGATGACCTTTCATGTCTGGTTCACCAATGTTGGAGGGTTTTTTGTCAAAAGGTTGAAACCACCGAGGATCAGAGGTAGAAGGAAGTAGAGATAGGAGATGGAAGAGAAGAAAAAAAATAGAAAAGATATAAACACGACAATGACAAAGCACAATGAATTGAATCAATATGTATTGACAGAACCTGAATTCTTTTGTCTAGCTCTACTCAGAAGCAATCTCCAGGCATGAGATATATTGAAGCTCCTTCCTAGACAAAAAATGTGCATCAAAATTACAGCTCCTTCTCTGCTGCTCGAAACCCAATTCTGATGGCTTTGTTGGACTAGTACTAATGACTCTGATCACATTGACTCTCTTGATCAATAAGAAAGTCAGATGATGATACACTCTAGAGTTTTTCACACTGTGTCTGTGCAGTGGCACGAAAACGTTGTCATGCCGGTATGCGGACAAAGGGTGAAAAACTCTAGAGTCATTTGGATTTCTTATTGATCTAGAGAGTCAATGCCATATTAGTCATTATTGTCAGTGTCCGTAGTATGGCTAGTTCAAAAATACTAGATTTTTGGAAAAGGTTAGCATTTTTTTATATTTTAGATATTATTTATTGTAAATATTCGAAAGTTGTAGACAACTTCTAGAACAAGATAACATGTAAAAAAAAAGCAAGTGGCTTTTAGCCATTTTTGGGGGATTTTATGCAAAAGGAAGGATTGGCAAAATCGCTGTTACGCGATTACAGCTTTTAGGTAGCAGACAACACTCCAAACTGGAAGAAGAAGGATTGATGTGGGAGTATTCTTATTAGATGTCTTGGTATTTTACCCCCCTTTTGGAGCCAACGGAAGCATCAGATTGGTGGTCTGATCAGCAGAGAGGAAGCTATTTTTTAATGCATGTTTTTGGTCTAGAATAGATTTACCTTCTTAGGATGTAGAAATAAATTGTCAGGATTCTTCACCTCTATGAGTATTCTTTTACATCTCCTATTTCTTTAAACCCCTTCTCTTCTGTCTATGCCTCTCCCTGAATCTCCCTTCACCATATTGTCTCTTACCCCCATGGTAGACTTTTGATCCCAAACGCTCCGACAGTGATGAACGACATGAAAGTTGGCAATAGGTGTGTAAAGATGGGGGATT
Source organism: Lygodium microphyllum (assembly GCF_053477565.2). Taxonomy (NCBI): domain Eukaryota; kingdom Viridiplantae; phylum Streptophyta; class Polypodiopsida; order Schizaeales; family Lygodiaceae; genus Lygodium; species Lygodium microphyllum. Next base: position 39,948,309 of record NC_141155.1, on the reverse strand, counting down.
CTATAGGCTCAAGTGGTGCTAATGCTTTAGAACAGATGATTGCTTTGTTGTAGCAACAAAAAAAACATCATTTGTTACAACAACATATGCAAACTTGGTAGGAAGAAAAAAGAATTGATTCCTTAGCTGTGAATGCATTGCAAGCAGTGGGACAAGAATTGAAGAAGTTTAAGGGTCAAAATGTTTCGGCCTTCATCCGGTTGTATGAACAAAGATGTTGTTTCATGGGGTACTGTAGTATTCATGAAGTTGGTATTTCTCCTATTTCATTCCAGCCATGATTCTTTGTCCACAGGAGTCAACTTGTCAAGGGTGCTATAGCTAGCCGTCTGAACTATTTAAAAACTGGACTGCAAATCCCGATCAGTTTTATAGGTGGTTCCTAGACTAGGAGTCTCGACTCTACTGTTGTCGGTTGTTTGATGCTTTTTGTTTTGCAAAAACATGTGTGTATTTGTTCATGTGTGTCTGTAAAGTTTTGAATATAGAGAGGAGAAAAAAGCAAAATCAGGATCATTCAACTTGGAAGAATAGCTCAAGCATGCAATATGTACAGATGTCACAACTCTATGCATGTTACCTGAAGTGTAATGAATGTGAGCCTATGGAGGTGGTGTGTAATGGTTAGCATTATGATGTAAGAACACACTCTAAGTTGCATGTGCAGGGGGTTGTCACACATTGGGGTAGTGCACTTGAGTCATGCCCTATTGCACTAGTGCATTGGCTTAGTAGACTTGCACTAGGATGTGATGGTGTGGTCTTTAGGTACACTAGTGCATAACAAGTATGCACTAGGGGTCGTGTGTAGGAGGGTGTGGAAAATGGTTGTATGAGGGGTGGGTGCACTATGCACATGTGTATTGTGTACGTGTGCACTACGTGCTAGTGAATGTGTACTATATGTATGCGCTATACACTATTGTGAACAATGTATAAAAGGGTGAATTAGGGTGGCTACATGGTTTGAATACGATCAAGGTATGTGCGAATGAATGTCCTAAGATAGCCTAAGATGGGATATGTTAGTGTGTATGTGCACTATGTGTAGTACATTGGTCACTAGTAGGTATGCATGTGTATGTATGAACCAATGCATGTAAACTATGCACAGAGCTGACAGGTTAGTACACAATGTGGTGCACTAGGGTACTATAAAATGAGTGTGAAGGGATTAAGATGTGGGGGCATGAAAGGTGGATGTACTATGGATTAGGGGTACAATAGACATATGCATGTGTACATTTGTGCAATGTATGTGTGCACACTATGCATTATGTAGTATGCACTGTGTTCTAGTGACATATGTATTGGTGCACTATATATAGTACATTAGAACTGTGCGAATAGAGGGTGTCCTACAATGGTGTCTATCAAGTAGTTGCAAGATGAGTCAATCAAGTGAGCTTATGCACGGGCTGCTACTATTGCACCATGCACATGTGCACTAACGTGGTATGTGAGGTTAGAGCTACACTTGAGCATATGCACCAATGTGTATAAACTTTGTACTGAGCACTTGTGGGTCCATAGTGCGTGGTGTAGTTTACTATGGTAAAGGATAGGTGTCATGCAATAGTAGCCTTATGTGCCAAGCTATGTGCAAGTTCATCTATTGATCTATGTGTAGTGAGCTACTGACAATACACTAGATGTAGTACACTAAAGTATCTTGTGCTCAAAGCACATATATTAGAATGGGGTACTTGTGTAGTGTGATGTAGGTTGGGGGGGGGGGGGAGGCCACCATATATAAACCATCAATATCACGTGCATTCAAAGGGTATTAGAAAATACCCTTTCCTTGTATGATGTAAGGTAATAAAATAACCCCCTTTCCTTTAAGAAACTTATAATATTTTTTCAATTGAAATTAAAAACCCCTTTTATAAACGTAATCTTGTTAGTTTTATGAAATAAAACAACCCTTCCATTGATCACACGTGGTACACTTACATTTTTTGAGGTGAACCCGCTCGAGATAGTGTGCTCTATGTGTGGTGGTCCTAGAATGAGCCTTGGGGACCTACGCAAGTGTGTTGTAAGGTGTCAACTTCCTTCTTCCTCTAACTCTCCTTGCAAACACACACACACATGTTAAGATATTTGCAATCACACCTACTTTAGTCCCTTTGTATAGGACAGCTAGGCTAGGAAGATGTAGTCCATTCTAGGAAGAGAGATAGATCCCATATGCACAGTGGATGTTAAGTGCTACCAAAGAACTCTATATAATGATGTACTTGAACTATCACTTTCATATGATGATAATGAAATAGTACTTGTCTCTTTTTGTCAAGTTTCTATGTCATTGTTGTCCATATACAAGATTGTGTTTATGAGTTCAAGTCTCAATATTGAAACCTAATTCACTTGTGTAGCAGTTGTCTACATTGTCATGTCAACATGAGTTGTGTCTTTATCTTCCATCCTCCATAGCTTCCACCTTTGCCATGCTCTAGATCCTACATCTTTTACATGGTATTAGAGCCCAGTTGGGCATGGCACTACTGCTCCAGCTCCATTGTACTCTCATCTAGCTCAACTTGAGCTCAATTTCGCTTAGGTTAAGTCTAGGCGCTCATCTTCTACTCCTTCTCCATTTGACCTTGTGACAGCCATAGCCACTATGCACCTATCCTGCTTCAAGCTCTTAGATCTCTTCAACCAGAAAATATCAAGCTTTCTTCTGGATAATTGTAGCCCTGCTCCTGGAGCTCCTCTCTATCACCTCAGAGCTCAACATTAGGCCATTTCAAGCTCAGCGTTATGAGTCTACACAGTTGCTGCCCTGTGTGTCTGCCATAGCCAGATAGACCTTGCCAGGCATAACTCTTCAAATTGTCTTCTAAAAAGCTGTTCCCCAACTTCAGCCGCATCATTATGGCACAACATAACATGCCATTGATCACCCTCTGCTCCAACATTCATGAAATCGCGAGAATCTTGCTGAACTGCGCCTATTGACGTTCGAGTTGTTGTCGCCATCGCTACAGGCCGCGATCTGGATGAGGATCATAGAGCTTTGATAGGCCTTGAAAAGAGCTACATTTCCATTAAAAAAGTTTTGAAAATGATCCACCATAGCTCCTGCAATAATAAAAAAACCAGGCCCTTATGATGAAACCCTAAAATCCACTATAGCCAATTTTTCACTCAAGCTCAAAAATCTCATTATTCTCTCTCTCATGCCACTTGGAGCAATACACTGCCACTTTGACCTATTGTCCCAGCATCAAATCAAGGAGGAGAATAACTTGGAAAGATTGAAGAAGGATTAACAACCCCGAACAAAGAAGATTCAAGCTCAACATCAACACAAACATAGTCTCTGCATAGTGTCTTTTCACACTGTCATTACTTGTGTCTCTTGACACATTGTAATCTACTCTTCCACTGATAAATCTCAAAATTTTGAAATTGATTTGCTACTGTTTCCATAAGTCTAACATGGGCAAAGACTCTCCAACTGCTCGTTTCAAAGGAGTTGGGTTTCACACCTAGCAGGCCCGCATCAAACTCATCCTGATGAAGAAGGGCCTCTAGGCCATTACCACTAGAAAAGAAAAGAAGCCTTGTGATGAGGATCTTGCTGTAACTTGGCAAAAGAATGATGATAAGCCTAGGACATTATTTAACTGGAGCTAGACGATAGCTATATCCACCATGTGTATAATTGTGAGACCTCAAGGATACATGGAAGAGACTTGACACCTTGTTCGGTGCACAGTCTAAATCATCAAAGTATGGTCTCTTGATTGAGTTTTTTAGGCTTGAAATGAAGTCCAGCACATCACTTGCCACACATCTAAATTACGTGGAAGGACTTCTAACCCAACTTGCAGGAATCAACATTAAAATGGAAGAAGATGTTTGCATCAGTGTTCTACTTAAGAGTTTGCCTCCTGAATATAATAATGTATCAACAACTTTAATCAACATACCAAATCCTGAACTTGTTGATATCCAGGCATCATTGTTAGAAGAGGAAAAGAAGCTAAAATCTAAGGAAGAACCAAGTACCTCTAGTGATGAGCATGCATTATATGTTGGCAATAGGTACAAAGGCAAGAAGGATCATCTCTTCAGTGACTTTTGCAAAAGGACCGAACACACTGAGAAGTTCTGCATATATATATATCTCATTACTTTGATGATTTCCGAGTTGCACTTTGACAATGGGAGGTCCCCTAACCTCCAACAAGGTACGATATCATTCGCTTAGTCCACTTCAACTTCCTAATTGATATAAACAAATAGTGTGTATAGAGCATGAATAGTGATAGATTAATCCCATAGATACACATGTAAAATACTATCACTGTGAGAATTCTTCAAGTTTTGAGCCATGGTACATATTACCACATGTCATTCACCTACTCTAAAACTATAGATCATCTAGCATGTTCCACATTTCTTAGTTTTCATCATGATCAAAATCATTCACTTTCTCTTCATTATCTTTTTCTTCCTCTATGTTTTCATGAGCAATCTAATTTTCATCCTCTTCTTTTTTATAAGTGATAGGGTACCTCTTCTTAAATAGCTATGGGTATCTTCAACTCTATCCCATAAGATTGCAAAGAGAGTATGTAGCATTATCATATGCATGTCTCATGATCTAAGGACCAAACCATCTCTTAGAGACCTTCTTGATGGTACTATGCTAACTATCCAAATTATTGTCATCAACAAGTATTTTCTCTTCTTATTCTATAGCTATAGGTCAAAATATGAGCTTCTTGTCAAAATTTTCTTTGTTTCTTAACTTGTCTTTTTTCAATCTTTGTACTACAAGCACTATATCTTCTAGTCTCCTCTCCAACTGATGAATCCTTCAAGCTAGCAACTCTTCTCTGTTGATCCCTTCATCCCATGGCAACATGTTTCAGGTAGTACTTACCTTCTACATTGGAATGATTGGCTTCTACATCCATCAAGTCTACATGCATATATCCTATTGTAGCACTATGAATAATGCAACCAATCCATAGGGCATATGGGAGTAATTATGGCTACTCTCATATTTTTTCTCTACATACCTTTGCTAATGCCTTGCAAATCGGCAGATGAAAGATCTGCCATGATAGTCGATGGATGTCTCCTATCATTCTTCCCATTGTCATTAGGATTATATGCTAATGAAAGTGCAAGCTTGATCTCCAAGTTAGAGAAGAAATAGTTTTACAATGATATATCACATCCTCTAATAAGAACTTATATATAGTACTAGTAGATTTTGTTCTCAAATTTTGGCCTTTAAATTGATTTGTATGATCCTCTTATGGAAGCATGATATATCTTGTTTGCCATTATCCCATAGGCATAGGCACTAAGTCCACAACCTGTTTGTAATGAATAGAAAGAGAATAAGTAGGATGCAAACCATCATAGTGTCCACAGAAGAATATATCTAACATATGGTGCAAGTCTCAGAAAAGTATAAGACATTAAAGCCTAAGACATCTAACAAATGTACTGCAAGTCTCAACAAAGTATAAGACATCAATGTACTACATTTTGCTAAATTCTCTTAACTCATTATCTCATTCTCCTCTTCTTGTCAAGGTACTCAAATATTTCCCAATTTGCAGCCATTACCCATCATATAACTCTTTTGAAAAAGTTTCTATCAAAGAAACAAAACATTCATGATCAAGTGTTATACATATAATTTTAGCCTCTTCATCATTAGCCATCATATTTGCTTCATCATACACCTTGCTCAAGACAATATATTAGCCATTATAATTTTTTCTTCTACTATATGTCAAAACCTAGATAGTGTGAGCTATATATAGCTCCAATATATATGTGTTGAAATGTAGAGAGAGAAGATATGTAGTGACGCGATAGAGAGAGAAGAGACACACCATATACACTCCCAAAGACTATATAATATTGATCACAATCTACATGTATATAGGTGACACCTAGTCTAGATAAGGTGAGCTATATATAGATCCAACACCCCCACTCAAACAAAGGTCTTTAGTTGTGGATGAAAAAAACCCTTGGGGAGCACAAGGGAAAAAATTGAGCTCCTATATACAAATGTATAAACGTGATCAAGAAGCATTATTGTGTACATGTAAAGTGAATCCGTGCATGTGAAGTGAAACTGAATATGTATGTACAAAGATTACCAACATGTGTGAGGTTTATGTGCATATGTGAAGTGTTTGGTGCCTACAAGGAGTACGTACAATGGCACTACAATGTCATAATATATTAATCCCCAAATATTGAATTTGCGACAACTCCAAGTTCTGAGCACAACAGAGTGAAGTATGCTTCATTGAGTCCTTTGCTGAATATATATGTAGTCATTTGATCACTTGGACAATGTTCAATCATGATTGTACCTTTCTTTACTTCATATTGAACATAATGATAATGCACTGCAATATGTCTAGACTTGTTATATTGAATATAGAATTTAACAAGACTAATAACATTTTGGTTATCATATCAAAGTGGTGTGCTCGAGAGAGGAGGATGGCCAATATATGATAGAACTTGTTGAAGCCATACTAACTCTTGAGCAGCTAAAGATGCAGCTACATATTCAGCCTCTGTAGTAGTGGAAATAACAACACAACATTGTTTCTTACTAGTCCATGAAACAAGACAACCATGATAAAGAAACAACTTCCACCTGTAGAGTGCATAGATAAGTGAGAGCTTGCCTAGTTTGCATCTGTATAACCTAGAAGTTGAAGTGAATGTAGAGAATCAAAGTTTTGTTCATGCCAATAAACCAACCCAAAATCTTTATTGTCTTTCAAATGCTTCAAAACTTGTTTAGCTTTAGTCCAATGTTTAAGGCATGGAGAACTAAGATGTTATTCAAGAAAATTTGTAGCAAAAAGAATGTCAGGGTGAGAATTTAAGCCAACAAGATTAGCACAAGGTTGATGTAATGCTAATTGTCCATCATTTTGCAAAAAGACAGTTTTTAGTAGAGCTCACAAGATAAGAGTACTAGTAGGATGTGCAAAACCCAAACCAAACTTTTGAATAATATCTTTAAGTAACTTTGTTTGAAGCAGTAATAAAACACCCTTTTCCCCATAGCATTGAATTTGAATACCAAGACATGAGTGTATATCTCCAAGATATCAACAAACACTGTCACACGGAATATGGGTAGGAGTTCGTGAAAGTCACTCACAAGAGGGACACTTTGTGATATGGGGCAAAGGATGATGAAGAGTAATCAATTCAAGGAAAATACATGGAGTAAGAAGAATGGTTAGGTTTCACATTCAATCAAATACATATGTGGGCAAGGTAAGATAGAGAAATTCATGTATACATTTAAGCTTACTTTATATTCAGGATCAAGATACAAAGAAATGATCTTCCAAGGTAAGAGATCCACTCCATGGTATAAGCACTAAAATGTAGAAGTAAAGTGGTATTATGGACAAGGTGTGGATAGAGGATATCACAATTGTAAGATGAGATGTGGTAAGTACATGAGAGCAATTTTTTATACATAAATTGGATGATTAGTACAATGATTAAGCATCCTTTTTTTAATGCTTTGGTGAAAGTTATGAACTTGCTAAAGCCTTGGTCTTGTTGAGGCCTTATGTCATCTTCATGCCCTTTGTTTATCTGTGTGAAGGTGACAATCATTATCTCTTACTCCTACCCAATTGATGGCTACTGAAGTGCTATAGTCGCACTCTTAGATGATGTTGTGACAAATTAACGATGTTACCAACTGCACTAGTAGGGTATCTCCTACAAACATGCTTGTTATCACATGGGTATTGTCATGACAAATTGATTGCCACCTCCTCTAGTTCCAGTCTGAATTCTATCTACCATTGCTACCACATCATGTCTTCAATATAAATCTACATTTATCTATAACCTCCAGCATCATGCTTCATTTGCAAAGCCTCTTTGAAATCACTTGCATAAAGGTTTGGGTTTGTAGGCATTCTAAGAACTCTAGGACCCCCATGATCCAAATAGAATATGAAAATATGATCATTAGGGCCACTATGGACTACCTTTCCACTGTCTCCAGTCAGGGCACTTCGGTTTCCCAAAATCACGGCAAAGAACACTCCAGCATAAACATCATCGCATGTAGAACTATTAATGATTATACTAGGGCATGGATTATACTTGTTATCCACAATGTCATCATACATGAAGACAATAATGTTTTTGTCCTTGAGACCACCTCATTTCAGTACTTGAAAGGCATGGCAAACATTAGCTTGATGTCGGTAATTTCTATAGCATGCTGAGCTAGATATCAAGATGGCCCATCTAGTTGCAATTTTACTACTTGTGGCCCTTCATCCGTGGAGCATCGGTAAATATCAAAATCATCCCATCCTCCTTTGAGGAGAATAAGGACAATCACTGCATCTCAAATGGCTATTGAAAAGGCCGACCTATCGTGCTGGCTATGTAGCATAGAATCACCAATGCAATGGAGGATGCCAAGTGCTGGCACTGGGATCCCCATCTCTTCAACATCTACATGATTGTAGGCTACCGCAGTAAGTGCCATCCTCTCATGAGCAGTGTGATCATTGAGTCTAGCCCCTCAAATCATGGTGACTAGACTCGTGAAAATGATGACTATCTCCCCATTAAATTGCAGCATGACATGGAAACGAGCAAATCATGCTCCCACTCAATCAAAAAGTAGTGGCTATTTTGCCTCCCAAAATATTATAGTCCCTTGGCTTCTTCAACACATATTCCACCCTCAAAATCATATGATAGCTCTCATATCCATGCAACAGTCCTTCCATGAAGTCATGGACATGCTACACCAAATAAGGCCCAAACCATCATCCTGAAACCTTGTGGATAGCATTGTGGTGGTTGTCTAGATTGCTATCATAGACCAACACCCAATCTTCCTCCTCAATCTCTCTAGGTCTCAATTTGTGTCTACTATCAAATCAGACTTTGCTATGAATTCTGGCCTCTTTGAGCTTCTAAAAAACTCTCTTAATATACTCAAATCTCCTCTCCAACTGACAAATATAAAGAGCCAAAAGATCCTCTCTAGTCATATCATCATGTTACCACGGTAAAGCATTCCAAGTGAGTGTGCAACTCTCTGTAGGCATGACTGGTTTCTGTCGATGCATCAACTCGGCAGGCATATAACCTATGGTCACATTGTGTGTAATGCAATCAACCCATATGGCGTAAGGCAACAATCTAGGCTACCTTCTGACCCGTCCACAACACCATATTAGGGAATATGGAAATTTTCCATAAGTTTGGGACATATGGTCAAATCTTTGGATTTGTCATAACTTGAACACTATAACTCCAAATCGAGCACTCTATAGCTCAGTAGATTCAAATTTTCAACCGCTTTTCAATGATAGGTCACATCATATGGTTTTGAGAAACTTACGGGCATGTTACCCCCATGCCACCTTTTTAGTATTCAAAAAATGGGAATTGGGAGGTTCCCAAACTCACTAATATTGTGTTCCATTGCATGCTTTGGCCAAGGCTTTTACAATCGGCCGATGGCCTCTCTCACTTTTCCCATTGCCTTCTGGATTATATGTTGAAGTCAAAGTAAGTTTAATACCAAGGCAAGATAAAAACTCCCTAGCCTCATCAACATCCAACTCACCTCTATCTACTATAATTTTCCCAATGTAGCCATATGTGCAAATAACATCCTCTAACAAAAACTTACAGACCACTAAAGTAGTCTTCGTCCTCAAAGCTCTTACTTCCATTCAATTTGTGAGATCCTCTTGTGCCAAAACAATGTTCGAACTCTGCAGCATGTTCGAACTCTTACCTTTATTTTGCTTGGGTGCACACTCATTTTGAGGATACCTTTGTACGTATTGTAGCTCATTTTTGCTAGCACCTTGCTTTTATGCATCAGTAGTCTAATCTGAACACTCGCAAGTGTATCCCTAGTTTGTGTTGAGATATGAGCTCCACTCGTGATATGCCAGGGTGATCGTTGTGCATTTATGCCACCGACTTGACAGTTGCAGATGCGGTTGGTACACCGCCCATGAATAATAGCTAGATGATAGCTATCCTTATCTACTCTAGTTCGTGGCTCAGTTAGTATACCACCTTAGTTAGTTGAGTTTGGTTTGAGACCTATATATAGGGTTCTTCTATTTCTTTTGTACTAGAGTTCTTTTGGCTTACACAACTAAGAAGAGGAAAACTGTTTTCAGCCTCCACCCTTGTGTGTTTTCCCCCATTGTGCAAGCAAGAAAGCTACAAGTGAGACTCCTTCCTTCTCTCCCACAATCTTGACATGGTATCAGAGCCTTGTTCGTGGTAAGGAGCTCAAGAAAGCAAGCCAAGTTCGCGGACTAGTGTTGCTTTCATTCTTCTGTTTTGGGAGCACGTCTCTGCACGTAGCACAGCCGGAAAGTGCAAGAGTGCATTGTCTCAGGTTTAGACGCCCTTCGCGGTGAAGAAACAGGGCAGTGAAGCAATAGACCCTGTTTTTTTTTATTTGAGGCCATTTCGGAGCCTGTTTTGGAGGCAGAAGTTTTCTGCACGCACTCAGGAAAAGGCCCAGTTTTATGTTGTGCGACCACTGTTCTACAGGTCGATGAAAAGTTACTGTAAAAATTACATCGTATGCCTGTGCGCAGAGACATTGGGAGTTACAGAATCATCCTTGTTGCCTGTTGATGCAAAATCGTCACTAGGAAGTGACTGTGTGGTCAAATACCACTTTCGTCAGTTTTGCAGATTCTCTCTCACAGATTGTCACTGAAAAGCTTGACAAGAACAACTTCCAAGCATGGAAGTTTAGAATGACGAATTTCCTTATGGGAAAAGGATATTGGGAATTTGTTGCAGGAAATGAAGAAGAACCAGTTCTTCTTGATGTTCCCAATCAACAGCAAATGCAGGCATTTAAAGCATGGCATGAGAGAGCCAGGAAAGTTATGTATTGGCTGTCTATCAGCATTTCAAACTCTATGCTTGTGCATATTCAGGATGCAAGTACGCCAAAGGAGGCACGGGATACTTTGTAAAAAATGTATAACACAAATACGCAAGCCAGGAAAATGCAGCTCAAGCAAGAGTTGGACAATATGCAAAGAGAAAGTATGAGCATCAATGACTATCACATGAAGGTGAAGAAGATTGTAGATGCACTTGCTTCCATTGGGTCACTAGTGGAAGATGATGATTTAGTTTTTGTGACCTTGAATGGTCTAGGAAAGGATTATACACAGTCTCGAACATCCATTTCGGTCCGTGAAAGATTTTCTGATTTTGAGGAGTTGATTGCTCTTCTAATTTCTGAGGAGCAGAGAAATGGTGGTGCATCTTCTTCAGGAGGAACTTCAAAAGAAGCAGTCTTCTACTCAAATGGTGGAAGAGGTAGATGCAAAGGTAGAGGAGGCCGATCTGGAGGCCGTGGTAGAAATCAGAATATGCAGCAAACTCAAGAAAACCAGTCGTATGGAGGAGGATGTGGTAAGTCTAGAGGCAGGGGGAGCCAAAGAGGTCGTGGTGGATGGCAAAGAGGGCAAAATGCTAACAGCGATATCGAATGCTACTACTATGGTAAAATGGGTCATATGGCTAAAGACTGCTATAAAAAGCAGAATGACATCATGAATGGAAAACTGTAACAAGGGAACTATGCATCTTCTAGTAGACAGGGTGATGACATAAATGAGCATTTGTTTATGGTGAAGCACATGACCAATTCTGTGACAAGTGACGAAGAAAGTAACAATGTGTGGTATGTTGACTCAGGTGCATCAAACCACATGACAGGTCATGCAGAATGGATGCAGGATGCAAGGAAAATGAAAAAACCAGGATTTGTGGAGACTGGTGATGATACTGCACATTCTATTGTGAAGATTGAAAATATTCCTTTGTCTATGTAGGATGGGAAAAAGAAATACCTCTCGGATGTATTTCATGTTGTGAATATCACCAAGAACCTGGTTTTTGTTGGTCAAATTGTTGAGCAGGGCTTGCAGGTTAGATTTAATTCACATGGATGCTTTGTTGAGGATATGAAAAATAAATGTCGCTTGATAGCAAAAGGAAAGAATAAGGGCATAATGTTTACATTGGATGCAGACATGCCTGAATTGAGTGCAGCAATGCTTGCACATGGGACCGTGTAGTTGCAGATATTGATATCTGGCATAAACGCATTGGTCATGTTAATGTACAACGACTTAAATCAATGCAGGCCCAAAATATTGTTGCAGGATTGCCAAAATTCAAGGTTGCAGAAATGCATAAGGTATGCGAAGCCTGTCAGTTTGGAAAACAGGCAAGGAAACCATTCCCTAGACATGTTCAAGAGAGTAAAAAGCCATTGGAATTCATCCACTCAGATGTGTGGACTACTAAAGCTGCATCTCTTGGAGGCTGTCATTATTTTGTCACTTTTATTGATGACTATAGCAGAAAAATTTGGGTGTATTTTATGCAAAAGAAAAGTGAAGTTTTTGGGTATTTCAAAACTCTAAAAGCTGTGGTTGAAAAAGAAACATGCCTGCAAATAAAATGCCTAAGGTCAGATGGAGGGGGAGAGTACCTCTCAAATGAGTTTGCAAGGTTCTTGCAGGAGCATGGCATAAAGCAGAAATATTCATGCAGTCATACCCCACAGCAAAATGGAATTGCAAAAAGAAAAAACAGGCATATTGGAGAGGTATCTCGTGCCATGCTCAATGAAAAAGACCTGCCTGGGCTGAGGCAGTTGCTACAGCGGTCTACATAATGAACAAGACTCCCACTGCAACAATACATGGCATGACTCCAGAGGAGAGATATACTGGTAGGAAACCAGATATTTCTCATTTGAAAATTTTTGGTTGCATTGCCTATGTTCATGTGCCAGATGAGTTGAGATCCAAGTTGGATCCAAAAGCTAAAAAGTGCATCTTTATTGGTTATTCTCTGCGGCAAAAAGGGTATAGATGCTATAACCCTTCTACTCATAAGTTTATAGTGAGCAGAGATGTTATTTTTGATGAGATGAGTAGCTGGTATAAACCAGTAAATGTGATTGATAATGTAGATACACAAAATGGTAATGCTGCACAGAATTCACAGCAACAGTCACAAGATATTAGTGGACCTGGAGCGTCCTCTAGCAGTGGTTCACATTCTTTGCCATGGACAGGCTGATTGAAATCAGGAGAATCTTCTCAAAGCAATGCAGATAGTGGTATGCAGGTATCACGAAAAGGAAAAGAGAAGGTAGATCAGCCCATGTTTGATGTGAATGCAGGTCACTCCTATGTGGACGGTGAATCCAATGGCTCAAAACAGAGCATTGATGATGAGTTGGATATTCCTTCTATTGTTACACCTGGAGTAAGGAAGACCAGGGATGCTTTGAGAGCACCTGGGAGTGAACCTACTTTGCGCAGGTCTACGAGAGCTAGGTATCCTGTGGATAGGCTGAAATATGACGGATTTATAGTCATTCACTATACATATATAGTCAAAGTGATACAAGAACCAGAACCCACTTCTTTTGAGAAAGCCATGGGAAAATAAAAATGGGAGAAAGCCATGGATGAAGAAATGGATGCCTTGGAAGCAAATGCTACATGGGAATTGGTACCTTTGCCTAAAGGTAAGAATGCAATTGGCTGTAAGTGGGTTTATAAGGTGAAGCACAATGCAAATGGTTCTGTGAATAGATACAAGGAAAGATTAGTAGTCAAGGGGTATGCACAAACATATGGCATTGATTATGAAGAAACATTCAGTCCGGTTGCAAGGATGGCAACCATAAGAGCAGTCATTGCTATGGCTGCATCAAAGGAATGGTCTTTACATTAGATGGATGTAAAGAATGCCTTCTTGCATGGTGATTTGCAAGAAGAGGTATATATGGAGCAGCCACCAGGTTATGTGCATGCTGTTCATCCTAAGTTTGTTTGCAGGTTGAAGAAAGCATTGTATGACTTGAAGCAAGCACCTAGAGCATGGTCTGACAAGGTAGGACAGTATCTTGTCACTATTGGCTTTCAGATTTCCAAGGCAGATTTCTCACTTTATGTGAGAAAAAAAGAGAAAGATATTATGCTGCTTGTCATTTATGTTGATGATTTGATTATCACAAGTGATAGTGATGAAGATATCCTTCATGTGAAAATGATATTGAAGCAGAAGTTTGAGATAAAGGATTTGGGAGAGCTGCATTATTTCTTGGGCATTGAGGTGATTAGATCACCAAGTGGGATACGGCTCTTGCAGAGGCAGTATGGATTGGACATGCTGTCCAAATATGGAATGACAGGCTGTAAGCCTATTTTAGTTCCTTTGGAGCAGATTGTGAAGCTGAGCACACATGCAGGTGAGCTTCTGGAAGACCCTACTATGTACAGATGCATGGTAAGAACTTTGATTTATATGACTATTACCAAGCCATATTTGAGCTATGCTGTTGGATTAGTAAGTCAGTTTATGCAGGCTCCAAGGAAACCGCATTTGGATGCGGCCAGACGCATACTCAGGTATGTGAAGTCCACATTGTAGTATGGACTATTTTATGAGACTAGGGTTCAGATACAGTTGCGTTGGATACACTGATGTTGATTGGGCTGGTAGTATTTCTTATAGACGATCTACCAATGGATATGTGTTCTCTTTTGAAAGTGGTGCAATCACTTGGAGTAGCAAGAAACAGCCTACAGTTGCCTTGTCGAGCACAGAGGCTAAGTACAGGGGTGCAGTAATGGTTGCATGTGAGGTAGCTTGGTTGCATAAGCTACTTTATGATATGCATCATCCTACAGATGGGCCAGTTGTCATTTATTGTGATAACATGAGTAGTATACACTTGGCAAATAACCCAGGCTATCATGTTAGAACGAAACACATTGAGGTGCATTATCACTATGTGCAGGAGAGGGTTTTACTAGGTCTTATTGATCTAGTTTATGTCAGCACAGAGGATCAGGTAGCTGACATATTTACGAAGGCATTGGGTGCAGAGAAGCTGCGCAAGTTCAGAGACCTGCTTGGTGTGCAGGAATTGGGATTGAGCTCGAGGGGGAGTGTTGAGATATTGAGCTCCACTCGTGATATGCCAGGGTGACCGTTGTGCATTTATGTCACCAACTTGTCAGTTGTTGCAGATGCGGTTGGTACACAGCCCATGAATAATAGCTAGATGATAGCTATCCTTATCTACTCTAGTTCGTGGCTTAGTTAGTATGCCACCTTAGTTAGTTGAGTTTGGTTTGAGACCCATATATAGGGTTCTTCTATGTCTTTTGTACTAGAGTTCTTTTGGCTTACACAACTAAGAAGAGGAAAATAATTTTCAGCCTCCACCCTTGTGTGTATTCCCCCATTGTGCAAGAAAGAAAGCTACAAGTGAGGCTCCTTCCTTCTCTCCCACAATCTTGATAGTTTGATCATCAATCTGAATGTGGATGTGGCTACTGCTCTCAGATGGATATTCTGTATTACTTTGCACAAGCTTTCCCTACCAGGTTTATTATTTTGCTAGAAAGGATATGTTGTATACAATTCCTCCAGAATGTGCCTTTGCATTTTGTAGATGAGAGTAAAACTCTAGAGCGTCTCAAGTCTAGCACGAAGTTTAAGAAGAAGTGTCTCCATCCTGCTCAGCAGTGGAGTTCTTTTTGGATGTATCAATTCTTTTTCTTTAATGGAAATCTTTTTCTGTGCTCTCCATTTTTTGGGGACATGTGCCATTCAGATTACCTGGTGTTGTGTCTATGTGAGTTGTATATGTGGTATGTATATATTGTTTATCTTTGTTGGATGGAGCTGAAGTTGAAGCTGGATTGATGAAGAAGATATTGGACTACAAGCTAGCAGAAGATCATGTTGATTCAAAGAAAACTCTTATATCCTTTATGACTTTCTGTTGCTAACCATTTAAAAAAAATGGAGATAATATCCAAAAGGGTGTTTTCCTTTTGTTGTAGTATTATCATATATACAAGTGATAAGTTGGGGTCATGGTGGAGTGATTGTTGAAGATACTAAAGAAGATCAAATTGAGCTCTTTACTGAACTTACATTCTTCTTTTCCTTAGATTGCGAGGATGATTCCTTAGATACTAAAGAAGATCAAATTGGGAGGGGAAGGAAATGAGAGAGGGAGAGAAAGAAAAAGAGAGAGAGAGTGCATTGTCTCTCTCCCTCTCCCTTTTGTTTGTTTAATGTTTAGATCACTTTATTTTTTGCTTGTTTAGGAAATGAGAGAGAAAGAGAGATAGAGAGGGAGAGAAAGAGAAAGAGAGGGAGAGGGAGGGGAAGGAAAAGGGAGAGGGAGAGAAAGAGAAAGAGAGGGAGAGGGAGAGGGAGAGAAAGAGAAAGAGAAAGAGAAAGAGAGGGAGAGTGCATTCTCTCTCTCCCTCTCCCTTTTGCTTGTTTAATGTTTAAATCACTTTCTTTTTTGCTTGTTTAGGAGAGGAAATGAGAGAATAAGAGAGAAAGAGAAGGAGAGGGAGAGGGAGAGGGAGAGGGAGGGGAAGGAAATTTAAGATAATATACTTATCGATAATGGTATGCAATGTGCTTTACCATGGGCCACGTACATTGGTGACTCTTTAAGATGGTTTAAAAATGGTCAATTCCTTCATAATGTCCAAGTAGGGGATCTAATTGTGATATGCATCAATCATTGTTTTTGTATTAACTTTATAGGCATACCAAATTAGAAATCATGCCAACTAGTCAACGGAAGGACTAAAAGAAAATGATACCCTAGCTAATGGTCATTACGATACTTCATCAAAATGAACCCAAAAGTATTGTTATAGAAGAAGAAACCCTTAAATTGAGTATAGGATATTTTCTCTCAGGTTTTATGACTATGAGTAGAATTGATTGAAATAAATTTTATTACTATGGTTATTAAATTTCATAGATGGTGCGCATTAATTTTAAAATGGATTACTTATACTCAAAGCCGAGATATAACAAATAATTATCTACCGGGACAAACAAATCCTTGAGCATGATACAAGGCCGAGATATAGCATCGAAAAATCTCTCAACTACTATATACAATGCAAGATTTATAGTCAACTTGCAACTTGACGTACATTTCCATAAAGCTACCCATTTAAGCCTCGTTTGCTGTAATTTAGATAAGATGGAAAACGAAGAAGGTCTTATTGTTCAAGACCACGAGACGTATCTTAATCAGCGTGTCCCATGTCCTTGCTCTCAATGCAAGTTGGCAATTAGACCTTCCATAAAGGTAGATAAGATATGCAATTTAAGAGGGATTTTTCAAAAATGATTTATATTACTGTGCTTCGTATAGTTTAAATTGATTATTCTAACATCATTTTTTATCTGTGCAGGTGACATTTTCAGGATGAGTCGAGGGATGAGCGATGAGGAGTTTCAGGACATGATGGCACATATGTCTCCAGATCAGCTCGCGAGATTCAGAGAGATGGCAGACCAGGAGCTATCTCGTTCTTCGTCAGGGCGCTCTACTAGATCTGCTTAAGCGCGATCAGATGCTTCAGCTTCGAGCAGATGATCTCGACGCTCACGACTTGGGCCAGAGGGAGGGACTGCAGGAGGATCAGGGGGGTGCTACTGTGGAGACACGGATGTGGTGTCTCCGTCTTGTCGTTTAGCTGGAGCTGCGTCACCTCCAGGATTTGTCACACTTGTGGGGACGTCTACTCTAGTTACTTCGGCTTTTGCGCAGCCGTTGGTAGGTGGCACGCCTTTTGGTGGCACCCCCTTTGTTGGCACCCCTTTGAGTGGCACTCCGGGAGAGGGTACCCCCGTCGGTACACCGGATGTACATGGGTCTCCTGGATATGCCCAGGAGCATGGATAGAGATGGGAGAGGGCCCATCTTAGGCAGACTCCTAGGGGTTATAGATACCTAGTGGATAGTAGGTCAGGAGCCATCATCATGAATGATGAGGGGAGGAGGGTGATGGCTTGCATGAGGGAGTTGTGCCAACAAGTTTTTCGGCACAACGTCCTGGATCATTGGAGGAACATACCGGAGGGGAGCAAGGACTACATAGTAGCATCCTTGAACGAGGAGTTCCCGGTGCCAGCTGCAGTAGATAGATTCTCTACGGGCTGGATGATGGATTGCATGCGTGCATACATGTCACATAGACAATCCTACGCATGCAAGGCAATCAAGAGTGGGGCTCCAAAGCCAGAGTGGTTAGATGCAGATGATTGGCGCCGACTGAGGGAGGATGCTATAGATTCGCCAGGACGTTGGCGCCAATCGTCTGCATCCAATCGAGGCGACGAGGGCACGAATCGAGGCCGGATCGGTGCATCATCTTGGGAGTGGCGGCCACAGGATATATTTAGAGGACTTTGTAAGTTTCTCTTTTGTTTTGCTTATTTGTTTTTTTGAGATATTCTTTGTACTGACAATCATGTTTCTAACAGTTAGCATTTTGTTTTCTTTGCAGCACTCCATTACAAATCACAATCCGCAAGGCCTTGAGACTCGATATGCAGAGAGGCACGGTCTCAGGGCATTGATCGACCGATTGTATAGATGCGGCGGCCCTGTAAGTCACTCATCTTTCTTGTCCGTAGTTACCATGAGATATTTGAATGCATTATTGTATGGTGGAGTGATATGTTGTTTCTTTTTCTGCAGAATGCGTTTGATGCTCCTTTGCGGCGTGACGAGCTTTCGGGGGACGAGGATTTGTAGCTCACCCTTGGATCCTTAGAGCTCACACACCTTTAGTTTTTAGTCGCCTGATCTATGTAGACATTTTCTATGTATTAGTGATATCGTTTCATGATTGTACCAATTGCATTTTATGCGATCATGTATTTATTTCATGTATCAGTTTTATGATTTCAATATACATTATTTTTGTTTGCAAGCTTATTGATGATTGATGATTGATGATTGAAGATTGAAGATTGAAGAAGGATGAGGTCTTTTGAAAGCTTATTGAATAGTTTTTGATAGTTTGGAAGGGTTTTAGTATGAGTTATAAGGTTTTGAGGTCTCTTGGGGCTCCATGTCGATAAATTTGGGGGGGGGGGAGGGGGTGGGGAGATAAATGGGAGGTGGTAGTAAATGAGGGGTGGAGGGGAATGATGGAGGCGTGGGAGGAGGAGGGTGGAGGAAGAGGAAGAGGAGGAGTTGGAAGGAGGGGAGGGAGAGAGCAGCGGTGGCAGCGCAACGGTGCACGGGCGGTGGCAGGGAGAGAAAGGGGAGGAAGAAGAAGAAGAGAAGCAAGAGGAGGGGAGGGAGGTGGGAGAAGAAGAGGGAGGGGGAAGGAAAAGGGAAGGAGGAGGAGGGAAGAAGGGGAAGGGAGGGAGAAGAAGGAGAGAAGAGAAGGAGAAGAGCAGGGGAGGAGGAGGAGGGAAGAAGAGAAAGGGAGGGAGAAGAAGGAGAGAAGGGAAGGAGAAGAGTAGGCGAGGAGGAGAAGGGAGGGAGAAGAAGGGAGGAGAGAAGAGTAGGGGAGGAGGAGGAAAAGAAGAAGTCGGGGAGAGAGAAAGACAAGGAGAGAGAAGGAAGAAGAGAGAGAGAAGAAGGGAAAAAAACCGTCGGATGGGGAGGGGGAGAAATTTATTTTTTTGTTTAAAAAAATGTTATTTTTTTATTTTCATTTCTTTTGTTTTTTTTCTGTTTTTGTTTTTTGTTTTTTGTGTGCGTTTGGGTTGGTTTGGTTTTAAAAAAAACTAAAAAGAAATAAAAAGAAAAGAAAGAAAGAAGGGATGGATGCCGTCCCCGTCTCGTGCGCGTGTGTGGGGCGGGGGTAAAAAAATTTACAGTGACGAGATTGAACACGGTCGCGACGTCGAGACGAAAAGGAGCGAAGGTGATGGGGTATAGGGAGGCACATAATTTCAAAAATGCACGCATTCACACGTGACGCAAAGCACGCGAAAACTTGGGCAAAACAAAGAAAATTTAATAATGCACAAACTGGGCATCAAAACACAATGACGTAAAAAGGACAACTAAGCCGAAAGGCGAGGAGGAGACTGCGAAAAAGTACAACGGGGTGTTCGGGATCAAATCAAGGCGTTCCCATGGAAAAAATGAAAAAACAGGCTCGAAAACCCATACAACAATGAATATCAAAGAATCCATTCACTGAAATGAAACAGAAGAAAAAGAAAATTGGTGAGGAAAGTTATATCAGACAGGCCTAGAATGTCAGAACATAGTTCCGATGAAGATAAGACCCATTCACATGGAAAAAACCCCAAAAATAGCCCTGATATAAGATACAAAAATTAATATAAAAAGAATGGGGCACTGGAACGAAGGGCAGTAAAAAGGAAAAATATGTACACGAAGGGGATTTGCATGGTTGGCACATCAAATAGCACTTCTGGTGGAGTTAGAAGGGGTTCACATGCAAAAAACACAAAAAATAAAACAAAAAATATATTGAAAAATTAATAACGAAAAATACAATGGTTGAAATAGGGCAAAGAAAAAAGAAAAAATATAGGGAAAGGCTGGCGAGATACAATAGTCAAATGAAACTGGAATTTCGATGAAAATAGGGCATGTTCACGTGAAAAAATGTTAAAAATATGCACGAAAACGGCCCGAAAACGTGCAAAAATTAATATCGAATGAACCGTGCATCGGAAGGACATGCAGCAAAATGAAAAATGCCAGGAGGAAGATTGGAGGACAGGGCTGTCATGCCAGATTGTTGTTCACAAGAAATAAAGATGCGTTCATATGGAAAACCATCCAATTTACGAGAAATGCTTCACAAATTAATAACATGCAGGATTAAAGTGAGGCATATGCAGGGGGTATACATCATAGATGCCCAAGGACTCATCCCCACACTTAAAACCTTAACGGATAGGGTTAAATGCATCAACACAACCTAGGACTTGTCAAGCGACTGAAATCTGGCATCCCCACACTTAAAACATAATGTACACTTGCAATCATAAGGATAAGGTTAGAAAGACTTGGCCCGATTTGTGTATGGTCGAAGGAACCATCACTGCTATAGAAGAATTGGAGTCAGCTACAGGAGGTACCACGGCTCACTCCAGCATTCAGCCAGCATGGCAGGGACCATGCAGCAATACTCAAGGAGGTAGCTAGTTGATGAAGCCCACCGGGGGAGGTGTGGTTTAACGAAGGATAGCCATTCAACTCATGGGCACTCAGATGAGATGAGAGAACAGTCACTCGCCCCATAACTGACATCACTCGAGATAGTATTGATGGTAATCGAGATCTCACACCTGATTTAGAAATCGACAAGGGAAATGGTGTAGAGGGAGTATGCCAGGATGCACAGTTGATGGTGTATCAGTGCATCCAACCCTATTTGGCATAGGTGCAAGCAGGAAGGCCAGGGAGCCTTGCAGTGCAATGTATAGAACAGAGTGATGTGTCATGTGTTGATGGCAGAGACCCATCTTGTGTGTGCATAAGGAAATGAGAACGTATGTTATTCAAATTTTCGTAACGTTCCTCAATTCTCACTGCTCAATACTTGATTGAAGAAACACCAGTCACACTACTCAACCCACCCTTTGTCTCACTCTCTATTGAAAGATACAAGAGGGCAACCCATTCCTGAAACCCATTGATGTTGATCCGGGTTTTTTACAACCCGGATCATTACCACAAAATTTGGCCAAAGCCCCTATCAAGAGCTTACCATATCACTTTAGGTTTACTCTTCAAGCACTAGGTATGCTACATTGCTTCTCGATTATGATAACTCTAGCAAATGGGGGGAACAAGTTCTTAGAAGGCATGTCAATGTAAAGGGTAAATGGGATGGTTATCTTAGTGAAGATGAAAATGGATTACACCTAGGAGTTGAGTGAATGCATAGATTTTTCAAAGGACTAGCCTCCAACTACATATGGGCTCCGTCTGCATCACTAAGATTTGGAATCTATCACCATCATTAGAGGACACCTCACCCTTGCACACAAGTCAATATCCACATCATGGTGTCATTTGGATCTTGCACAAAAGCTTACAAGCATGGACCCCTTTTGTCACATGCTTATATGTATTTATATACATATGGGATACTAAAGTCAAAGCAACTTTTGGAAGCCCTTTTTTATAATCTCAATAACTCCCAAGAAAAATCGAATTTCAAGAAAATTCCCGCGAAGGCCGATCGGTTTCGATCTGGTCTACAAAGTTGCAGAAGAAACTTTTTCCAAATTCCTCACGGATTTGAAGTTACAAAGGCGCAGACTGCTGGCTATATGCAATTTTCTTCTCTCTTTCACCACACCAACTTTCCACTCTATCCTTCTTGTAAATATATTATAATAATGTGCTTTGGGTACCCACCTCTTGTAATCTAGCTCCATTTCTCTATTTTGTCTACCACCACCCTTGGCTTCT
Organism: Lygodium microphyllum; assembly: GCF_053477565.2. Taxonomy (NCBI): domain Eukaryota; kingdom Viridiplantae; phylum Streptophyta; class Polypodiopsida; order Schizaeales; family Lygodiaceae; genus Lygodium; species Lygodium microphyllum. The sequence goes on along the minus strand of NC_141155.1, from coordinate 39,925,967 downwards.
TGCATGATGACCAAGGTGGGGACTTGTCCCATCCACTACTCTCCATATTTTCAAAGATGCCATACATCATCTAGGATTATGTTAATCAAGAAGATTAGCTTAATCTAATCCCTCATGAAGGCTATATAAAGAGCCCATGGAGAATGAAGAAGGAAGGGGGAGGAGGGAGAATGACAAGTCCATGAGAACACTCTACAATACCCTCATCTCTTTGAGGTAAGCTATGAGTGAGTTATTTTATTATGTAGTATAATGGCAAGATTCCTCTACCTCTTCTCCTATTATCTCCATCTCTTCTCATCTTCTCATTCCATGTAGCATAATGGCAAGCTTCCTCTACCTCTTCTCCTCTTGTCTCCCTCTCCTCTCATCTCTCTCTCTTATATTCCAATGTGGTGTTTAGCACATATATTCTCTCTTGTAAATTTGTGTCTTGGCTCTCTTGATTCTCTTTGAGCATAGGGATGTCCTAGCCCATCCTCTCTTTGGCTAGGTGGTGCCCCTCTTTAGTTCTCTTAGTGAGGATTGGAGGTTGGATGGGTAAGAGGCAACCCGTTCATCATTTCAACCCTCAATGTAATCCTCACTATCACTTGTGCAGAAGTTGTATGCCTCGTGTACATTTGATGGTGCAATAGTGCATCCCGCCCTGTGTTCGCATACAATGCAAGAAGGAAGGCCAGAGAGCCTTATGGTGCAGTGCATATGAACAAATTATGCATTGTGCATTGAGAGGCCCAACATGTGCGTGCAACACTCCGTTCACACATCTCACTTCTCATTTGATTTGAAGTGAAAGACTGGTCACTCAGCCCACCCTCTGTCTCACACTCTGTTAATAGATACAAAGGGAAACCCATACTCACATCCCCATCTTGTTAGGATGAAAGCTCGCATTACTAAAGGGGTTAGTGATGAAGATCATATTGGTTGTTGTTGTCATCAGGATATTGAAAATGAGGCGTACCTAGGGAGGCAGCCAACAAGTCTCATACTTCAATGATTTGTACGAAAGATTGTATGTTAAGAAAGGCAGACAGACTGATATTGCAGAGATAGCGCACCAAGGGAGGTGGCTTCAAATTACTTGCTAGAAAGGTTTTGCTGGTGAGGCAGCTATCCTGAAGTGCGGGGTGTTACCACCTTTTCCACAGTTAGCTTCTCGCCCAAGGGCGTTTCCACCTTTTCTTGGAATGAGGCCTATTATGATAGGGAATTTCTTCATTTTCTCCCATAACTGCTTTGTCTGTTTTGTTTTTTGTTATTGTTTTTTTTCTTTTTTTTCTTTTTTTTCATTAAGAAAGAGAATGGTAGAAATACCATGTGTCATGACCAACCTCGCTCCCGTTGCTGAATTAGACGAGAAGAGAACAAGGTAGGGTTGAGAGGTATCTGCGAGGGGCTAGTAGAACGAGACCGCCTTATGAGGAGAATCATAAGGGCTATTAGAAGCATGAAGAGAATGATAGTGCGACGCCCAAAAGGGAGAGGGTAGGTTGACTGTGATTGTCAAGATCCCCAAACAGGGAAGTACATCTTCAGATGATAGCCATTGATAAAAAAAGGATCATCAGAGGCATCAATGGTCTGCACCTGAACAAAGCCATTAGGATTGACAGCAAGTACATTGTACAGGTCCATCCACCATTGTTAAAGATTGCTAGGAAACTTGCCAAATCTCGAATCATAGGCCAAGATAAAATCACCTTCTTTGAATTCCTTGTGCTTGATGAAACTGTCATGATAGGCCTTGTATCGCACTTGAGTGGTTTTCATACACTGTAGGGCCATCCGCCATATCTCATCCAAACATTCCAAGTGTAGGAGAGGCGGCGTTGCAGTGACTCATCATCTCCCAAGCGTTCTTTAACTGCTACTCACAAAGAGGGCAAGTCCAGTTCAACAGGGAAGACGACTCTATACCATACACTAGCTGCTTTCCTGTAGCAGCTTTATGGGAGGTTCTGTACGCCTAGAGGGTCTCTATAAGTCAATCGTCCCAGTCGCGACGATGTGCGGCAATCGTTTTGGTCAAGAACGAGCAGAGGATGCGGTTGGTGACTTCAACTTGGCCGTTGGCTCTAGGGTAGTAAGGAGTATACTTGCGATGGTAGATCTTATACAGCTCCATCAGTTTCTCCATGGTTTTGTTAAGGAAATGAGTACCTCTGTTTCTTACTAGCTCAAGGGGACTACCAAAATGGGCAATAATATTCTCATACATGAACAGAACTATGTTGTTACCATCATCCCACTTTAGAGCTTTAGCTTCACATGACTTTGTGACATAATCTGTATATACTAAGATGTATCTATTCTACTTCCGTCTGGTAGGTGGATCAATGGGTCCCATGAAATCAATCCCCTACTTCTCGAATGGATTTAGGGGAAGAATGGGTTGCAGTGGCATGATACTTGTTTTGGTGGGTTTTTCCATTCGCTGACAAACATCACATCTCTTGCAGTAGTCATATGCATCCTTGTGGAGGGTCAGCCACCACCAGTATCTTGCTAACAGAGGCTTCCTAGTTGTTTCTTCTCCTACGAAGTGTCCACCACATGGTTCGTCATGGCATGCTTTCAATACTATGCCAATTTCATCCCCTGCAACACATCTTCTCAGCACTTCATCTTTGTCTCTCTTGTACAGTGCACTGCCTAACAAAGTGTAGGGGGCTGATTCTAACAGAAGCTTCTTCTTCTCACGGCTTGAGATGCTAGTAGGATACTATTAAGTTGCAAGGAGGTTGGCTACGTCTATATACCAGGGAGTAACTATTTCAACTAGAAACAAGGAAGTATGAGGAAGGTCTAGATCATCCTGTTCCTCTTCTATAGTTTGAGGGATCCGTGATAAATGACCAGCTAGGACATGGGAATGGCCAGGCTTAGTGACCACTTCAAAATCAAACTCCTGGAATAGGAGTAACCATCTCATCAGTCGTTCTTTAACATATGATTTGTTCATCAAGAAGGACAGGGCTTCATGATCCACGTAGAACTTGAAATGCGTTGACAATAGATAGTGTCGAAACTTCTCCAGTGCAAACACCATTTCCAAGCACTCAAGCTTTGTCACTGTGTAGTTCCATTTCCTATCAATGATCTTTTGGCTTGCATAACATATTGCTTGATCTAATTTAGAAGGGCCCTTTTGACATAGGATAGCACCTAGCCCTTCAACTGATGCATCTGTGTGCACATGAAACTCCTTCGTCCAATCAGGAGGCTGCAAGATAGGTGCTTGGATATTGCACTATTTTAAGGTATTAAAAGCTTCTTCGCAGTCATCAATCCAAAGAAACTCCACATCTTTCCTTAGGAGCTTGTGCAGAGGGGCTGCCTTGGTTGCAAAATGTGCAATAAATCTTCTATAGTAGCCCACATGGCCAAGAAATCCTAGCAATTCCTTGAGGTTTGTTGGTGCTGCCAAGGCGGCAATCTTTTGTATCTTCATCGGGTCTGTTGCAATCCCTTGTGGAGAGACAATATGACCCAAAAGAACTTCTGATGAAATGCCAAAGACCCACTTTTAGGTGATGTTCAGTACTGTCAGTATCCAAGAACGTCACTTGCCTTTCACCTTCCACTTCGCGGATAGATGTCCCACGGTTTGCTTTTGGATAGAGGTCTGACTCTTTCAAGGGAGTAGTGTCATCGTCTGATGTTCCACTAGAACCAATGTTCTTCTTCTAAACAGATAACTCATTTGTATGTTGAGATTGCTGGAAGGGTATCAGAGCTTTGTTTGCTTCTGTGCGAGTGGTGACTTCTTCTAGACTTAGGGATTCATCTTAGAGGATGCATCCAGGAATTCCACATAGCACGGATCTTCTAGAAGCCATGGCTCTAATGGCTCTGGCTTTTGTTGACAGGGGGCATCATCATTCTCTTTTCTCCAAAATGAATGGTCAGGGCAATAGGAGCCACTGGTGAACTTAATTTCTATGTCTCTGATCCATTGCTTATGCAGATTCTACATACTTTGTGGTCCATTGGTCAACCCAAATGGAACCATGGTCATTCCATCCAACACCCCCAGATCTTTGGCCTCTAAGGTCTCTGTAGGGATATCAACAAGATTGTCCACTATTAGAGGATCTTATTCAACTGCACTTTCATAACCTGCTTCATTTTATTCCTCATCATTTTCATCCTCTTCCTCTAGAGGCTGTGTCTCTGCTTCTGTAGAGGGTCTGTAGGAGAAGAACATATCCTCTACCTCTGTGTCTGTTTCTGCTTCTGCTTCTGTCTTTGACTCTGTCTTTGCTACTGTCTCTACGATTGCCATGTAACAGGGAGAAAAATACATCCATGCTTCTATTTCACTGTTAGAGGTGATTTCAGAAGTCAATTCTAGTTGAGGTAGGAGATATTCTCCCATAGACAAAGACTTGGCTTCCTTTGTTGGTAGTTGGCTTATAGTGTCCACTATTAGGGATTGTGCCTCTGTTTTGTTGGGAAAATTTTGTTTAAAAGTCTCTTCGTCTCTTGATGTACCATCTGTTAATTCTTTCGAGGAGTTAGTTATGACTTCGATGGATGTGGATCCATTGCCTTTTTGCGATCCATATAATTTTAACACCACTTTGTTGGATCCTCTGCCTAGGGTTAGGATTCCTTTGAACCAGTCTGTCTTGGCTCTTGATTCAAAAAGCCAAGTCTTTCCAACAACAGAGGGTATGAGGTCTCGTAAGAATTTTGTTTGAGCACCAGATAGGTCTGTTGAGATATCGAGCTCCACTCGTGATATGCCACGGTGACCATTGTGCATTTATGTCACCGACTTGTCACTTGCAGATGCGGTTGGTACACCACCCGTCAATAATAGCTAGATGACAACTATCCTTATCTACTCTAGTTCGTGGCTCAGTTAGTATGCCACCTTAGTTAGTTGAGTTTGGTTTGAGACCCATATATAGGGTTCTTCTATTTCTTTTGTACTAGAGTTCTTTTGGCTTACACAACTAAGAAGAGGAAAATTGTTTTCAGCCTCCACCCTTGTGTGTATTCCCCCATTGTGCAAGCAAGAAAGCTACAAGTGAGACTCCTTCCTTCTCTCCCACAATATGGACATGGTATCAAAGCCTTGTTCATGGTAAGGAGCTCAAGAAAGCAAGCCAAGTTCGCGGTGTTCTGGTAAGAGGACCAGTGTTGCTTTCATTCTTGCATAAGTGTACGGCCCTTTCTACTATAGAGGCCGGTATATTGTAGCCACAGAGGCTTGCAAAGAGGCTATCTGGTTAGGTTGTTTGATTACAAACCTTGGTATGACAGATGCTATGCCTACAATGCATTTGGATTCTATGAGTGCCATTCAATTGGCCAAGAATCTGGCCAAGAATCCAGTCTTTCATGCGAAGAGGAAACATATTGAGGTGAGGTATCACTTCATTCACGAGGCCATTGAGGACAGGTCTATTGACCTTGTTAAGATTCCAACTGATTAGAATCCTATAGACTTGCTCACGAAGAGCCTCACTACTGAGTGCTTTGCCTTCCTCAGGAGATTGATGGGCATTGGATGAGATGGCGTCTTTTCCTCATCATGTTGTACATGTGTACATGTTGTACTATCTTTTCTTTTTTCTCTCTCTTGTGTGGCAGATTTTCCTTTAACTGGGAGGTTGTTGGGGGTAAAGGCGCCTCTGCCTAGCCGCCCAAGTATTACTACATTGACAGTACCCGCCACTGCACATTAGAGGTGGCGGGTGCCCATCACAGTCAGTTATTCTTTATTCTTTTAGTGGCAGTTTGAATAAAGGAAGGCTCGACCACACATTGTGGTTGTTGGAGTTCCCATTTCTTGTCTCTCTTTCTTGTTCTTGCTCTCCCGCCATAGCTCTCACATGTGCAAGCTTCGATCCTTCTCACCTTTCATGGGTTTCCCCATTTCCTAGCCAATTAGAGAAGCCTATGGATCCTATTAAAGAATATGACTTGGTCAAAGATCTAGACACCTTCAAATCAAACCTAACATTCTGACAATGAATGCATAGATCATCAACAAGCACCTCCAATTATTGCCTAAGCATGTCTTTGAAGATATTACACATGAGGTGTTGAAAGGTAGCTTGTGCATTTGTAAACTCAAATAGCATGACTATGTAGCCAAACATGCCCCATTGCACTACAAACATTATCTTATGCCTATCATCAAGGTATACTTGCACTTGATTATAACCTAAGAAGCTATTGAAGAAACTACAAACCTCTTTTTCTGCTTCTCTCTCAAGCATGTGCTTCATGTAGGATAGTGGGTAGTTATCTCTCTTTGTGGTAGCATTGACTTTTTTATAGTTTTTATACACTCAAAATTTTCCATTCTTTTTCAAGACAATCTCTATGGGTGATACCCAATCCATGTGCTCAATTTCATAGACAAGTCTGACCTTCAACAACTTATCTATCTCCTCCTTGATAGTGTGTGTGTGCTTTGGATTCATTGGGTATGGCCACTATTTAATGGGTATTGTAGTAACTGTCATTGGGATGCTATGGGTCATGACCATTGGATTGAATCCTTTGAACCCATCTAAAGATCACATGAATACATCTATGTACTCTTGCAAGAGAGTGATGAGATCAATCTCCTCTTGCTCACTTAGGTCATTAGCTATGAACATGGGTCTAGGCTTTTGCCCTCCCTCTTCCACATTGGCTTGCTTGACCTTAGTAGGCCCTTCTTTTGGTTCATTTGCTTGTATGTTTCTCTATGCTCCTAACAAGATCACTACTCTATCACCCTTTTCTAACTTCATAAAGTGCCTAGGTAGATCTTGGGGCTTCTATTGTTCTTTGGCTTTTGATCCCCTTTGCTGCTCCCTCTTGTCCTCCTTGAATCATCTCTACCTTAGATGGACTAGTAGGTCCCTTTTGGTGCATTTGGTTTTAGGTAGTTGGGATATTTTTGAGTTGCTTTCAGAGCTAACTTCTTCTCACTTTGAGGTTAAACTCACAACCTTTGCTAGAAGAAGGAGTTTCCCTTGGCGGTTGTAGCTCCTCTGAATTTGATTCCATTCTAAGAAGTGATGTAGTACTTTTGGTTGAACTAATCTAGCATGCTTGTAGTCTATTACTCCTAGGTACTTCAACCAAGTATGGTCACATTCCATTCTAAGTATTCCTCTTTTGATACTAAAGACATTGGCTTTCCATGGCTTGGAGTCTACTTGTATATATTCAATCATTAAGCTGCTCATGTCATACTCTATTCTCTCGATCTCTTTCACTTTCCTCATTTGTAGAGTAGTAGTCTTCATACTCCTCGTCCTTATTGTTACCTTTGACTACTCATCAACTCGTAGGTTTCTATTCTCAACCTTCTTTGCGTCTCCGATCAGTGCCCAATTGTACATAAGGTTTAAGTCATGCACTTTTTCCCACTCTCACTTCAGCTCGTCCATGATTTTCTTGAGGGGTTTGAGATTGGTAGCTGGATTACCGACTAGCCCTCTTGTCAAGTATTCAAGAATCCCCTAGAGTCCGATTATGTTTGATGGAATTGGGAAAAGGGCAGGTGTTGGTTGTCTGCTAGAGTTCTTGGTCATCATGCAAAGTGGTACTAAGGACAGGGTCATATCCTTAGGTAGCTAAGAGGTTGTGGCTTCATGGACTCAATGGTTTTCCTTGCAGTATGCTTATGATTCTCTTCATTATTTGAGAATCGCAGGTTGATTGCGGCTAGCACATACATCCAATCTTAATCGTCCTCTCGAGGCAAGGAATCTATGAGTCTTCTTTCAAGATAGCCGAGATGGCATCTAGGTCAATCTGCATGGTCTTCTACGTGTCCATCTCGACTCTTATAGCCTCTGATCTATTGCCCAAGAACATGAGACCGTTGTCCCAATCTTCTTTCACTCATGCATTTCGCATCCAAGATTGACATAACAAGATGTTATAGTCCACTCCCTTCATGACTATGAAGTTTAGTGAGAATTGGACTCCTGCTATCTTCAAGGGCCAGTCTTTCAACATCCCAAATGGCCTAACTTTCGTTCCGTTGGCTAGTGTGGCATTAAACCTTGCATTCTCCACATGTGGGTTACCTAGGCCTTTAAGAATGCATGGCTGAGTACAATGATTCTTGCTCCGATGTCTACAATCCCCCTTGTTGTGGCATCCCCTAATGCTATGCTAGATAAGACTACATGCATTTTCATGCCTTACTAGAAGGCATTTACATGTAAGGACATAGGCACTGAGTTAAGAGTAAAGCTAGGTATCTACACGGTTACTTCATGGTTAGGCATGTCGCTTGCTCCAAGCTCATTTTGGTCCTTCTACCCATTGCTTTATTAGCAACATGAGCAAATTTCCAACCACCTACTTTTCGTTAGGTTCTACACTCTTCTATGATAATCTTGGCCAATCTGCCTACCTATGGCATGTAGGCTTTGTCTATGTGATGCTACCTGGGGAGTGGATGTGTCTCTTGATTTGAACTCAATGGGGGAGACCAGCGTGCTCACACTAGAGAGCCTATCCATCTCATCTTTGATAATGGGTTCCGCATCTGGCTTTTCTTTGCTATTGAATTTGCATCAAGGTTTCTAGGTCTGGGTAATGAAATATTGGCCTGCTTTGCATGTGCTTGGATCATGACATTCAACAGAATTCATATAGCTTTGCTATCAAGTGTTTTAACTCCAAAAAATCTCAATGGTACGGATGGCATGATAGCTGCACTAGAGGAAGGTTTTTGCCTACTACAACACTCGATGTACAAGTGTGTGATCCCATACTCAAGGCATCTTAGGTTGGCCTTGTCTCGATTGGCTTGTTCTTTTCTGGGGCATCGAGATGAGATATGTCTTGGGTAACTGCATGTCCAACATGCAATGGGTTCCTAGTTCTGCCTTGGGTAACTGCAAGTCCATCTGGGGCATCGAGATGAGACGTGTCTTGGGTAACTGCAAGTCCAACATGCGCTGGGTTCTTAGTTCTATCCTCCTAGCCCTCTGCCTCTTCCCTTGCAAAATGCCATTACTAGCAATGGTCTAAAGTTTGAAGTCCATCAAGATGGGATTGCCCGCTTTGTCAGACAAGACATGAGGGTTTACTTATGTTTTTCCCTTATTTGGCTCCTCTATGTAATGTATTGGAGTATCACTCAATGGATGGGTCACGATGGGTTGAGGTTTTCTGGATATCCCTATGGGGTTCATATCAATCCTATGGATGAGTATCTTTTAATCATTGGGTGTTGGGAGAGCCAATGGAACCCCCTTTCAAAAACGTTGTGATCTATTCTCTAGGTAGTAGTAAGCAACATTGTATAACTGTCAGTATGGCAATCACCTCGGTAGTTGACAATGTAGTGCATCATAGCCAAACTTGACACAATTAGAAGAGGGTCTAGATCTAGGATCCATACACTCAATCAAAAGGTGGTTTCCTTCGCAATGCACACCTAGCCAACTAGAACTTCACGTATTCTAACTCTTGACACTCTTTCCCTTGTCTTGGGTGCTTTAGCTAGATCTTTCACTAACTGTCATAGCTCTTTCTAAGGTTCTAGAGGCAATCTTGTCTTAGTTTGTGATTCTTGAGCTCCTCTCCTTGGGTAGGTCATCCATTCGTATGACTTCTCCAAAGAACCTAGCTAGCATGTCCCTTTGCACGGTTAAGTTGATCACCAAAACCTTATAAAGCTCTTCAATTTAGATTCTGCTTATGAGCACACAAGAGATTGCTGATTTTCTAGGTTGCTCTGCAGTTGTGATTCTCTTAAAGAGACTCTGCACATGGTTAGTGCAATCTCTGATATCCTCCTTGTCTTGTTGATTGACATTCATCAACCTAACAATGAGGTTGTCAAAGTATCTTGCCTCAGAGAATCTATTGATGAAGAGACTCTTGAGGTTATTGAAGTTATTGCATTTGGCATTGTCGAGACTAGTGTATCATATCCATCCTTATATCCATCCTTTGTCTCCTAACAAAATATTAGTGAGTTTGGGAATCTCCCAATTCCCATTTTTTGAATACTAAAAAGGTGGCACACAGATAACATGCCCATAAGTTTCTCAAAACCATATGATGTGACATATCATTGGAAAGAGCTTGAAAAATGGAATCTACTGAGCTATAAACCGCTCGATTTGGAGTTATAGTGTTCAAGTTATGATAAATCCAAAGATTTGACCACATGTCCCAAACTTATGGGAAATTCCCATATTCTCCAATATGGTATTTCCTAGAAAAAATCCAAAAGCTTGTGCACGTTGAGCAAGGTTCGTGAGGCCATTCGCCTTGCATACTTGCTCAAACTGTTCCACAAAGCTCTAGGGGTGGTTATCAGGTTTATACTTGTCAAGTTGCTCAGTAACCACATGTATCTTGGTCTGGCTTTTCGAATTTTGGGTTATTCCTAGTCCTCCTAGCAATAAGGTTACTTGGGCTACTCCACTCTATTCTATAGTCATGTTGTCTAAGAGATACTTCGTGAGTAGCTCACTCAGTGTAAGCTCAACCTCTAGTACTCTCTCCCTCTCTGCATTTGGTCTTGTTCTATTTTGGCTTACGTGCTCAAAGACGTGTTGGACCTTATATATTTCTATATTTTGCCTCAACTTTTGAGATCACTGCTCTTGATTGTAGGTAACTATACTTTGTAATGCTTTCCTTGCCAACTTCCACTCTTTCTTAAGATTGGCTATGATGTGCTTGGTGGGTCTACCGCGAAGCTCCATTTTGGTTTGTAGGTCATATTACCAGGTTATCATTTGTTGGATGTCGATTGGAAATTCTCCCAATTCAAGCTTCTGGGTTGGTGCTAGCTCGTGATATGTTGCCAGTTTATTTGAGTGACTAGGGCATCGATTTGATTGATTAGATTGGGTAGAGTTGTGGATCCCTGCTCATGCCTATTGCTGTTGCTCCCCAAGTAGCTCAACAATTCAAATCTCTCAATGTTCAGTGATTGGTGTCCTTGGCCGTTATTTGCTATTTGGGGTCTCCTCCTACTAGTGGGTTTGTTCATCTTATATTATCTTATCTTGTATCAATTCCTTGTTATTTAAAATAATCCCCAATGTTACGAGCACTTAGATGCTAGTGGGATACTCCTTAATGTGTGCCATGTGAAATCAAGCTTTCATATTTTCTTTTGTACGTCAAATGCTTAATTGATGTAGTATGGAAACTCAACAAAAACAATACAGTGCCGATCACACTCTTTGGAATTAGTTTCCACTAGCTAGAGCTTCTTCATGTGGATGATAGCCACTCTCGGTTTTAGTCTCTACGACATTCTAGATGTGTGGTCTAAGGGATAGCAGGTCTGGTTAGTTAGTTTGGGTCTCTAGAGGGATAAGTGACTAATGGTCAGTGACCATAGTCATTCCTAAATCATTAGATCACAATTCTTGAGTTAGTCGGCTCTATGAGCCATTCTACATGTCTATAGGTCTACTAGGGTTTTGGCTAGCTTGGGCTTAGGCTCTCCCTCCTCATTGAGGTAGGTCTAATTTTATGGAATCTGGATTCTATATAATCTCTCTGAGTGCTAGTATCCAAGTGACAGTGTTCGAGTGTCTCACTTAGACTATCCAAGTATGAGCATTTTGAATGAATGGGTGCTCGGATTCCTTTTGAGTGTCCAAATTTGGTCATCTGAGGTCGAGGTCAATTGTTTGAGTTTGAGTGGCTATCCAAGGCCGATTAATATTTTTCAAGTCTGTCTAGGACTCCGATTGGTATGTTTTAGCCAATAGATTAGGGATTCAAATTATCCTAGTTGTGGCGGGACTTGGACAACTATGAATCTGTTCGAGCACAATGCCGAAAGTTTTGGAATGAAAAAAACCTTGCCAAATCTCGCACATGCCTTGTTCAATTCTTTAACTATGATCTTGGGAACAATCATCCAACACGAAGGCACACTCACAGCTTACTTGCACAGCTCAAAGACATAGTGGTGAAGATCACCAATCACGAAATGGTTTCTAACCCTGTATCTCTCTCTCTCTCTCTCTCTCTCTCTCTCTCTCTCTCTCTCTCTCTCTCTCTCTCTCTCTCTCTTTCTCTCTCTCAAGCTCTCCCCCTTGACTGAATGCAAAAAAATGAGCTCTCTCTTTGCCTTCTTCGCTTCTTAAACCCCTTCTCTCTTGCTTCATTACTTCCCCCTTCTCTCTCTTTGTTGTCTTAATGCCTTAAAGCTCCCTTTTCCTTGTTTCTTCCCTACTTTGGGCCTCCTATTACAATAGAAACCTTGCTATGTGCTTATCTATTTTCCTTAATTTTTTTCACCTAAATCCATCCAAATCATAAGCAACCACTTACACTAATCGAGCATACTTACCTAAATCCACAAAACGAGAAAAACTTACTTGCAAAGGAGATCAAATACTTGTTCAACTCCCTCACTTCCTACCTATCTCAAGCATCGGTTTGGAGCAAACCCTACTTGAATACTCAATTCAGAGTGCGACGAAAGCACTCATAGCTTGAATCCATTTTTCTTGGCAATGGAGCCAAAATGTGGGAGCACTCCCTCAACCTCCAAGACCCACGGACCACTTATTGCTTAAAGTGTTTCAACCCAAGTGAAATGGCTACCTCTCACATAGTCATCGTGCATACTCTCACATCTACAAGTGTAGTGAGCTTACCTTCATGCTTAATTGATTTGCCTCCTCCCACAAGCTGTCTCGTAGCTCCATGACCTAAGGTGCAATCTCAAGCAAGCTTGATCCAAGTTCCATTGCCACGCGCGAGATAAGAGAAGAAGAAGAGAGGAGAAGATGGAGAGCTTCTCTACCATAGTCCCTCACCCTCACATACTCACTCCCTCACACTCCCTCTCTCAAGCACAAGCTCAAGCAAGAACAAGAAGAAGGAGAAGAAGAGGCGAGTTAGTTTTTGCCACACACAAGAATGAGCTTTTTCATTCAATTTTGTCTTTTATACAAGCCCTAATCCCCTTCGGGCACCCATCCCTTTTTTACATGAAAGGCCATTTTAGCCTAGGTCCTCTTTCCCTATTCCCTTCCCATCTACATCCCATCTACATTGTGCCTTCATCCATGCCCATCTACATTTACAAATTGCACAAGAGAGAGCCTGGTACTCTTACATAAAATCAAGGTGTACCGTTTCATTTAAAAATTACCCTTCCTGATTTGCACTTTTCCTGAACTTTTAAGGTTGTCCTTGCACTTTTGGCCTTTTTTCCTCCTATTTCTTTAGTCGGTCCACCTTTTTTTGCTTTGCCCTACGTCCTTTTAATTTTATTTTTGCTTTCTTTCCATAGGGGTTAAAATGTGCTTTCAAGGCCTACTTAAGAGTATCATTAATTTTCTTTAAATAAAAAACATCAATTTTTTGTTCAATTTATGAATAACCCCTTTACATGCTATCCTTATGTGTGTAAAAATGTAATTTTTAAAATCCTTTATTTTAAATCTGTGTGGTATGCTTGGTACTCTCTTACATAAAATCAAGGTGCACCTTTTCATTTAAAACTTATCTTTCTTGATTTGTACATTCCCTGAACTTTTAAGGTTGTCCTTGTGCTTTTGGCCCTTTTTCCTCCTATTTCTTTAGTTGGTCCAGATTTTTTTGCTTTGCCCTACGTCTTTTTTTTTTTCTTTCTTTCCATAAGGGTTAAAATGTGCTTTCAAGGCCTACTTAAGAGTATCATTAATTTTCTCTAAATTAAAAAATCCCTTTTTTGTTCAATTTGTGAATAACCCCTTTGTATGCTATCCTTATGTGTGTAAAAATGTGTAAAAATGCCATTTTTAGAATCCTTTATTTTAAACCTGTGTGGTATGCTTATATATTTTTTAGTAACCTACTATGCACCTTAAAGCTATATATATCCTCAAGTAGTGGGTTGGTAGGGTATTTGCTCCTTCTATTTGGGGATCCTTGTGTGTATTTATGGACGACTTTTACATAAAGAGCTCTAGAGTTTTGCATGCTGAAAATCTTGATGATATTTTTTGGCAAACTAGATCAAGATGGATGATAATTAAACCTTGATAAATACAAAATAGTAAGAAGTAAAGTGATACTTTTGGACCATGAAGTGACTGCTAATGATATTTCACTTGAACCTAGTAAAGTTAAGGCTTTGCTTCTTATGGATTCTCCAAAAATTGTAAAAGAATTAATGAGCTTTGTTTAGAAACACACACAAAGAAAGAGAGAGAGAGAGAGAGAGAGGTTTACTTTTTGCAGAAAGAGCGAGACAAAAATACATATAGAGAGAAGAGAGAGAATTAGTTGATGGTTTGGTGAAGACTAAGGAAGCTCAATGCAAATTTTTCTCAAGATATGGGGAAGACTGAGAAGAGCGATCTCTATGTAGTGCAAGGGAGAAGAGAAGATGAAGAAATAAGATCAGACGAAAAATTTCTATATTTTTCTTCTATCCTTTTGCATCCAATGCCTTGAAATTTATTTTTTTTCTCTTCAAACGAAATGATGTCAAATTAAAATATCAATGTCCACTCCATATCCTAGGAATGGTCAATTTATTATAATCATAGTTATATATATTATTTAATATCATTTATATAATATATAACATTACATTTATATATATATATATATATATATATATATATATATATATATATAAACTATTTAACTCTATTAAATTTGTTTAATATTTATTATTTCAAATAATTTAATATTTATTGTTTAAATTTTTTAAAAGAAATCATTCAATTTTCTTTACTTTTTTTTTTCTAATAATAGTTCATTTCATATAAACCTTAAATTCATTTAATATTACTGAATAATTATTGTTTAATTGGACTTATTTTTAATAATTGATTTTTAATTTTGTTTACTTTATCTCTTTAAATTTTTATGTAATATTAACATTTATTTTTTACTTCATTTTAAAAAAATCATTCATTTTGATTCATCTACATTATTATTATTATTATTTAATATTAACCTTTAATATTTTTTAAATAATATTATTTAAGAAAAATTCAACTTAAAGCTAAACTAGATGTTGAGGCACTCATAAGTTCAATTTTGATACTCTGGAGAATAAGGATGTGTGGTACATGAAGGTGGCAGAATGCTCATGATCGATGGTGAAATTGCCCCGGCATTTGATAGGTTTCTTTTCAAGATTGTCGAGTATCCACTACATGAAAGGGACATGGTTGCCAATTTAAAAAATGAATTGTTAACTGTAATCACTTTAAGGATACCAATGGGGAAGATGCTTCTATTTGATTGGCTTTTTACTATGCCTAACTTGGGCTATCTTGTGAGGAGGATGAAAACTAGCAAAGTGCTCAGACTACATGGAGTGTTGATTGAATCATTTTAGGGCCAAAAAAGTAGTTTCCAAACAATTTAGAAAATTCTTAGCCAAATTAATTCCCAAATGTGCTAGCAACCTAAAGGTAAGTAACTCGAAACCTTCAAAAATGTCTAATATGTGTTACAAAGTAATGATATACATGCATTATGTTAGAGGACTCATTTAGGGGGCATGAAATTTCTTTTAACTAATCTTGTCCATTTAGTTAGAGGACTCATTATGTTAGAGGACTCATTATATTAGAGGACTCATTTAGGGGGCATGAAATTTCTTTTAACTAATCTTGTCCATGAAAGATGACCTAGACTCATTTAGGGGTAGAATATTTAGGATCCCATCCTCAACTTAGTCATACTGATAAATTGGGAAATGGCAGAGGTGTAACAAATTACATGGCGCATCGAATAGAATCTGAGAAAGCGATAGAGATAGAGAGTACACAACAGATAAGAGGAGAATTAGAAACTTTATTTAGCTCCAAACAACTAATACAAAGATGGCTCTATCCACCAGTATGCTTCCACTGTGAACCTTAGATGGCTCTGTCCACCCGTATGCTTCCGCTGTGAACCTTAGATGGTGATCTAGACAGAAGATAGGTAAAGAGCTTAAGGCTAGCTGGAACAACTCTGGATGGGTGAAAGATAGATTATCAATGATTGTGAAGGGTTTAGCTTTTATAGCCTGCAAAGGCGGTTAGGTCGGCCTGATCGACCTACCATATGAGCCTCCACTAGTCGACCAATGAATATTTTAGGGGTCCCTTTTAAGTCTCTTACCCCACAACTCAATGCAATGTGCCTCGAGTTGATACCAGCTTAACTACTCAGTCCAACCCAAAGATTAGGCCCACAATGGTCAGCTTTTTGCCAGCCGGTCACATAGACCTCATCTGATATACAAGTGAGCGGGTTCACATTTGGCTTCTCCTCATAATGGGAGCCTTACAACTTTGAGCACCATGGATCATTGGTGGCACCTTATGAGGGTGGGGCATTGAGCATATCTAACACCCCCCCTCAATGTCCACCCATAGGTGAATTATCTCCTCAGCCCAATGCCAAGTCTCTGAAGATGAACTTGAAGCAGATCCTATTGAGATATCGAGCTCCACTCGTGATATGCCAAGGTGACCGTTGTGCATTTATGTCACCGACTTGTCAGTTGTAGATGCGGTTGGTACACCGCCCATGAATAATAGCTAGATGATAGCTATCCTTATCTACTCTAGTTTGTGGCTCAATTAGTATGCCACCTTAGTTAGTTGAGTTTGGTTTAAGACCCATATATAGCGGTCGTCTATTTCTATGTACTTGAGTTCTTTTGGCTTACACAACTAAGAAGAGGAAAACTGTTTTCAGCCTCCATCTTTGTGTGTATTCCCCCATTGTGCAAGCAAGAAAGCTACAAGTGAGACTCCTTCCTTCTCTCCTACAATCTTGACATGGTATCAGAGCCTTGTTCGTGGTAAGGAGCTCAAGAAAGCAAACCAAGTTCGCGGTGTTCTGGTAAGAGGTGATGCCAGGAGGCATATTCCACGGTGGATTCCGTGAGGTTTTACGGTGGATTCCGTAAACTTAGATGACCGGGGCTCATACGCAAAGAGGATTCTTTGTGCGAGAAGTTGATGGGGACGCCTGTCCTTTTCGGGCGTTTCATTAATTTAGTGTGTACATGGGTGATTCCATAGCGGGTGATTCTGCAAAATGCATATTAAATTAATAAACGTTTATGAGTTTAGAGTGCGCACTCGTAATAAATTAAGGTTAGGATTTATTTCTAACCAGTTGATTTATTTATGTAGCTGAAGACTGCTAGGTATTCACTTTTGTCGGTTTAATTGTGTTATTTTACTAACGATTGTGAATGCTTCAGTTGATGTGTAGAGATAGCAGCAGTGGCGGAGGAAAGCATTGGAGTCTAGCGGGTTTTCGACCTTTGGACTATATTTTGATAAGCGCCACACCTATATTTTATTATGTCTATTGAGACATCGATTATTTATTATTATTTTGTATGCACTTATGCGCCTGGATATGTCATTTCTATTTGGACATTGAGATTGGGCGTGCCAGACTCTATGGGCACCGTCCATTAGCTTTATTTTCTTATTTTTGGTAGAAAGCAAACTCAAAAGCTAAAAGCTTGTCATATTTTTGTAATTGGGCTATTTTTGAGCATGAAGATTGGAAATATACATTAAATACATGCTTTGTGAAGCGCTCATACAAGGCATGGGGGAGATTGAACCCAATTTGTCTCTTGCTTCATGTCGTGCTTGCTTTTACATGGGTTTTTGTGCTAAAAAGTAGAGTACTTTGTTCTTGGGGACCTTCCGGGATTCACCACGTGAGCTATCTGCGACCGATCTGCGCACCAAGAGGACTAGTGTTGCTTTCATTTTTCTATTTTGGGAGCAAGTCTCTGCAGCAGGTAGCACAATCGAAAAGTGCAAGAGTACATTGTCTCAGGTTGAGACGCCCTTCGCTGTGTAGCAAGAGGGCAGTATATGTTGCGGGATAGGGCTTTAGCCCTTGGTTGCTCTGTTTTTTTGATATGAGGCCATTTCGAGGCCTCTTTTGGAGGCGGAAGTTTTCTGCACGCACTCAGGAAAAGGCCCAGTTTTATGCTGTGTGACCACTGTTCTACAGGTCGGTGAAAAGTTACTGTAGAAATTGCATCGAATGCCAATGCGTAGAGACATTGGGAGTCACAGAATCATCCTTGTTGCCTGTTGATGCAAAATCGTCACTAGGAAGTGACTGTGTGGTCAAATACCACTTTCGTCACTTTTACAAATTTTCCCTTGTGAGGCTGAAGCTGTGTTCTTTGCAGTGACAGAATTTTTTGCAGTGTTCTGTAATGGCCTCTGATTCTCTTTCATAGATTGTCACTGAAAAGCTTGACAAGAAAAACTTCCAAGCATGGAAGTTCAGAATGACAAATTTCCTTATGGGAAAAGGATCTTGGGAATTCGTTGCAGGAAATGAAGAAGAACCAGTTCTTCTTGATATTCCCAATCAACAGCAAATGCAAGCATTTAAAGCATTGCATGAGAGAGCCAGGAAAGTTATGTATTGGCTGTCTATCAGCATTTCAGACTCTATGATTGTGCATATTCAAGATGCAAGTACGCCAAAGGAGGCATGGGATACTTTGTCAAAAATGTATAGCACAAATACGCAAGCCAGGAAAATGCAACTCAAGCAAGAGTTACACAATGTGCAAGGAGAAAGTATGAGCATCAATGACTACTACATGAAGGTGAAGAAGATTGCAGATGCACTTGCTTCCATTGGGTCCAGGGGAAGATGATGATCTAGTTTCTGTGACCTTGAATGGTCTAGGAAAGGATTATGCACAGTTCCGAACATCCATTTCCGTCCGTGAAAGATTTCCTGATTTTGAGGAGTTGATTGCTCTTCTAATTTCTGAGGAGCAGAGAAATGGTGGTGCATCTTCTTCAGGAGGAACTTCAAAAGAAGCTGTCTTCTACTCAAATGCTGGAAGAGGTAGAGGCAGAGATAGAGGAGGCCGATCTGGAGGCCATGGTAGAAATCAAAATATGCTCAAGAAAACCAGTCCTACGGAGGAGGACGTGGTAACTCTAGAGGCAGGCGGAGCCAAAGACGTCGTGGTGGATGGCAAAGAGGCCGAAATGCAAACAACAATGTTGAATGCTACTACTGTGGTAAAATGGGTCATATGGCTAAAGACTGCTATAAAAAGAAGAATGACATCATGAATGGAAAATTGCAACAAGGGAATTATGCATCTTCTAGTAGACAGGGTGATGATAGAAATGAGCATTTATTTATGGTGCAGCACATGACCAATTCTATGACAAGTGTAGAAGAAAGCAAGAATGTGTGGTATGTTGACTCAGGTGCATCAAACCACATGACAGGTCATGCAGAATGGATGGAGGATGCAAGGAAAATGAAAAAAACCAGGATTTGTGGAGACTAGTGATGATACTGCACATCCTATTGTGCAAATTGGAAAATTTCATTTGTCTATGCAGGATGGGAAAAAGAAATACCTGTCAGATGTATTTCATGTCCCGAATATCACAAAGAATCTGGTTTCTGTTGGTCAAATGGTTAAGCAGGGCTTGCAGGTCAGATTTAATCCTCATGGATGCTTTGTTGAGGATATGGAAAATAAAGGTCGCTTGATAGCAAAAGGAAAGAAGAAGGGCAGAATGTTTACGTTGGATGCAGACATGCCTAAATTGAGTACAACAATGTTTGCACATGGGATCGGTGTAGTTGCAGATATTGATATCTGGCATAAACGCATTGGTCATGTTAATGTACAGTGACTTAAACCAATGCAAGCCCAAAATATTGTTGCAAGATTGCCAAAATTCAAGGTTGTAGAAATGCATAAGGTATGTGAAGCCTGTCAGTTTGGAAAACATGCAAGGAAACCATTCCCTAGACATGTTCAAGAGAGTAAGAAGCCATTGGAATTAATCCACTCTGATGTGTGAACTACTAAAGCTACATCTCTTGGAGGCTGTCATTATTTTGTCACTTTTATTGATGACTATAGTAGAAATTTTTGGGTGTATTTTATGCAAAAGAAAAGTGAAGTTTTTGGGTATTTCAAAATTCTTAAAGTTGTGGTTGAAAAAGAAACAGGTCTGCAAATAAAATGCCTAAGGTCAGATGGAGGGGGAGAGTACCTCTCAAATGAGTTTGCGAGGTTTCTGCAGGAGCGTGGCATAAAGCAGCAATATTCATGCAGTCATACCCCACAACAAAATGGAATTGCAGAAAGGAAAAACAGGCATATTGGAGAGGTAACTCGTGCCATGCTCAATTAAAAAGACTTGCCAGATTTTTACTAGGCTAAAGCAGTTGCTACAACAGTCTACATAATGAACAAGACTTCCACTACAGCAATACATGGCATGACTCCAGAGGAGAGGTATACTGGTAGGAAACTAGATATTTCTCATTTGAAGATTTTTGGTTGCATTGCCTATGTTCATGTGCCAGATGAGTTGAGATCCAAGTTGGATCCAAAAGCTTAGAAGTGCATCTTTATTGGTTACTCTCTGCAGCAGAAAGGGTATAGATGCTATAACCCTTCTACTCGTAAGTTTACAGTGAGTAGAGATGTTTTTTTTAATGAGATGAGTAGCTGGTATAAACCAGTAAATGTGATTGATGATGTAGATGCACAAAATGGTAATGCTGCACAGAATTCACAACAGCAGTCACAAAATATTAGTGGACCTGGAGTGTCCTTTAGCAGTGGTTCACATTCTTCGCCATGGAAAGGTAGATTGAGATCAGGAGAATTTCCTCAAACCAATGCAGATAGTGGTATGCAGGTTTCACGAAAAGGAAAAGAGAAGGTAGATCAGCCCATGTTTGATGTGAATGCAGGTCACTCTTATGTGGATGGTGGGCTCAGAACAGAGCATTGATGATGAGTTGGGTATTCCTTCTATTGTTACACCTGGAGTAAGGAAGACCAGGGATGTTTTGAGAGCACCTGGGAGTGAACCTACTTTGTGCAGGTCTACCAGAGCTAGGTATCCTATGGATAGGCTGAAATATGATGGATTTATAGCCATTTACTATGCATATATGGTCAAAGTGATACAAGAACCAGAACCCACTTCTTTTGAGCAAGCCATGGGAAAAGAAAAATGGGAGAAAGCCATGGATGAAGAAATGGATGCCTTGGAAGCAAATGCTACATGGGAATATGCACAAACATATGGCATTGATTATGAAGAAACATTCGGTCCGATTGCAAGGATGGAAATCGTAAGAGTAGTCATTGCTATCGCTGCATCAAAGTGATGGTCTTTACATCAGATGGATGTAAAGAATGCCTTCTTGCATGGTGATTTACAAGAAGAGGTCTATATGGAGCAGCCACCAGGTTATGTGCATGCTGTTCATCCTGAGTTTGTTTGCAGGTTGAAGAAAGCATTGTATGGCTTGAAGCAAGCACCTAGAGCATGGTCTGACAAGATAGGATAGTATCTTTTCACCATTGGCTTTTAGATTTCCAAGGAAGATTTCTCACTTTATGTGAGAAAAACAGAGAAAGATATTATGCTACTTGTCATTTATGTTGATGATTCGATTATGACAGGTGACCGTGATGAAGATATCCTTCATGTGAAAATGCTATTGAAGCAGAAGTTTGAGAAAAAGGATTTGGGAGAGCTGCGTTATTTCTTGGGCATTGAGGTGATTAGATCACCAAGTGGGATATGGCTCTTGCAGAGGCAGTATGGATTGGACATGCTGTCCAAATATGGGATGACAGGCTGTAATCCTATTTCAGTTCCTTTGGAGCAAAATGTGAAGCTGAGCGCAGATGCATGTGAGCTTTTGGAAGACCCTACTATGTGTTTGTACATAGTAGGAAGTTTGATTTATATGACTATTACCAGGCCAAATTTGAGCTATGCTGTTGGATTGGTAAGTCAGTTTATGCAGGCTCCAAGGAAACCGCATTTGGATGCGGCTAGACACATACTCAGGTATGTGAAGTCCACATTGCAGTATGGACTATTTTATGAAATTGGGATTCAGATACAGTTGCATGGATACACTGATGCTGATTGGGCTGGTAGTATTTCTGATAGACGATCTACCAGTGGATATGTGTTCTCTTTTAGGAGTGCTGCAGTCACTTGGAGCAGCAAGAAACAGCCTACAGTTGCCTTGTCGAGCACAGAGGCTGAGTACAGGGGTGCAGCAATGGCTGCATGTGAGGTAGCTTGGTTGCATAAGCTACTTTATGATATGCATCAGCCTACAAATGGGCCAATTGTCATTTATTGTGACAACATGACTAGTATACACTTGGCAAATAACCTAGTCTATCATGGTAGAAATAAAGCACATTGAGGTGCATTATCACTATGTACGGGAGAGGGTTTTACTAGGTCTTATTGATCTAGTTTATGTCAGCACAGAGGATCAGATAGTTGACATATTTACGAAGGCATTGGGCGTAGAGAAGATGCACAAGTTCAGAGACCTGCTTGGTGTGCAGGAATTGGGATTGAGCTTGAGGGGGAGTGTTGAGATATCGAGCTCCACTCGTGATATGCCAGGGTGATCGTTGTGCATTTATGTCACCGACTTGTCAGTTGGCAGATGCGGTTGGTACACTGCCCATGAATAATAGCTAGATGACAGTTATCCTTATCTACTCTAGCTTGTGGCTCAGTGCACCTAGCTGTACACATTTCACTATTAGGATAGCCCCATTACATTGCATTTTGTACTAGTACAAATGATCTATTCACCCATTGTATATTAAGCTTCCTTAGTGCACATGTGTATACATGCATATCTCCCTGCACGTAGAGGGGACACTAACTTGCACACATATTTATTCTCTATGTGTGTGTGTGTGTGTGTGTATTTGCAAGGAGAGTTAGAGGAATAAGGAAGTTGACACCTTATGACACACTTGCGCAGGTCCCCAAGGCTCATTCTAGGAACATCACACATAGAGCACACTACCTCGAGGCGGTTCACCTCAAAAAATATAAGTGTACCACGTGTGATCAATGGAAGGGTTGTTTTATTTCATAAAACTTACAAGATTACGCTTGTAAAAGGGGTTTTTAATTTCAATTGAAAAAATAATTATAAGTTTCTTGAAGGAAAGGGGGCTATTTTATTACCTTACATCATACAAGAAAAGGGTATTTTCTAATACCCTTTGAATGCACGTGATATAAATGGTTTATATATGGTGGCCTCCCCCACCCCAACCTTCATCCCACTATACAAGTACCCCATTCTAATATATGTGCTTTGTGTACAAGATACTTTAGTGTACTACATCTAGTGTATTGTCAATAGCTCACTACACATAGATCAATAGATGAATTTGCACATAGCCTGGCACATAAGGCTACTATTGCATTACACCTATCCTTTACCATAGTATACTACACCATGCACTATGGACCAACAAGTGCTCAGTGCATAGTGTATACACATTGGTGCATATGCTCAAGTCTAGCTCTAACCTCACATACAACGTTAGTGCACATGTGCATGGTGCAATAGTAGTAGCCCATGCATAAGCTCACTTGATTGACTCATCTTGCACCTACTTGGCAGACACCATTGTAGGACACTCTCTACTCGCACAATTCTAATGTATTATATATAGTGCACCAATACATATGTCACTAGCACACAGTGCATACTACATAATGCATAGTGTGCACAAATACAATGCACAAATGTACACATGTATATGTCTTTTGTACCCCTAATCCATAGTACACCCACCTTTCATGCCCCCACATCTTGATCCCTTCACACTCATTTTATAGTACCCTAGTGCACTACATTGTGTACTAACCTGTCACCTATGTGCATAGTTTACATGCATTGGTCCATACATACGCATGCATACCTGCTAGTGTACAATGCACTACACAGTGTGGACATACACACTAGCATATCCCATCTTAGGCTATCTTAGGACATTCATCCCCACATACCTTGATCGTATTCAAACCATGTAGCCACCCTAATTCACCCTTTTATACATTGTTCACAATAGTGTATAGCGCATACATATAGTACACATGCACTAGCACGTAGTGCACATGTACACAATACACATGTGCATAGAGCAACCACCCCTCATACAACCATTTTCCACACCCTCCTACACACAACCCCTGGTGCATACTTGTTATGCACTAGTGTACCTAAAGACCACACCATCACATCCTAGTGCAAGTCTACTAAGGGTGGTTACACACCGGTCTGCGGCCGCCCAAGCATCTGTAATCTGGCCAATAAGAAGGCCGGATTTTGAAAAGTGGGTGCCCCCCTCTTACACACTAGGGGCGCTCGGCGTGTCACCCTTTCGAGGGTCTTCAATGCTCCCCCCACCCCCTTTCTGCGTTCCGCAGGGTGGGGGAGCTCCCCTATCTTGTTTCGTCCTCGCTTCATCTCACCGATTGATTGGCCTCTCCTCTGTTGGCCTATGGTGGACTCTAGGACAGAGAGAGGGCTTCCCGTTGCCCAGGTTCTCGTTGCTGTAGCAGCCCATTCCCGTTGCCCATTTCCGTTGCTGCAGCCCATTTGGCTCCACCTTCTATGATGATCTCTCCGGCCGCCATGCTCATCAGAGCTTTGTTTTCTGCCCACATGAGTGGGCTCCAGGTAGGTGCACCCTGTGGCCGTTGACACACAGGTAGCCGTTGATACACAGGAGCTTCCATGTGTTGCTCGTTTCACCACATGCATAAATGTAGACATCGTGAAGGTTCATCTCTCTGTGTTTTTCTGGATTCATCATCCCTCTCTTCGCATGAAAATATACACATCGTGAAGGTGGGAAGGCATATTTGATGATGATGCATCTAGCCAGGTCTCTCTCTCTTGCAGAAACAAGTTCAGGGTTTAATCATGGCCAATTGCTTGCATGTAATTTATCCAGTTCAGGGTTTAATCATGGCCAATTGCTTGCATGTAATTTGTAGGCTTCACAGGTGATTCGCAAGCTTCAACAGAGGGTTTTATCAGAGCTCTGGCTCGGAGGCAGAGGTCTTTATCAGATCAGAACTTCACAGCCTTCACATGTATGCTCTCTCTCTCTCTCTCTCTCTCTCTCTCTCTTTTATTACCCTGGTAATGTTTTCACAGGTGATTCTATTGACCTTGACTGATGAGTTTGTAGCTAACCCATGATTTGCCTTATAAGCAAGTGTTAATCATTCAAAAACATTAATTGGGCTATATGGTCATATCGTGTCTTGCCTGTTGTGCATGCAACATTTAAAACCTGTGTTTCAAGCCTGCAACATTTCAGCATGCCTGTGTTTCTACCTCCATGTACTGCTGCCCCACTGTCTTTGGCTTCTCCCAATTTCTGATACATATGAGATTGCTATTCATCTCTGATAACAATTTCTGATAGCTATTCATCTCTGATAGCAATCATTGCAGGAATCATCAATCAAGCTTCAATTAAGAATAATGTTATGGAGAATTGTATGAACATAAATGAATATCATTTATGTACTCACTAAAGTAGAACACTTGCTGACTGCCTGTTTTATTATTAGTTGAAATTTAGAATTCCTTGCTGACTACCTGTTTTATTTAGGTTCATAATTTCTGCACCAACGCCTTTGGAACACCACAATATCTTGAAACTTTTTGAGTGGACCCTCATTACAACTGCTGTTCTACCAATTAATTTATTTAATTGTATTTGTAGGAATGTATTATTGTAAATTTTGAGTATCCTAAACTCTTGCTATGTGGTCTAGTTTCAATTTGACTTAGGTTTTATTTGAGGGTTTTTGTTTGCTTAGCAGTATTTCATCGTTGCAATGAATCCTTTCTTAGTTTCGCTATATATGTTTGGCATCTATTACAGGTTGACAATGGCTAAAACTTCTTGTCTATACATACATCCCATCATTTTGTTTGAATCAATGTATATGTATAACATTTCCTTTTCTTTATTGTTCTTTAACCATATTGTTTGATATATGTTCATCGTTGCAATGAATCCTTTCTTAGTTCTGCTATATATGTAACATTTCCTTTTCTTGATTGTTCTTTAACCATATTGTTTGATATATGTTCATCGTTGCAATGAATCCTTTCTTAGTTCCGCTATATATGTTTGGCATCTATAACAAGTTGACAATGGCTAAAACTTCTTGTCTATACATACATCCCATCATTTTGTTTGAATCAATGTATCTGTATAACATTTCCTTTTCTTTATTGTTCTTTAACCATATTGTTTTCTAATTGTAAGATAAATTGCAATGTAATCGGAGTTATCCTATAGTTGTTACCTTACAATCAATTATTGAAATGTAAATAAAAAAAATGGAGTGCATTATGTAAAGAATAATAAACTTGTTTGTCCATTCACATATTGTAAATGATGAATCAAGTTTCATGCGTAAGGTGGACGATTAGAATGGATTCTCAAGAGAGCACTCCCATGGAGGAGTTTCACCAGTTCGTGTCTCAAATGAGCCAAGATGCAATATGCAATAATGACTTCATGTACTTTTCGAGCCAAAGTGTGGGTGTTCCAAACCACATGCCAAGCCACACTGCCGTTGGCAATATCCCTGTAAATGTGTTTCCAAACCACCCTCCTTTGATCAATCCCTGTGCTCCTCAATTCATACCTTTCCAACAACCAAGACAATTAGGTATAGAGAGACCCACAACAGTACACAATAATGTAATTCTTCGTCCAGTTGCACATAGACCTCAACATGGTCCCTCGGCACCACGAAAACAAGAACCACAAGAAATAAGTTCTTGTGATACCAACCAGGACTCATGTGAAGAGGTTAACTTGGTTCAAGCTCAAGAACCAATGGTGCCATCTTCCGAGAATGCCACCAAACAACGTCCACGATGAACATCATCAAAGTCTGATGCTCCTAAACCTCCTAAACCAAAGAGGGCACGGAAAGGAAAGAATCAGAATGACGATCCTGAGACACAAGATCATACAATAGCCACAAAAAAACCGTTTGCACAATGGAAGGATGCATGGACAATACAACTCATTCACATCCGAGGATCCATGAGTGTGGAGTTCTCAAAGCCACCAAAGGAAGGAGTGGATATATGGTCCAAGGTTGCCACCCAACTAGCATCGCTATTTCTAGAGTTTGACAAAGATGGTGAGGCATGCAGAAAATGTTGGGGATGCGTTTATGAGTCATATAGAAAGGATAAGGCTCACAATGCCATATCAGGCAATGATCGTAGAATCATTTGTCAGTGATATGATATTGTGGATGAATATATGTGGAATCGTGCCAATGTTGTTAGCGATGCACATGCCTCATCTGTTGGTGGGTTGTCTTCGTCAGAAGACAATAATACATCAGTCTCCAATGATCAGGGTGACCACACCCAAGAAGACATTGGCTCCAATGAGCCTTCAAAGATCGTACATGATCAAATAACCAACCAAGAAGCACGCAATAAAAAGGGTAGAAAGATAGAGGAGTCTCTCAGTGACATGGCTAGCACCGCCCGATCAATGTTAGCCAACCAAAAATCAAACCTAGAGGAAAAAAAATCATTTGAAGAGCGCAAGCTCGTTATCATGGATACACTTGCCTCCTCGGTATCTGGTCTATTAGATGTAATCAAAAGTCTTAAAAAGGAACGATGAATTCAACTGTAGATGAATTTGGAACTTATAAAAAAACAAGTTTTTTATTCTACCTTTACATCTCTCTTCAAGTGTCTCATAAAGTTTCGTCAAATCTTTTGACAGGTGAATGGACGATGAAAGTCTTTTGATAATGTTTGTCATCGGTGTTGTAGTTGCTGTCATAGCAATGTTTCAACTTTTTTTGAGTGATTTGGATGACAGGGACGATGACAGCATGCTATTGCATACTTTGATGGAGTGCATGGCTCGAGGTTATGTTGCACGTCGAGCCAGGATAGGTCAGCGAAGACACGATCGACGATCATGTTGGGCCTATCCAAGACCACAAACTTTTATGGAGTAGGGGCTTCTAGGGAATTATACAAACTGAATGTTTAAAAGCAGGTTACGAGTTAGCAGGAGTACATTTGAATATCTTGTCGCGAAATTAGCACCACAAATGCGACGCAAGAATACGAACTATAGAAGGGCAGTACCTGTGGAGAAGCGGGTCAGTGTGGCTCTGCATCGCTTGGCAAGCGGCTCAAGTTTGGGACTAATAGCCGATTTGTACGGAGTCTCAACTTCGTTTACACAACTGGCTGTTTTGGACTTTTGTGATGCACTGGGTGCTTTTGGATTGCATATTATGTATGTAAAGTGGCCTTCCCCACAAAAAATGCAAAAATATGCTGGTGCATTTCAAGCCCTTCGAGGCATACCGTATGTTATTGGTGCAGTAGATGGTAGTCATATACCCATCATTACCCCAAGGGAGAACCATGAAGATTATTTTAATAGGAAGGGCT
This sequence comes from Lygodium microphyllum, assembly GCF_053477565.2. Taxonomy (NCBI): domain Eukaryota; kingdom Viridiplantae; phylum Streptophyta; class Polypodiopsida; order Schizaeales; family Lygodiaceae; genus Lygodium; species Lygodium microphyllum. The sequence continues at coordinate 39,897,695 of NC_141155.1, read as the reverse complement.
TCCACTCTATTATTCTACAGATAAGCGTGGCAGCCAATTGTGTTGTTTGGGACTATGACGTTGGCTGGGCAGGTTCTATGCACGATTGGAATGTTTTTCAACGTTCAGACCTAGGAAAACGATGCACAAACAAAGCTCTGGGATAATACTGTCTACTAGGCGATTGTGCTTATCCTGCACGCTTTTGGATGCTTCCTCCTTCAAGGGTAGTAAGGATAAGCTATCTCCGGAACGTTATTATTGGAATTACATACAATCAAGTACTCGTATGCTAGTTGAAAGGGCATTTGGCATCCTTAAAGCGCGATTTCATATATTGTTAAAGAGATGTGACATGCTTTTACAAAATGTCCCAAAGATGGTGGCAGCATGCATTGTTCTACATAATATATGCATTGTGCATGGAGATGGTTTTGATGATGCATGGATACATGAAGCGACAACAGAACTTGATAGAGAAAGTAATGCTGCTCATCAAGACATGGACCAGCAAAATAGTTCGAGGAATGGATTAGCAGAGGTTGCTATGCTAACTAACACATGTACCACATAAGGAATACAAAGAGCTCAAGCAGCGGAGCCATCACAAGAGGCAATCCATCTTGGGGGGGCATCTCAAAGAGATAACATTGCTCGAGCCATGTATCGAGAGAGGGAGAGCGCAAATGTGAGAACAATATTTGGTGATTCTGACTCTGCGGAGGAGATGGACGACGAAGACAATGGTGAGTAAACACAATCACATCCAAGTAAGTAATTTTCAGCGCATACTGTTAAGCACAATCACATCCAAGTAAGTAATTTTCAGCCATCATTGCATGATTTTTTAAAGTTTTCAGTCATCCTTGCATCTGCAGCGCAGGTGGAAAGAGGGGTGGTGTGCTAAAGAAATTTCCCTCTTTCCACCTTTCCGCAGAGAGCTCGGTAGAGCCATGCCTCAACAACATGGGGAAGGGGTTCAACTCCCCTGCTCTCTTGGAAGTGAATGAGCTTCCAAAAGCATGAATAGTAGTCACCATAGAAACAAATATATTGGCGCAGAAAGCAACGACGCAATAAGGTCATAATCTTGGAGTTCTTTGGTAGGAAAAACTTCAAATTCATGCTTTTAGTTTTATTGGTGACTTTTTTTAAAGGTTTATTAGTCGGTTTAAAGTGTTTAATCAAGTATTCTAAAAATAATTATTATGAGAATGATGATCAACATCCGTAGCGTCCCTTCATTCACATGCGATTCAGGAAGTGTCCGGTGGTAGGTGGTGGCCGGTGTGTAAACTATTGTGGACGGAAGATGGACGGACACTTATTGATAACGAAAAGTGTCCACTGCCCAATGTGTAAGCAGGTGGCAGACAAGTGACCGCCCGAGTCAACTTTTCCAGTGCCCACAAATTGGGCATAGATTGGGCGGGCAATGGCGGTGTGTAACCACCCTAAGCCAATGCACTAGTGCACTAGGGCATGACTCAAGTGCACTACCCAAATGTGCGACAACCCCTTGCACACGCAACTTAGAGTGTGTTTTTACATCATAATGCTAACCATTGCACACCACCTCCATAGGCTCACATTCATTACACTTCAGGTAACATGCATAGAGTTGTAACATTTGTACATCTGGCATGCTTGAGCTATTCTTCCAAGTCCTGATTTTACTTTTTTCTCCTCTCTATATTCAGAACTTTACTATACACACACACGTAAACAAATACATATGTTTTCGCAAAACGAAAAGCATCAAACGACCGACAACGGCAGAGTCGGGACTCCTAGTCCAGACACCGCCCATAAAACCGATCGGTATTTGCAGTCCGCTTTTTAAATAGTTCGGACGGCTAGCTACAGCATCCGTGACAAGCTGACTCCCGTGGACGAAGAATCATGGCTGGAATGAATATCGATGTTACGACGACTGTACGACGTGGTCTCGGCAGCGGTGCCCGTGGGCTGTGCTTAGTACTGCTGATGATGCAGCTGGTTTTCCTTGCTTCATTGACCTGCACTACCGGGAGCGCCAGTGCTACTCCTGATGATCAGTATGGAGCTGGTGATTTGCCGTTATCAGTTAGCAGTTACGAGCCCGAAGATCTGATGTCGGAGGAGCGCCTGTGGAGACTGTTCGAAGAGTGGGCACTGAAGCACTCCAGGAACTACAGCGCGTACGAGGGAGAGAAGCAGGATCGCTACCAGCTGTTCCAGCAGAACCTCTTCTATATCCATAACCACAACAGCAGGCGCTTGATAGAAGGCGTCCGCAGCAGCGTGGGGCATTCGAGGGGGCACATGCTAGGCTTGAACCAGTTTGCCGACCTGAGCCTGGAAGAGTTCAAGCTCAAGCACCTGCGACGAGGCTTTCGATCAAGTCTAGAAGCTGCTGCTCGTGCCAGGAAGAAGATCGCCCGAGAGCTTTACGCTTCATGCGACCAAGCTGCTGCTCTACCCAAATCAGTGGACTGGAGAGAGAAGGGCGCAGTCACAGCTGTCAAAGACCAGGGGCGATGCGGTAAGGCTCAGACCTCAAAATATAAGGTGTTTATTTACGTCATTCTTTAATGACGCCAGTTCCGGCCTCATCTTTTTTCATGAACAGCACTCTCTAGCTGGGGTTTGCTTCTTTCTTCCGACTTCTGCGACAGTTGCACAGCTAGCTCTCGGTGCTTGCCTAAAAATTGCTAACTTGCTCGGTCTTCCTTAATAATCCGTATACATGACTACAGGTAGTTGCTGGGCATTCTCTACCACAGGTGCCATCGAAGGTGCCCATGCCATTGGGACAGGCGAGCTCGTCAGCCTCTCTGAGCAGGAGCTTGTGAGCTGCTCCAAGAATAACTATGGTTGCAATGGTGGACTTATGGACAGTGCCTTCCAGTGGGTCTTGGAGAACGGCGGTATCAACTCAGAGCAAGAGTACCCCTACGTCAGTAGCAATGGATATGCAAGGGCTTGCAACTGGCATCTGGTAAATCTTCACTAGCTCCCATGCTGATCATGCATGCTCCGTAGACCTTATAAATTGTTGATGTCACGTCTTGTCATTATTTGCAGAAACAAGGAATCGTTGCGACTATTGATTCCTACGAAGATGTCATGCCCGACGATGAGAGTGCACTCATGTGTGCGGTGGCGCGACAGCCCGTCAGTGTTGCCATCAATGCTGGGACGCGGGATTTCCAGCTCTACAGTGATGTAGGTTCTAAATTATATCAAGTACTTGGTCACCCTATCGAAATTTAATGTTGATGCCTTATCACAATAATATCATTCTCACGAATCGCATGGTTTGATGATATGGCAGGGTGTCTTCACCGGTAGCTGCTCTGATGATCCCGATGACATAGACCATGCCGCGCTGGTCGTCGGCTATGGGACGGCCGACGATGGAAAGGACTTTTGGATTCTGAAGAACTCATGGAGCGAGAGCTGGGGTATGGAAGGCTACATTCACATCCTGCGTGGCGCGAGCAGCCAACACGGCACTTGCGGGATCACTTCCTTCCCCTCATATCCAGTAGTCAACACACAAGCCTCACTGAAAAGCTATGTCGAACTACCCGGTGACCGCGAACCCCAGCTGGTCTTCTCCATGTAATTCAATCACGACGACTCGGCGAGTGCGTACATTGAGGATGCTGGAAAATATTTTGTAATTAAAATAATCCAGTCACTTAAAATAGTGACGAAAACGTGTGTATTCTGACAGGGCATAAGCTACTACTGAAGCGACACAGTGCAATCAATCGTACTATAAATAATGCCATTCGTGGAAAGATGATACAGTCGGCAATCCAGAAATTCCCGTGTTTATGTGCCTTTGAATTTTATTGTACATCTCGCCTGATCATAATACGCCCTGGCAGCCCGCAGACTACTCGACGTATAAGGGTTAAGGGTTTAGCTGTGGATGAAAAAAACCCTTGGGGAGCACAAGGGAAAAACCTAGCTCCTATATACAAATGTATAAACATCATCAAGAAGGATTATTCTTTACATGTAAAGTGAATCCGCGTATGTGAAGTGAAATTGAATATGTATGTACAAAGATGACCAAGAGGCGTGAGGCTTATGTGCGTATGTGAAGTGTATGGTGCCTACAAGGAATATATATAGTGGCACTACAATGTCATAATATATTAATTTCCAAATATTGAAGTTGGGACAACTCCAAGTTCTGAGCACAACAGAGTGAAGTATGCCCCATTGAGTCCTTTGTTGAATATATATATTGTAGTCATTTGATCACTTGGACAATGTTCAATCATGATTGTACCTTTCTTTACTTCATATTGAACATAATCATGATAATGCACTGCAATATGTCTAGTCTTGTAATATTGAATATAGACTTTAACAATACTAATAACATTTTGGTTATCACATCAAAGTGGTATGCTCGAGAGAGGAGAATGGCCAATATATGATAGAACTTGTTGAAGCCATACTAACTCTTGAGCCGCTAAAGATGTAGCTACATATTTAGCCTCTGTAGTGGAAATAGCAACACAACGCTATTTCTTGCTAGTCCATGAAACAAAAGACAACCATGATAAACAAACAACTTCCACTTCTAAAATGCATAGATAAGTGAGAGCTTGCCTAGTTTGGATCAGTATAACCTAGAAGTTGAAGTGAATGTAGAGAATCAAAGTTTTGTTTGTGCCAATAAACCAGCCCAAAATCTTTATTGCCTTTCAAATACTTCAAAACTTGTTTAGCTTTAGTCCAATGTTTAAGGCATGGAGAACTAAGATGTTATTCAAGAAAATTTGTAGCAAAAAGAATGTGAAGGTGAGAATTTAAGCCAACAAGATTAGCACAAGGTTGATGTAATGTTAATTGTCTATCAATTTGCAAAAAGTGAGAGTTTTTTATAGAGCTCAGAAGATAAGGAGTACTAGTAGGATGTAGAAAACCCAAACCAAACTTTTGAATAATATCTTTAAGTAACTTTCTTTGACGCAACAATAAAACACCCTTTTTCCCATAGCACTGAATTTGAATACCAAGACATGAGTGTATATCTCCAAGATATCAACAAATGCAGTCACACAGAATACAGGTAGGAGTTCGTGAAAGTCACTTGTTGGAGGGACGCTTTGCGATATGGGAGCAAAGAATGATGAAGAATACTCAACTCAAGGCAAATACATGGAGTAAGAAGAATGGTTAGGTTTCACATTCACTCAAATACATATGTGGGCAGGGTAAGATAAAGAAATTCATGTATACATTTAAACTTACTTTAAATTCAGGATCAAGATACAAAAAAATGATCTTCCAAGGTAAGAGATCCACTCCATGGTATAAGTACTAAAATGTAGAAATAAAGTGGTATTATGGAGAAGGTGTGGATAGAGGATATCACAATTGTAACATGAGATGTGGTGAGTACGTGAGATCAATTTGTTATGCATCAATTGGATGATTAGTACAATGATTAAGCATCCTTGTTTTAATGCTTTGGTGAAAGTTATGAACTTGTTGAAGCCTTGGTCTTGTTGAAGCCTTATGTCATTTTCATGTCCTTTTTTTATCTCTGCGAAGGTGACAATCAATAGCTCTTACTCCTACCCTACTGACGGTTTTGCTGAAATGCTGCAGTCACACTCTTAGATGATGTTGTTACAAATTAACGATGCTACCAACTCCACTAGCAGGCTATCTCCTACAAACATTCTTGTTATCACATGGCTATTGTCATGACCAATTGATCGCCACCTCCTCTAGTTTCAGTCTGAATTCTATATGATATTGCTACCACATCATGTCTTCAATATAAATCTACATTTCTCTATAACCTCCAGCATCATGCTTCATCTGCAAAGCCTCTTTGAAATCATTTGCATAAAGGTTTAGGTTGGTAGGCATTCTAAGAACTCTAGAACCCCCATGAGTCGAATAGAATATGAGAATATGATCGTTGGGGCCACTATCGACTACCTTTGCACACTGCCTCCAGTCAAGGCACTTCGGCTTCACAAAAGCACGGCAAAGAAATTGTCAATTGTAACATTTGACCCTATATAATCCTTAGGACTTCAACATAAATATCATCACATGTAGGACTATTAATGATTATAGTAGGGCATGGATTATACTTGTTATCCACAATGTCATCATACATGAAGACAATAATGTTTTCATGCTTGAGACCACCTCATTTCAGTACTTGAAAGGCTTGGCAAACATCAGCTTGATGTCGGTAATTTCTATAACGTGCCGAGCTAGCTATCAAGATGGCCCATCGAGTTCCATTTTCACTACATGTGGTCCTCCATTCGTGGAGCATCGATAGATATCAAAATCATCCCGTCCTCCTTTGAGGAGAAGGAGGACGATCACTACGTCTAAAATGGCTGTTGAAAAGGCCGACCTGTCGCACTGGCTATGTAGCATAGAATCACCAATGCAATGGAGGATGTCAAGTGCTAGCATTGGGATCCCCGTCTCTTCAACATCTACATGATTGTAGGCTATTGCAATAACTGCCATCCTCTCATGAGCAGTGTGATCATTGAGTATAGCCCCTCAAATCATAGTGACTAGACTCGTGAAAATGATGACTATCTCCCCATTAAGTTGCAGCATGATGAACATGGAAACAAGAAAATCATACTTCCCACTCAATGAAAAAGTGGTGGCTATTCTGCCTCCCAAAATATTATAGTCCCTTGGCTTCTGTAGCACATATTCCACCCTCAAAATCACATGATAGCTCTCATATCCACACAACAGTCCTTCCATGAAGTCTTGGACATGCTACACCAAATGAGGCCCAAACCATCATCTTGAAACCTTGCGGATAGCATTGTACAGGTTGTCTAGATTGCTATCATAGACCAACACCCAATCTTCCTCCTCAATCTCTCTAGGTCTCAATCTGTGTTTGCTATCAAATCGGACTTTGCTACAAATTCTGGCCTCTTTGAGCTTCTAAACATCTCTCTTAGTATCCTTAGATCTCCTCTCCAACTAACAAATATAAAGAGCCAAAAGATCCTCTCTAGTCATATCATCATGCTGCCATCATGGTAAAGCATTCCAAGTGAGTGTGCAAGTCTCTATAGGCATGACTAGTTTCTGTTGATGCGTCAACTCGGCAAGCATATAATCTATGGTTACACTCTGGGTAATGAGATCAACCCATATGGCGTAAGGCAACAATCTAGGCTACTCCCTGACCCGTCCACCATATGCTTTGGCCAAGGCTTTCACAATTGGCAGATGGCCTCTCTCGCTCTTCCCATTGCCTTCTGGATTATATGTTGAAGTCAAAGTAAGTTTAATACCAAGGCAAGAGAACCTAGCCTCATCAACTTCCAACTCACTTCTATCTACTACAATTTTCCCAATGTAGCCATATGTGTAAATAACATCCTCTAACAAAAACTTACAGACGACTAAAGTAGTCTTCATCCTCAATGCTCTTACTTCCACCTGATTCATGAGATCCTCTCATGCCAAAACAATGTAACACATCTACCACAATCCAATAGGTAGAGTAATCAAATCAAGAACCCACTTTTAGTTAACACATAGCGGGTAAGTAGGGTGAAGCTCATCTCTATGCCTCACTAAAGAAAACAATTGACAATCAGTGTACGTCTTAAAAAACTATGAGATATCTTTGTACATGCCTCTCCACTAGTAGCGCTCTTTAATCTTCTCATAGGTCACCCAAACAGCTCTATGTCATGCCCAAAGACTTCATGAAACTCTCTCATGATTCGCACTTGTGAAGCTTTATCACAAACGACTCAATGGTTGTGTTCCTCACTTCCATGGATGCTTCCAAAGCATCCCACTCCGCAAGAAGAAACCATAAGCTTTCCTTCTGGCCTTCTTGAAGTTGGCATCAGTCCATCCATCCTGTCTAGACAGGTTACTCAAATAATGGCCAATCTACAAATACTCTCTTGTATACAAAGACTCATCAAAGCTCCCCAAAGCAAATACATCACAACTATGATTAGCATGCATGTTTGAAAGATCAGCCACATCATCAACATCATCAGTGTAAGAAGAACCCATATGATCATACATTGCTCATAAAAGCATATCGACTACTTGGTTATCTTTACCTACTATGTGCTTGAACTCAGGATTCATGGATTTTATGTATCCAATCCACGTAAGTATGGCAATGTTTGGCATAGAACAACTCGTGATCATACCTAGAAGAGGCAAGCAATCAGTCTTGACCACTGTAGCAGTACCAATGAAGTACTCTTTATCATTCTTGAGAGCCGTGACAACTCCTAAGAGCTCCTTGTTCATCTGTAGATACCTGTGCTACCGCTCGTTTAGGACTTTCACCCCAAATCGAATGGTATACCTATTCCCATCTACATCTTCGTGCCAAGAGCCCATTCAATGCTGATAGGATTAGTATCAATAGTGAGTACAATAGGACTCCCACAATCATAATCTTCTTCTTGAAGAGTAGGAGCAACTTTCAACAATCTCTTCAGCTTCTACATAGCTCTAGTGTGTCTCATGTCCCAAGCAAACCCTTGCCCTTTCCTCAAGACTTGGTATAGATCATATGCAATATGAGTGAAATGAGGAATCCAAATAGGATAAAATACACAAGCTCCAAGAAACCTGAGAACCTGCAAAGTAGAAGAGCAAGTCTATGCAATCTTCTCTATGGCATCAATCTTCGCAGGGAAGGCCTCCTACCATAATAACCACACATATGCCCAACAATCAAAACCTCTCAGGAACCAAAAAAAGACTTCAGCCTTAACAAGGTTAAATTCACTTCCTCTAGCCTACAAAGAATCTTTTCAACATCTCTAATATGTGCGGCCACAAAGTACCTACATCCATGATCATCTAAAGTCTCATCCTTCTCTTTCTCCAAACAACCCTTGATAGGTAGATCATCAATGAAAGGGATGGTAAGCTTTGGAATAAAATCCCGTAAGACCTCGTTCATTCCATTTATCATATGGGCAATGGAATTAGTAGCTCCATGTGGAAGCATACACATCCAGACAAGACCTAAAGGTGTCTTCATTGTAGTGAAATGTCTACTCTAAAGGGAAAGTTGGAATTGGTCATAGCCTAAATTAAGATCACCAAGTGAATAGACAGCATGTCCAAGAAAAGCCTCTATGAACTCATCCACAATAGGTCTTGCACCAACATTGCATATAGTGACCATGTTCATCGATTGTAAGTCCTATATGAATTTGAGTGTCCCATTCTTCTTGGGAGCTACGAACCATCTATTAGAATATAGAGCTGAAGATGGTTCTAGAATCCCCATTGTGATCTGCTCATTCAAAATCTCTACCAATTTAGGCAAGTGAGTCCTAGGCATAAGAATAGGCCGTAGATTCCAACGGACATGTAGAATGGTAAAAATAACCATAGGCATCACAACCATAGGATCAACACATCCAATCTCATGCCGAGAAGAGGCAAAGGCTCTCCCATATCAACTCAACATCTCCTCAAAATATTTCACCTCTTCTAGAAGTAAAAAATCTCCAGTCCCAATCTTCATCTCTTTTACTATCTTGGCTGAAAACCTGTGTCTAATACTTGCAAAACCTCGTAAAGGAGGCTGCATAGTTGCTCTTCTAATAATCTCATCATCGTCCAAAGGTAGCGGTCCTGCGATTGGTCTGACCTTCTTATCAAGTGTCTTATATTTTGTTTGTACTCTAGCTTCTTTGCTACAACCTGCAAATTTCAGCCCTTGTTGTAAATACCAAGGTAAACAAAAATTTTGATGTGTATAAGCAGTACCATGTAAATTTTTTTGCTGAAATATTTTGGCAAAGAACACTTTTTGCTGAGAGCTCTCAACACCCAAATTTTCTTGCAACATGAAATTAGCAATTTTGGAATACATTACCACAGAATGGACTTGTAAGGCATATGACAACTCTTTCTTTTTAGTCTTCAGCAATTCTAAAAGATCCTCTATAGTATCCAAGCATGATAGCCCGTCAAAGAAATCATCTACTCTGTCTTCATCATATAAAAGACCTGCAAGCTTTAATTATTGTTCTTTTCTCTTCAAGTACTGCATGACAGCTCTAGGTATATTGGTAATGTGCTAAAAACACAAAGTACTTTCACTAGACACACCATGAACTCCTGAGGAAAAAGTACCACTGCTAGGAGGCGAGAGATTTCCCTATCTCATACCATTGTTGTCTCACAAGACAGTAAACAACTGCATCACCAAAAGTTTTCCCTATTTTCGATTCCAAATAATAGTCAGCTACTTGTATAATATCATCTTCAAAATCTATCCAACGGTTTTGATATACTCTATTCAAATCATGTATTAGCTCATGCAAATCTAGAATCACTAATTATTTAAGTTCTTTGATCATGCGTTCATCTAGGACACCTCTATGTTTAATCTTTGACTTATAGCATGTAAGATAACCTTTAGCATCATATCCATCAAATACACACCTTTCCTCATATATTGTATCTAGTGCATCTTCCACTACTTCATCCATTTGCTTTTTCTAGTTCATCGATTCATACTCTGACTGGATTCATGTTGCCCTCACATCTCCTTCATTGCAATCTGAGTTTTGACCTTCACATCAGATTCACTAGATTTTGCATGAAATACACTCAGGAGTTCTTTAAAGTCACTCGCCGTAGGGATGGTTTGTGAGATAGGAGCAAAGGATTATGAAGAGTACTCAACTCAAGGCAAATACATGGAGTAAGAAGAATGGTTAGGTTTCATATTCAATCAAATACATATGTGGGCAAGGTAAGACAGAAGAAGTCATATATGCATTCAAACTTGCTTTACATTCAGGATCAAGATACAAAGAAATGATCTTCGAAGGTAAGAGATCCACTCCATGGTATTAACACTAAAAGGTAGAAGTAAAGTGGTATTATGGAGAGGGTGTGGATAGAGGATATCACAATTGTATGATGAGATGTGGTGAGTATGGGAGAGAAAATTTTTATGCGTCAATTGGACAATTAGTACAATCATGAAGCATCCTTGTTTTAATGCTTTGGTGAAAGTTATGAGCTTGTTGAAGCCTTGGTCTTGTTGAGGCCTTATGTCCTCTTCATGCCATTCGTTTTTCTCTACGAAGGTGACAATTGATAGCTCTTACTCTTGCCCGATTGATGGCTATTGAAATGCTGTAGTCACACTCCTAGAAGATATGCGACAGATTAACGATGCTACTAGCTCCACTAGTAGGCAATCTCCTACAAACATGCTTGTTATCACATGGTTATTATCATGATGAATTGATCGCCACCTCCTTTATTTTCAGCTTGAATTCTATATGCTATTGCTACCACATCATGTCTTCAATATAAATCACCATTTCTCTATAACCTCCAACATCATGCTTCATCTGCAAAGCCTCTTTGAAATCACTTGCATAAAGATTTGGGTTGGTAGGTATTCCAAGAACTCCAAGACCCCCATGATCTGAATCAAATATGAAAATATGATCTTTGGGGCCACTATCGACTATCTTGCCACTGCATTCAGTCACGACACTTCCATTTTCTAAAAGCACAACAAAGAAATTGTCAACTGTAACATTTGACCGTGTATAATCCTTAGGAATCCATCATAAACATCATCAACAATAGGACTATTAATGATTATACAAGGGCATAGATTATACTCATTATCCACAATGTCATTATACATGAAGACAATAATCTTGTCGTCTCTGAGAGCACCTCATTTCCATACTTGAAAGGCATGGCAAACATCTGCTTGATGACAGTAATTTCCATAGCCTACTAAGCCAGCTATCAAGATGGCCCTTCGAGTTCCAGTTTCACTGCGTTGGTCCTCCATCCATTTGGAGCATCGATGGGTATCAGAATCATCCCATCCTCCTTTGAGGAGGAGAATGATCACTGCATCTCAAACAACTAAGGCCAAGCTATTATGCTAGCTATGCAACTTAGAATCACCAATGCAATGGATGCTATAATCGATAGCATTAGGATCCCCGTCTCTTCAACATCTACATGACTATAGGATGCTGTAGTAAGTGTCACCCTCTCATGAGTGATGTGATCACTGAGTATAGCACCTCAAATCATGGTGAGTAGACTCCTGAAAATGACAACTACCTCCCCATTACATTGCAAGATGATGAACATGGGAACCAACAAATCATGCTTTCCACTCAATGAAAAAGCGGTGGCTATTCCACCTCCCAAAAGATTATAGTCCCTTGCCTTATTCAACACGTATTCCACCCTAAAATCATAAGATAGCTCTCGTATTCACGCAGCAATCCTTCCATGAAGTCATGTCCATCCCAGTCTTCTCCCTTTCCTCTTGCATACTTGAGCACCTGAAAAAGCATGTAGCTTTCTCAATTTAGCTTTTCTTTTACAAAACTTTGCGATCCCATCTCCAATCTTGGGAAAACACTACTTTTCTTAGCTTTTGTTCTGCATATGAATGATATTAGTGTAGAAACCATTCAAAAAATCTTGAAAATGAGATACTACAACAAGAATGTGCTCAAAGCTCTTCACAGTTTCTTCCAACTAGACACAGGCTTCAAGATCCAAATTATTGGTTGGTTTATCAAGTAGTAAAATCATGGGGTTCATAAACAAGGCTCGAGCAAGGGCTATTCTCATGCGCCAACCATGCGAAAAATCACGAGTCTTCTTGGCTTGCATACTTTTTGTAAAACCCAATCCATGGAGAATCTCAGCTTCCATCTTCCCTCCAATTACCGCATCTATTGCCTCTAGTTGCTCATAAATTCCATATAAAACCTCACCCAAAATATGATAATCAATGTGATAACTTTGGACTAGATCCTCAATAATAGAACAAAGAAGCGCTCATATGAGCTACCACACACACAGACATACATGTCGATATTTACACCTGAGTACTACTCAGCGAATACCAAAAAATTAGGATGGAAGCAAGCAATTGAATTTTTAAACCTGCAATTCAAACTAAATGGCAAACAAAAGACACACACAAAAAAAAAAAACCTAATGAAGCTGACTAATGAGTTCAAATTCCTGGCAAAAAACTCCGCCCTCAGGTTCACAATGGCAAACGCACAGTGTCACGACAACACAGAAGATAAAACCTTTTTTACTTGTTGAAGGAAGTTGAGATTGTTAGAAACAAGTATTATATCATCCACATATAGAGCAAGAATAACAAAACTATCATTGTAGTGCTTGACATATAAGTTAGGATCTAAAGAACAAGACATAAAACCTTGTTTTGTGAGAAAGAGATCAATCTTTTGATACCAAGCTCGTGAAGATTGTTTGAAACCATAGAGTGCCAATGAAGTAAAAACTAAAATTTCTCTTATGTTTGACTAGAAATCCCTCTAGTTGCTCCATGTATATCTCTTTCTTTTAATCACAATTAAGAAAAGTAGTTCTTACATCCATTTGGAGAACCTCCAAATCAAACTCAACAAAAAAAAACTAACAAGACCCAAATACTAGTAATACGAACAACATGTGAGAAAGCTTCTTGATAATCAACTCTTGCAAATTGTGAGAAACCTTAGGCAACTAGCCTTGCTTTGAATTTGTTAAATTTTCCATCTACTTTTGTTTCATTCTTATAAACCCACTTGCAATTAATAGCAGTACATCCAGGTGGTAACTAAGTTAGAACCCATGTACCTTTAGAGAGAAGAGATTCATACCCAACTTCAATGGCCTCCTGCCATTCTTCCTTTTGTGAGGATGACATGGCATCACTATAAGAGACATGGTCTTCACAAATATTGAGAGCATTCTCAAGAATATTAGCATCATAAACGTGACAAGTACCTATTATCAATAGCAATAATAGGTACAAGTTGTGAATCCTGATTTGAAGAGTCAATATTATCCCTTGAAGGAGGTTTATCATCATATAGAAAAGGAAAAGAAATGAGTAATGACTTTGTATCATCAACATCTTCTAGTGACCACGTCCAACTAGCATCGTCCTAATACCATGTGCTACCCATAAGTTCCTGATTGAGAATAGCATCACGACTTATGATTACTTTATGGGAAGATGGATAATAAAATGTGCATCCCTCAGAAAAAATTTGAATATCCAATGAAAATAACTTTCAAACAAAGAGGATCAAGTTTTCTACGAGTCTCTTTGTGTACATGAATATAAGAAACACATCCAAAAGCGTGAAAAATGAAACAAAAAGAGTTTCACTTGTCCAAGTAGTAATCAATATTTTACCAGAAGGAGTAGTTGTAGGAAGACGATTTTGCACAAATACTACCATTAAGACTGCTTAAGCCCAAAACATTGAGATAAGCTAGAATAAATGAGCATACATCACATGGCATTGAGAATAGTCCTATTTTTACATTCACTAATACCATTTTGTTGAGGAGAGTAGGGAACCATATATTCATGATGAATACCCTCATTATTACAATAATCATCAAAACCATTTGAAATGTATTCTCTACCATTATGAGTCTGAAGTTTCTTGATGCAATTACTAGTATGAAGTTCTACAATTTTTTGATATTGCCTAAAAGATAATAAATATTATCATTTGTTTTGCAAGAGAAAAATAGTGGTGTATCTTGAGAAGTCATCGATAAAAGTCATGAAATATCTATATTGAGATTTTGATGGACGAAAAGGTCCACAAATATCAGTGTGAATAGGATCAAGCAAATATCTAGAATGAGTTGTGGTGGAAATGAAAAAGGGTTTGTAAAAATGCTTTCCAAGTGCATAATATTTACAAATACCCATATGAACATGAGCTTTGAATTTAATACCTTGAACAAGGTCACACAGATAAGGATTGACAAGCTTAGAAAAATTAGAGTGAAAAAAGTGATGATGCCATATTTTACTATTAAGATTTCTAGGAGCTGTAACAACATTTGCAACATTTTCATTTAAAGATAACTAAAAAAGATTACCATTTTGAGGAGCAACAGCTATGGTTTGGTTGTCTTTGTCAATGCGATACTTTATATGGTCAAAACTGAAAAAGAGATCCAGATCCACAAGTCTTGCAATTGAAAGAAAATTCATTTGTAGATTTGGGACATGTAAAAATCCATGCAGAATTCTTGTTGAAGAAAGAGTACCGAGATATAAATCACCTATACCTTTGACTTGACAGGTTGTATTATATCGGCAAGATAAACCAATTTCTTGATAGGAATAGAATGACAATTCTGTAACCATTGGCACTGAGATGTCATGTTTCCTAGAGCACCATAATCAATAATAAAAAGAGATCCATCATGAACATGAAGTATCCTTTTTGGAGAGATACAATAACTCACACAGTTTACTTCTTCAATAGTGTTGTCATGTGTAGCAACATATGCTCTATTATGATTTGAATCAAAACGCCTCTTGAAACATAGATGGGTTGGATTATCACTCTTTCTGCAGTAGTCACAAGGAGAATAATCTCTAGATAAACATGGTTATTTATTTTTAATACCATGTTCTTTATCATATTGTTTTGCCCAACAAAATCATCTGTAGTGTGACCATTTCTATCGCAATAAGAACAATATCTATTAGGAAAATTGAGACAAGAGAAGTTACCACCACCACGACTCCTATGTATAGAGTATGGAAAGGGATGCCTTCGAGCAAGTAAATCTTGGTCGATTGTTCTTCTAACTATATATCCTCTTGTGAGATCATGACTATTTCTTGATTTATGTGTCATCGTTCATGTCATTGTGAATATTCAATGAAAGATATACAAGCTTGATCAAAATTGATCCCATCTTTGTAAGATAATATGATAACAATATTATCATAAGCAGGAATATTTATAGTGTCAAGAAGTTGTGTTACCAATTGCTTTGATGAATGATTCGATATGTGTGTCAAAGAAGTTTTTATGTAGTATTGTAATTTAGTGAGCTGACTACGAGGATAAAGTATTTCTATAATAGATTTCTTCTCAAAATTTGCTATCAAATACTCCCATATAGCTTGTGATACTGAAAGATTACATACATCAAGCATAAGAGGTTTTTGAAGAGTAGAAAGAATATACCGACGAGCTACTTTGTCACTTTTGACCCAGTCATTTATATAGTTTGCCATTTTTCCAAGATAGGTCCTTTAATTACAAGGGTATTTTCATGAACTTGATCAACCTATATAGGTATACTTCCTGATTGTCTTCTTCAAGGAATTGGTTGTAGTCCATCGTGATAGCTTTGATACCATTTTGAAATATAGAGAGAAGATATTTTGATTCATGATGGAGAGAGAAGGGACACACCATATACACTCGCAAAGACTATATAATATTGATCACAATCTACATATATAGAGATGAGACCTAGTCTAGATAGGGTGAGCTATATATAGCTTCAACAAATAACAACTCCCATATCTCTCTCTTAATATTTGGATGCTTTTATTAAAAGTGATAATAATGGATGGACCACACATATGTCTCACAATGAAAATCTCATTCATCCTAAGTATTGACTTCTATCCTCAACTGAGTAAGATGCACCTCTTCTAACATAGTTAGGACCTTTTCATAATCAATAATGTGTTTAATAACAAAACTCCTCCATCTTTAAATCTTTATATTTATCTAACTCTATGCACCCTTTTATCAAAATGTCATCTAGAGAAGGAATAGTAAGATGTGGTATTATGTAATCTTCCTATAATTTATTCATTGAATTCATTATGTATGCAATAGAAATCCTAGCGCCTTGTGGTAAAGTTCACACTGTGAAATAATGCCAGTGGTGTCTTCATTGTAGTGATATCCATGCTTTCAATTACCAAAATTGGAACTAATCACAACCCTGAATCTAAGTCACCCAAAGATTTATGTCTCTCCCAAAAAAAGGCTTTGCAAATTAGTCCACAATGAGGCATGCTTCTATAATCAAAGAAGCTGAGAGGAGAGAGAAGAGGAGCTGAGGAGAGAGAAAGAGAGCAAGAAGAAGAAGAAGGAAGAAGACTAGAAGAAGAGAGAAAAAGAGAGAAAAGAGGAGAGAAGGAAGGAGGAAGCTGGAGATGAAGGTGAAGAGTATGATCTCGATAATAACTAGTTGCCCTAATTTGGGGCTCTTATGCCTTAAATACCTCGGTTAGTGTGACAGGATGTCTAAACCCTAGTCAGTGTGTATCCCGCTTGTTACAATCCATCTCCACGCGGAAGGTTTTTTCCCTAAAAAACAAGGAGAAATAGAGGGGAGTGATGAGTGGGCTAAGGGAGGGTTGCAGAGTACTACTCAGAGCCCTTTGACAATGAAAATTAGGTGTATAGAGAGGAAGGACACCATGCAATTCGGGACCGGTCTGTTGAAGTAAACAGGTCATAACTTTTGATAGGCTACTTCAAATCGGGTGTACCACATGTCGAAACGGAGCTTATGACAAGTACTTTCAGCCTAGAATGCAGATGCTTGTGAGTTGAGTAAGTACAAAACTGTTCTAAAATAGTGTGCAATCTGTGGGCAGAGGGTGGTCAATTAGGGCATGACCGGCTAGCCTTCCAGCCGTTGGGCCTCACGGAGGTAGGAAAACTCATTGATGATGGTTGTTGGGCACCAATAGATTTCTTCCAAGGGTAGGCCTTGCCATTTGATGAGGTATTCTTTGATGGATTTCGACAATAAGAGCTTATCTTGCTACCCAATGATTGCTTCAGGGACATATTGAGTGATGCCCTCTTCATATATGGGGGGAAGTTCTTCCACATAGTCCACTGAGGAGCCTACAAATGGTTTCAGTTGCTTGACATGAAACACATTATGGATTTTGGTGGTAGGGGATAGTTCTAACTCGTAGGCCAAGTCACCAAATCTCTTCAGGATTTGGTATGGGCCATAGAAGCGGTTGACCAACTTGTTATTGCTGCCCTCTTTGAGAGTTGAGTAGCAAGACTTAGGCACTTTCAAAAGAACCAATTCCCCTTCTTGGAATTCCAAATGCCTTCATTTTTCATCAGCATAGAGTTTCATGTGTGTTTAGGCCTTTTGAAGGTTCATTTTGCATTGTTGAAGTAAAGCTTGCATGCAATCCAATTCAGCCTGACTTTGAGGATTGATCTTATCATTAAATAAGACTGTGGGGAGGGAAACCTTATACACATATAAGGCCTCAAAAGGGGAAACTCCAATGCTAGAGTGTGTGGAGTTATTATATGCAAGCTTAGTCAAGTGAAACCGTGTATCCCAACTGTGTTGAACATCATGGCAAAAGTGCCTGAAATATGTCTCAAGCCATTTATTCACTCTTTCAGTAGCCTGGCCCCCATCAATCTGAGGGTGGTATGTAGTGGATGGAGAAAGCTTGGTTCCCATGGAGGTAAAAAGTGTTCATAAACTTTGTTTCCCGATCATGTACTATGACCTGTGGCAAGCCATGCACCTTGAAGACATTTTCCATAAACTGAGTGGCCACTTGGGAGGCAGTGTATTGGATCTTAGTGGGGATAAAGTGGGCAGCATTGGTCAATGACCACATAGATACTATTCCAACCTTTCTTAGTCACAGGAAGGCCAATGATAAAGTCCATTGTGATGTGAGTCCATTTCCCTTCAGGGATAAGGAGGGCCTGTAAGAGGGCAACAGGCCTGAGTATACTATCCTTGTTCTATTTGCATGGAACACATTTGGTCACAAAGTCCTTGACATCCCTCCATAAGCCTTTCCAATGAAAGCTTTTAGCAATCATGTCATATGTTTTGAAAACACCCAAGTGACTAGTAGTGGGGCCCATGCATCTCTTCCATGATCTTCTATGTGAAGGGGGAAGTGTGGGGGATGACAATCTTGCCATGGGACCAAATAAGGCCTTGCTTAAGCTGATATTGGGAGTTTTCAGTCATGACTCCATGCTGTAATTTTTGAAATGTGTGGCTGAAGTGATAATCTAACAAGTCTCTTGAAGCTCTTCAACCCAATCATTGTGCAATTTTGAGATAGAGGATAGTGTGCATGCCCACATTTGAGAGAGTGAATCCTCCACAATATTATCCTTGCCCCGAGTGTGTGAAATATCAAAGTCATAGTTTTTTAAGGTTGCCACCTATCACCGTTGTCGTAGATTTCGTGTAAAGGCTGTTGAACACAGAGTTCAAGTTGCAACAAGGAAAGAGACTAACAAGAAGAAATCGAATTTTTGATGCCAAAGTTCACTATATTCCTTGTCAAGTAAATTACATGAGGTCCATGTTCAGAAAAAATCTGTAGTATCTCATAAACTATTATGCATTCAGGTGTTTGAAGACAGTTATGCCTTTGGCACATAGGCTTGAGGATACTTGAAGAGTTCTGCTGGAATGAGTTCTGCTGGGCAACAATTTTGAGCTTTTTCTCAATTTAAACATTGAGCAATCAACCCATAAATCTGCCCAACATTCAGCACCAGTTCAAGGCTGTTTTCAGCATTCAAATTTCAGCAAGTCTGTGTGAAGGAAGGACACTGATGTCTTTGTAATGACGAAACTCGAGATCATCAGCACAAACAGCTATGATTGTGTCATCTTTTTCACCCTAATCTCTTTATTGTTTAACCATTTGATTTATTCACTACCAAACTAGTTGTACAAAAAGATCACTGTTTTGAAACAGAGAGGTTTCTTTGCAAGTAACTTTGAACAATGGCCTGCTTGCATCAAGTCCATGCTAACACCCAAGACACTGAACCGTTGTAGGATCTTTTGCTGTCTAAACTTAGTTTGTAATTGATGTTCAGCATAACTCTGAAGTACTACCATCTCTGTTATGTTGCAATCACACCTTAAAGTTCCACAATACTTGCAAACATTTGGTTCATCGGAATCAAGACAAATAAACTCCACCGGATGACCAAGAGCTGGATCTGGGCCCCCTATGCTTGCCACAACCGGTCCTCCCACAGGTACGGGGGTACTTCACTGATATATTCCATCTGTGATTTTCTATCTAGTTTCTACATCCACTTGGTTGTGTGTTTTCCGATCCAAGGTAGAGGCTTCAGTGATGAAGACGACGAATTGGAAGTCGACGCGTTTCGTGTAATGATCATGTTCTCAGATAAGGCGATAGACCATTCCACAGAAATGCCATGAGAAGGCCTAATGAAAGGTAAGCGTAGGCACAAACTCTTCGAAGGAAGCTCCGAGCCATAGTCCCTTCACACGTCTCTCTATACTTCTATACTACCAATTCTCATTTTTCCAATAGATATCTAGGAGCTAGAAGGCGGCAAAAGGGACGATGCCGATGCCAGGGCTGAGGAGAGAGGCGACCAAGTCGACCACGTGGTGTCTGAGGGGAGAAGCATATGGAACAGTGAGTAACAGAGCTAGCAGAGCTTCAGCAGTCGCGACAACACCTAGCATCACCCATTGCTATGCCATGGAATCTCTCTCTCTCTCTTCCTCTGTCTGAGTTTGTCTGTGACTGAAGTAAAGTCCCAGCAGCATGCCTTGATCTCGTCTACATCAGTCGAGAGCTCCTATCATGCTCAATGATTGCCAGAGCTTGATGAATTGGAATGTGGCCCCCAAAACTCCATGTCCAACACACCTCGTGATGCCAAAAGTCATGAGGAGAAGGCGAGTGTCGTTCTAAGATAGGACTTTTTTTTTACCCTCCCTTTTCTTAGCTTTCGCTTTTTGAATTTTAAATGCCCCCCCCCCCCCCCATCTCAATTTAACATTAATAAAGCTATTTTGAGGATGCAAAATGGGCACCTTTAAGTCAATAATCTAAAGATTCTTTGTGGGTGTCAATACCATCTCATACTTTCTAAGAGTCTTCTTGTAGACATCCAAGAGTCCCCTCTTTTCATTGCAGTCTTGACTTCATTGACATGGCAAATTCTAACATATGCAAGGGAATACACAAGAAGGAGGGAAGAATCAATCTTTATTCCTCCATTCAAAAAGTCTTCGGAAAAGGCATATGAACCCTTCTCCTCCATGGTAGATAGTAAACTGATTTATCCCGCATATTACGTTGACCATGTTCACGTGCAACCTTTATCTTCATAGCTTAAATGTCAGCTTCTACTTCGCCTCCTTTGATTCCACGATTTCCTGCACTTTTCTTGGAGATCATCATTGAAATTAATAGCTTGATAATGTCCTTTGGCATCCGTTTTTCATATTTTTCTAACACACACACATCATGCATACAAACAGAAACACAGGCACACACACTAGTGGAATATATACATTGGATACGGGTACTGAAAGGACGGATTATCGTAAT
The DNA here is from genome assembly GCF_053477565.2 of Lygodium microphyllum. Taxonomy (NCBI): domain Eukaryota; kingdom Viridiplantae; phylum Streptophyta; class Polypodiopsida; order Schizaeales; family Lygodiaceae; genus Lygodium; species Lygodium microphyllum. The sequence continues at coordinate 39,876,493 of NC_141155.1, read as the reverse complement.
GCATCAATCACACACAATGAATCACACGCAAAAAAGTAACACAAATGAAAAACAAAAATGGAGGTGTTTACGACTCGGATGCGTAGCAGCACGACATCCACCCCCTCTAAACCTGCGCATCCTCCGGATGAGCCAACTATCCAGGATCATCCAAGTCCACAAATAGGTCAAGTCCTTCATCAGTTTCTAGTAGACATGTTTCTCCATCAGCTTCATCATCCATATTCTCTTCTTCTTCTGCTTGACTTTCTTCTACCTGCTCTTCTTCTGCCAATGCTTCAAGTGAATATTCTTCATCTTCTCTTCTCTTGAAAATCTTGACTTGTTTTCCAGCAATGGGCACCCTCAATACTGTTCCATCTAATTCAGCCAACTCATAGGTAGCATTGTCAAAAACCTGTTTCACCTCATACGGTCCAAACCATCTTTGAACCATTTTTCTCATGCTACTATGATGATTCTCTAGACTATTTTCGTAGACTAGAACCCAATCTCCTTCTTTTATGGCTCTAGGCCTCAAGCGATGCCTCAAATCAAACCTGTCCTTATTTCTGAGTCGGGCTGCCTTCAAACGATCAATTGCTAGCTGCACATCTTCTGTCCTTCTCTCTAGTTGACGAATCCGAAGAGCTAGAAGCTCCTCCCTTGATAAATTCTCTTGCCATGGAAGAGCACTCCACGTGAGAGCACAGATTTCTATAGGCATGACAGGCTTTTGCCCATACATCAACTCTGCAGGCATATATCCAGTAGTCACGCTATGTGTAGAGCGGTCTGCCCACAATGCAAAAGGTAGTAATCTCAGCCAATCTCCAATCCGACCTCTACAAGCTTTTGCAAATGCTTTAACTATCGGCGGATGTCCTCTTTCGCTCTTGCCATTTCCCTCTGGATTATAGGTAGTAGTAAGAGCCAACTTAATCCCAAGCCGTGAGAAAAATTCTCTAGCTTCATTTGCATCTAGCTCTCCATGATCAGTTGTAATCTTGCCTATAAATCCATACCTACAAAATATTTCTTCCAACAAGAATTCACATACTGTAGTGGTGGTCTTCGTCCGCAAAGATCTGCCTTCAACATAGTTTGTAAGATCCTCCCTAGCCAAGACAAGATATCTCATCTGCCAAAGTCCCACTGGCAAAGTAATCAAGTCTACCACCCACTTATAATGCATACATAGTGGATAGGTCGGATGCAACTCATCACGATGCCGCACTAAAGAGTAAAGCTGACAATCCTGGTAAGTCTCCACAAAGTGGGAAACATCTTTATACATCCCTTTCCACTAGTATCTTTCTTTAATTTTCTCATAGGTAGCCCACACACCTCTATGACCAGCCCATGAACTCTCATGAAACTCTTGCATAATCTGTATCTGCATCGCTACCTCACAAACTACTCTCAAGGGTAAGCCGCCTCTCTTCTTTGGATGCTTCCAAAGAAAACCATCTTTCAAAAAATACCCATAAGCCTTTCTTTTGATTTTCTTGAATTCATCATCTGTCCAATCAGCTCTTCGAGTCAATGAACTTAGATACTGTCCAATTTGCAGCCACTCGTCAACATAAAGTTCTTCAATAAAGGCTTCAACAGTAGATACATGACAATCATGAATAAGGACTGAAGCTGCAAACTCTGTCTCGTCATCTTCTGCAAGCATTGACTCCTCATCCTCATATCTCGCTCTAGATAGTATGTCAGCAACTGGATTATCTTTCCCTACTATGTGTCAAAATTCTAGATTCAATGATTTGATGTAGGCAATCCACTGAAGCATCGCTATATCTTGAGTCGAACAACTAGTAATCATGCCAAGCAAAGGCAAACAATTTGTTTCCACAACAACTAAAGCTCCAATAAAATACCCTTTATCACACTTCAGTGCAGTGACTACTCCCCACAACTCTCTTTTAATCTGCGGATATCTTCTCTGTCGCTCATTAAGAACTTTAGCTCCAAAGCTGATTGCATATCTATTTCCATTAGCATCATCCTGTCCCACTGCCCAGCCTATGCCAATAGGGCTAGTATCAACTGTCAACATGATTGGCCGTCCACACTGATAATCTGCCTTGCAAAGAGTAGGAGCTGACTACAATAGCTTCTTGAGTTTATGCATGGCTTTCGAATGCTTCTCATCCCAATGAAATTTCTGCCCCTTTCGAAGCAGCTCATAGAGAACATCTGCTATGTGGGCAAAATGAGGAATCCAAATCATGTAAAATACACAAGTTCCCACAAATCTTCGCACCTCCAAAGTAGTTGAGCAATACTCTACAATCCTGCTTATGGCATCCACCTTTGCAGGTGAAGGCTTCCTGCCATAATATCCAACCATATGCCTAACTATGATGACTTCATTAACACCAAAGACAGATTTCAGCCCTGAAAGAGTCAAGTTCACCTCCTCTAACCGTGTCAATATTCGCTCACAAGCAACTAAGTGTTCAGCCACAAACTTTCTACATCCTCGCAAATCAAGACTTTCATTCTTTTCTTCTTCTGCATAACCCTTAATAGGCACATCATCTAGGAAAGGCATGGTATACTGCGGAATATAGTCTCGTAGAACTCTATGCATAGCATTCATCATATGAGCAACTGAGTTGGTGGCACCTTGAGGCAAGGTACACATCCTCACAAGACCAATAGGTGTCCGCATAGTAGTAATATCCCTGCTTTCCAAGGCAAGCTGCAACTGATCAAAACCAGAATACAAGTCACCTAGAGAATAGATGGCTCGTCCTGCAAAAGCCTCAGCGAACTCATCCACAATTGGACCTGTTCCCACATTCCTGATTGTCACTTTGTTCACGGGCTGCATATCTTGAATAAATATCAAGGTACCATTCTTCTTTGGTACAGTAAACCACCTGTTCGAATAGGGCGCAAAAGAGGGTTCCAAAATCCCCATCTTAATCTTCTCATTCAGCAACTCTATCAGCTTTGGCAAGTGTGCTTTAGGCACAGGTATAGGACGTATATTCCATGGTACATGAGGGACAGTGAAGATGACCATAGGCGCAACCAATTCGGGACTAATGCAGCCAATTTCATGAGGAAAGAAAGCAAATGCCTTACCATGACGTCCAAGCATCTCTCTAAAACATTCTTTTTCCACTGGAAGCAAGAAATCATCATTTCCAATCTTCAATTCTGCAAGAGTTTCAGCTGTAAATTTATGTCCAATATTTGCAGGATCTCTCAACATAGGCTGCTTCATAGCTTTTTCTATTTGCTCATCACTATCAGGAGGAAGCGGCCGTGCAACCGGCTTAACCTTCTTATCAACTGTTTTATACTTCGTGTCAACCTTGGCATCAGTCAGGCACTCTTTTCTTTGCTACCATTTCTGCAAATTTTTAGCAACTCTCAACTCTGTTGGTGGTTGAAAGATTTCAGCCCTTTGCTCTATGGATTGCATGGGTGCAACCTGAAACTCTATATGCTGAAATTTTTCAGCATTAAACTCTGTTGGCTGAATGGATTTAGCCCTCGGCTCTATGGACTGCATGGGTGTAGCCTCATACTCCATATGCTGAATTTTTCCAACATTTAACTCTGCTGGCTGAAAGGTTTTAGCCCTCTGCAACTCTGTAAGCTGATCAAGATCAGCCATAAATTCAGTTTGCTGAGTTTTCTCAGCCTCTAACTCTGTTTTCAGCATAAAATCAGAAATTTCCTAAAACATATCCAAGGTTTGCACATGTATGATCTTTGAATCCTTACATACATAAGTTTTCAGCATTGTTCCCATCTCAAACAATGTATCTGCATAAGACATCCCTTCATATAGTCCATCTACATGCTCTTTTGTTTGCAAAATACCTGCAATCTTCAACTCTTTCTCCTTACGACCAATGTACTGCCTGGCAGCTCTAGGCAAATCTGAAATTTTCTGATAACTCACTGAACTATCTGAAGAAAAACCAACAAAATTAGTGGAGAAAGATTGGCTGCCAAGAGGCGAGATCTCCTCTTTTCTCCGCTCCGTACCAGTGGCATCTCGCAAGACAGTGGTACCTAATGAAAATCCAACTCCTTCGCAGGTAATGGTGCCTCACGCAAGGAGTCCCTGTTTCTCGGATGATTTACCCCAACAGTCATAAACTGAACAGCTCACATACCATCCTTACTGCGTATCCGTGCATAGGCTGAGCCGTCATCCATCACTTTCGTCTCCATTCTTGCTTCTGTAATGAAAGGCTATCCAAGAATAATCGGATAAGAGCAAGAATCCTGAACAAAGCAATGATAATCCTCTTTAACATTACCAATAGAAATTCTGATGCTCGGACAAGCAGCATACATATCACCAGAAGTATTATTGGCGGCTCTCATGTGCTAGCCATGCTCTGCATCCATAGGCCACTTGCCACTCTCATAAACACCTCGAGCAATAAGATTAATCTCGGAACCATGATCGACTAAAGCGACCAAAGGAATCTGTTTCTCTCCAATCCTTACCACCGTCTCAATGGTTGCTCTAGCCCAATGACTACGTGAAAAATGGCTGCGAGGAATGAGGATAGGGGTATCATCATCTTCATACTGCATTGGCTGAACTATTTTCTCCAATTGCGGATTGACAGAAGCATTCTCAACCATCACTGCATCATCATGCTCTTTCCCAAGAGCACCATGCCATAATCCCTGTAAAGCAAGTCCTTCCATCGCATGTCGTTTCCTCCGCAAAAGAGTCTACATCTGATCTTGTATTTCTCTTCTAGCAATCCCAAGAGCTTCTCCAATAGTAAAAGTGACTTCACTATTCAAAATTCTTTCATGAAAAATCTTACTCATATCCATCTGCATATCAAGGTCTGACAAGAGCTTGAATCCTGGCTCCTTTCCTGGTTGCCTCTTCTCTTTCATCTTCTTGTCTCCCATAGGTTGTTCAGGACCTAATTGAGCTCGAGAACTCGTCATAGGTGGAGCTGTAACGGGTGGTGAAACAAAGTCACCCCCTCTAGTTTTTTTGGAGCTGCTGAGACCTCCTCATCTCTTCTTCTCTTTTCCTCAACCATGGCATCTAAACCCTGTGTTTTTGCCATATAAGCAAAAATAGAATACCTGTCAACAACTGAATCCCATCCCGTTTCTCCTCGGATGCTGGAGCCCACACAAGTCATAGTAGATGCTTGAACTTTCCCTCTTCTCGCTATCTCCAAGGCAGAGGACCATAAAGCAGAGTCTCCATCTGATTTCTACTCAAGCTGGACTCCATAAGCTGAAGCATCTCCTCTAACACTCACATAAGCTGATCGCGCAGCCATATCATCAATGAGCTTCTTCATGCCTCCCTTACCAAAGTTCGTGTCAAGAGGAGCATCAGTCTCTGTCAGCCATATCTTCCCATCTTGTCCCCAGAACACTACATTCTTCTTACGCACTTCCTCAAAAGCATCACAATCTCTGCAGTGTTGGTGCTCTGTACTATCTCACCAAATACATCGTCTCCCTTTTCTTTGACCAGCTGGAAAAGCAGTCATTGGAGCAGGTGCTACAACAGGAACTGACATAAGTTGCTCCTTTAACTTTCCAATTTCAGCTTTGACTGCTTCAATCGTTAAATCTGCCAAGCCTTTAATAACATCATCTACAGATAAGGGCATTGGAGCAGCAAGAACTGGTGGATTTACAACGGGAGGAGTAGGCTTAGGCATAGAACTTGCAGCAGCGGTAGAAGAAGAGGTCTCCAAGGATTTTTCAGAAGCAGATCCTGTATTACGATGCAATCGTACTCTCCTGCGCTGCTTCTTAACAAGAGCATTCACAGCATCAATGACATGTCTCCACTCGGTATTTAAACCTGAATCAGTAGCTTGATCTTCCAAAAGATCATCCAACTTTTCCTGTAAATCAACATCAGCGGCTTGTAAAAATAATTCCACTTTCTGCATCTCCAAAGCTTGCTGCTCAGTTCCATCCAACTGATCATAGCGACTCTCAAACTCTCGCAGAAGGGCGGTAACTGACAGTCCCTTATTAGGCATAGAAACCCATGCTAAGAAATTCTTGCGGTTCATAAGACCTGTATCCTCCAGGAAATATTCATCTTTTAATGCCTTCTTAAACTCTGCCCAATCAGCATGTGTTTCTTGAATTTCTGAAATTCGAACTTCAAGAGCATGTACCACGATCCGCAAGAAGTAGCGGCTCCAAACATCTTGAGAAACCCCAAAAAACTTCATCTTTTCTTCGTATAAATGCAGGTAAGTTGACACTTGTTGGCCATTGAACTGCTTCATCTCCTGTTGGATAGCTTTCAAGGCATCCATGGCATCACTATCACGTTTCGCGTGAGCTTGCTGTTGCATATAGGTTGTAAATGATTGAAACAGGTTCTTCATGACATTGTCATCTGTCATCTCTTCTTGTGAGTCTCCCATCTTGCTGAAAATTGACACAGCACTTTCACGTCGGGTTCACCAGAAATGTCGTAGGTTTCGTGTAAGGGCTGTTGAACACAAAGTTCAAGTTGCAACAAGGAAAGAGACTAACAAGAAGAAATCGCCAAAGTTCACTATATTCCTTGTCAAGGAAATTACATGAGGTCCATGTTCAGAAAAAATCTGTAGTATCGCATAAACTGTTATGCATTCAGGTGTTTGAAGACAGTTATGCCTTTGGCACATAGGCTTGAGGAGACTTGAAGAGTTCTGCTAGAATGAGTTTTGCTGGGCAGCAATTTTGAGCTTTTTCTCGATTTAAACATTGAGCAATCAACCCATAAATCTGCCCAACATTTAGCACCAGTTCAAGGTTGTTTTCAGCATTCAAATTTTAGCAAGTCTGTGTGAAGGAAGGACACTGATGTCTTTGTAATGACGAAACTCGAGATCATCAGAACAAATAGCTATGATTGTGTCATCTTTTTCACCCTGATCTCTTTATTGTTTAACCATTTGATTTATTCACTACCAAACTAGTTGTACAAAAAGATCACTGTTTTGAAACAGAGAGGTTTCTTTGCAAGTAACTTTGAACAATGGCCTGCTTGCATCAAGTCCATGCTAACACCCAAGACACTGAACCATTGTAGGATCTTTTGTAGTCTAAACTGACTTGACCATATGAAGATACTGCATCAGAAGTGTCCAAAATTTGAGCAAAAAATTCAGGATCTTCAGCACAAAAATTCTCTATTGATTTGCATGGAATTCAAAGGCCCTCTACAATCATGATGATTGGTTAAGGTACTGAAGTTCCACAGATTGTGCCTTCCCTGGTTTGTAATTGCTGTTCAGCATAACTCTGAAGTACTACCATCTTTGTTATGTTGCAATCACACCTTAAAGTTCCACAATACTTGCAAACATTTGGTTCATCAGAATCAAGACAAATAAACTCCACCGAATGACCAAGAGCTCGATCTGGGCCCCCTATGCTTGCCACAACCTGTCCTTCCACAGGTATGGGGGTACTTCACTGATATATTCCATCTGTGATTTTCTATCTAGTTTCTGCATCCACTTGGTTGTGTGTTTTCCGATCGAAGGCAGAGGCTTCAGTGATGAAGACGACGAATTGGAAGTCGACGTGTTTTGTGTAATGATCATGTTCTCAGATAAGGCGGTAGACCGTTCCACAGAAATGCCATGAGAAGGCCTGATGAAATGTAAGCGTAGGCACAAACTCTTCGAAGGAAGCTCGGAGCCATAGTCCCTTCGCACGTCTGTCTATACTTCTATACTACCAATTCTCGTTTTTCCAATAGATATCTAGGAGCTGGAAGGTGGCAAAAGGGACGATGCCGATGCCGGGGCTGAGGAGAGAGGCGACCAGGTCGACCATGCGGCGTCTGAGGGGAGAAGGATATGGAACAGTGAGTAACAGAGCTAGCAGAGCTTCAGCCAGTCACGAAAATACCCAGCATCACCCATTGCTACGCCATGGAATCTCTCTCTCTCTCTTTCTCTGTCTGAGTTTGTCTGTGACTGAAGTAAAGTTCCAGCAGCGTGCCTTGATTTCGTCTGCATCAGTCGAGAGCTCCTATCACACTCAATGATTGCCAGAGCTTGATGAATTGGAATGTGGCCCCCAAAACTCCATGTCCAACACACCTCATGATGCTGAAAGTCATGAGGAGAAGGCGAGTGTCGTTCTAAGACAGGACTTTTTTTTTACCCTCCCTTTTCTTAGCTTTCCCTTTTTGAATTTTAAGTGCCCCCCCCCCCCCCCCCCCCCATCTCAATTTAACATGAATAAAGCTATTTTGAGGATGCAAAACGGGCACCTTTAATTCAATAATCTAAAGATTCTCTGTGGGTGTCAATACCATCTCATACTTTCTAAGAGTCTTCTTGTAGACATCCAAGAGTCCTCTCTTTTCATTGCAGTCTTGACTTCATTAACATGGCAAATACTAACATATTCAAGGGAATACACAAGAAGGAGGGAATAATCAATCTTTATTCCTCCATTCAAAAAGTCTTCGGAAAAGGTATATGAACCCTTCTCCTCCATGGTAGATAGTAAATTGCTTTATCCCGCATATTACGTTGACCATGTTCACGTGCAACCTTTATCTTCATAGCTTAAATGTCAGCTTCTACTTCGCTCCTTTGATTCCACGATTTCCTGCACTTTTCTTGGAGATCATCATTGAAATTAATAGCTTGATAATGTCCTTTGGCATTAGTTTTTCATATTTTTCTAACACACACACATCATGCATACAAACAGAAACACACGCACACACACTAGTGGAATATATACATTGGATATGGGTACTGAAAGGAGGATTATCGTAATGCATCAATCACACACAATGAATCACACGCGAAAAAATAACACAAATGCAAAACAAAAATGGAGGTGTTTATGGCTCGGATGCGCAGCAGCACAACACCGTTGCTTAGGAGTCAAAGTAGACTAAGTCAAGAAGTACTGAGGACTCAGTGATCACTTTTTACTTGGAAGCAGCTACCATAAAAATAGTGGTGCAATTTCTTGATGGCATGGAGAATGGCCAACATCTCCTAGGCATATACATTTATTTGCATTTCATTCTCATCAAGCTTGCAGCTCTCAAATGCAATCACACTATGCTCTTGCAACAACACTGCACCTTCTTGATGGCATGGAGAATGGCCAACATCTCCTGGGCATATACATTCATTTGCATTTCCTTCTCATCAAGCTTGCCGCTCTCAAATGCAATCACACCATACTCTTGCAACAACATTGCACCAATACCCTGGCCACTTGCATCACAATGAACGGTAAACAGCTTAGAGAAGTCAAGGCAAACAAGGATGAGGGCTGAAGTAAGCACGTCCTTTAACCATTTGAAGCTATGATCCTCAGTGGCATCCCAAAAGAATGACTCCTTTTTCAAGTGATCAGTAAAAGGTGCTCTAATGGTGGCATAATGCTTAATGAAGCGTCTGTAGAATGAGGAGAGACCAAGGAATCCATGCAAAAAAGTGGTGGTGGAGGGAGTGGGCCAGTCTCTAACACATTGCACCTTCTTCAGGTCAGCATGTATACCATTTTTGCTCATAATGTCTCCCAAGTACTCCACAAATGTCTACATGAATATGTATTTGCTCTCCTTAGCAAAGAGTCGATGCTCTCTCAATATGTCAAACACCCTCTAAATGCATGTCAAGTGCTCTGTGGATGACTTGCTGTAAATGAAGATGTTATCAAAGAAAATAAGCACAAAACTGAACAGAAAGGGCTCTAGGATTTTGTTTATTAGGCTCTGAAAGGTGGTGGGGGCATTAGTCAAGGCATCACTAGAAAATGATAGAGTCCACGATCAGTCATGAAGGTTGTTTTGACCTCATCTCCTGCCTGCGTATGGATCTGATGGTAGCGAGAGCGCAAGTTAATCTTAGTGAAAAATCATGCCCCTTTTAACTCATCTAGAAAACCATCAATCCATGGGATGGGACAGTGGTTCTTCACTGTAATTTTGTTCAAATATCTATAGTCAATGCACATATGAAAGGAGCCATCTTTCTTTTTTACTAAGAAGACAGGGGATGCATAGGGGAAAGAACTCAGTTCAATGAAACCCATCTCTAACAACTCCTTGATTTGCTTTGCAACCTCTTCGCACTCACACTTGGAGAGTCTATAGGGGGGCTCATTCACACTGGCTTGGAATGGGGCTCTAGGTCAAGTGGGTGGTCCACTTGTCTCTTGGGAGGGAGGGATGTAGGCATTTGAAATAGGTCATTGTATTCCTCAAGTAAGGCCTGTAAGGCTGAATCATAAGATACTGCAGAGGGTTGATCAGAATTTTCCTTATTTAATTGTAAAACAAAGATTTGTGAGCATTTCTTAAACTCCTATTTGAGTTGCTTTGCTATAATGAGCTGAAAATTAGCATGATCTTGAACTCCCTCTAGGTGGATAGGTTGTCCATGCATCATAAAATCTATGTAAAGCTGTGAGAAGTTCATAGAAATATTCCCCAATTGTTTCAGCCAATCACAGTCCAAGACAATGTCAATGGGGCCCATATTTAGGGAAATCATGTCAATGAGTGCCACATAATTTTCAGCCAAGCATAAGGGAATGGCAAGACATACATGTGTGCTAATTTCTTCTTCTCCATTTGCTACTTGGACCTTCAAGGGGTGGTGTAATGCCATAGGGGTGCATTTCAACAGATTAATGGCTGATTTATTGAAAAAACTATGAGTGCTTCCACTATCCACAAGGATAAACACATGCTTTCCATTGATACTGCCTTGAATGCGAAGGGTACTAGGGTTGTAGGAACCCGTCCAAGCATCCACAGAGATCAAGCAAATGGAAATGGGAGGTGGGTGGAATGTCAAATCAATTATATGTGATGGAGCACTACCCAGGTCAAAGGAAAACCCATCCTCAGGGTCATAGAACTGCTCATGATCAACATCCTCCGTAGGCTCAGCTTGGTCAATGGGCAAGCCATCCTCCTTAGTGTGCCAATCTTCCATGACATACATGCTATGAACTTTGACCTTAGTTGTCTTGTACGGACATTTGGAGGTATGATCAACAATGTACTTATCTCCACACTTAAATCATAGGCCCTTTTCCTTTCGCTCCTTCACAACATCTAGGGGAATGAACTGTTGGTTACTGGATGCAGTGGACTGTTTATTTTCAGCATACCTATTCTCAGTATTAGATTCTGATGCCATCCCAAAAGTGCCCATTTTTCTTTCAGCATGGAAGGCGCAGTAAGTGGGTACTTTGGGGCTATTATTAGGCATAGAAGTGCCTTGAAAACCATGTCCGTATGGGGCTGATCATGAAAAAATGTGGGGCTATCCAACACCTTGCTGAAAATGCTCATTTTTACGGTACTTTCTTGCATATCTCTCAGTCAATTCGATTACATTAAATAGTGTGGTAGGTTTTTGGGCCATGACATGGGCCTATAGGCTCGGTTCCAACCCATACATGTACTTGCATAATTTAGTATCGTCGCTAATGCTCTCCACATACATGGTCAAGTTCCTGAACTGATTTGTATATTCACGTATAGTGAGGTTACCTTGGTCAAGAGTGTGCCATTGTCTTGCCAACTAGTCTTTTTCCACTGGGGACACAAAGACTTGAACCATATGCATTTTAAAATCTTCCCAGTTAATGAACTACTGATTCTCTCGATTGATATAGTGCCACCATGTGTGGAAAAACCCTTCCAAGTGGAGAGAAGCAAAAAGTATTTTTTGATCGTAAGTGTGGGGGTAGATATTGAAGTAGGGTTCCAACTTAGATGTCCATTCCTCCAAGTCACATGGCGAGGGGGATTGCCCATTATACTTTGTTAGGATGAGCTTGTCACATAGGGGCCATGCTACCCATGAAATCCTTGTTGTCCATGCATCCCGTGGTGGCCATACATGCCTTACTGTCTATACATCCCTTGTGGTGCATTAATCCCATGTTGTCCATTATAACTATATTGTCCATGATTGATAGGTTGGCCATTTGTACCATATTGTCCTTGATGGGGTTGATTCATATGGGGTGTATAGGGGCCTCTAGGTAGAGCTGGGGAAATCCGACCCAAGGTGGGAGAAGGTCTCAAATGGATGTTGCCTGCATGGTGGACGAGGGAATTCAATAGGGGCTCATCATGCATATGAGAGGGTTCCCCAATCTCATAGGTAGAAGGGGAAATTCCCTTAGCCCCAATTATACCTTGTGGACCATGCAATGGTTCCTAATGTGGAGGATGTCTAGACTCATGCCTAGAGTCATTGGTCTTCTCTTGGGATGAAGCGGTCGCTAATTGAGCAACAAGAGTAGTGAGCTGCTCCAAGGTTTGTTGAGTCTTCAAGTTTGAGATAGCCATGTGCTTGATTGCTTCATCAAACTTAGACATCATTTAGCGGTGGTTGGTGACCATATCATTATGTCATTCCATATGACAGAGCTCATGTTGGAAGAGGGTGTGATTGAGAAGGGTATACAGGTCCATTTCAGGCATTTCCTTCTATATGTCACCATGGTAATCTTGCACCAAGTTTGGTTCCTCATTCATGGAGGTCCGGGAGTCTCTAATCTCCCTCTAGAGTTGCTTTTGCCTTTCTGGCTAGCCATCTGGATGTAGTCCACAGGACCTGCTGTCAGTAAAAGGGGTGTAACTCTTTGTAGGAAACTCCGATTGATGAAGTTTCGGTCTCAAGTTGAAGGGGACAACTTCCTCTTTGAGATGAGATATTAATCTTTGTGATAAAAAATGATCATAATTTTCTATAATGGGTTTACTATGCCTATCCTCGAGCGGTCTGCACCCTGTCCATAGTGACCCTAGTGCACAAAAATGGGCATAACTTTCAAACCATAGCTTCGATTGGGGACATTTTTGATTCAAACCAGGGGGGACGAAGCCCTCTTTGAGGTGAGATATAGGGGTCACTCCCTGATTCATAACAAATTTTTTTGCAATGGGATCGTTGTGAATGTCCTACAGGACTGTGACCAAAAACATTGCATGTCCCTTAGTACCAAGGTCTTACATGGATAGAGCATAGTTCAAGGGGCTTGATTAGCCACATCAATAGCATACTAAGCATAATGCCAAGTATCGTTGCATGCCCATAGGCTCTGCCATTAATGCATAAGTACATTCACTGCCATACATCTACGTTGATTGCATGTACTTCAAGTGTCATACATGGGTGCCAATAGCATTGTGGGGTATCCAAGAGGGATCATTGAGATAGGGGAGTGTAGCTCATGGAAGTACCTGCACATGCATACAAGTATCGGGCTCGGGATGATCGGGAGGTTGGCAAAGTTTCCTTGAGGCTAGGTTGTGCACCCCTTGAGGGTCTTAAGTCCTAAGGGAGGGTCACCTCTCTTTTGTCTTACCACCTCGCCTGGCATCGGCCTTTTTCCTTAGCCGAAGTATACATGGGAGAAATTTTTATTAAGCAATCAGCATGAAATGCATTGGGAAGGAGACATTTGGCCTTTTCATGAGATGCAAGGAATGACAAAGGTTGCGGTAGGGGTTACCTTGGCAGTCCACTGACTCACTGGCTGCTACTTACCCATTTTACAATGGCTATTATTCATTTTGGGCTCATCCAAGATCACAAGACCAAATGGGGGTTAATGTCAGACATTGCCATAAATTTTAGGAAGAGGTATGATGCATGCTCATCAAGATGATTGACTATTAACCCATGCAATCTTGAATCTCTCCAACAATGGATTAAGCTCAGCAAGTCACTAAACTGAGAGATTAAGATCAGATTGGCATACCTCTTTAATTCTTGGGAGGACCGTTGAAGCATGAATCATCGATCAAGTCCGGTGTCGTATTGCTGCACATCCGAGGTGTGAAAT